>NC_082715.1:6236500-6885000 GCF_030144855.1 Hypanus sabinus
AGAAGATGGAAGAGAGATGGATTGGAAAGAATATATCTGATTGGGTGAGATCAGCACCATCAAGAGATTAATTTATAAAGTTCATCCAGTCAGGGTAATGGAGGCAGTTAGAACAGACATGATTGGTTATGCTTCATATCTAATGATGGCAGTACGTTCTGTTGTGTGTTCATAGATGGCTGCTGAGTCCAAGTTGTGAGTGACATCGACGTCCACAATAAAGATGTGAAAGAGCAGACATAGAACATAGAAAAGCACAGCATAGAAACAGGCCTTCGGCCCACAATGTCTCTCATTGTCAGATACCAATTTAAATTGCACATATTCCAGCTGTCAGATTAGGGGTCTGATTCCTACCAGAGCCTATGGTGACACTTGCCCCAACACAGCCTTAGGTTAACACAAATGATGCGTTTCATTGTATGTTTTGATTACATGTGATAGATAAGTGAATCCATATCTGCACCTGAACCTACATTTGTATGTCCTCCCCATGAACACGTGGGTTTCCGGTTTCCTCCCACAATCCAAAGACTTACAGGTTGGCGTAGGGTTAGTATATTGTGGGCATGCTATGTTGGTGCTGAAAGGGTGGTGATACTTACAGGCTGCCCCCAGAAGCTACTCAGAGCAAATGACACATTTTACTGTATGTTTCAATGTTTTGATGTACACGTGACAAATAAAGCTAATAGTTAATCTTTACATCCCTCGGTTTTCTCTTAAACATTGCTGTTGAATCTTCATACATCACTTCTTTAGTTTAGAGGTACAGTACAGAACAATTACAGGCCCTTCTGGTCCACATTGCCCAATTAACCTACCGACTGTGGGAGGAAACTGGGCACCTGGAGGAAATCCATGCGGTCACCAGGAGAACATACAACCTCCTTATGGGGGCAGTGGTGGGAATTGAACCCCAGTCCTCAGCGCTTTGAAGTAATGTGCTAACTGCTACATTACCACATTGCCCAGCTGCAAATTCCTGGCACCGAACATGCTCAAGAAAAAATAAAATCTCCTTTAACTTTCCCCATGTCACCTTAAACCTCACCCTACAGCATTTGACATTTAACTAAGCAAAAGAGTTTTAACTTCCCATTTACCTTCTCATTCTTTGTGTACTATCACCATTTAAATTTATTGTTCTTTGGATCTCTTGCCAGGCTTTTCTTAAATTAACAAAATAAACTTTGTTTATAATAAAACTTATTTACAAGAATAAGCTGTGTAATGCATTTTCATTCTTACATTCCATTAAGACCATAAAACATAGGAGCAAAATTAGGCCATTCAGCCCATCGAGTTTGCTCTGCCATTTCATCATGGCGATCCTGATCCTTGTCAATTCCAATCTCCTGCTTTCTTCACTAATCAAGAACATTTCAATCTGTGCTTTAAATATACCCAGTGACTTGACCTCCACAATGAATTTCACAGATTCACCACCCTCTGGCTGAAGAAATCCCTCCTCTTCATAGCTAATACTTTCAGAACTCATGTGGCAACCCCCCTTGTCTGATGGTGACTAATTACAGGTAGTCTCTGAGTTATGAACGTCCAACTTAAGGACAACTCATACTTACAAATGGAGGAAGGAGAATGCCGTCCGCCATTTTAAGTCGGATCACAACGCCGTCCACCATTTTAAGTCGTTGCCGTTAATACTGTGTTGAGTGTGTAACTTTGTATTTGGCTTAAACATTTCTTAGCAAGATTCACCCCGACCCCACCCCCCATTTTCCAGTCAGCACCGCCCCCACTTGCCAACTTGTCCCATTTAAAGTGTCTCACTGCGGGTGGACTTTAGGACCCGGGGAGCAGAGGACCTGCTGCCCGCGGCTGCTGCTGTATTTTTTTTAATTAAGTGTGATCATGAACGATAGCCAGATCAGAAATGCTGATTAAATCAACTAGTTCCTCAAGAGAATTCTGATAGGCCAATCAGATGGTTCACTGCTGCTCAGCGACAGAACATAAAATCCACAGTTTTCTGTTCTTTTGATGGAAAAAGATAGCGATTGAAAATAAAGTGGAAATAATAAAGCGATCGGAAAGAGGTGAAACACCATCGGTCATTGGAAAAGCTTTAGGCTACAGTCGGTCAACAATTGGAACAACTTTAAAGGATACAGGTAAAGGACAAAGTGAGAATAATGGAGCATGTGAAAGGCCCTGCCCCGATGAAAGCTACAGTTATTACTAAGCAATGCAGTGGTTTAATTATTGAAATATGTACGTTTCTTAAGTGTTTTATATGCATAGAAAGGTAAAATATATACTGTATACTAAAACAAATGTTTGACTAACTGACTCTAAATAATACCAATGTACCTGTTCCGACTTATGTACAAATCCGACTTAAAGACAGACTCAGGAACAGAACTTGTTCATAACCCAGGGACTGTCTGTACTACATTAATTTGAAGGGCTTCTTCATCCAATCCAGCCCCTCCATCTCCAGCAGGAGAAGGACCCTACCCTGTGGTGCTCTCCTACCAAGCCTTGGTGTGGTGGCTGCACCAAGCTTCAGTGCGTTGTTCAGCCCACTACGTGCCAGCCAGCAGCATTCCTCCATTGGCATCTCCATATGCTGGCAGACCAAAGGGCCCCTTTTCACCGAGGAAGTAACCTGCCTTGGGTGGAGGGGTGGAGAATCATTTGTACCAAAGGAGGTGTGAGGCATTCCTTCCCTCTGCTAGCCTGCAGGTCAGCCTTGGACAAGCTGTAGGGCCTGCTTACACCCAGAACAAGGTCATATGAACCCATGGGAGCAAGTGGTGGATGATCATATGCGAAAGTCATGGTTATGTGATCACTGATGTCAGACGGACAATCTCTGAAGAGTATTAATAATGACTGGGGTCACCCATCTTTTAAAGACACTGCCCAGAAGAAAGCAATGGCAAACCACTTCAGTAGAAACATTTGCCAAGAGTAATCATGGTCCCCCACATCATACGGCGTGACACATAAGGAACAAATGAATGATGGTCTGCCAGCAGCTGTTAATGTCTGTCTTCATGTGTGTCACTGGGAAAAGCCCATAGGTGATAACAGCCTTGGCGTGCTGTGGCATCAGATGGTAAACTCCCCTGCATGACACTGAAAGATCTCAGTAACACAGATTTATTCTTTTGGACTTCTATTTCAGGCAATGCCTCGCACATGTCCACATTTCACGGTGTGTGTGTGGAGCTCCAGGAATGGTTAATCAATAATGAATCTGATCAGAAACACTGGTGGGGTCAATAGCATTCACTGGGTGGTGAAAGTATCATTCAATGGCTTCTCAGTATCATTCACTGACTGGTGTCAATACCATTCACTGGCTGTTCAGTACCATTCACTGGCTGGAGACAGTACCATTCACTGGCTGTTCACCAGCATTCACTGGCTAGTGTCAGTGCAATTCACTGGCTGGTCAGTTCTACTCACTAATGGAGTCAGTACCATTCACTGGCTGGAGTCAGAATGATTAAGAAATTTTGGAGAAGTCGTTGATGTGAGGGGTATCGAGAGCAATAGTTCTGGTGAAGACTGATCGAACTAGGCAGAATAATAGTTTGGTTAGAAACTACTTGTGCCAATGTGCCTGTTTCTGACCTGTAATGTTTCATGACTCTATAACTAATTAATCACCCTCTTTTTCTGAATCAATTTTCTCTATACTATATCGTAAACCGAGCTACTATTGGAAAGCTGAAAGCTATTTCAACTTTTCACACTAGAGGTCTCTCTAGTCAAAGTGTTTTTAATGAGTTCAAATGATCAGTTTCCTGGTTTCCACAAATAACTTACAGAGCAAGGAAAGGTCAGGGATGTAATCAGCAGGGAGAGTAGAAATAACAAGAACAACGAATAACAGAAAGCATAATCCAGGTCATAAAGAGGTATGGGATGCATTTCACGACAGAAAATTTGGTGATCAGAGACAGCAAGGTTATTGCGAGCACCGTTGCTTCACTGGTAAATTGGCAGAGCAATTTGCTCATCCTCCATTCGACATTGCCTGGTGTTTCAGGACAAAGAAACAACAACATGGCAGGTTGTACAAAAGAAGGAAAAACAATTTGGTGAGCAGATGGGAATGGTGAAATTTGTTCCTTTATTTTTCTCCAGCTCTTGTTGTGGGTATACTACGTGGGCGCCGGAATGAGTGGCATGTACAACTTAGCCCTTGAGATACAGCATAGAACAGTCCTCTCCATCCTTTCGAGCTGTGCTGCTCAACAACCCCCGGTTTAACCCTAGCCTATACCCGGCACAATTTACAAAGACCAATGAACTTATCAACCGGTACATCTTCGGACTGTGGGAGGAAACTGGAGCACCTGGAAGAAAGCCATGCATTCATGGGGAGACCATCAAATCTCCTTCCAGACAGCAGAGGGAATGGAGCCCAGACTGGTGGTACTGTGAAGCACTGTGCCACCCAGCACACTCTCGGGAAATGATGCATTTCATGTGCCAAATAAATAAATCTGAATCCCATGGGAAAGGGAGAATTTTTCTTTAGTTAGAGAGAATACCCTTCAGACCCTTCAAATTGCACCAGCTTGCAACCCCAGTTTTAATCCTAGCTTAATCAGGGGACAATTTCCAAAGACCAATTAACTTACTAACTGGTATGAGTGTGAGAGGAAATTGGAGCAACCAGAGAAGTCCCACATATTCTGTGGGAATGATGTATAAAGTTCTTACATTGGACACCGGGATTGAACTCTGAATTCCAATGCCCTGAGCTGTAATAGTGTCGCACTAACCCTTACGCTACCGTGACACCCGAACATCTGCATCTTCTGACCTGATCATCTACAGTTCTTGAAACGCTATAGGACATAGAATATAAACAACATATAACAAAACAATGTTTTGCCTTCCTGTATAAAATTCCACTTCTACACAGGCTCTATTTTGCTTTCATCAACATCCTTATCTAAAAGTCTGATTCATTTTCCCTCTCACCATCATTCCCCGTAACCTTTCATGGCCTAACTAATCATGAGTCTATCAACCTTTGCCTTAATTACCCCAATGAATTGTCTCCACAGCTGTCTGCGGCACTGAATTTCCACAGATTTACCACTCTCAGGCTAAAGGGATTGCTCCTCATTTCTGTTCTAAATGAACATCCCTCTATTCTGTGGCGTGGCCTCTTGACCTACACTCCCCACTATAGGAAGCATCCTCTCCACATCCACTCTGTTCACACTTTTTAACATTCAATAGGTTTCAATGGAGGTGTTTTGGATAGTATGGAAGGCTGTCAGAGGTTACAGCAGGACATTGATAGGATGCAAAATTGGGCTGAGAAGTGGCGGATGGAGTTCAACCCAGATAAGTGTGAAGTGGTTTAAGAGCCGAGAGGTAATGTTACAGATATATAAGACCCTGGTCAGACCCCACTTGGAGTACTGTGCTCATTTCTGGTCACCTCACTACAGGAAGGATGTGGAAACCACAGAAAGGGTGCAGAGGAGATTTACAAGGATATTGCCTGGATTGGGAAGCATGCCTTATGAGAATAGGTTGAGTGAACTTGGCCTTTTCTCCTTGGAGCGACAAAGGATGAGAGGTGACCTGATACAGGTGTATAAGGTGATGGAAGGCATTGATTGTGTGGATAGTCAGAGGCTTTTTCCCAGGGCTGAAGTGGCTAACATGAGAGGGCACAGTATTAAGGTTCTTGGAAGTAGGTACAGAGGAGATGTCAGGGGTAGGTTTTTTATGCAGAGAGTGGTGAGTGCGTGGAATGGTCTGCTGGTGACGGTGGTGGAGGCGGATACGATAGGGTCTTTTAAGAGACTCCTGGATAGGTACATGGAGCTTAGAAAAATACAAGCATTTGTAGAAGGCTATGGGGAACCCTAGGTAATTTCTAAAGTACGTACGTTCAGCACAGCATTGTGGGCCGAAGGGCCTGTATTGTGCTGTAGGTTTTCTATTTTTCCATGTTTCAATGAAATCTTCCCTCATTCTTCTAAATTTCAGCAAGTACAGGCTCAGAGCCGTAAATGCTCCTTTAGTAATAAGCTTTTCATTCCTGGAATACTTTTAGTGTACCTCCTCTGAATCCACTCAATGTCAGCATGTCCTTTTTTAAATAAAGGGCCCAAAAATTGCTCACAATACTCCAAGTGAGGCCTTGTCAGTGCCTTATACAGCCTCAACAATACATATTTGCTTTTATATTCTAGCCCTGTTGAAATGAATACTGACATTGCATTTGCCTTCCTCACCACCGACTCAACACACAAGCCAACCTTTGTAGAATCTGGCACGAGGAAACCCATGTCCTTTTGCACCTTGGATTACTGAATTTCCTGCCCATTTAGAAATAGTCTTCTCCCAAACTATGGCTTCCCGACACAGTTTTCCATCTGTCACTTTCTTCTGCAGCCTCCCTACTTCCTCAACACTACCTGTCCCTCCACCTATCTTCGTACCATCTGCAAGCTTGGACACAAGTCCATCAATTCTATCATCCAGATCAATGGCATGGAAAGGAGCAGTCCCAACAATGACTCGTGTAGAACACTCTTAATCCCTGGCAGCCCACCAGTGAAGGTGGCTTTTCTTCCCACTCTGCCTCCTGTTACTGCTCTGTCTAGTTCCTCTAACATGTGGTGTGCGAGCCTCATGTGCAGGTCCTGCATGCTTCTATTAAACAGACTCCACAATATGGGCAGTTTTCAGTGGGTTCTCAAAGATGAGGTGACCTTTGAATTCAGTTATCGTTTATAACTAACTTGTTTCTTAACATCGGACTGCATGTGTTGTTATAATTGCTTCAGATTATTTATTGAATTAATTTAAAGATACAATGCAGAACAGGCCTTCCTGGCCCACAAGCCGCACTGCCCAGCATCCCACGTATTTAACTGTAGCCGAGACAAAGGACAATTTACAATGAATGATTTTATCTATTTATTTTAATTTTATTTAGAGATACAGTGTGGAACACTGCCACCCCCGCCAGTGTCCCACAGATTTAACCCTAGCCCAATCACAGGAGAATTGACAATGACCAATTAATCTACTAACCAGTACGTCTTTGGATAGTGAGAAGAAACTGGAGCATCCGGAGGAAACCCATGTGGTCACAGGGGAGAAAGTACAGACTCCTTGCAGATGGCACCAGAATTGAACTCTGAGCTCTGATGCCCCAAGCAGTAATAGCCTGTCGCTAACTGCTACTCTACCGTGGCTTTGTTATGTGATTTAAACTTAAACCATCAAACTTGGATATGGACAGAACAGATTCTTCAACAAATCCACCCAATCCTTCTCTGGGCTTAGCAACTTGCTTGTTAAGTTACATGTAAACACTCCCATCACACTGATGAGGATAGATTTCTGTTTATTCTCATCAGCAATGAAGTCTGGAACAAAGGCATTCATGGTATCCAATGATGTTCCTACCATGTCTGGGTTTGAGAGTCCAATTCTGCAAGTGATCTTGTTATAATGGCCATTTTCCTTGCCTTTTTTTTAAAGCAAAGGGATTTTCCTTTAACTTACGCCATTAAGCCATAAGACATAAGAACAGAATCAGGCCATTTGGCCCATTGACTCTGCTCCACAATTCATCATGGCTGATTTATTTTCCTTCTCATCCCTTTTCTCTTGCATTTTTTCTTTAACCTTTGACACCCTGCCTAATTGAGAACTTGTCAATTTCCACTTTAAATATACTCAATGAATTGATCTCCACAGCTGACTATTGCAATGAATTCCACTGATTTGCTATTTTCTGACTGAAGAAATTCCTCCTCATCTCTGTTCTAAATGGAATCCCTCTATTCTGAGACTGTGAGACTTCAGAAATAATTATGAAAATGTGCTGCTTAACATTGAACAATGAGGCTGGGTTTTCTTCTTTGGGAAAATTATTTACTTCCTCCAAACATGTTGAGTGCAAATGTCTGCAAATGCTGCCCTTAGAGAGATCATCCTCAAATCCAATGACAATAAATAAGCCCACAAAGACAACATGAGCTTTGCCGTCATTGAGGAGAGCAGCTAATATCTATAGACATACAGTCAGGTGTACATTACCACATACATTATATGCATTGCAACAGGGAAAAAGCAGCATTGGGAAATGATGTATTAGACACCATATCTACTGCATCTCAAGCTAATCAAATTTAATTCCCTCAGAATTATTACTAAACCAGGATGAATATAATGTCAAATACAATTCTACATTCAATGTTGTAATTATGTCATTCTACTTACCGATCCATTAAAATTTGTTTCAAAATTTCAAATAAAGCTCAAAGCAACCAGAATAGATTTTCACTGTCTCTCATAAAGCAAAGCTAAGAAAAATATGCCCTTTGGTTCATCAATGACATTTGTTCGGTAAAACAACTTTATTATGGACTCGGTCTGTTTAATAGCTTGAGGTAAATTACTGTAAAATACTTTGCGACTCTACTGTAGACCAAGCTTATTGACTTGAATTTCCCATTATAAATCCAAGAGCAGCACTTTACTTGACATAACATTTGTTATCATTTCTTTATCTTCTCTGCTGATGTCTGGATACTCACCCAGCTCACTTCACGGTTATCGATCTGCTCTGTACTAAACACTGTAACTGCTGTTTCAGTATTCATTATTCCAGTGATGTGAGGCTTAAAATCCCCAACATCTCCAGGCTACCTCTCTTTCGTAAATGCTGTGCTTGTGTGTTCTTCACTTCTGTTTATAATAAAAAGATATAAATACAAATAAAAAGAAGTTTATGGTCCACAATACTATGAAGACTGAGAAAAATATGAGTGGCAACAAATTAGTTGTAATGAACATCAAGCTTATACCAATGTTGGTAATGGCTTGAGACCAGTAGCCATGTTTTATTATACATAATTACCCATTAATATTATTACTCGTTAATCTCCTCTACAGTAGAAGCAAAGGCTCCATACAATATTTATAACATGAGATTCTGGAGATTGAATTCATCCTAATTGAAACCTATTGAATGTTGAAAGGTTGTGATACAGTGGATATGGAGAGGATGTTCCCTATGGTGGGAGAGTCTATGGCCAGAGGACACAGTCTCAGAATAGAGGGGCGTCCTTTTAGGACGGAGATGCGGAGTAATTTCTTTAGCCAGAAAGTGGTGAATCTGTGGAATTTGTTGTCACGGGCAGCTGTGGATATTTAAGATATTCTGGGGATATTTAAGGCCCAGATTCTTGTCTAGTCAGAGCAAGAAGGGATATGGGGAGAAGGCAGGAGATTCAGACTGAGAGGAAAAAATGATTCAGCCATGATGAGATGTAGGAGCAGACTTGTTACAACAACACACACTAAATGCTGGAAGATCTCAGCAGGTCAGGCAGCATCTATGGAAAAGAGTACAGTTGATGTTTTGGGCCAAGACTCTTCGACAGGACTGGAGAAAAAAAGCTGAGGAGTGGATTTAAAAGTGGGGGAGGGGAGAGAGAAACATAATGTGATAGGTGAAACTAGGAGGGGGAGGGGGTGAAGTAAAGATCTGAGAAGTTGATCAGTGAAAGAGATATAGGGCTGGAGAAGGGGAAGTCCGATAGGAGAGGACAGAAGGAGAGGAAAGAAAGAAAAGGGAGGAGGAGCACCAGAGGAAGGTGATGCGCAGGCAAGGAGATAAGGTATGAGAGGGAAATGGGGATGGGAATGGAGAAGGAGAGGTGGACGGGCCATTACAGGATGTTAGAGAAATTGATGTTCAAGCCATCAGGTTGAAGACCCTGTCAGAATATAAGGAGTTGTTCCTCCATCGGAGTGTGGCCTCATCCATGGGAAGCCACGGATTGACATATCAGAATGGGAAATGGATTTAAAGTGGGTGGCCACTGGAAGATCCCGCTTTTTCTGGTGGATGGAGCATAGGTGCTCGGCAAAATGTTCTTCCAATTTACGTCGGGTCTCACTGATATACAGGAGGTCATAGCTGGAGCATTGGACACAGTATATGATCCCAACAGACTCAGAGGTAAAGTGTTGCCTCACCTGGAAGGACTGTTTGGGGCCCTGAATGGTAACGGCAGGTGTAGCACTTGTTCCACTTGCGAGGTTAAGCACCTGGAGGGACAAGTGGACCAGGGATTCACGTAGGGAGTAATCCCTGTGGAAAGCAGGAAGTGGGCAGGAGGGAAAGATGTGCTTGCTCGTGGGATCCCATAGGAGACGGCAGAAGTTCCAGATAATTTTGTACTGGATACAGTGCCTGTTGGAGTGGTAGGTGAGGGCAAGAGGAACCCTATCCCTGGTAGGGTGGTGGGAGGATGGGGTAAGAGCAGATGTGTGTGAAATGGAAGAGATGCGATTGAGGGCAGCGTTGATGGTGGAGGAAGGAAAACCCCTTTCTTTGAAGGTGGAGGACATCTCCTTCATTTTAGAATGAAAAGCCTCATCCTGATAGCAGATGTGGTGGAGATGAAAGAATTGAGAGAAGGGGATGGCGCTTTTATAAGTAACAAGTTGGGAAAAGGTATAGTCTAGATAGCTGTGAATGTCTGGGTTCATAATAGACATAATAGATGAGCTGTCTCCAGTGATAGACACTGAGAATGAGGAAGAGGAGGGAGGTGTGAGAATGGTATATTTGAGGGCAGGATGGAAGTTGAAGGCAAAGTTGTTGAAGTTGACGAGCTCAGCATGGGTACAGGAAGCAGCACCAATGCAGCCGTCGATGTAGTGTAAGAAAAGTACAGGACAGTCATCAGTGTAGCACGGAACATAGACTGTTCAACGTAGCCGACAACAGGCAGGGATACCGACGACACATGCAAGTGGCCGTGCCTAACCCTTTTGTTTGAAGGAAGTGGGAGAAGCCAAAGAATGAGGAAAGCAGTGGTGGAGAGGAACTGGTTGGGTCTGGTGTCCAGAAAGAGGTGTCACAGGTTGATAGGGTCGTAAAGAAAACCTCTGGCACATTGGCCTTCATAAATTAAAGTACAAGAGATAGGATGTTATGTTCAAATTGTATAAAATATCGGGCCTAATTTGGAGTATTGTGTGCACTTACTTTCAGGAAGGATGTAAATAATATTGAAAGAGTGCAGAGAAAGAGAAAATTCAGAATCAGATTTAACATCACTGGCATATGTTGTGAAATACACACATACACACACACACACACACACACACACACACACACACACACACACACACACACACACTAAATAAAATAGCAAAATCAGAGTTTAAGAAGTAGTGATGTAGTGTTCATGGTTTCAATGTCCATTCAGAAATCAGATGCAGAGGAGAAGAAGCTGTTCCTGAAACACTGACAGTTTTCAGGAGGCTTCTGTACCTCCTTCTGTAGGCAGAGGGGGTGACATGGCTCTGCTGGTAAAGAATGGTGTCACGTCATTAGAAGAAGAATGTGACACAGGATCAGAAGATGCTGAATCATTGTGGGTTGAGTGAAGAGCTGCAGGGGTAAAAGGACCCTGGTGGCAGTTATATACAGCCCTCCAAATGGTAGCTGGGATGTAGACCGTAGATTATAATGGGAAATAGAAAAAGCATGCAGAAAGGGCAATGGGTAATGTTATGTTAGTCATGGGAGATTTTAACATGCAAGTAGAGTGGGAAAATCATGTTGGTAATGGATCTCAAGAGAGTGAATTTGTTGACTGCCTAAGAGAATAGCTTATCATTAAACTTTCTAGAACAGCTTATCATTAGCCTACTAAGAGATCAGCCACACTGTATTGGGTGTTACGTAATAAACCAGAGGCAATTAGGGAGCTTAAGGTAAAGGAATATTTAGCAGTCAGTGACCACAATATGATTGAGTTCTTGAAGTTTGATAGGCATGAAGCGAAGTCTGATGTAGCAGTATTTCAGTGGAGTAAAGGAAATTACAGTGGTATCAAAGAGGAGTTGGCCAATGGAAATTGGAAGGAGATGCTGGCAGGGATGAAAGCAGAGCAGCTTGAATTTCTGGGGAAAATGAGGAAAGTGCAGAATAGATGTATTCCAAAAATAAAGAAACACACAGATGGCAACATAGTACAACCGTGACTGACAAGGGAAGTCAAAGCTAACTTTGAACCTAAGACAATTAAAGAGGTGGAAGTACTGGCGCTTTTAAGAAATTTAAAAGTAGATAAATCTCCGGGTCCTGACAGGATATTCCCCAGGACCTTGAGGGAAGTTTGTGTAGAAATAGCAGGAGCTCTGACAGAAATATTTCAAATGTCATTAGAAACGGGGATGGTGCCGGACGATTGGCGTATTGCTCATGTGGTTCCATTGTTTAAAAAGGGTTCTAGAAGGAAGCCTAGCAATTATAGACCTGTCAGTTTGACATCAGTGGTGGGTAAATTAATGGAAAGTATTCTTAGAGATAGTATTTATAATTATCTGGATAGACGGGATCTGATTAGGAGCAGCCAGCATGGATTTGTGCATGGAAGGTCAAGTTTGACAAACCTTATTGAATTTTTTGAAGAAGTTACGAGGAATGTTGACGAGGGTAAGGCAGTGGATGTAGTCTATATGGACTTCAGCAAGGCCTTTGACAAAGTTCCACATGGAAAGTTAGTTAAGAAGGTTCAGTCGTTAGGTATTAATGCTGGAGTAATAAAATGGATTCAACAGTAGCTAGATGGGAGATGCCAGAGAGTAGTGGTGGATAATTGTTTATCAGGATGGAGGCCGGTGACTAGTGGGGTGCCTCAGGGA
The DNA here is from genome assembly GCF_030144855.1 of Hypanus sabinus. Taxonomy (NCBI): domain Eukaryota; kingdom Metazoa; phylum Chordata; class Chondrichthyes; order Myliobatiformes; family Dasyatidae; genus Hypanus; species Hypanus sabinus. The sequence continues at coordinate 6,249,194 of NC_082715.1, forward strand.
TCAGGTTTGGGCCCAATGTTGTTTGTAATATGCATAAATGATCTGGATGATGGGGTGGTAAATTGGATTAGTAAGTATGCAGATGATACTAAGGTAGGTGGCGTTGTGGATAATGAAGTAGGTTTTCAAAGCTTGTAGAGAGATTTAGGCCAGTTAAAAGAGTGGGCTGAGCGATGGCAGATGGAGTTTAAAGCTGATAAGTGTGAGGTGCTACACTTTGGTAGGAATAATCCAAATAGGACATACATGGTAAATGGTAGGGCATTGAAGAATACAGTAGAACAGAGAGATCTAGGAATAATGGTGCATAGTTCCCTGAAGGTGAAATTTCATGTGGATAGGGTGGTGAAGAAAGTTTTTGGTATGCTGGCCTTTATAAATCAAAGCATTGAGTACAGAAGTTGGGATGTAATGTTAAAATTGTACAAGGCATTGGTAAGGCCAAATTTGGAATATTGTGTACAGTTCTGGTCACCGAATTATAGGAAAGATATTAATAAATTAGAGAGAGTGCAGAGACGATTTACTAGGATGTTACCTGGGTTTCAGCAATTAAGTTACAGAGAAAGGTTGAACAAGTTAGGTCTCTATTCATTGGAGTGTAGAATGTTGAGGGGGGATTTGATCGAGGTATTCAAAATTTTGAGAGGGATAGATAGAGTTGAAGTGAATAGGCTGTTTCCATTGAGAGTAGGGGAGATTCAAACGAGAGGACATGATTTGAGAGTTAGGGGGCAGAAGTTTAAGGGAAACTCGAGGGGGTATTTCTTTACTCAGAGATGATAGCTGTGTGGAATGAGCTTCCTGTAGAAGTAGTAGAGGCCAGTTCAGTTGTGTCATTTAAGGTAAAATTGGATAGGTATATGGATAGGAAAGGAGTGGAGGGTTATGGGCTGAGTGCAGGTAGGTGGGACTAGGTGAGATTAAGAGTTCGGCACGGACTAGGAGGGCCGAGATGGCCTGTTTCCGTGCTGTGATTGTTATATGGTTATATGGTTAATGTAAAAGCAAAAAACGGGTACCTAATGAAGCTGGAAAATGCTGCGTGTTCATCAGTCCACAGTCAGAGAAATTGTCTACAAATGGAGGAAACTCAGTATTGTTGCTACTCTCCTAGGAGTGGGCATCCTGCGTAGATCACACCAAGAACACAATGTGTAATGCTGAAGGAGGCAAATAAGAACCCAAGGGTAACAGCAAAAGACCTGTAGGAATCTCTAGAACTTGCTACTGTCTCTGTTCATGTGTCCACTATAAGAAAAACACTGAACAACAATAATGTTCATGGAAGGGCACCAAGGAGAAAACCACTGCTCTCTAAAAAAAAGCATTGCTGCATGTCTCAGCTTTGCACAAAACCACCTGGATGTTCTACAATGCTTCTGGGACAATGTTCTGTGGACAGATGAGACTAAAGTTGAACCTTCTGGCAGAAATGTACATTGCTATGTTTGGAGGCAAAAATGCACTGCACGCCAACACCAAAACCTCAACCCAACGGTGAAGCATGGTGTAAGGAGCATCATGGTTTCAGGCTCCAAAGGAGGATTAATAAGAGAATACTCCAGTGGACTAAATACATTTCCCCTCGATCAAGATGCACAAACTAGAAGAAGAAAGGGTGGCTATCACTGTCAGAACCGTTTCCTGCAGTCTCAGAGTCACCTTCTACAACCACCATGGAGGAGGTCTCAGAACCTGAAATTGTTTCACAGCCATAAGTCTGACATGCTAAGCAGAGTGATCCCCAGGAAAGCCATTATCCCACAAGAGTAAGAAATCCTCCACGGTAAATAAGTCTTCTGGCCTGAATGGGACAATTTAAGTATTGAGAAAGTCTATAAATAGTCGTTGTATTATATAGTATACTGTGTATACAATTGTGATGCATTCTGTATTGAGTTGGTTTTTATAGCTAAGCAGGGTGGAGTGCTGTGTATTTAATATTTTCTTAATACAGTCAGCCCTTCTTATCAGCGGATTCCGCATGCACGGATTCGACCAACTGCGGATTGGGAAAACCCGGAAGTCTCTCTCCAGCTCTCATTGTTTGAACATGTACAGACTATTTTTTCTTGTCATTATTCCCTAAACAATACAGTATAACAACTATTTACATAGCATTTACATTGTATTAGGTATTATAAGTAATCTATAAATGATTTAAAAGTACAGGCAGTCCCCACATTATGAATGAGTTCCATTCCTGAGTCTGGCTTTAAGTCGGATTTGAAGTCGGAACAGGTACATTCGGTATCATTTAGCGTCAGTTAGTCAAACGTTTTTCTTAGTATATAGTACATATTTTACCTTTCTATGCATATAAACACTTAAGAAACATACACATTTCAATAATTTAACCACTGTGTTGCTTAGTAATAATTGTAGCTTTCATCGGGGCAGGGCCTTTCACATGCTCCATTAAAATTGTTCTGATCGTTGACCGACTGTAGCCTAACGCTTTTCCAATGACCGATGGCGTTTCACCTCTTTCCAATCGCATTATTACTTCCACCTTATTTTCAATTGCGATCGTGATTATTTTCATGAACAGAAACACTCTGGATTCAGAGCTTCACCGCCAGGTCCTAATGTCCACTGTACGGAGACATGTTAAATAAAGTCCAGGGTTCTGCTGGGTCCTAAAGACCACCACACTGATACATGTTAAATAAGGGACTTGAGCATCTGCGAATTTTGGTATCCGCGGGGGGTTCCGGAACCAATCCCCCACAGAGAAGGAGGACCAACTGTATTTAAGTGATTTGTATATATATTGGTTGATTAATCATAGTTGTTCATTAAATAATGTATTACAGGCTATCTGTACACATACGTGAATTGCAGACATCATCACACTACCACATGATATATGTGTCTGCCTCACTTAAAGTAACTCAAAGGCTTTCAGGCTCACCTATCTTCCGTTGAATTAGTTTAATGTTTTGAACTTACAAAAGCTAAGATGACCCTGCAAACCCTTATCAATTTTTATCAACGCGTCAGAGAAAGCACCATATTTGGCCGCATCATGATTTCATTTGCCAACTGCTGTGCACGTTACCACAAGAAACAGCAGAGATTGGCATCAGCTCAGCACTTCATGGGAACCAGCTCCTCATCATGGACTCTTTCTACACTTCTTGCTTCCTCAATGAAGCAGCCAGCCTGATCACTCAGCCAGACATTCTCCCTTCTCCCCCCTTCTATCAGTAGAAGATACAAAAGCCCAAAATCATGGACTACCAGCCGCATAAACAGCTTCTATCATTGTTATGTCAATTAAATGGCTCCCCAGCAGGATAAAGTGGACTCTTTCCTCACTTTCTACCTGATCTTGTACCTTATGATTTACCTGCGTGCAGTTTCTCTGTAGCTGCTACACTTTACTCTGCATTGTCCCTGTTTTCCCTTGTTCTGCCTCAATGCACTGTGTAATAATCTGATCTGTATGAACAGTATGGAAGACAAGCTTTTCACTCTATCTGAGTACACGTGACAATAATATACCAATTCTAATCCTATTTCTATTTCCATTCCCAGTCTGTTGAGAGCAATTAGGAACCATATGTTCCGGCCTTGTCAGTGATACCCAACTCCTGAAACAGAACTTGTTTGAAGTGTACAATATGACAAGAGACCTAGAGTGGACAGCCAACCCCTTTTTCCCAGGGTGGAACTGGCCCGAATCAGTTGGGATTGGCAACAACTTCTCCTCCACAATATCATCAGCAGGGTTGCACCACAAATCTATATGCTTAGCTCCCTGCTCTACTCACTTTATGCTTGTAACTGTGTAGCTAAGCACTGCTCCAATGCCAAATTCAAGTTTGCTGACAACTCCACCGTCATAGGCCGAATCAGAAGTGGTGATGAGTCAGTATATAGGAGGGAGATTGAAAATCTGACTGAGTGGTGCAATAACAACAACCTCTTACTCGATGTCAGCAAGACCAAGGAGGTGATTATTGAGGAGGAATCCCGAGGTCCATGAGCTAGTCCTCAGTGGATGATCAGAGGTGGAGAGGGTCAGCAACTTTAAATTCTGCGGTGTTATTATTTCGGAGGACCTGTCCTGGACTCAGCAAGTAATGCAATTATAAACAAAGCATGGCAGTGCCACTACTCCTTAGGAGTTTGTGAACTTTGAAAACTTTTATTGATGTGTGGTGGAGAGTATATTGATTGGTTGCAACATGGCCTGGTATGGAAATGCCAATGTCCTTGAAAGGAAAACCCTACTATGTGTAATAGATACGGCACAGTCTATCATAGTTAAAGCCCTCTCCACCATTGAGCACTTCTAAACTGTCGCAGAAAAGCAGCATCCAGCATCTGGGACTTCCACCACCCGAGATATTCTTTCTTCTCGCTGCTGCCATCAGGAAGAAGGTACAGGAGCCTCAGGACTGACACCAGAAGGTTCAAAGATCTGTGAGTGTGTGGAACACTCTGCTGGGATGATGATAGAGGCAGATATATCAGAAAGATATAAGAGATTCTTAATGAATGAAATAAAATAAATCAAAGGCTATGATGTTAGGGTTAGATTGATCTTGGAATTGGTTAAAATGTCAATAAAATATTGTGGGCCAAAATATCGTGTTCTAAAATATCTCTGAACCTTTTTGCCTTTTAGAGACCAACTGCCCTTACATGTCCTCTAAAATTGGCATGGCATGTGCTTTATTGAGTTGGAAATTGTAGTCTGATGGTCAATCAACACTATGACTTCCTTCACTGTTTCTTTGCTAGTACGAGGTTTGGGATATGTTACTCCTCATATATGCTGGACATTAATGTTTTTAAAAGGCAGTTTGAGAAAGGCTAACACAAGCAAAGTACTGGAGGGATTCAGCAGGAAAGGCAGTCTCTATGGAAAATAATAAAGAGTCAATGTTTCTGGCTGAGACCTCGCATCAGGATTGGAACAGAAAGGGGAAGAACCTATAATAAAAAGGTGGGGCAAGGGTAAGGAGAACAAGCTAGAAGATGATAGGTGAGACCATGTGGGTGGGGAAGGGAGATGAAGTGAGAAACTGGGAAGCGATAGGTGGAAAAAGTAACAGCTTGAGAGGAAGGAATATGACTGGAGAGAAGAGTGGACTAGAGTAGGCCGGGGAAGTGATAAGCAGAGAGCAGAAGAGACGAGGTAAGAGGGGAGCCACAATGGGGAAAGGGAACAGAGAGAAGGGAGAGGAGAAGAAATAAATGCAAATTAGAGAAATCGATGTTCATGCAGTCAGGTTCATGCCTTGAGAAAGGCTGCTTTGTTATTTTTGACATTGCTGATGCTGTTCTTCCTGAAGGAGTGTATCTTGAACAGAAACTAAGTTTTCCCCTTGTCACTAATGGTCTATTTTAGAATGTATTTGTACACATGGGGGGAAAAGGAACAGGGAGAATGGGGACCATTTTGGATGCAAAAGGAGCTGAGGTGTCAAAGGATGCCGAATCAGCCTTACTGAGAATGATGTATTCATTGGCCATGAGGGAACTGAACGAACTCAGGAGAGAAGCCATGCCTGTGTATGGTTTAATTCCACTGGAAAATGATTCTGGAGTTCTGAGACATACCGCTATGCCCTAAGGCAAATTTGGCAGTCGGACTAATGATGGTCTTAAATTTCTCTGCCATGTTATGTTTCAATGGATCTTAGTGGCATTAGTCTGCCTGAAGCACTTTATTTCTTTCAGTAAGTTACTGAAGCTTTACTAGAGCTAAGCAACATTATCTAAGCCACTAAAACTTAAAGAAGCAACCCACTCTGGTCCATAAAGCTTTTATACTATTAAAATAGTCGGGTGTTTAGTTGATGGTAGCTGTATAGCTGTATGGAAGTTTTCTTACAGAGAAGACTACAAGACACAAGAGCAATATTGTGTACAGTTCTGGTCACCGAATTATAGGAAAGATATCAATAAATTAGAGAGAGTGCAGAGACGATTTACTAGGATGTTACCTGGGTTTCAGCACTTAAGTTACAGAGAAAGGTTGAACAAGTTAGGTCTCTATTCATTGGAGCGTAGAAGGTTGAGGGGGGATTTGATCGAGGTATTTAAAATTTTGAGAGGGATAGATAGAGTTGATGTGAATAGGCTGAGAGTAGGGGAGATTCAAAGGAGAGGACATGATTTGAGAGTTAGGGGGCAGAAGTTTAAGGGAAACACGAGGGGGTATTTCTTTACTCAGAGAGTGATAGCTGTGTGGAATGAGCTTCCTGTAGAAGTAGTAGAGGCCAGTTCAGTTGTGTCATTTAAGGTAAAATTGGATAGGTATATGGACAGGAAAGGAGTGGAGGGTTATGGGCTGAATGCGGGTAGGTGGGACTAGGTGAGATTAAGAGTTCGGCACGAACTAGGAGGGCCGAGATGGCCTGTTTCCGTGCTGTGATTGTTATATAGTTATATGGTTATAAGGCCATTTGGCTATCAAGTCTGCTCTGACAAGAGATTCTGCAGACACTGGGAATTCAGAGCAACACATGCAAGATGCTGGGGAACTCAGAGCCATAGAAGCGTACAGCATAGAAGCAGACTCTTTGGCCCATCTAGTCCATGCCAAAACCATTTAAACTGCCTGCTCTCATCAACTAGCACCAGGTCCATAGCTCTCCATACCCCTACCGTCTAGGTACCTATCCAAACTTCGCTTAAGCATTGACGTCGAGCTGGCATGGATCACTTGCATTGGCAGCTTGTTCCACACTCTCACGACCCTCTGAGTAAAGATGTTTCCCCTCATGTTCCCTTAAACTTTTCACCTATCATCCTTGACCCATGACCTGTAGTTGTAGTCTAACCCAACCTCAGTGGAAAAAGCCTGCTTGCATTTACCCTACCTATACCCCTTATAATTTTGTATAACTCTATCAAATCTCCTCTTAATCTGAAGTTTACATTTATTGTCACTCAACTATACTGTTATGGATTCAAGCAACAATAAATATATGAGTTAGGCAGGGGTTTTTATAACAAATAAAACATTTATTAAACACTGAAAACAAACCCCCAAAAGTAAACAAATCACTAACATAACCGGAAATCAGCTGCTGTGCGGCAGCTTAAATGGTTCTTAAGGCAATGAAGCTTAAACAGTTCTTAAAGCGATGTTGCAAAAATAGTTCTTCAAAACAATTTTGCGAAAGTTCAAAATGCTTACAGTCTATTGAAGGGAGAGACTTTTTAAGACGATTTAAATCCTCTTTCACGTCATCTTGTCGCGATTCCAAATCAAACCTTTCCCACGAAGAATTTAGAAAGATGAAGAATGAAATGGCTTAAAGGCACTGACCTTTCCTTTACAACACTGTACTCAATCCTTTCTGCTATTCACAGGGATTAACACGAGTACAGTCAATGAATTCCTTCTGAATGAGGATCAAACAAGGTCGAACCTGTTTCACCGTCGAAATCCATTCTCCTCAATCTTTTAACTTCCGAACTCCAATCTTCACTCTCCACTGATTCTCAACTAGCAGCATTATACAGAAACTGCTGGCAATGACCTTTTAAACTTTAGGCGTTAAATGAAACTCCATCTTTCAACCACACTGTGTCATACCATTAAATCACACAGTGGCATGAAGTCAACATAGCAAATCCAGCCACGAACTGCCCCTCCTCACAGGGAGGGGTCCTCCTTTTATACCCTGTAAAAAAAACCTGTTACATGACCTCTTCTGGTGGGAAAATGACATCACTCCACCATCACAAGACCATTACCTCAAGTCCAGTATAGCTTCAACACCAGTCACGTGACAAATACACACTGTCACATGTCACGGGTACATAACAATACATAAGTATACAACCAAACAAAACAATGTGCCTCCAGACCAAGGGGCACAACACAGTACGTGCATCTCACACACCGCACATCGAGTCTACTCCACCATTTTAGCAAGGCTGATCCATTTCTCTCTGTAAGACTATACACATGGGAGCAGAATTAGGCCATTTGGCCCATCAAGTCTTCTCCGCCAAGAGATTCTGCAGATGCCGGACATCCAGAGTAACACACGTAAAATGATGGAGGACAAAAACACAAAATGCTGGTAGAACTCAGCAGGCCAGACAGCATCTATGGGAGGAGGTAGTGACGATGTTTTGGGCCGAAACCCTTCATCAGGAGTGAAGTAACATGGGATGGTCGAGGGGGGATAAGAAGTGGGGGGAGGGATGAAGTAGAGAGCTGGGAAGTGATAGGCTGAAGGGAAATGGGCTAGGGGGAAGGTGGAAAATTATGGGTAAGGGGGGGGGGGCAGGGGTATCAACGGAGGTCTGTGAGTTGAATGTTCATGACGGCAGGTAGGAGGCTACCTAGGCGGGAGATAAGGTATTGCTCCATCAACCTGCGTGTGGCCTCATCTTGACGATAGATGAGGCCATGGACAGACATATCGGAGTGGGGGTGGTCTGTGGAATTGAAGTGTGTGGCCACAGGGAGATCCCGCCACTGCTGGAGGACGGAGCGCTGGAGCCTTACCCCATCCCTATCTATAATTTTAGTCTGGATCTCTTTCTCTCTCTTTTTCCCCCTCATTATAATCTCCCCACAGCCCTACCTTTCTTTCTCTTTTATTTCCCATAATTCTAGCCCATTTCCCTCCAGTCTATCACTTCCCAGCTCTCTACTTCATCCCTCCCCCCACTTCTTATCCCCCCTCGACCATCCCATGTTACTTCACTCCTGATGTAGGGTTTTGGCCTGAAATGTCGTCACTACCTCCTCCCATAGATGCTGTCTGGCCTGCTGAGTTCTGCCAGCATTTTGTGTTTTTATTTATTTCCAGCATCTGCAGATTCACTTGTGTCACCTTCAAAAATGTTGGAGGAACTCAGGTCAAGTTCAAGTTTATTGTCATTCAACCATATACATGCATAGCGCTGAATGAAACTGGTCCTCAGTACCTGGTTGAACAATGTAACTCAAATGTACGTGTAACTCACACACAACAAATGAAATAATATTACCACAAATAAATTGACAAATAATAACATTCTAGAAAATTGACATTCAGGAAGTCAGGCAACATCTAAGGAAGGGAATAAAGATGTTTCTTTTTGAAAGATCTTGGCTTGAAATGTTGATAAGTCCTGATGATGGGTCTTGGCTCAAGTTGTCAGCTCTTTATTCATTTCCATTGTTGCTGCCACCTGACCTGCTGAGTTTCTCTAGCAATTTGTGTTTATTTCCTACAGAGAAATAAGGTCTTCTATTTAATCAGTACCCATGTTCACTATATAATATAATAACCACATAACAATTTCAGCACGGAAACAGGCCATCTCAGCCCTTCTAGTCCATGCCGAACGCTTACTCTCACCTAGTCCCACTGAATCGCACTCAGCCCATAACCTTCCATTCCTTTCCTGTCCATATACCTATCCAATTTTGCTTTAAATGACAATACTGTAAATGACAAATGTGTAAGGAGATAGCAGATATTTGTAGTAAACACAAGGTGGTGATTGTGGGAGATTTAAATTTTCCACACGTAGACTGGGAAGCTCATTCTGTAAAAGGGCTGGATGGTTTAGAGTTTGTGAAATGTGTGCAGGATAGTTTTTTGCAACAATACATAGAAGTACCGACTAGAGATGGGGCAGTGTTGGATCTCCTGTTAGGGAATGCGATAGGTCAGCTGACAGATGTATGTGTTGGGGAGAACTTCGGGTCCAGTGATCAATAGCATTAGCTTCAATATAATTATGGAGAAGGACAGGACAGGACCTAGAGTTGAGATTTTTGATTGGAGAAAGGCTAACTTTGAGGAGATGTGAAGGGATTTAGAGAGAGTGGATTGGGTCAAGTTGTTTTATGGGAAGGATGTAATGGAGAAATGGTGGACATTTAAGGGTGAAATTATGAGGGTACAGAATCTTTATGTTCCTGTTAGGTTGAAAGGAAAGGCTAAAGGTTTGAAAGCACCATGGTTTTCAAGGGATATTAGAAATTTGGTTCAGAAAAAGAGGGATGTCTACAATAGATATAGGCAGCATGGAGTAAAGGAATTGCTCGAGGAATATAAATAATGTAAAAGGAATCTTAAGAAAGAGATTAGAAAAGCTAAAAGAAGATACAAGGTTGGTTTGGCAAATAAGGTGAAAGTAAATTCGAAAGGTTTCTACAGTTATATTAAAAGCAAGAGGATAGTGAGGGATAAAATTGGCCCCTTAGAGAATCAGAATGGTCAGCTATTTGTGGAGCCGAGGGAGATGGGAGAGATTTTGAACGATTTCTTCTCTTTGGTATTCACTAAGGAGAAGGATATTGAATTGTGTAAGGTGTGGGAAACAAGTAAGGAAGTTATGGATCCTATGACAATTAAAGAGGTGGAAGTACTGGCACTTTTAAGAAATTTAAAAGTGGATAAATCTCTGGGTCCTGACAGGATATTCCCCAGGACCTTGAGGGAAGTTTGTGTAGAGAGAGCAGGAGCTCTGACGGAGATCTTTAAGATGTCATTAGAAATGGGGATTGTGCCGGAGGATTGGCGTATTGCTCATGTGGTTCCATTGTTTAAAAAGGGTTCTAGAAGTAAGCCTAGCAATTATAGACCTGTCAGTTTGACATCAGTGGTGGGTAAATTAATGGAAAGTATTCTTAGAGATAGTATTAATAATTATCTGGATAGACAGGATCTGATTAGGAGTAGCCAGCATGGATTTGTGCATGGAAGGTCATGTTTGACAAACCTTATTGAATTTTTTGAAGAAGTTACGAGGAATGCTGACGAGGGTAAGGCAGTGGATGTAGTCTATATGGACTTCAGCAAAGCCTTTGACAAAGTTCCACATGGAAAGTTAGTTAAGAAGGTTCAGTCGTTAGGCATTAATGCTGGAGTAATAAAATGGATTCAACAGTAGCTAGATGGGAGATGCCAGAGAGTAGTGGTGGATAATTGTTTATCAGGATGGAGGCCGGTGACTAGTGGGGTGCCTCAGGGATCAGGTTTGGGCCCAATGTTGTTTGTAATATACATAAATGATCTGGATGATGGGGTGGTAAATTGGATTAGTAAGTATGCCGATGATACTAAGGTAGGAGGTGTTGTGGATAATGAGGTGGGTTTTCAAAGCTTGCAGGGAGATTTATGCCAGTTAGAAGAATGGGCTGAACGTTGGCAGATGGAGTTTAATGCTGAGAAGTGTGAGGTTCTACATTTTGGCAGGAATAATCCAAATAGAACATACAGGGTAAATGGTAGGGCATTGAGGAATGCAGAGGAACGGAGAGATCTAGGAATAACAGTGCTTAGCTCCCTGAAGGTGGAGTCTCATGTAGACAGGGTGGTGAAGAAGGCTTTTGGAATGCTGGCCTTTATAAATCAAAGCATTGAGTACAGAAGTTGGAATGTAATGTTAAAATTGTACAAGGCATTGATAAGGCCAAATTTGGAATATTCTGTGCAGTTCTGGTCACCGAATTATAGGAAAGATATTAATAAATTAGAGAGAGTGCAGAGACGATTTACTAGGATGTTACCTGGGTTTCAGCACTTAAGTTACAGAGAAAGGTTGAACAAGTTAGGTCTCTATTCATTGGAGCGTAGAAGGTTGAGGGGGGATTTGATCGAGGTATTTAAAATTTTGAGAGGGATAGATAGAGTTGATGTGAATAGGCTGAGAGTAGGGGAGATTCAAATGAGAGGACATGATTTGAGAGTTAGGGGGCAGAAGTTTAAGGGAAACACGAGGGGGTATTTCTTTACTCAGAGAGTGATAGCTGTGTGGAATGAGCTTCCTGTAGAAGTAGTAGAGGCCAGTTCAGTTGTGTCATTTAAGGTAAAATTGGATAGGTATATGGACAGGAAAGGAGTGGAGGGTTATGGGCTGAGTGCAGGTAGGTGGGACTAGGTGAGATTAAGAGTTCTGCACGGACTAGGAGGGCCGAGATGGCCTGCTTCCGTGCTGTGATTGTTATATGGTTATATGGTTATACTGAACCTGCCTCTACCACTTCTACTGGAAGCTCATTCCACACAGCTACCACTCTCTGAGTAAAGAAATTCCCCCTCATGTTGCCTTTAAACTTTTGTTTGATGTTGGCAAAGGGCACAATTTTCGATAGGATTTTGTGATATTTTCAATTTAAGAGAGTGGATTGTTCTTGTTACTTTAGTTTATTTTACTTCCAGCTGATTAGACAGCAGAGTAACATCTGTCCACTAGACAGAATCAGAATCAGAATTACTTTATTGCCAGTATGTGAGACATACCAAAATTTATTGTGGTTTGGTGTCAAGCATAAAACATAGTACAATACCATAACAGACAACGCAATAGCAACTAAACAATTTACAAGACAATAGTGCAAACAGCCATGAGAAATCGACTACTAGCCAAATGGTTACAGGTCAACAATCAAACTGAAATAAATGTGAACATTCTTTAGCCAGGGACTAATTCTTTGCCACAAGCAGCTGTGTATTCAAATGAATGAATGAATTGAATGAATTAATTTTATTTTTTACATCCTTCACATACATTAGGAGTAAAAATCTTTATGCTACGTCTGTCTATATGTGCAATGTGCAATCATAGTAATTTATAATAAGTTATAACAAATAGAACAGTCAATGTAACATAGAAATACACTCAAATTAGTGTGAGTTCATCAGTCTGATGGCCTGGCGGAAGAAGCCTGTTGGTCTTGGCTTTTAACCTATGGTACCGTTTCCCAGATGGTAGCAGCTGGAATAGACCTTGTTTAGGGTGACTCGGGTGTTCAATGATCCTTTGGGCTCATTTTTCACACCTGTCTTTGTAACTGTCTTGAATTATGGTACGCTCACAACTACAGATGTGCTGGGCTGTCCACACCACTCTCTGCGCAATCCTGCGATTAAGGGAGGTACAGTTCCCATACCAAGCAGTCAGGATGCTTTCAATAGTGCCTCTGTAGGAAGTTCTTCAGATTTGGGATTCTTGATTAGTCAGGCTATGAAGGGATGGGGAGAAGGCAAGTGATTGGGGCTGAGAGGAAAAATTGATCAGCCATGATGAAATGGCAGAGCAGTCTCAATGGGCCAAGTGGCCTAATTCTGTTCTATATCTTACAGTCTTATGTTCTTATATCAACAGTCAATAATTATCAACAGAACCAGGAGAGCAGGAAAGACCATTTAATGGATGCTGTGCAGGGGCAGTCAGAGTGTTATACCTGAGAGAGTTTTGCTGAGAAGCTGGATAGCTACAGGAAAGAAGCTTCGGAGATAACGTGTCGTCCTGGTGGTGATGGACTTGTAGCATCTCCCTGATGGTGATTGCTAGGCTGGGTGGAGTCGGCAGTAATTTTTTCAGCTCTTTTCTTTGCTCTGGTGATGAGCAGGTCTTTTAACGTTGGAAGCTGACAGCCAGTGATCTTCCCCACTGAGTGGCCCACTCCCTGCAACATGGGCCTGGAGAGGGAGGAGGCATCAGGAAACTAAACGGTTATAGAGGTGGCCACTTACTTTGTCCAGTACTTTGTTTATCAGAGGTCCCACTATTTGTGTGGAGATGGAGGGGACATAACGGGGAAGCCAACCAGGAATTCCTGCACTAAGCCAATTAGCGATGATCCTACTGACATTTTAAGAAGGTGGCATTAAGGCCAAAGTTCAGAGAGCAGAAAAGGATGATGATGACCATCATTACATGCCATATGACATAAGTGATCATCTTGACCATGATTGTTCTTGACAAAGCTTTCGATAGAAGTGGTTTGCCATTGCCTTCTTCTGGGAAGTGTCTTTACAAGATGGGTGGCTCCAGCCACTATTAATACTCTTCAGGGATGGTCTGCCTGGCATTAGAGGTCACATAACCAGGGCTTGTGATATGCACGAGATGGTCATTCAAACATCCACCACCTGTTCCCAGGGCTTCACGTGACCTTCATCGGGGGCTAAGCAAGTACAACACCTTGCCCAAGGGTGACCTTCAGGCTAGCAGAGGGAAGGAGCATCTTACACCTCTTAGGTAGAGATGTATCTCCACCTCACCACCACAGAAGAATGATAGGTTGACTAAACTTTGGAATTTAGGAATGGACACTGACAGAACAGCACTGCTGCCTCCGACTTCCAGAGACTCTGGTTGGATCTTCAAATCTGCATGTTCTCCTTCCGACCGTGGATTTTTCCGAATGCTCTGGTTTTCTCCCACACACCAAAGATGGGATGGTTGGTAGCTGAACTAGCTATTGCAGATTGTCCCACACCAAAGTGTGAGGCAGGAGAATTAGTGGGAGGGGTTCGAGGAGACGATGGGAAGCACAAACACAGGAGGTTCTGCAGGTACTGGAAATCCAGTGTAACACACACAGAGTGCTGGAGGAACTCAGCAGGTCAGGCAGCATCTATGGAGAGGAATAAAGGGTTGATGTTTTGGGCTGAGACCTTTCATCAGGACTGGAGTCCTGGAGTCATCGGACCTGACTCCTTCCCCCTTCCTTTCCATTTCTGGTGAAGTGTCTTGGCTGCTTTCCTCATTTCTTTGGCATTTATCTGAAGTATACTACAACCCTTGTCTTGAGCCATGCCCTGCAGAGAGCCGTAGAGCATTTTGAGAGCACCTGTATTTACTAATTGTTGTCTTAATGAGAGTTGTTAAGTCCTTGTGCTTTCTGTTTAATCTTGTCGAGTTAATTGTGACTGGTGTGGGCATTCCACTTTCTACAATTATTGAATGCAAGCTCTCACTTAGCGCTGAGGTTGGAGTCCTTGTGTATGGAGAATGATTTGTCTCATGGTGTTGCTCAGTTGCACCTCTGATGCTCCGTTGGTATTCCTAAGTGTAACCTGTTGTTTCCTTCTCGACATGGGAGTCTGCCGTTCCTCTGCCCCGGGTCCATTCACTGCCTGCACTCACTGTGACAGAATCGACTGTTCCTGTGCCCCGGGTTCAGTCACTGCCTGCACTCACTGTGACAGAGTCTGCCGTTCCTCTGCCCCGGGTCCATTCATTGCCTGCACTCACTGTGACAGAGTCTCCCGTTCCTCTGTCCCGGGTCCATTCACTGCCTGCACTCACTGTGACAGAGTCTCCCGTTCCTCTGTCCCGGGTCCATTCACTGCCTGCACTCACTGTGACAGAGTCTCCCGTTCCTCTGTCCCAGGTCCATTCACTGCCTGCACTCACTGACAGAATCTACCGTTCCTCTGCCCCGGGTCCATTCACTGCCTGCACTCACTGACAGAATCTACTGTTCCTTTGCCCCGGGTCCATTCACTGCCTGCACTCACTGACAGAATCTACTGTTCCTTTGCCCCGGGTCCATTCACTGCCTGCACTCACTGACAGAATCTACTGTTCCTTTGCCCCGGGTCCATTCACTGCCTGCACTCACTGACAGAATCTACTGTTCCTTTGCCCCGGGTCCATTCACTGCCTGCACTCACTGACAGAATCTACTGTTCCTTTGCCCCGGGTCCATTCACTGCCTGCGCTCACTGTGACAGAATCGACTGTTCCTGTGCCCCGGGTTCAGTCACTGCCTGCACTCACTGTGACAGAGTCTGCCGTTCCTCTGCCCCGGGATCAGTCACTGCCTGCACTCACTGTGACAGAGTCTCCCGTTCCTCTGTCCCGGGTCCATTCACTGCCTGCACTCACTGTGACAGAGTCTGCCGTTCCTCTGCCCCGGGATCAGTCACTGCCTGCACTCACTGTGACAGAGTCTGCCGTTCCTCTGCCCCGGGATCAGTCACTGCCTGCACTCACTGTGACAGAGTCTCCCGTTCCTCTGCCCCGGGTCCATTCACTGCCTGCACTCACTGTGACAGAGTCTCCCGTTCCTCTGTCCCGGGTCCATTCACTGCCTGCACTCACTGACAGAATCTACTGTTCCTTTGCCCCGGGTCCATTCACTGCCTGCACTCACTGTGACAGAGTCTGCCGTTCCTCTGTCCCGGGTCCATTCACTGCCTGCACTCACTGTGACAGAGTCTGCCGTTCCTCTGCCCCGGGATCAGTCACTGCCTGCGCTCACTGTGACAGAGTCTGCCGTTCCTCTGCCCCGGGATCAGTCACTGCCTGCGCTCACTGTGACAGAGTCTGCTGTTCCTCTGCCCCGGGTTCATTCACTGCCTGCACTCACTGTTTTTTTTATTACAAAATCCTTTATTACAAATATCGGTGCTATACAATATATACAAAACAGTGGCAAACACAATTACTGCACTACAAATAGACAATAGACATTACACCAGAATGTTGCCATCCCTATCCACGATGGCATTCACACCCCGCGGAGCCCAACGGTCACGAAACTCCTCCAAGGCCGCTGTGGACTGCGCGTGTTCCTTTTCAATAGTTACCCTGGCATGAACATACCCCCTAAACATCGCCAGGCAGTCTGCCCGGGGAGATCCTCCCGCCACCCGTTTCCAGGACCCACGGATGGCGGATTTCGCCAGCCCCAGGAGCAAGTTGACTAGGACATCCTCATCCCTCCTTGCCCCCTTCCTTACTGGATGACCATATACAAACAGGGTGGGACTAAAATGCAGCCAAAAGGCGAGAAGCAGCCCACGCAAATATGCAAAAAGAGGCTGCAGCCTCACACACTCCATGTACATGTGGTACACGGTCTCCTCCAGCCCGCAGAAGTGGCATGTGGCTGGGAAGTCCATGTACAAACTGAAAAACTTATTGCAGGGCACTGCCCTATGCAGTACCCTCCAGCCGAGATCCCCCAGGTGCATGGGAAGAACCCCGGCATAAAGGGACTTCCAGTGGGGACCCTCCTCACCTCTGGGTGGAAGGACCGACCACCATGGCGTGTCCGGACGGTGTACAAGGGCAAGGAAGTGGAGGATGTGGAGAGTCTGCCATTCCTCTGCCCCGGGTTCATTCACTGCCTGCGCTCACTGTGACAGAGTCTGCCGTTCCTCTGCCCCGGGATCAGTCACTGCCTGCGCTCACTGTAACAGAGTCTGCCGTTCCTCTGCCCCGGGATCAGTCACTGCCTGCGCTCACTGTGACGGAGTCTGCCGTTCCTCTGCCCCGGGATCAGTCACTGCCTGCGCTCACTGTGACGGAGTCTGCCGTTCCTCTGCCCCGGGATCAGTCACTGCCTGCGCTCACTGTGACGGAGTCTGCCGTTCCTCTGCCCCGGGATCAGTCACTGCCTGCGCTCACTGTGACAGAGTCTGCCGTTCCTCTGCCCCGGGATCAGTCACTGCCTGCGCTCACTGTGACAGAGTCTGCCGTTCCTCTGCCCCGGGTTCATTCACTGCCTGCGCTCACTGTAACAGAGTCTGCCTTTCCTCTGCCCCGGGCTCAGTCACTGCCTGCGCTCACTGTGACAGAGTCTGCCGTTCCTCTGCCCCGGGCTCAGTCACTGCCTGCGCTCACTGTGACAGAGTCTGCCGTTCCTCTGCCCCGGGTTCAGTCACTGCCTGCGCTCACTGTGACAGAGTCTGCCGTTCCTCTGCCCCGGGTTCAGTCCTGCCAGTGACCACCTTGACAGCAACCCAAGATTTTCTCTGTCCTGATGAAAGGCTATTAATCTGGAAAATTAAGTGCATTTTTCTTCACAGATGGTGTCTGATCCATTGAGTATTCCAGTATTTTTGGCTTCTGTCAGATTTCTGGAATCTTTCAGTTTCGTCTACATGAGAGATTATTGCTACTAAATTTTGCCTCACTTCCCACATCACTTTATTCCGAAATGTGAACCCACTTAACTGTTAGTATCATGGAATCCTTTGTAGTCATAGTGTGTTCACTGAAGTTGATTATGATGCCTTCCTAAGGGGTTATTTCCTTCATAGAGGACGCCTGTGCATGACTTTGTTTAATGTGGGGAGGTTGATGCATGGGCAGCCACTACACGGTCCTTGACTGATCGTGGTCAGGGTTCGGTGGAATAGTATGAAAGACAGCTGGGGATCCTTCACTGTCATTGTGATGTATCATCATCTTCCACCAGCTCCTCCACTGAGGACTTGGTTGGATCGCCCCTCCCTTGACCCGACCAAGATCTAAGCCCCAGACACATTGCTCCTGGTATCTCAGGAGCTCATCTGTGACAAGGTGCTGATCCTTGGAGAAGATCTCTTGTAGTTCAGTCATTAGGCAGAAACTCATTTCTGATGTAGCTTTACTCATTTCACTGAGGTTTGGAGCTCTTAGCAGACACAATTTGGATAAATGAAAAAAATTCAACTCATTAATACGCAGCATAATTTTAATGCTGATGAGGAATCAATTAGAAATGTGTGTTTTTATTAACATTAAAGAGTTTCCAAATATGTTTAAATAGCTACTTAGTGGTTATAATTGCCAATCATTTGCAGAAGTCTCATAAGAAAATTTTGTAATGTTGCTTATGCTGGCAGGCAGTGAAAATAATAGAAAATTTTCCTCAGAGGAATGTGGGGAAAGTCATCTGTTATTCACCCCATACTTCCTTTATCAATTTCTTTATAGCTGCTAACAGAATCAAATGGTTGGAGAATTCTGCATCATTACCACCAGAACTGACATCCTACCATGGCACTGTGGATCAATTACAAAAAGCAAATAATACATTGATTTAAAATAGTCACAACTTTCTGAACATCTGTTTCACAAACAATTTGAGCTCACTTCGATGATTTGTTATGTGGCGCAGACTGGTTGAAATCTGCTTTTATGGAAATGCTGCATTATAAATGTGAATTAATGTTGATTTAAGTACATTAATCCACCAGGCAATGGGTTATTCTGGGAGAAATGATCATTGTTAATGAATATCTAAAGTAATTTACTAAGAGTACAGATGTTGATTATAGCATTGAATAGAATCTGGTTCTATACTAACAGTCTGTTACAAATCAGCAAACTGCTTCATTGGGCAACTTATGCAGATATTAGCACAGCATAATCGTAGAAATAAAATATACATAAAAAGGTAGGTTGTGAGAATTATTGTAAGACAAATTTTATTTATCTATATGTATGTATGTATCATAACGTAAATATCTTTACTACTTACGTATATGAAAGATGTAAGCAATAAAGTCAATCCAATTCAATCTATCTATCCGTCCATCTGTCTATCTATCTATTCATCAATCATTTATCTTGGCGCGTGCCCTAGTGGGCAAGGCATCAGACTAGTAATCTGAAGGTCACTGGTTCGAGCCTCAGCTGAGGCAGCGTGTTTGTATCCTTGAGCAAGGCACTTAACAACACATTGCTCTGCGACGTCACCGGTGCCAAGCTGCATGGGTCCTAGTGCCCTTCCCTTGGACGTGGAGAGGGGAAGGCCTGCAGCTTGGGCAATTGCCGGTCTCCCATACAACCCTCCCCAGGCCTGCGCCCTGGAAACTCCAGGCGCACATCCATGGTCTCTCAAGATCGACGGATGCCACCATCTATTTGTCTGTCTGTCTGTCTATCTATTTATCTATTCATCAATCTACTTATCTACCTATCTGTCTGTTTGTCTGTGTCTATCTATTTGTCTCTGTCTGTCTATCGATCTGCTTGTGCATCTGTCCGTCTATCTATCTACCTATTCATCAATCTACTTATCTATCAATCTCTGTTTGTCTGTGTCTATCTATTTGTCTCTCTGTCTGTCTATCGATCTGCTTGTGTATCTGTCTGTCTGTCTATCTATCTATCTATTTATCTATCTATCTATCATCTATCTATCTATCTATCTATCTATCTATCTATCTATCTATCTATCTATCTATCTATCTATCTATTTGCCTGTCTATCTGCCTGTCTGTCTATCTATCTATCTATTTACATAGCTGGCAAGCTTGGCAACAGGTCCTTCTGCTAGACATCACAAAATCCAGCCAGAAGAGCAGAGTGCTGGGTGTGATGGCATCTGCCACCCAGTCCTGAACCTCCCTCGAGATCAGAAAGCAGACTCCCTTGCAGAAGGGTTGAGGAAGTGAGGCAATTTATTGATCTGCTTCAGTGTGCAACTTCAGAGCATGTAGCTTTAATTTATTTGAAGATACAGGACAGTAACTGGCACTTCTGGTTCAATGAGTTCTCATTTCTTAATTACACCATGTGACCAATTAACATACTAATCTGCGCATCTTGGAATATGGGAGGAATCCAGAGCATGTGGTCATGGGAAGAATGTACAAACACTTTACCGAAGGAGGAGGGAATAGAACTTGTGTCACTAGCACTGTATTAGCATTATGCTAACCATTATGTTACCATGTTACCCAGTACAAAATCTTTCCTGCAAAATGTTAAGATTCTGACAACACTACTATTAATAACAGGGTTGTTGTGATGGGAGATATTAATTTCCCCAATTTGCTTGGCATCTCCCTAGAGCAAGAGGTTTAGATGGGGTGGAGTTTGTTAGGTGTGTTCAGGAAGATTTCCTGACACAATATGTAGATAAGCCTACAAGAGGAGAGGCTGTACTTGATCTGGTATTGGGAAATGAACCTGGTCAGGTGTCAGATCTCTCAGTGGGAGAGCATTTTGGAAATAGTGATCACAATTCTATCTCATTTACCATAGCATTGGAAAGGGATAGGAACAGACAAGTTAAGAAAGTGTTTAATTGGAGTAAGGGGAAATATGAAGCTATCAGGCAGGAACTTGGAAGCATAAATTGGGAGCAGTTATTCTCAGGGAAATGTACGGCAGCAATGTGACTAATGTTCAGAGGATAGTTGCATGGTGATCTGCATAGGATTGTCCCACTAAGACAGGGAAAGGATGGTAGGATGTTCAAAGGCTGTTGAAAATCTAGTCAAGAAGAAAAAAAAGCTTACGTAAAGTTTAAAAAACTAGGTAATGATAGAGATCTAGAAAATTATAAGGCTAGCAGGAAGGAGCTTCAGAATGAAAATAGAAGAGCCAAAAGAAGCTATGAGAAGGTTTTGGTGAGCAGGATTAAGGAAAACCCCAAGGCATTCTGCAAGGATGTGAAGAGTAAGTGGATAAGATGTGAGAGAATAGGACCAATGAAGTGTGACAGTGGAAAAGTGTATATGGAACCGGAGGAGATAGCAGAGATATTTAATGAATGCTTTGGTTCAGTATTCACTACTGAAAAGGACCTTGGCAATTGTAGGAATGACTTACTGTGGACTGAAAAGCTTGAGCATATAGACATTAAGAAAGAGGATGTGCTGGAGCTTTTGTAAAGTATCAAGTTGGATAAGTCACTGTGACCGGATGAGATGTACCCCAGGCTACTGTGGGAGGTGACGGTGGAGATTGCTGAGCCTCTGGCGATGATCTTTGCATCATCAATGGGGACAGGAGAGGTTCCGGAGGATTGAAGGGCTGCAGGTGTTGTTCCCTTATTCAAGAAAGGGAGTAGAGATAGCCCAGGAAATTATAGGGTAGTGAGTCTTACTTCAGTGGTTTGTAAGTTGATGGAGAAGATCCTGAGAGGTAGGATTTATGAACATTTGGAGAGGCATAATATGATTAGGAATAGTCAGCATGGCTTTGTCACAGGTAGGTAATGCCTTAGGAATCTGAGAAATAAAGGAGGCATGGGATCCAAGGGGACCTTGCTTTGTGGATCCAGATCTTTTTGGATCATATTCTGAATGGCGGTTAGTGACTAGTGGTGTGCCTCAGGGATCTGTTCTGGGACCCCTTCTCTTCCTGATTTTTATAAATGACCTGGATGAAGAAGTGGAAGGATGGGTTAGTAAATTTGCTGATGACAAAAAAATTGAGGGTGTTGTGGATAGTGTGGAGGGCTGTCAGAGGTTACAGTGGGACACTGATAGGATGCAAAACTGGGCTGAGAAGTGGCAGATGGAGTTCAACCCAAATTGTTTAAGGTGGTTCATTTTGCTAAATCAAATATGACAGCAGAATATAGTGTAATACGCTGTAAGGTTTCACTGCTAATGTAATGGCTTCTCTGTAATGTTCCACTGCTGAGGTAATGGTTTCTCTGTAATGTTCCACTGCTGAGGTAATGGTTTCTCTGCAGCAGCAATGTTTGGGTTATGTTTAGAGATAACGGGGCATGCTAGCCAATGAGCGGGATGTTGTTCTTTCTTGTGTGTCTGGGAGCCGGGAATTTGCGGTCTTTTGCTGGGGAGAGACGAGGAGAAAGACGCAAATAGAGAGAATTGGTAGACCTCGGACAGAGTGGATTTGGAGCGAGGGTCCGAAGGTCAGTGAAGATCGGAGGAGGTCAATGGTGGATGAACAGCCTTATCAGTGAGCTCCAACATTGCGCAACAGACTGATGAGAATGGGCCCATTTTCTTTTTTTTGGTTTTTAAATAACCATATAGTCAAATTAAAAACTACAAAGCTCAATTGTTTAATTGAATATTGTGTACTGTTTGTTATTTTGTGGTACTAATTTGTAACAGGGGGCACATTGCGCAGCATCCACCCAAACAAGATTTCTTAAGTTTTGCGAAGCTGGGGGTGGGGGGTGGTGCTATCATCTCCTATATTAAGCTGCTAGCCGAAGCAAGGGTTACAATTGTGGGGGCTTGTCTGGGATTGATTCCGTTGGATGCTGTGTGAGTGGGGTAGATATTCATACTCCGGATGAATTGTTAATTTGCCTGTTAATTACAGTTGTGATTGTGGGTGGAGGTTTAATAAAATGACTGACACAACTCTCGTGTTAATGCAGACTGGTGCTGATGTAGTGGTAGCTGAGGGTGGAGATTACAAAGATAGGGTTTTATCATTTCTGAGGAGGAAGGGGAAGGAGTGGTTGGATTTGGAATGTCTAATTAGTCCACGTTCTGCAGGGGAAAGTGAGAATTCTGAGTTAGTGCCCGCCCTTACCTCGCCGGCAAATAAATGGAAAAATCAGGTTCAAAGACCCAGATACGGTCGGCTCCACCTATTCTCTGGAATAAATCCCACCCCTAAAGGGGAGGAGGAGTATGAGACTTGGGCGGAGCAGGCCTCTCAGTTGTTGGATGAGTGGCAGTGGTCTGATGATGTAAAGCGACAGAGATTGGTTGAAAGTTTGAATGGACGGGCCACTGACATTGTGAGAGCCGTCAGGTTGAAATATCCAGTAGCGACATCTGTCAGTTGCCTGAAAGCACTGGACAATGCTTTTGGCCTGACAGGAAGCCCAATGGAGCTCATTCAGAACATGCAACAGGAGAAGGGGGAGAAGCTTTCTGCTTTTATTTTTCGGCTAGAGAGGCAGCTAAATGGCTTGCAGCACAGAGGGGTCATTTAGGCAGCTGAGGTAGATCAGTGAAGAATGGACCAGATAGCCAGGAGCACCCAGTCCCAGAACCTAATTGTTTGAGGTCTCCAACAGTCTCGTAAGACGCCTCCCCCTCTACCTTTTGTTGAGCTAATCAGAGAGGTACGGGTAGAGGAGAATGCGCTGAAGATGCAGCAGGTCTCTGTCAGTAGGGTACAGTCCTCGGTAGTAGACCCCTGCAGTGAAGTGACCTCAGATAGCCTACCCCGGGGAGCTTGTGGCAGAGTTCAGAACAGAGATGTTGGCTTTTATTGGCGGGTGTGAACCCTCCCATATGTTGGTGGGGCGGATTCCCCAAGTGCAGAGGGCTGCTGGCAGCAGGTGTCATGCCAGAAGGAAAGTGAGCCCCTGGATACCTTAGCAGGGAGTCGCTGGGAAAACCTAGAGGAGACCCAGTGAGGGAACGGCCTGGTGTCTCTGGGGGAACACGTTCCCAGCAATGTACCAAGGAACCCACGAAAGTGAAAGGGCCAATTCCTGAAGGCTTAGTGGGACCAAGGCCCAGTGTGTCGCTACAGATAGAGAGTATTTATGCTAAAGCCATACTCGACACCAGGTCACAGGTCATGTTGTTGTACCATTCATTTTACAATCGGTATCTGAAGCATTTACCCTTGACATCATTCAGGGCACTGGAGATCTGGGGTCTTAGTACTCGTAGTTATCCATACGACGGTTATTTGTCGGTGAAGTTGGGGTTCTCAGAGCCCGATGTGGGAGTGTCTGAGGTCCTTGATACATTAGTGCTTTTTTGCTCATACCCTGTTGAGACGAACAGCGTTTCAATTCTGGAGGGGACCAACACCCCTCTTGTGAGGAGGTTCATGGGGGCTTGCAAGGAGAAGGCTGGTAAGAGGTTTCTGCAGACATTGTCCGTGCACCTGGTGTTTCGAGCTGTTTTTGAGGAAGTGTGTGGCTGCATTGGGCCAGACACTGAATTTAAACAAGGGACTGTGTGGTTCACCCAGTCAAAGCCAATGGTGGTACGGCCCGGGGAAGTAGCGAGAGTGATGGGGTCACCCAGATTTCCCAGAGTGCCTGAGGGCGAGGCTCCCTTAGCGGACGCTCCGGAAGACCACAAGGGGGTCGGGATTTCCTGCTGGGGTATAGTGAGGCCTGAATTGCAGAAGCCCTCAGTTGTACAGGCGAGCAGGATGGCAGTGTTTGTCAGGAACACTACGAAGAGGGAGTTCACCTTCAAACGGGGGATGCCCCTGGCACATTTGTTCCCGGGGACGATAATGTCTAGTGTCTCGCCAGCGAGAAAGTACTGGAAAAAGAGGGAAAGTTGCCAACTGAGTCATTCAACTTCGGGGCTCCCTGGTTCCTGTGGATTGGAAGAGGAGGTTGGTAGAGAAGATGGTATAGCTGGAAGGTGCCTTTTCCACTGATGAGTTTGATGTGGGTTGTTCCAAGAGCACGCGTCACACTATCCAGGTGACCAAGGACACCTGTTTAGCGAGAGGTCGTGGCGACTGGCCCCTGCGGAGCTGGAGGACGTTCGGCAGCATTTGTGTAAGTTGAAGGAAGCTGGGATTATCGCCGAGTCCCAAAGCCCCTATGTGTCCCCAACAGTAGTGGCCCGAAAGAAGAATGGGAAGGTATGCATGTGTGTGGACTATAGGGCTCTGAACAGGCACACCATCCCTGATCAGTATACTGTCCCGAGGGTCGAAGATGCGCTGGCCTGTCTGAGTGGATATGACCAGATCCCGATGAGCGAGGCTGACAAAGAGAAGACGGCATTTATATGTGCCCTGGGATTCTTCCAGTTCGAAAGGATGCCCCAGGGCATATTGGAAGCCTCTGCAACCTTCCAGCAGGTCATTGAGAAGACGGTGGGGGATATGAACTTGCTTGAGGTGTTGGTGTAACTGGATGACCTCATAGTATTTGGATCCACCTTGGAAGAACATGAAGCGAGGCTGCTGAAGGTGCTCGGCTGCCTGAGAGCTGAAGGGTTAAAACTTTCCCGGACAGGTGCCAGTTCTGCCAAACGTCTGTTCGCTATGTTGGGCACATAGTCTCCTGGATGGAGTAGCTACCGATCCAGCTAAGATAGACCCCAGGCTGTGAACACTCTGCGCTCGTTCCTCGGGTTCTGTGGTTACTATCGGGGGTTCGTGAAAGGCTAAGCAAAAGTGAGTCACCCGTTGAATCAGCTTCTGTGCGGTTACCCTCCCTTGGGGAAGAAAGGGAGGGGCATAAAAGGACAGGAAGGTGGAGAGTATCTTGGCCTGTCTGAACCCTTTAGACCAAGGTGGGATGCAAAATGTGAAGAGGCCTTTCAGTCGCTGAAGAAGCTGCTGACTCAGGTGCCAGTACTGGCTTTTGTAGACCCCCGATTACCATATGTACTACACACAAATGCCAGACGAGAAGGTTTAGGGAGCATCCTGTTTCAGGATCGGGGCACCAGGTTGAGACCCACTGTGTTCGTAGGCCGGGGTCTATTGCCACCCGAGAGAAACTATCCCATGCACAAGTTGGAATTTCTGGCGTTGAAATGGGTCGGTGGTGGATAAGCTGAAAGACTACCTCTTCGGGGCCAAGTTTGAGGTGAGGACAGACAACAACCCCCTAAGTTATATCCTGACCTTGGTGAAACTGGATGCCACAGGCCATTGATGGTTGGCGGTGTTGTCTGCCTATGATTTCAGCCTGAATTATTGGCCGGGGAGCTGGTACGTTGATGCTGATGCTTTGTTGCAATGGGTGCATGAGGGACTGGACAGGGACGAGGAGTGGGAGAGCGTTCCTGCCCCAGGGGTGAAGGCCATGTGTCAGTTTGCCACCACCGTGAAGGCAGAGGGACAGGAGGGGCAGGATCAAGCGACAGATCAATTGGGAGCTTCTGATGATGCCATACCTCAAGTTTACTGTAACCTGACTGCTCTGAAGACAAATCAGCTGCCGGGATTGAGTTCTGGGGAAGTGGCAGCTGCTCAGCGAGATGATCTGGGTATTGGCACTATTTGGTCAGTGGTTGAAAAGAGAGACGTGGCTCAGGTGGAGAGGACGAAACACGTGGCGGTGCCTCCATTACGGAGAGAATGGCCTCGGATGGAGTTGAAGAACCAGATCCCATACCAGGTCACGGCATTCCCGGACCGACCTCGGTGTTACCAGCTGGTTCTGCTGGAGGAGTATTGGAGGATTGTGTTGAAGTCACCTCAGGATGATTCTAGACACTTGGGGGTGGAAAAGACCCATGGATTGCTCAGAGACCGACTTTATTGGCCCTGGACGAAGTCAGAGGTCGAAGAATCCTGCAAGTTGTGCATTCGATGCATATGGTGGAAGACACTGCTTACGCAGGCAGTTCCCTTGTCCCTCTTGCAGAGTGCAGTGCCCCTGGACCTGGTGTGTATGGATTTCCTGTCAATACAACCCGATGCCAGCAACACAGCGAATGTCTTAGTCATCACGGACCACTACACCAGATATGCACAGGTTTTTCCTACCAAGGACCAGAGGGCGTCTACGGTGGAAAAAGTGTTATGGGAGAAGTATTTAATCTATTATGGCCTCCCCAGGGAATATAGTGATCAGGGACGGGATTTTGAGAGCAGACTCATCCATGAGTTACAGGGCATGCTTGGAGTTGAGAAGTCAAGGACCATGCCCTATCACCCACAGGGTGACCCCCAGCCAGAGAGGTTTAACCGGACCTTGCAAGACATGCTCAGGACCCTGGAGATCAGCAAGAAGAGCAAGTGCAGTCATCATATTGGGCAACTGGTTCACAGTTACATGAAATGAAGCCACCATTTGATGTTTGGGCATGAGGCGAAGTTGCCCATTGACCTTTGCTTTGGAACTGACGAGGGTGACTTACCCCCGAAGACTTATCTGAAGTATGTGTCTCATTATGAGAAGAGAACTGAAAAGCAACAGAGTGACGGAGGATGAGAGGTGACCTGATAGAGGTGTATAAGATGATGAGAGGCATTTATCATGTGGATAGTCGGAGGCTTTTTCCCAGGAATGAAGTGGCTAACACAAGAGGGCAAAGGTTTAAGGTGCTTGGAAGTAGGTACAGAGGAGATGTCAGGGGTAAGTTTTTTACAGAGAGAATGGTGAGTGCGTCGAATGGGCTGCTGGTGACGGTAGTGGAGGTGAATATAGTAGGGTCTTTTAAGAGTCTCCTGGATAGGTACATGGAGCTTAGAAAATTAGAGGGCTATGGGTAGCCCTAGGTAATTTCTAAAGTAAGTACATGTTTGCCACAGTATTGTGGGCTGAAGGGCTTGTATTGTGCTGTAGGTTTTCTATGTTTCTATGTTTCACTAGAGATTCTGTAGATGCTGGAAATCCAGTGTAACACACAGATAATGCTGAAGGAACCGAGCAGGTCAGGCACCATTTATGCATAGGAATAAATTGTTGGGGTCGAGACCCTTCACCGGATTCTGACAATCCCTGTCAGGATCAAAACAATCTGTTGTAATTTAGTTTGCTGTGTCATTAAAAGGCTTGCAAAAAAAACAGAATTGTTAGGGAAGAGGCTTAATAATATCAAGAAGGTGGTTTCCATCACCATCCTCGTCAGTCAGGACATGCCCTCTTCCCACTTCTCATTGCTACCGTCAGAGATGAGGTACAGGAGCCTGAAGACACACACTCAGGGATTCATGAATCTGCCCTCAGGTTTCTGAATGGATAGTGAATCCATGAACACTACTTCATTATGCTTTTCCTCTCTTTCTGCATTAATTATTTATTTTTCTATATTGTAATTTACTGTACAGACATTATTTGTTGTACATCGGCCACAAAACAACAAATTTCATTCTCAGTGATAATAAACCGGATAGAAATTCTGAATTTGCAGTCATATTTCGGTGGCATTGTGCGTATTTATGGGCTTGCCGTACCGTTAACAGAGCAGTCCATAGACCCCAGGTTGGGAACCATTAATCCCTCCGAGCTTCTCTCTTCATCCCCCTCCCCCACACACTCACTTCCCCCTTCACCTATTTCCTGCCAACTTGTACTCCTTATTCTGGCTTCTTCCCCCTTCCTTTCCAGTTGTGATGAAGGGTCCCAGGATGAAACATTGACTCTACTCCTCTCCATTGATGCTTCCTGACCTACTGAGTTCCTCCAGCATTTTATGTGTTATGCCCTGTCTCAAACTGCCTTTTGTAAACAGTAAAACTCAAAGCCCATTAATTTTAAACTCATTAGAGGAGGAATATATCCCAGACCTCCCAGAATCACTTCATCCCCTCTCCCCCACCCATCTACCTTCCCTCTCACTGGTCTCACCTGTCATCTGCCAGCTTGTTTCCCTACCTGCTTATTCTGGCTCCTTTCCCCTTCCTTTCCAGTCCTGATGGAGGGTCTCGGCCAAAAGCATCAATGAGTTATACGATTCCAGAGACGCTGTCTGACCTGCTGAGCTCCTCCAGCATTTTGTCTGTGTTCACTGAAAGCAATTTCTAGCTCGAGTTTCTCAGAAAACAAACATTCAAATTAACTGAGGTAACTTGCTTGAAAACTTAATTCCCACATAAAAAACCTGTGACTTGGGAATATACTATAAATGAAACTGGTTTACTGGGATGTTCATTGAGCTGCAGATTGATCAGTCGGTGATTGTACAAATCACTGCTGAAAGCACTATTCACTATTTTGACAGCATCTGGAAATCAGAATATAAAGAGATGAGAAACGGGAAATAGCTTGAGATTCCATAGCCTGGTGCATCATTTACACTCGCCTGCTCTGACAGGCCGAGTTTGATGTTCTTGGAGAACTCTTTCAGGCAAGTGCACAATTTGGCAAGAGAGTTAACAATGAAAAAGGGAAAGAACCTAAAGGTTTTCTCTTTTGAAAGCTCTAAGTAATCTGCATTGCTGTGGAGTTGATAGGCAGGTGTAGTGGAGAGAAAATGGGGAAAAATAGAGCTGAGAGAGGATATCCAGATATGAAAGGCTAAACAACTGAGCACAACAGAGACTGCAGATGCTGGAAATCCAGAGCAACACACTCAAGATGCTGGAGCAACTCAGTAGGTCACCAAATACTACAGCAAATTTCTAAGGATGTATTGTGGAGAGCATTTTAACTGGTTGCATCACCATTTGTTATGAAGGGGCCACTGCACAGGAGCAGAAAAAGCTGAAGAAAGTTGAAAACTCAGCCAGCTCCATCATCAAAAACACCTTCAAAAGCCGATGCCCCAAAAAGCTGTAAAAGGTGGTATCCATTATTAAGGACCTCTGTCACCCAGGACATGCTTTCTTCATATATATAAATTTTGATACACACACACACACACATATATATATATGTACAATGTATGTACATACATACATTGTGGATTCTGTTTATTGGGGCATCAGTTTATTTGCAACATCTCAAAGAACAAAATCTAACTCAAGAAAATAGCCAAGATTCCCTTCATTTATTTGCAACACTATGCTGCTTAATTGGAGCAGATGTTGCCGAGCAGTTTCTGACTAGACACCACATTTGGCTTAGAGAGATAATGTCAGCTGAGCGTGTTTGTGTTCAAAAAGCAGTGATTTTTCTCACTGACAGTTGCAAAGAAATAATGACAAAGACAATTCAGAATGGTTTTGCTCACCGGAGTATCAAGCAGAAGACCATTTGATCATAAGTCCATAAGACAGAGGAGCAGAATTAGGCCATTTAGTCCATCAAGTCTTATTGCCATCCCATCATGGCTGATCCCAAATCCCACTCAACCTTATATACCTGCCTTTTCACCATATCCTTTGATGCCCTGACCGATCGGAAACAATCCAACTTCCACCTTCAATATATCCATGGACTTGGCCTCCAGTGCAGTCTGGGGCAGAGCATTCCACGGATTCACAACTCTCTGGGTAAAAGATACTTTAGAAACTGCCTAGAATTCCCCTACCGCATAGCCCTAAATTTTTCTAAGCTCCGTGTACCTATTGAAGAATCTCTTAAAAGACCCTATTGTATCTGCCTCTACCACCTTCACTGGCAGTGCACCCATGCACCCCACCACTCTGTGTGTAAAAAACTTACTTCCAACACTTTGCATTTGATTGCAAATCTGATTCTGATTCTTTCAGGCAGTATCTATGGTGAGGAATAAACAGCTGACATTTCGGACCAAAACCCTTCACCGGGATTAAAGATTGAACGCTATTCATTGAATCCTCAGTGTTCGCTCGGCAGGAGACAACTCATATTGTGTTTAACTGCAGACTGCTGCAACATTCATGAACTCAAGCTCTTGGACTATATTTTTTTGTGTGACTGTATTTTACTGATATTACACGATGCCATTTGTGTCTTGAGCTGTGTATTACTGTTGATACTATGGTTTGCACCTTGGCCCCAGAGTAACGCTGTTTCATTTGGCTGTATTCATGGGTTTTCCTGTATCGTTGAATGACAATTAAGCTTGAACTATGAACAAGGAACTACCTGGAAGAGCAGTAAAATTCAACCATCAGCTTGAAAATCTGACATAGCCCTTGAAAAACTTCTGGTTCAGGAATAGTATCTGAAAATAAGAAACATAGAAACATAGAAAACCTACAGCACAATACAGGTCCTTTAGCCCACAAAGCTGTGCTGAACATGGCCTTACCTGAGCAACTTCCTGGGGTTACCCATAGTCTCTTATTTTTCTAAGCTCCGTGCACCTATCCAGGAGACTCTTAAAAGACCCTACCATATTCACCTCCACTACCATCACTGGCAGCCCATTCAACGCACTCACCATTCTCTCTGTAAAAAACTTACCCCTGACATCTCTTCTGTACCTACTTCCAAGCACCTTAAAACTGTGCCTTCTCATGTTAACCATTTCAGCCCTGGGAAAAAGCCTCTGACTATCCACATGATCAATGCCTCTCATCATCTTATACACCTCTATCAGGTCACCTCTCATCCTTCATCGCTCCAAGGAGAAAAGGAAAAAACATGAAGAGCATTTTAACAAATAGTGTTGGATTAAGGTGTAGAATTGTTATTTCTTTGCATTTATTCAGCTTGCTTGTAGTTTTGTGTAATCATTCATATATGTGTAATAGGTGCTTCTGTATTTTTCTACAATCTTCATTTTTCACACCTCTTGAATCTGGCTATGTTATAGGCGAGTTATTATCACTAGAATGTTGTTATCTCTTTAGTCAGAGCTAATTTTTTTATTGGATGGACACAACTTTTTTTCTTCTCTTCATTCCTTGTTTGTTCTTTGTTGTAACACTGAGTAAAATGACCACAATCACTTAGTTTTATGGATCACAAAATCAACTGGATCCTACAGTAGTGGGTAAAATCAGAACTGGAACTTGACTTCAATTGGAAGAAGGTAGTTAGGAGCAGGAAATGCTCGGACCATAAGACCATAAGATACAGGAATAGAGTTAGGTCATAGGGCCCATTGATTCTGTTCCGCCATTTTATCATGGCTGATCCATTTCCCTCTCAGCTCAATCTCCTGCCTTCTCCCCATATCTCCATGCGCAGCCTTGTCAAGAACCTACCAACCTCCTTACCAGCCTTAAATATGCCCAATGACTTGGCATCATACCCACCTGTGGCAATGAATTCCACAGATTCACTACTCCCTGGCCAAATAAGTTCCTTTACTCTGAGGCTGTGTCCTCTGGTCTTAGACTCTCCATCAGCGGAAGCTTCCTTTCCAAATCCACTCTATTAAAGCCTTTCAATATTCGGCAAGTTTCAGTGAGACCCCTCCTCATTGATCTGAATTCCGGTGAGAACAGGCCCAGAGCCAAGCTGAGCTGAAGGCAAAACCTGGATGTCTAATTCTTGGACAACACTCCTGTGGAAGAACTTAAATATTCACAGTATGAAATAATAAGTTTTGGTTAGCCCTAAGGGTAAGTAAATTCTATCACCTTAATCACAAAATCACAAAAGAATCCACTTTATTAGGTACACCTATGTACCTGCTCATTAATACAAATATCCAATCATCCAGTCATGTGGCAGCAACCCAATGCATAAAAACATGCAGACATGGTCAAGAGGTTCAGGAAGAAATGTGGGGAAGAAATGTGATCTAAAAAATATAGTGCAAGAGGGGGTGGTTTGAGTATCTTAGAAACCTCTGATCTCCTGGGATTTTCATGTACAACAGTCTCTAGGCTTTACAGAGAATGCAGTGAAAAACAGGAAAAAAACACATCGTGAGTGGCAGTTCTGTTGGTGGAAGTGCCTTGTTAATGAGAGGTCGGAGGAGGAAGTTCAGACGGGTTCAAGCTGACAGGAAGGCGACAGTAACTCAAATAACCACGTGTTACAACAGTGGTGTGCAGAAGAGCATCTCTGAATGAGCAACATGTCAAACCTTTAAGTGGATTGGCTGTAGCAGCAAAAGACCACGAGCCTACACACGATGGCCACTTTATTACTGTAAGTAAAGGATCAACTTATTAAAGTGGCCACTGTGTGTACAGACAACTTGTTATTTGTCTAATGTTCCCATGTTATCAGATGCTCTGCCTGTCTGTTACAGTCATTTATAATTCCTAGTGAATGCATATAGTATCGTTTAACATCTCAGCTTTATCTTTACATTCTAGTTTTGTGATTTCAGGTTGCAATTTGAGAGGAGTTTCAGTTTGACAGTGCCCAGAGGGTGGTCTTTGTGACAAGCTGTCCAGACTGCAGAACAGTTCATAGCATAATTGAAAACACATTGCGTTTGCAATGTGACACCACTTTGGGAAAAAGTCATAGACCAATTTCCAATTGCAAGTTACATGAAGTTCAGAGGTGATTTTCTCCCTTTCAGTTCAAAACTTTAATCAATCCCTTTTGTAGTTTTCTTTACTTAAGGTAATGCAAAATCTTCACTACATAAATATTTGTGAAGTCTAACTTCTGGGTGGTAAACATTTTAAAAGTGGCATCATAGTTTATTTCTCATGTTTCACCACAACAAACGTTTTGCCTCAGGTGTTACCATCGATCATGAGTATGTGTAATCTCATCAATATATCTGTTTCTAAATATCAACAATTTTCTGCAAACTTCCCAAACATCTTGAAAACAAACTGTGGTTTCTAAAGTAGGATTATATGATAAATAATCAGTAAGCAAAGTTACAGGCAAACAGTAATTATGTTTGAGGTACATTTCAATTAAGATTGAAAGAATGCAGAGAAATTTTACAAGGGTGTTGCTGGGACTTGAGGATGAAGGTGAACCTGAATTTGTAGTGTGTGCAGTTCTGGTCACCAACCTACAAGACAGATATCAATAAGATTGAGAGAATCCAGAGAAAAGTTACATGGACATTGCTGATACTTGAGGACCTGAGTTATAAGGAAAGATTGAATAGATCAGGACTGTATTGGGCTGTATCAGACCCCACTTGGAGTACTGTGTTCAGTTCTGGTCACCTCACTACAGGAAGGATGTGGAATCCATAGAAAGGGTGCAGAGGAGATTTACAAGGATGTTGCCTGGATTGGGGTGCATGCCTTACAAGAATAGGTTGAGTGAACTCGGCCTTTTCTCCTTGGACCGATAGAGGATGAGAGGTGACCTGATAGAGATGTATAAGATGACGAGAGGCATTGATCATGTGGATAGTCAGAGGCTTTTTCCCAGGGCTGAAATGGCTGCCACAAGAAAACACAGGTTTAAGGTGCTTGGGATTAGGTACAGAGGAGATGTCAGGGGTAAGTTTTTTTTATGCAAAGCGGTGAGTGTGGAATGGGCTGTCGGCAATGGTGGTGGAGGCAGATACAATAGGGTCTTGTACGAGGCTTTTGGATAGGTACGTGGAGCTTAGAAAAATAGAGGGCTATGGGTAACCCTAGTAATTTCTAAGGTAGGGACATGTTCGGCACAACTTTGTGGGTTGAAAGGCCAGTATTGTGCTGTGGGTTTTCTATGTTTCAATGTATTCACTGCAGTGTAGGGCATTGAGGAAAGATTTGATAGAAGTATACAAAATTATGAGACAGGGTAAATGCAAGCAGGCTTTTTCCACTGAGGTTGGGTGGGACTGCAACCAGAACTCATGAGTTAAAGGTGAAAGGTGAGAAGTTAAAGGGGAATATGAGGGGAGATGTCTTCACTCAGTGGGTAGTGAGCATGTGGAATGGAGCTGCTGGCACAAATGGTGGATGTGAGTTCCATCTTAACACTTAAGAGAAGTTCGGATAAGTACAGGACTGTGCAAAAGCCTTAAGCACATATATAGCAAGGGTCCCTAAAAACTTTGCACAGTACTGTATTTGTCAATATGGAGGAGAGAATGAGTTTGTAAACCTGGTAAATGTTACTGGGAATGGTGAGGGTGAGGGAATGGTGAGGATGCCACACAAGGGGATGTGGGGGGTTGTTGGTCAGGTGGCAGAGAAGGAGTGCCAGGGGCAGGGGGTTACGTGGCACTCATCCTTTCTTAGACACAGCCAGCTGTTATGAAATTTGCTTCTTTTATGGCAACAGTATAGCGCAATATTACAGTAAAAATTCCCTCCTCAACTCTGTTCTAAATGGTCATTCTTCTCTTCTGAGGCTATACCTTCAGACCCTAGACTTTCCTGCTACTGGAAACACCCACTGCCCTGTCTAGGCCTTTCAATATTCAATAGGTCTCAATGAGATATCACCCCATTCTTCTAAACTCTAGTGACTACAGACCCAGATTCATCAAAATCTCCTTAAATGCTAGCCCTTTCTCTCTAGGTCATTTTGATAAATCTCCTTTGGACCTTCTCCAGTGCCACCAGACCCTGTTTTGGAACTGAGGCCTAAAACTGCTCACAGAACTCCGACTATCACCCAACAAAAGTCTCACCACTACTTCCTTACTTCTATATTCTAGTCATCTTGAAATGAATGCTAAGATGGCATTTTCCTTGCTACTGACTCAACCAGCAAGTTAACCTTCGCAGCTCTGATTTCTGAATCCAGTTTACAAGATAATCCATGCTTTTATCCTTTCTTCTGTTTATGTTCATCATTGCTTGCTGATGATTGCAGGAATTAAAATCAAGATATAAAATGTTATAAAGCATGGTAATTCTTGTTAAATTTATTTTACTAACTATTCTGTCATCAGGAACCTCCACCACCCAGGACATGCTCTCTTCTTGCTGCCATCAGGAAGAAGGTAGAGGAGCCTCAGGTCCCACACCACCAGGTTCAGGAACAGTTACTATCCCTCAGCCATCAGGCTCCTGAACAAAAAATGTTCACTCAACTTCACTTGCCCATAACTAAAATGTTCCCAGAACCTATAGACTCATTTTCCAAGACTCTACATCACATGCTCTTGATATGTATTGTCTATTGTTTATTACTTCTTTCTTTTTGTATTTGCACAGTTTGTTGTCTTTTCCTTACTGATTGAACACCCAGTTAGTGCAGTACTTCATTGATTCAAATATTATTCTATTGTGAATTTATTGAGTATGGCTGCTAGAAAATGAATCTCAAGATTGTAAATGGTGATATATATACACTTTGATAATAAATCGACCTTGAACACTTTGAATTTTGAACTTAAATATACCCAAAACACCCAATAACCTGGCCATTTGGCCCATCATATCAGTGCCACCATTTGATCATGGCTGATCCATTCCCCTCTCAATCCTATTCTCCTACCTTCTTCTCATAACCTTTACATCCTGAATTATCAACCTCAGCCTTGAACACCAATGCCCTTGAATAGAATATCCTACAGAAAGTAGTAGATACGGTAAAGCCCTTCTTACCATTGAGCACATCTGTACGCAGCGTTGTCCCGGGAAAACAGCATCTACCATCAAAGACCCTCACAACCTAGGACCTGTTCTCTTCTCACTGCTGCCGTCAGGAAAAAGGTACAGGAGCCTCAGGACCCACACTACCAGGTTCAAGAACAGCAACTACTCCTCAAATATGAGGCACTTGAACCAAAGGAGATAACTTTACACAACTTCAGTCGGCTCATCGCTGAAATCTTTCCACAACCTATGGACTCACCTTTAAGGACTCTTCATCTTATGATCTCAACATTTATTTCTTCTATATTTATTTATTTTTGCATGTGCACAGCTTGTTGTCTTTTTCACACTGGTTGGATGTCCAAATTAGTGCAATCTTCCATTGATTATGTTATGGTTATGATTTCATAATGGATTTATTGAGTATGCCCACAAGAAAATTAATCTCAGGGTTATATATAGTGACATATATGTACTTCGATCATGAATTTATTTTAAACTTTGAACTTTGAAATGAATCGTAAACGCATGAGTTGGTGTAACTTAAATCAGGAAGATTGTCTGCATCATGCCAGCTTAATGCAGTTGGTAAATTTGGTCTTTGTACAGGCTATTCATACAGGAGTTGACCACATCCGATGATGTGAAGCCAATGAATAGGTGAATGAACAAAGTCATGGATGTGAATTAACAGTCGATGTCTCAGCTGGATCCTGAGGACTCATAAATCATAATGAAAGGTCTTGGCCTGAAACATTGACTGTTTAATCCCCTCTGTAGATGCTGCAGACTTACTGAATTCCTCCAACGTTAATTGTGTATGTTGTTTTGGATTTACAACATCTGCAGAATCTCTTGTAGTCTGCTGAATTCCTCTCAATGTGCAGAACTCAATTTGGCAACCTTTTTATTCTTATTTATTTTGCAACTTCATCACAAAGTCTTCAAAGCATCTAATATATCAATCCAATACTCTATCTGAAACAGTTGTCATGGTTATTGCAATGGCTACTGCTCACCAGAACTCCAGAGTTCCTTTTTCTTAAATTCACCTTCTCAATCACACTGTAATTAAGGTGATAAATAGTTTAAATAGATTTCCTCTTGGAAAACTGTTTCAGTAATCCATTAATTGTGTTGAATCAGCCTCTCTACAAGGCATGACAGTTTGAGAAATGGAACATTTTTCCACTTTTCACTTTGTGACAGCCTCGACAGAATTTTAACAGCATAACTAAGCCTTCGTCTCAGAAGAGTACTTGCTACTTCAACAGCTGACGTTTCCATTTTGCACTTTGTCTGTACTTCTTGAGGGCCTGGCTGTAGGTCAGAAATGATTAATTTGGGAGCAGCATATGATGTGCACCGGTGCAAATTGGAGGCTAGGTTTCAGTTGCTGAAAAGTCTCTAAACACCACTCCCCCCTTCCCCAGTTGGTCATTAGAGACCAGGGATATTCGTCTCCTCAGCAGCTTGGAACTGAACACTGAGCTGGGGCTGGAAGGACATGTATAGTGTTTGTTGTGGATGAGGAAACTGTTAAGTACAGCTGCACAGGAAGATGTTTTATTAACACAAGTGAATCTTCAGATTCTGGAAATCCAGAGCAACACACATTTTGTGTTCCACTTTCAGGGGATCTGTGGGACTTTGGGGTTTGTTCATGGTTAATGCTCTGGTGTGTGTTATTTGCTTGCTTTTCGTTGTTTGCATGATTTATTCTTACATTTACACATTGGGTGTTTGCTGGTCTTTGCTGTGTGTGGGTTTTTATTAAACAGGTTCCATGCTGTTTCTTTGTTTCATGGTTGCCTGTGGAAGGTCAAATCGCACGGTTCTACACTGTATACATACCTTGGTAGTAAATGTACTTTGAAACTTAGATATTTTTCATTAATCATCATACTTAAAGTGATCAAAAATTAGTAAGTGACCAGTAGGTTCAAGATTGTTTTCTGTCTTTTCCAGTGGTGTTCAGCTTTTCCCGATCCTGTCCCTCCATACCAGGTGGTGATGCAAACAATTAGAAGGCCATCCAAATGAAAAATTGGATTCTAAATCTCAAAACTAAATTTCTCTTTGGCATCCTGATCAACATAGTTGCACCACAAGGCTATGTGCTCAGCCCCCTACTCTATTCACTTTACACCTATAACTGTGTGGCTAAGTACGTCTCCAATTTCAAGTTTGCTGATGACACCATTGTTGTGGGCCATGACAAAGGTGGTGATGAATCAGCATATGGGAGGGAGGTTGAAAATTTGGCTGATTGGAGTCATAGCAACAACTTTTTACTCAATGTCAGCAAGACCAAGGAAATGATTGTAGACTTCAGGAGACAGAAGCCAGAGGTCCATCACCCAGTCCTCATCAGACAATCAGAGGTGGAGAGGGTTAGCAACTTAAATTCCTAGGTGTCCTAGCCTGGACCTAGCCTGGACCCAGCACATAAATGCAACTTTGAAGAAAGCATGGCAGTGCTTCTACCTCCTTAGGTGTCTGCAGAGATTTGGCATGACATCAAAATCTCTGACAAACTTCTATAGCTGTGTAATGGAGACTGGCTGCATCATGCCCTGCTATGGAAACACTGCCTTTGAGTGGAAGATCCTACAAAAGGTATAGCATCAAAGGTTGCAGGGAGAAGGCCAGGGAGTGGGGCTGAGGAGGGGAAAAAATAGGATCAGTCATGATTGAATGGTGGAGAAGATTTGATGGATCAAATGGCCTGAGTCTGCTCCTTAGTCTTTTGGGTAAAGCCCTCCTAACCACTGAGCATATCTACATGAAATGCTGTCATAGGAAAGCAGCATCCATCATCAGAGGTCCTCACACCCAGGCCATGCTCCTTTTTCACTGCTGCCATCAAGTAGAAGATAAAAGAGCCTCAGGACTTGCACACCAGATTCAAGAGCAGCTACTACCCTTCACCCATCAAGCTCTTGAACAAAAGGGGATAACTACACTCACTTACCCATCTATTGAGATGTTCCCACAGCAATGGTCTCTTTAAGGACCCTTTATCTTGTTGTTTCATGTCCTTGTCATTTATTGCTATTTACTTGCAATTGCATTTCCATACTTTGTTGTCTCTGCACTCCACTTGATCTTTCATTGATCCCGTAATAGTTGCTATTCTATAGATTTGTTGAGTATACCCGTAGAAAAATGAATCTTGTGATTATATGGTGTAACATATATGTATTCTGGTAATAAAAAATTACTTTGAATTTTGAGCTCCTTCACAGCACTTAAAGCAACTGAAGGTGCAAAAGAATAGCACAGAGGGTTTGGCTCAGTCTGATGATACTGCACAGTCTCCCAAAACCAATTCATTCATTATGCTTGCACAAGGGATCCTGCCCTGTGTTTTCCTCTCAAAAAGCCTAACAGACGTGAAAAAGAAGTGACTAAATCATACTAACAGTCAGCCTTGACAACCAGGCATTTCTAATTAGAAACCATTCTTTCACCAGGTTTCCAATTTGCCACAGCACAAGCATTCTGTGAATTTCCCCTAGATATCAACAGAGAGGGATGAGGTGCTGACTCCTTCACTGCTCCTCTTTGCTGAACATATCGAAAATACTAGAGTTTAATATCTTTATGTAACTTGGATCTGTTATCAAACCTGTGAAGTCTGAGAGTGATTTCCCCTTAACGAGCAAGCTGAATTGAATTGAATTGACTTTATTACTTACATCCTTCATATGCATGTGGAGTAAAAATCTTTATGTTAAGTCTCCATCTGAATGTGCAATGTGCAATTTATAGTATTTTGTGATAAACTGTCTGGTAGTAATAATTATGACAGCTTAATAGCCTCAGTGGCCACTTTATTAGGCGTCTCTTATACCTAATAAAGTGGCCACTGAGTGTCTGTGGTTTTCTGCTGCTACAGCCAATCCACTTCAAGGTTTGACATGTTGTGCATTCAGAGATGCTCTTCAGCACACCACTGTTGTAATGTGTGGATAGTTGAGTTATTGTCACCTTCCTGTCAGCTTGAACCAGTCTGACCATTCTCCTCTAACCTCTCCCATTGATAAGTTGTTTTCGTCCAGAGCTGCCCTCACTGGAATTTTTTTTTGGGTTTTTTTGCATCATTCTCTGTAAACTCTAGAGACTGTTGTGTGTGAAAATCCAAGAGATCAAGAGTTTCTGAGATACTCAAACCACTCCATTTATCACCAACAATTATTCCACAGTCAAAGTCACTTAGATCAAGTTTCTTCCCCATTCTGATGTTCAGTCTGAGCAGCAACAGAACCTTTTACTGTGTCTGCGTGCTTTCATGCATTGAGTTGCTGTTGCATGATTGACCAATTCAATATTTGTATTTACGAGCAGGTGTACCTCATAAAGTGGCTACTGGGTGTACATCCATGGTACTTGTAATGTGGGAGGTAAAGTCTATTGACAGGACAACCTTCAAACAAGAAAAATGCTTAGGCCCTAGGAACAACGTAGGAACTTTGGGAGCAATCTCTCAAAGTGACATTTTAAAGAATGTTTCCAGGAACATACAAAGTCAAAGCAGAGCATTAGATCACATCTCCAGATAGGGACCAGGGAAAAATGTGGATGCCTCAAAGAGAGGAGATATTTTTCACTTATGCTTTTTGACTTCAAAAGCAATCATAATATTGTGTGAGTTTATCATTGTTCTTTTCTTATTATCTTCCTGCACTGATCGTTTCATAGAGTCATGGAAAAGTACAGACAGAAACAGGCCCTTCTGCCCATCTAGTCCAGGCTGAACCATTTATACTGCCTACACCCATTAACCTGCACCAGGACCATCACCCTCCATATCCCTATTACCCATTTACCTATCCAACTCTGTTTAACATTAAAACCAAGCTCGCATGCACCATTTGTGCAGGCAGCTCATTCTACGCTCTCACTGAGTGAGTGAGGCCTTTGTTGGTCATGGCTGACCATGGATGATGTCTAGATACGTAAGCCTGAGCAGTACTACATGGA
Source organism: Hypanus sabinus (assembly GCF_030144855.1). Lineage (NCBI taxonomy): Eukaryota > Metazoa > Chordata > Chondrichthyes > Myliobatiformes > Dasyatidae > Hypanus > Hypanus sabinus. Next base: position 6,290,072 of record NC_082715.1, read on the forward strand.
GAGCAAGCTGTTGCCCATGTAGCAAGCTCCCCCTCTCCACGCAGCTGATGAGCCCAAAGAAATACACTCCTTACAGGCTGTGGGGGGTGGGGATTGAATCCCGTTCACTTACTGCTGGTGCTGGAAAGTGATTGTGCTGCCCTTTGCATGAGCTTTAAAAGAATGATAAAATTGTGTGAGGTTATCACTGCTCTTTATGAATATATTCCTGTACTACTTGCTTCAGAATATTATTTTAATTGGAAGGGCAAAATTTTAAGGTGATTTGAGAGAAGTATAGGGTGATGGAACACATGGCTGGTAGAGGCTGATGCATTAGGAACATCTAAGAACCTCTTAGATAAAGACATGGATGATAGAAAAAATGGAGGGCTATGTGAGAGGGAAGGATCAGATTGATCTTAGAGTAAGTTAAAAGTCGGCACAACATGTACACAACACTATACTGTGCTGTAATTTTCTATGTTTTAAGTTAATTTCATGTTTAAACAAACTGACTAGTCAGCACAGATCACAAACAAGATCCAAGCAACAGACACAAAATGCTTTAGGAACTCGATGCACCAGGCAGCATCTATGGAAAAGAATTCAGTTGATGTTTCAGGCTGAGACCCTTCAGCAGGACTGGAGAAAGAAATTTGAGGAGTGGATTTAAAAGGTGGGGGGAGAGAGAAACACTAGGTGAAACAGGGAGGGGGAGGGGTGAAGTAAAGAGCTGGTAAGTTGGTTGGTGAAAAAGATAAAGGACTGGAGAAGGGGGAATCTAATAGGAGAAGATAGGCCACAGAAGAAAGAAAAGGGGGGAGGAGCACCAGAGAGAGGTGATGGGCAGGCAAGGAGGTAAGATGAGAGAGGGAAAAGGTGAAGGTGAATGGTGAAGTTTTGGGGGGGGCATTACCATAAATTTGAGAAAGCGATGTTCACTCATACAGTGTTGTTCCTCCAACCTGAATGTGGCTTCATCACGACAGTAGAGGAGGCCATGGATAGACATATCAGAATGGGATTGGGAAGTGGAATTAAAATGGGTGGCCGCTGGGAGATTCCTCTTCTTCTGGCAGATGACGTGTAGGTGCTTGGCGAAGCAGTCTCCCAATCTACCAATCTACGCCGGGTCTTACCAATATACAGGAGGCCACACCGGGAGCACCGGATGCAGTACATGCCCCCCCCCCCCCCCCCCACCAGGTGAAGTGTTGGCTCACCTGGAAGGACTGTTTGGGGACGTCGGCAAGAACATTGATTTCTGTCCCCCCTCCCAGTTTCATCTATCACCTTGTGTTTCGCTCTCCCCTCCTGCCACCTTTTAAATTTGCTCCTCATCTTTTTTTCTCTAGTCCTGCTGAAGGGTCTAGCCCCAAAACGTCGACTGTACTTTTTTCCATAGATGCTGCCTCACCTGCTGAGTTCCTCCAGCATTTTGTGTGTGTTAGTCAGTATAAATCTTGGATTGAGTAATTTTCTGTTTTTGTAAGTGTTGGGGAATGAAATTAGCATCACATGTATGTATGCTTCAGGAAGGAGTGTAACTAAAAGCTGATTGCCAATAGTTAAATGAGTATTTTGTTCTTATTTAGAGATATATCATGGAACAGGCCCTTCCAGACCAACGAGCTGCACTGCCCAGCAACCCCATCAGGGAGGAGACTGCGTAGAATCCTCTCCAGGACTGCCAGACTCAAAAACAGTGACTTTGTCCAAGCAGTAAAGAATATCATCATCCTCATTCACCAACCCATGCCTCCACATCCCCAACCACTTCCAATTTATCATTTCCTGTCAGTCACTTTAGTTACAAGAGCACATTGCACAAAATGCTGCAGGAACTCAGCAGGTCAGGCAGCATCTGTGGAGATGAATAATTGGTCGATGTATTGGGCCAAGGCGCTTCTTCAGGATGCCTTATGTACAGACACACCTGAGCCACTTTACGGACATACAATCAGTCTATGCATATAAACTACCATATGTATTTATATTTATTGTGTTTTTTTATGCTTGTGTTTTTATCTTATTGATTTTTTTGTACTGCATCAGATCCGGAGTAACAATTATTTTGTTCTGTGATATGATGGAGCCAGCTGGTTGTAAGATCAGTTTGCTCTATCATGAGCATTAGCCCCCCCCCCTCCCCAACATTGAGGACAGCTTCAAAAGCTGATGCCTCAAAAAGGCAGCATCCGTCATTAAGAATAAGCACAGCTCTCCATCACCCAGGACATGGCCTCTTCTCATTGATATCTTTAGGAAGGAGGTACTGTCATAAAACAACAAATTTCATGATGTTTGTCCTGGAATGACTTGCCAGTGATGGTGGTGGAGGCTAAAACATTAGGGGTATTTAAGAGCCTCTTGGACAGGCACATGGATGAAATAAAAATGGAGGGTTATGGGGTAGTGTGTGTTTAGTACTTTTTTAAGGATTATATGGGTCGGCACAACATGGAGGGCTGAAGGGCCTGTACTGTGCTGTGGTGTTCTATGGGTCTATGGTTCTATAATGAACCTGATTGTAATTCTGACTGCAGAGGAGAAATATTTTGCATGTAGGATGTCTGAAAGACAGTAATGGTCTTGGGGGTCAATTTCATTGTAACATTTTATCACCAGTGTATCCTGTTGAGAAGGCTATGGATTTGCTGAGAGCTCTGGAAAGGACAGCTGTGTCCAGGGATGTTTGAGTAATAACAGGTCCTGGAGGAATATGGAGACACTGTTGCACAGAATACTCCACGAGGACCACAAACTTGTCATTTGTGGTTTGGAGGCTTGTGTGCCTCAATGATCCAGAGAGTTATGTTGGATGGAGTCACGGCATCATACTTTGGCTCTTGGTAGGGTCACCCATGCCCAACATGCCAGACTAAGAGTGGTCCACCCGTCCTCCAGGTTCAGGGGTTCAGCTCAGGTCTAACAACCCAGACTGGTCAAACAAAAACAGGAAAATGTTACAGAAACTTCAATGAAGAATCTTTATACACCTGAGTCCAATGGTATTCCTGCGTCTCCACCTCAAACATGCATAACTGACAGTAGTGAAAACTGAGAGGAAACTACAGACATGATGAAGGAAGCCCTGATCACCGCCTGAGATGGAGATCTTTATTGCTGCCCTAAACACCAGTGGCGCAACAGGCAGTAAGTTACCCAGAATCTATTTATATCTGTCTTATATGCATTAATGTTGCATATAACGTGATCGCGAGCATGTGTTGGGCAGCACAGTAACACAGTGGTTAGCACAGTCACTTTACAGCATCAGTGATCACCGATGGGGGTTCAATTCCCATAGTTGTCTTGTAAGGAATTTGTACGTTCTCCCTGTGACTGTGTAGGCTTCCTCCGTGTGCTCGGGTTTCCTCCCACATTTCAAAGGTGTAGGTTAGGGTTAGTGAGTTATGTTCATGTTAGTTATGTCGGAAGCTTGGTGACAGGTACGTTTTTCTCTGTGACACAAGCAATGCATTTCACTGTATATTTCAATGTTTCAACCTACATGTGAGACATAAAGTTAATCTCTTTGTCTTTATAACTGGAATTCACCCTAATATCATCTCTTATCTACATTATCAATTCACGTGGTGGACTTAATGACAGAAATTAGATTAAAAGGTTATGATTTATAATTTTTGTAATAAATTCATAGTTCAATAAGGAGTACATCAGTCTTAAAGAGTCACTCCTGAGAAAATTAATGTTCATTGCTGGGACATTGATTATAAACCACCCACCATTTTATATCTTGTCTGCCACCTACCACAAGTCCTGATTAATTGCCAGCCTGGTTGTTGGCCATGTGTGATCTTCTCTCTCCCCTGTTTGATAGCAGACAGACACAGCCCCTGGCTTACCCATCCACAAGCCACATTTCATCACAGATTCATTTGGAGCCTCTGGGTGGATCAGTAATGTAGCTGTTAGTTTAACATTTTACAGTGCCTTCCGTAAGATTGGGGTTCAATTCCTGCTGCTGTCTGTAAAGAATTTTTTACATTCTCCCCAGGACCATGTGGGTTTCCTCAGGGTGTTCACATCAGGGCTTCTTTCAAATCTTGTATGTGCCCAATATGATGGTAAATTAAATCACTCTGATCTGCCTGCTCAAGGTCTACAGTATATCTCTGATCCCCTCTTTCCTCTCCCATCAGGCAGAAGATACAAAAGCCTGAAAGCATGTACCAACAGACTCAAGGACAGGTGCTGCCCCACTGTTGAGTGGTTTCCAGGTAAAATAGACTCCTGACCTCACTATGTACCTGAGCTGCACTTTATTGTTTTCCTGCTCTGCATTTTCTCTGTAGTTGTTACACTTTCTTCTGCTTTAGTATTGATTTACTTGGTTCTGCCTCAATGCACCGTGTCTGTGTCTGTGTCGGATCTGTATGAACAGTATAGAAGACAAACTTTTTACCCTATCTCAGTACATGTGAGATTCATAAACCAATTCCATTTCCAAGCTGTGGAGTAAAATAATTATCCAAGGTTTCAAATCACTCATGACCACCATGGTAAATTTGGTGTTGCTATTATTGAAAGACGGAATCTTTTTCACCCCACCCAAAAGGGGGATTGCAAATTGGTGCGCCACCCGAAGGCAGAGGCAGAGAACCTCACAGTATTTAAGGCAGGAATTCCCAAGCTAGGGTCCATGGGCCCCTTGTTTAATGGTATTGGTCCATGGCATAAAATCTTTAATCCCCGATTTAGGGATTATCCAGGTAAATGGTTAAAATGCCACATCACAGATTGTCATGGTACACTTTCAGAGGACCGGAGCCAGGTGCGGAGGAACGGGAGGACCCCCAGGATGAGATGGAAACAAGAGGTTAAATTTCAGAATCAGAGCCTCAGGGGAGAGTCTAAGTGACACCAGAACGTAACTCAGCCTCTCTGATACAACGACTACCTGAGGCACTGATTCTTTAAATAATCCTAGACAGTGGGAAACATGCGCCAGCCACAATTAACTTGACAAGATTTGACCGAATACATAAGGATTTAACAACCTAGTTCAGCATATCTTTGATGCATATGATGCATTTCACTGTGTGTTTCAATGCATTGATGTGCATCTGACAAATGTCCCTCCACCATCATCCTACTCTGTCTAGCAGAACCGGTCCCCTCCTTCAACAATTTCTTCTTCAGCTCCTCACATTCTCTCCAAACTCAGGTGATAGCCATGGGCACCTGCATATGTACCTGCACACATATGTATACCTGCATACATACATACATACATACACCTCCATACGTATGCATACCTGCACATGTCCATGTTCCAAGCCTTCCTTTGTCATGCCCCTCAACTCTTACTCCACTATATTGATTACTGCATTGGTGCTGCTTCATGAACCCATGCTGAACATCAATTTCATTAACCTTAATACTGTCCAATTTCCACATGGTCCATTTTGACATCTCTCTTCCCTTCCTCGATCTCCCTGTCTCCATCTCTGGAGACAAATTGTCTACCAACATCTTTTACAAACTAACCGATTCCCACAGTTATCTTAATCTTTCCTTTTCTCACCCTGTCTCCTGTAAAAATGCCAGTTCCTTTTCTCGGTTCCTTCATCTCCATCAAATCTGTTCCTTTTAAATTCATCAGGGATGTTCTCCTTCTCAAAGAATAGGGATTCCTTTCCTCTACCATTGAAGCTGCCCTCACCTGCATCTCCCCCATTTACTGGACATCCATGGTCACACCATCTTCCCGCCGTCTTAATAGTAATAGAGCCCTCATGTCCTTACCTACCACCCCATGAGTCTTCACTTCCAACGCATCATTTTCCATAACTTCTGCCATTTTCTATGGGATCCTACCATCAAACGTATCTTTACCACCTCATTAACCTCTGCTTTCTGCAGGAACTGCTCCCTCTGTTATTCTTTTGTCCATTCGCCCCACCCCACTTATTTTCCTCCTGGCACATATCCCTGCAAGTGACAGAAATGTTACACCTGCCCATTCACGTCCTCCCTCACCTCCATTCATGGTCCCAAACAGTTCTTCCAGGTGAGGCAACACTTCATCCGAGAATCTGCTTGGGTCACCTATTGTGCCCGGTGCTCCGAATGTGACCTCCTTTACACTGGTGAGAACCGACATAAATTAGGGAATGCTCCACCTGGAAAAAAACAGAACTTCCCAGTGGCTAACCATTTAAATTTCGATCCCCATTCCTGTTCCATGTAGCCCATGGCCTCCAGTTCTGCCATTATGAGGTCATTCTCAGGATGGAGGAGTAGTGCATATGACCATAAGATTGGAAACACTGTGAGATGCAACAGGAACATTTCCGCACATGTCTGACAGCTTGAAAAAGCAGCAAGTTTTTCAGCGGGAATCGCTGATTGGAGTACAGCACAGATGCAATAGCAGTGTTCCTGCGCAGGTCTGACAAAGAGTTTTGACGGGAAACCCAGCCTCTATAAAAGAGACGTATTGCTTAGTGGAGCAGTCATCATCGGAGTAGGCTGAGGCAGGGTAGGAAACAGGGCTCAAACAGGGCTTCGGCGAGAGCAGGCGGCATCCAGGTAAGTTCATTGCTTATCTTGTATTCAACTCTAGAGAGAATGGGGGTACGTCTATAGAGCTAGTGTTCTGTGCTGGGTGTCAGATGGGATTGCCAGAAGACTTTCAGCCTCCCCGATGGCCACATCTGTGCCAGGTTTATTGAGTTGCAACTCCTTAGAAACTATGTTCAGGAACTGGAGCTGCAGCTCTATGCCCTCCAGCTTGTTAAGAAAAGTGAAGAGGTGACAGACAGGAGCTATTGGGAGGGAGTAACCCCAAGGCTACAGGAGACAGATAAATGGGTGACTGTCAGGAGAGAGAAGGGGGAATGCTAGATAATGGAGAGCACTCCTATGGCCGTCCCCCTCAACAATAAGTTGTGTATTGCTGGGGGGAGGATGGCCTAGTTGGGGGAAGCAACAGCAGTCTTGCCTCTGGCACGGAGTCTGGCCCTGTGGCTCAGAAGGCTAGGGAGCTGAAGAGGATGACAGCAGTTATAGGGGACTCCTCCTTAGTAAGGGGTACAAATGGGTGATTCTGTGGACGCAGAAAGGAAATGCAGATAGTAATTTACCTCCCAGGTCCCAGGGTCTGAGATGTTTCTGGACACAACCACAATATCCTGAAAAGGGAGGGTAAGCAGCCTGAAGTTGTGGTACATATTGGTACCAATGACATAAGTAGAAAAAGGGAGGAGGTTCTGAAAGCAGAATGGAGGGAGTTAGGAAGGAAGCTGAGAAGCAGGATCTCAAAGGTAGTAATCTCGGCATTGCTGCCTGTGCCATGTGACAGTGAGGATAGGAATAGAATGAGGTGGAGGATAAATGTGTGGCTAAAGAATTAGAGCAGGGGACAGGGATTCAAGTTTCTGAATAATTGAGACCTCTTCAGGGACAGGTGTGATCTGTACAAAAGGGATGGTTTATACATGAATTTGAGGGGGGAAAATATTCTTGCGGGACAGATTTACTAGAGCTGTTGGGAATGTTTTAAACTAATACTTGTTAAAACTTTTCTATGTTTTCTATGTTTAATATGGCAGAGGGATGGGAACCAGTATGATAGAGCTGAGGATGAGCCAGCAGGTTTACAGGTAGATGATGGGTGTAACATGAATGTAAGGAAGGACAAGCCAATGATTGGGTACAGATGTAGACAGATCAAAGAGTTAAATTGTACCACAGAGGCAAAATTCAAAAGGGTGGAGAATGCAGGACTTAAGGTATTGTAAGGACAGGTGGGAAGGCATCAGTGGTGGTGTGGTTCTGTCGGTAACAGATGGAATTACATCTTTAGAAAGAGGTGACAGAGAGACAGAGAATGTTGAACCTTTGTGGGTGGAGTTACAAAATTAAAGGGTGAAAAAGCCTTTACGGGAATCATATATAGGCCTCCTAACAGTAGCCAAGATGTGGAGTTAAGATTGCAAAGGGAGTTGGAAAAGGCATGTAATAAGGGTAATGAAACAATTGTAATGGGGGACTTAATTATGCAAGGGGATTGGGAAAATCAGATTGGTGTTGGATTGCAAGAAAGGGTATTTATTGAATGCCTAGGAGATGGCTTTTTAGATCTGTATGTGCTTGAACCTACTTGGGGTAAGGCTATCTTAGATTGGGTGTTGTGTGATAACCCAGATCTTATTAGGGAGCTTAATGTAAAGGAACCCTAAGGAGACAGTGAGCATAATATGATTGAATTCATACTGCAATTTGAGTGGGAGAAGCATAAATCACACGTATAAGTATCACAATGGAATAAAGGGAATTATAGACTGCAGAGTGGAGATGGATGAAGTTTCTGGGAGTAGTTCATTTGGTGCAAGATAGATACGTCCCACAGAGGAAGAAGTTCTCAAATGGCCGGGGTCGGCAACCGTGGCTGGCAAAGGAGATGAATGACAGCATAAAATCCAAGGAGAGTGTGTATAGGGTAGCAAAAGTGGCTGAGAAGTTGAATGATTGGGAAGCTTTTAAAATCCAATGAAAGGCAACTAAAAAGTACTAAGAGAAAAGATGAAATATAGGGGCAGACCAGCCAATAATATAACGCAGGATACCAAAAGTGTTTTCAGTTATATAAACAGTAAGGTGAGAGTTGATATTGGACCATTGGAAAATGATGCTGGTGAGGTAGTATTGGGGGACAAAGAAATGGCAGATGAACTTAATGGGTACTTTGCATCTGTTTTCACTGTGGAAGACACTAGCAGTGTGCCAGAGGTCTGTGAATGTCAAGGAGCAGGAGTGAATGCCGTTGCTATTACAAAGGAAAAAGTGCTAGGCAAACTCAAAGGTCATAAGGTGGATAAGTCACCTGGACCAGATGGACTACATCCCAGAGTCCTGAGAGAGCCTTCTGAAGAGATAATGGGTGCATTGGTCATGATCTTTCAAGATGGTCATGAGGATATGGGGCCCATGCCGAGCTTCTTCAATTGCCTGAGGTGTTTTGCCATAAAGCCAGTGTGTGTAGTCCAGGTGAGGTCTTCGGTGATCAGTATACCGAGGAATGTGAAACTACTCACCCTCTCAACTGCAGACCCATTGATGTTGATCGGGCTGAACCTGTCTCCATTTCTCCTGTAATCCACAATCAGCTCTTTTGTTTTTTGGACATTGAAGGAGAAGTTGTTATCTTTGCACCACCGTGTCAGGGTGTCAACCTCTTTTTTGTAGGCTATCTCAGCACTGCTAGAAATAAGCCCAATAAAAGTCCTTTCATCTATGAATTTGATCAACAGATTGGAGCTGTGTGTGACAGTACAGTCGTGGGTGTAAAGGGGATAAAGGGTAAAAGGAGGGGACTCAGAACACAACCCTGGGGGGCACCTGTGTTGATAGTCAGAGGGGTAGAGGTGAGTAAGCCCATCCTTAGCATCTTTCAGCGATCCAATAGGAAGTCTAGGATCCAGCTGCACAAGGAGGGGTGCAGGCCGAGGTCTCTGAGTTTCCTGTCAAGTCTGGAGGGATTTATGGTGTTGAATGCTGAACGGTAGTCCAGGAACAGCATTCTAATGTATGCATCCCTCTTCTCCAGGTGAGAGAGGACACTGTGTAGGGCTGTGGCTATGGCGTGATCGGTTGGCAAATTGTAGGGGGTCCAGTGTGGGTGGTAGCACACTAAGATTAGCCTTTAACCAGCCTCGGAAAACATTTGTTCATAATTGAGGTGAGTGCGACAGGGTGCCTATCACTCAGGGATGCTATCGTTTCTGGGCCCATATCTCAGAAAGGATATGTTGTCATTGGAGGGAGTCCAGAGGAGGTTCACAAGGATGATTCTGGGAATGAAGGAGTTAACATCTGAGAGCATTAAGGCAGCATTGAGGGTTAACATCTGAAGCAGCTTTGGGCCTGTGCTCTCTGGACTTTAGAAGAATGCAGGGGAATCTCATTTGAAACCTACTGAATGTAGAAAGGACTAGACAGGGTAGATGTGGAGAGAATGTTTCCTGTGGTGGGGGTATCCAGAACTAGAGGGCATAGCCTCAAAATTGAGGGGTGGCCCTTTAGAACAGAGGTAAGGAGGAATTTTTTTAGCCAGAGAGTAATAAATCTGTGAAATGCTCTGCCACAGACTGCGGTGGAGGCCAAGTCTGTGTGTTTATTTAAGGTGGAAGTTAATTATTTCTTGATTGGTCAGGGCATCAAAGGATATGACAAGAAGGTGGGTGTATGGGGTTGAGTGGGATCAGAGATCAGCCATGATGAAATGGCAGAGCAGACTGGATGGGCTGAATGGCCTAATTTTGCTCCTGTGCCTTATGGTCTTAAGATACAGGAGCAGAATTAGGCCATTTGTACCATTGAATCTGCTCCGTCATTCAATCATGGCTGATCCTTTTCTCCCCTCCTCAGCTGCACTCCCCACCCTTCTTCCTGCAAACTTTGATGACATGTCCAATCAAGAACTTATCAAGCTCTCCCTTAAATAGACCCAACGACCTGGCCTCTACAGCTGTCTGTGGTAATAAATTCCACAAATTCACCACACTCTGGCTAAAGAAATCTCTATGCATCTCTGTTTTAAATGGACGCCCCCCCCTATCCTGAGGCTGAGCATGATCATCAATTTCTCCTTCTGGTTAAAAAAAAATACTTCCCCCTCTCCTCTTCTTCTGTTCCTCACTCTGGCCTCTTACCTCTTCTCACCCACCTGTCACCTCACCCTGGGTTCCCTCCTCCTACCATTTATACCATGGTCCACTCTACTGTCCTATGGGATTCCTTCTTCCACTTCAGTGCCGACAGCCCAGGTTCAATTCCTGCTGCTGTCTGTGAGGTGTCTGTATGTTAATTTATTTCTTCCACAGTGTGGAACAGGCCCATTTGGCCCTTCAAACTATGCCGACCAGCAACCCCCCGATTTAACCCAATCACAGGACAATTTACAATGACCAATTAACCAATGAACTGGAACATCTTTGGACTGTGAGAAGGAACTGGAGGACCTGAAGGAAACCCATGTGGTGACGGGGAGAGCGTACAAACTCCTTACAAACAGAGACAGAACTGATCTCGGGTTGCTAGTTCTGTCAAGCATTGTGCACTACCATGCTGCCCGTCTTCCCATCACTGTGTGGACTTTTACCAGGTGCTCCAGTTTCCTCCAAAGACGTACGTGTTAGTAGGTTAACTAGTCCTGTGGGTGTAATGGTAAGACTATGTTACCATGCCTTACCTCCAATTAAATAAAATCAGAATATTACACCATCATTAAGATACTCTTGGTTTTAGTGTTGCCCGATGGGAAATCTCTGAAGACTGTAGCTTTTGCAGTTTTAGCCACCTATGTCAGAGTATGCATCAATTAGTGATACTGTAGCGATGTGCTACATACAGAGCTAGAAATAACAACACGCAGTCTGTAAGTTGCACTCAAGATTGGCTTATTCAAACTTCGTGGCACTGGTTTTTACGTAGTTCCGTTCCTGCCCTCTCTGGGCGGAAATGATGTCAGAGGTGCATTACAAAAGTCTTTTCCAGCGCACAGGTTTTCTCCCCTTGCTGGTGAAGAAGGCCCAACGCCATTTTGGGGCTGGCCTCTCTGCCGACGCGCGCACCATTTTGCTACCCAGTTCGCCTGCGCAGAAAGTGGGTCGCCACATAACCCCCCCCCAGAACCGGCGATACACCCCCCAATGTCCACAGTCTGAGTCGGCCTCTGTTTGGGAGGTCTGCCTCTGCGCCGCAGTGCCTGAGCTCTGACCGGCTGCGCCAAGTCCACATGGGCTGGTTTGAGACAGTCCACCATGAAAACCTCCTCTTTCCCCCCAATGTCCAGAATGTATGTGGACCCATTGTTCCTGATCACCTTGAACAGCCCCTCGTACGGCCGCTGTAGCAGTGCCCAGTGTGCGCCCTTTTGTACAAATACAAACTTACAGTTCTGCAGGTCTTTGGGTACGCAGGTCAGGATCTGTCCATGCTGTGAAGTCAGTATGGGGCCAGGTTGCCGAGCCTTTCACGTAGTCTGTCCAGGACTGCTGTGGGTTCTTCCTCTTGCCCCCTTGGGGCTGGTATGAACTCTCCTGGGATGATCAGGGGTGCGCTGTACATCAACTCAGCTGATGAGGTGTGCAGATCCTCTTTGGGTGCTGTGCAGATTCCAAGCAGGACCCAGGGGAAGCTCATCCACCCAGTTAGGTCCTCTCAGGCGGGCCATGAGAGCCGACTTCAAGTGACGGTGGAAACGCTCCACTAGTCCGTTCGACTGTGGGTGGTAGGCAGTTGTGTGGTGCAGCTGTGTCCCCAAAAGGCTGGCCACAGCCGACCACAGGCTGGAGGTGAACTGGGCGCCTCTGTCGGAGGTAATGTGGGCCGGTACCCTGAAGCGTGCTACCCAGGTTGCGATCAGTGCTTGGGCGCAGGAATCAGCGGTGGTGTCGGTGAGCGGGACCACCTCTGGCCACCTCGTGAACCGGTCTACCATAGTTAGGAGGTACTGCGCTCCTGCAACACTGGTAGGGGGCCCACGATATCCACATGAATGTGGTCGAACCTCCGGTGGGTGGGTTCGAACTGCTGGGGTGGGGCTTTAGTGTGCCGCTGCACCTTAGCTGTTTGGCATTGCGTGCACATTTTGGCCCATTCACTGACCTGTTTGTGAAGTCCGTGCCACATGAACTTGCTGGAGACCATCCGAATGGTTGTCCTGATAGATGGGTGCACCAAGCCGTGTATGGAGTTGAAAACTCGCCACCGCCGGGCTGCCGGGACGATGGGGCGAGGTTTGCCAGTAGCCATGTCACACAGGAGGGTCCTCTCACCTGGGCCTATGAGGAAGTCTTCCAGCTACAAACCCGAGACTGCGGTCCTGTAGCTGGGCATCTCGTCGTCTGCCTGCTTCGCCTCCGCCAGTGCTGCATAGTCCACCCCCAGGGACAGGGCCTGGACAGCTGGTCTGGAGAGTGCGTCCGCCACGATGTTGTCCTTTCCCGAGACATGCTGGATGTCCGTCAGGTACTCGGAGACGTAGAACAGATGTCGCTGCTGGCGAGCTGACCAGGGATCGGACACCTTCATGAACACAAAGGTCAATGGTTTGTGGTCCGAGAACGCGGCAAACGGCCTGCCTTCTAAGAAGTACCTGAAATGCCGGATTGCCAGATACAGTGCCAACAGCTCCCGTTCGAAGGCACTGTACTTGAGTTCGGGTAGCCATAGGTGCTTGCTGAAGAACGCCAGGGGTTGCCAGCGCCCCTTGATGAGTTGCTCCAACACCCCACCGACTGCTGTGTCGGATGCGTCCACTGTGAGGGCGGTTGGATCATCCGTTCTGGGGTGCACCAGCATCGCGGCATCTGCCAAGGCTTCCTTGGCTTTAACGAAAGTGGCCGCGGCCTCTTCATCCCAAGTAATGTCCTTGCCTTTACCCGACATCAGGGTGAACAAAGGGCACATGATACGGGCTGCTGAGGGGGGGAAGCGGCGGTAGAAGTTCACCATACCAACAAACTCCTGCAGGCCTTTGACCGTGTTGGGCTGGGCAAAGTGGCTGATCGCGTCTACCTTGGCGGGCAGAGGTGTTGCCCCGTCTTTGGTAATCCTGTGGCCCAGGAAGTTGATGGTATCGAGACTGAACTAGCATTTGGCCGGGTTGATCGTGAGGCCGAAATCACTCAGGCGGGAGTAGAGCTGGCGGAGGTGGAACAGATGCTCCTGACGACTACTGCTGGCTATAAGGATGTCGTCCAAATAGATGTACGCAAACTCCAGGTCGCGTCCCACCGCATCCATTAGCCGCTGGAACATCTGTGTGGTATTCTTCAGGCCGAATGGTGTTCAGAGGAATTCGAACAGGCTGAACGGGGTGATGAGTGCTGTTTTGGGGATGTCTTCAGGGTGTACCGTGATTTGATGGTATCCCCGGACGAGGTCTGCTTTGGAAAAGATTCTTGCCCCGTGCAGGTTTGCTGCAAAGTCCTGTATGTGCGGCACGGGGTAACGGTGAGGAGTTATAGCCTCATTCAGCCTGCGGTAGTCACCACATGGTCTCCCTCCCCTGGCTGCTTTGGGCACCACGTGCAGGGGGGAGGCCCATGGGCTGTCAGACCGCCGTACGATCCCCAATTCCTCCATCCTCTTGAACTCCTCCTTCGCCAGGCAGAGCTTATCCAGGGGGAAACTTCGTGCGCAGGAATGGAGGGGTGGTCCCTGGGTCGGGATGTGGTACCGTACTCCGTGTCTGGGCATGGCTACCGATGGAAAGTTCGCCAGTGTTCTGGTGAATTCATCATCAGACAGCGTGATGCAGTCCAGGTGTGGGGCCGGCAACTTGGCTTCACCCAGAGAGAACGTCTGGAAAGTCTCGGCATGTACCACCTTGCAATTCGACCAGCAGGCTGTGAGCTCGCAAGAAGTCCGTCCCCAGGAGTGGTTGGGCCACCGCGGCCAGTGTGAAGTCCCACGTGAACCGGCTGGTGCCGAACAGCAGCTGACGGTGCGGGTGCCGTAGGTCCGTATCGTGCTGCCGTTTGCAGCCCTCAGGGTGGGTCCCAGCTCCCTGTTGTGGGTGTCATACCCCGTCGGGGGTAAGACACTGATTTCTGCTCTGGTGTCGACCAAGAAGCAGCATCTGGACTGTTTGTCCCAGACGTACAAAAGGCTGTCCTGGTGTCCAGCCGCCATAGTCATTAGCGGCAGCTGGCCCTGACATTTCCCAGGAACTTGCAGGGCGGGCGATAATAGTGGGCTTCTGCGCCCCACTGCCGGTGGTAGAAATACTACTGTTCATTGGCCTCCTCACTCCTGCCTCTGGGTTGTGTGCGCTCTGCTGCCGGGCCTGGTCTGGCCTGCTATTGGGCGCGTGTCCTGGTAATCTGTCTGACGGATGCCCCGCTCTCCCTCTTGGCTTTCCACAGCACATCTGCCCGGGCCGCCACCTTCCAGGGGTCACTGAAATCTGCGTCGGCCAGCAGCAGATGTATGTCCTTGGGCAGTTGCTCTAGGAATGCCTGGTCAAACATGAGGCAGGGCTTGTGTCCATCAGCCAATGTCAGCATCTCATTCATTAATGCTGATGGCGGTCTGTCTCCCAAACTATCCAGGTGCAGCAAGCGGGCACCTCACTCACGACGTGAGAGGCCAAAGGTCCCTATGAGCAGCGCTTTGAATGCTGCATATTTGCCTTCTTCCGGGGGCGACTGTATGAAATCCTCAACCTGGGCAGCTGGCTCCTGGTCCAGGGAGCTCACCACGTGGTAGTAACGCGTGGAATCAGAAGATATCTGCCGAATCTAGAACTGGGCTTCAGCTTGGTCAAACCACACGCATGGTCGCAGTGTCCAGAAAGTCGGCAGTTTTAGCGAAACTGCGTGAACAGATGAAGAGTCGATCATCTTTGGTCCAAATCCTGTTTGGACCGTCGGGGTCACCAATGTAGCGATGAGCTACACACAGAGCTAGAAACAACGACACGCAGTCTGTAACTTGCACTCCAGACTGGTTTATTCAAACTTCGCGGCACTGGCTGTTATGCAGTTCCGTTCCCGCCCTCTCCGGGTGGAAATGACGTCAGAGGTGCATTACAAAAGTCTCTTCCAGTGCGCGGACTTTCTCCCCTTGCTGGTGAAGAAGAAGGCCCAGCTCCATTTTGGGGCTGGCCTCTCTGTTGATGTGTGCGCCATTTCGTGAGTTGGTTCACCTGCGTAGAAAGTGGGTCGCCACAATATTATTTAATTGTTTGCAACTTTGCATGTAGAAAACAAAATCAAATAGCAAGTTCCTACAACGTTGCTCAGAAATAATGCAAGACTGTTGTTTAGTTATTAGTTGCTTACTGTATATCATTGTGCAGAGTGCTGTCAGAAATTCCATTATGTCATAATCAGCACTTTATTGAACTTAGTAAGCTGTGTTCAGATAGCACCGGTGATGTTGGCAGGTATCACTGTGAAGTCATTCTGTAGTACTGTGGAGGCACTGAAGTTCTGTCCAAACTCGTTGTAATTATAAAACTGTTTCTTTGTCAAAGTATCCTTTGGGAGCTCAGCGCCTAAGGCCTTGACTGTCATTTCTTGTCAAGTACTTCCTGACACCATTACACCTCTGTTGAGGTCAGAACATTTCCAACTGAAGAGATTATTTTTACAACTCTATTACACATTGTAAGCACTAAAGGGAAACCAAGCAATATGAATTTTTTCACACTTGATGGTGACACTTCTGTCCAATATTCAAAGCACATTATTACAAATGATATTGGCCTGACAGGTTTAAAGTCAATTGACATGACTGACTTCTCTGTCCAAATGCTGATGAATGACAACTTTGGGACAAACAGCCAAGAATAGTGATAGGTACTTATGTCATTGTAAGTTTGGTGCCGTGTTTAATCTTGTGGTTAGAATAGAAAATCATAACCATCTGTCTTTCTCACTATACTGAATCCTAATTGTCAACTTAATAGAACTTAAACGACTAAATCAAAGTATCTGCACCAGTTCTTAGCTTTATGTGGATAAACTAGACTAAAGTAATTTTACAGAAGACATTAAATCTTATTGTGGGCCAGTACTACAAAAAAAATCTGCCTGATACTCCTTAAATGTCAAAATAACTAAGCAGTTTTATAATTTAGCAGAAATTGTGCTGAAGGAATGAATTGTTCAGAGTCAGCCTTCTTATTCCTGAAGATTGGTAATTGCTTTCACATTTCATTGAAAGGCTGACAGGGATGATGTTTCCCAAAGTGGGGTGTCTAGGACCAGATAATAAAAGGATGCCACTCAAAAGGTATAGATCATTGAAAACTACAGTGCAGAAACAGGCCCTTCAGCCCACCTGGTCTGTGCTGAAACCATTTAAACTGTCTACTCTCATCAACATGCATCTGGACCATAGCCCTGCCATCCATGTATCTATTCGAACTTCTCTTAAACATTGAAATTGAACTGGCATGCACCACTTGCACTGGCAGCCTGTTCCACTCTCTCATGAACCTCTGTGAGAAGAAGTTTCCCTTCATGTAGCCTTTAAACTTTTCACCTTTTACCCTCAATCTGTAGTTGTTGTCCTGCCCAAACTCAGTGGAAAATGCCTGCTTGGCATTTACCTTAACTACATCCCTCATAATTTTGTATCCCTCTATCAAACCTCCCCTCAATCTTCTACATTCCAAGGAATAATGAGGAGGAGTTTCTTTAGATGGAGGGTAATGAATCATTATCACAGATTTCTGTGGGGGCCAAAACATTCTGCATATTTAAAGCGGAGGTTGATATGTTTTTGATTAGTCAGGGTGTCAACGATAATGGGGAGAGGACATGAGAATGGCATTGAGAGGGAAAATAATCAGCCATGAATGGCAGATCAGACTCAATGGGCTGAAAAGCCCAATTCTACTCCTATGCTTCATAGTGTAATGACTGAGATATTTTAACAATGCAGAAGGTATTAATATATGTAGAAAGCTTTCTGTAACCAAATTCTATAAATATGTTCATTCATGGAAATGCAGTGATAATGGCTGCATTCTAACATTTAAAAATATGCAATTGGATGCAGGTCTGATTTCAATATTTAAGAGAATTTTGGATAGGCACATGGATGGGAGGGCTATGGTCCGGGTGTGGGTTGATGGGACTGGTTTAATGGTTAATGGTTTAACATGGGCTAGAGGGGCTGAAGGGCCTGTGTCTGTGCACTACTTTTCTTTGACTTTCTGATTAATGAATCCCATCCTAATAGTTTAATGACATTACTTTGGATGAATGTACGCTCTGTTCATTACATCTACCCATGCACCTGCTCATTAATGCAAATATTACCGAACCACATGGCAGCAACTAAGTGTATGAAAGCATGCAGCTCTACGGGTGAAAACGCCTGGTTAATGAGAGAGGTCAGAGGAGAATGGCCAGACTGGTTCAAGCTGACAAGAAGGTGTTTGCAGCTCGAATAACCACGTATTAAAATAGTGACGTGCGGAAGAGCATCTCTGAACACACAGCACATTGAACCTTGAAGTGGATGGGCTACAGTAGCAGAAAACCATGAACGTACACTTAGCGGCCACTTGGTTCCGTACAATGGCCACGGAGTGTATGTACAGGATGTGGCTAAATGTCACCATTGAACACCATTGTCGCTGGTATTTGCAGTGGAGCCGTGCATGGGTTGCACATTGCGTTTACTTCCTCAGGCTTCCTCCCAGATTTTTAGTCAAAGGGTTCACTTTTCGATTTCCATGGACCGTAAGATACAGGATCAGAATTAGGCCTTTTGACGCATTGAGTCTGCTCTGCTGATCCATTTTCCTCTCAGCCCCAGTCTCCTGCCTTCTCCCCGTGTTCCCCATGCCCATGGCTAATCAAGAAACTATGATTCTCTGTCTTAACTATACCAAATTCCTTGGCCTTCACAGCCACCTGTGGCTAAAGAAATTCCTCCTCATTTCCATTCTAAATGGATGCCCCTCTATTCTGAGGCTATTTCCTCTGGTCGGAGACTCCCCCACCATAGGAAGCATCTTCTCAGGAGGCCTTTTGAACATTCGATAGAGATCCACCCCTCATTCTTCTCTCATTTGGGCAGACTCCGCAGCATCGCAGTGGCTGTCCTTTAAGTAACTTTAGAGACTGTTTCGTGAAAAAGAGTACAGCTGTCACTGCGTTTGGGTTAACTCCACCATGGGGATCATCGTGCGTAGGCACTTCTCGGAAACAGCGCGAGGCTTAAGATGAGCTCGCGAACCTTCGAGAGCATTCGCCCGGTTTGAAACCATAACGGTCCATTAGAGAAATGGAGGTGCAGGTCCGAATTTGTCTACAAAGTCCGAGAGGCAGCCAGTTTTTTCACCTTATGACTGATTACTTATGACTTATGACTGGTGACTAATGACTAATGGAACTAACAGAGCTATCAAACTGCCACACTTGCGAAAAATAAAAGGAGAAAAAAAAAGGAAAAGTTGTTTGGTCATTGAGTGGAATCCAGTTAAAAAACCTTCGGGTGGGTGTATTCAATCCCTTCAAGTGGGGAAGCTGCACGTGTTCAAAGAAGAACAAGAATTCTGACTTGACACTCAGAGTTCTTAACTGCTCCTCATGTGATAAGCCTTTCAATCCCAGAATAATTTTCGTGAACCTCCTTTGAACCCTCTCCAATATCAGCACCTCCTTTCTCAGATAAGGGGTTTCAAAACAGCTCAGAATACTCCAAGTGAGGCCTCACCAGTGCCTTTTAAAACCACAGCAGTACATTTCCATTAGCTTAGATATAATATATTCTCTAAAAGCTTGTCCCAGCGTTTTTTCTCCGAAGCTTTGTTCATTAATATTGTTTTACTTTTACATGTACCGTACATTTGAGATTTTCCCAGAGAATGAAATGACACTCCGTTGTGTTACAACCAGGCCACGTTAAAGGGAGATTAAGATGTAGTGACTTTACAGAAGCTTGCTTTGGAGAACTCATTGCCAATTCTAGCCCACAGCCTGAGAATTGCTCCAGGCTCTTTAGCAGTTGAGCACTCAGTAAGCACTTTTTATGCTTGTTAAGCAACGATTAATGAAAACTATGCAAATGTATTCATGCTTGTCTTTAAGCACACCCACAATGAATGATGAGAGCAGAGAGAATTCGTAAGGGCAGCAGGGAAAGATTTTAGAAGTTCAACAAAAAGTTGAGCAGAGATGCCGAAGGTGCTGGTTAATGCTTCCACACCTACTCTGTGATGAAATGGTTTGAACAATCACATCCCTACATGAATGATAAACTGATTGAAACATGGATTGCAACATTTAACATAAGATCGTAAAGCTTTGTGGGGCAGGACTACAGTCTAGACTTCTTCCACTACCACACATAGAGAGATATTCCCTAAAACAATGAAAGGGGGTATCACCTCTGAAATTTCTGGCCATGCTAACTTGGTTCCAGAATATGTTGTGACATGTGCGGGCTGCTCCAGTACATCCATAAGCTGTGTGGGTTGTTAACACAGATGACACATTTCACTTTATGCTTTGATGTACATGAGATTATAAATAAATCTGAATCTGAATCTGAAAATGAATATGAAACTGAAACTAAAGCTTAATCTGATTCATCTTAATCTGAAATTGCATCTGAATCTGAATGTGCATCTGGATCTCAATCTAAATCTGAATTTTCATCTGAATCTCTATCAGAATCTAAACCTGCATCCGAATCTGAACCTGAATATTAATAATTATCTGCATCCTAATGTTAATCAGAAACTGCATGTGTATTTGCACCTTCATCTAAGTTCGATTCTGAACGTGAATCTTCATCTGCACCTGATTCTGAAATGAAACCTGAATCTGCATCTGCATCTGAATCTGAATCTTCAGCTAAATTTGAATCTGTCTCTGAAGCTGAATCTGAATCTGAATCTAAATCAGCATCAATATCTGAATTAAATTTAAATCTGAATCTGTACCCGCTCCTGAATCTGTATATGAATCTCAATCACAATCTGAATCTGAGCATGAATCTGCATTTGCATCTAAATTTAAATCTACATCTGAATCTAAATCTGAATCTGCACCTAAATCAGAATTTGCATCTGAATCTGCATTGGAATCTGAATCTGAATCTTAATTTTCATCTAAATTTGAAACTGACACCAAAGCTTAATCTAAATCTGAGTCTGAAGTTGCATCAGGATCTGAATCAGACTCTGGATCTGAATTTGAAACAGAATCTGCACCTGAATCTGAATCTGAATTTGCATCTGAATCTGATTCAGAATCTGTATCTGTAGCTACATTTGAATCTTCATCTGAATCTATAACTACATCTGCATTTGAATCTTTACCTGAATCTGCATTTGAATCTGAATCTGAATTTGAATTGAAATCTGTATCTAAATGCGAATCTCAATCTGAATCTGCATCTGAATATGAATTTGAATCTATATCAGAATCTGAACCTGAATTTGAATTTACATCAGAATTCGAATCTGGATGAAAATTTGAATATGAATCAGAATCAGAATTTGAATCTGGGTCTGAATAATCAGCTGAATCTGTATTTTCATCTAGCTTTGAACCCAAATCTGAATTTGAATCTGTATCAGAATCAGAATCTGAATCTGCATCCAAATCAGGATTTGTACCTTAATCTGAAATTGAATCTGCATCAGAATCTGAATATGAATCTTATTTTTCATCTAAATCTGAAATTGAAACCAAAGCTTCAACTAAATTTCAATTTGAATTCTGAATCTGAAGTTGCATGTGAATCTGAATCTAAATCTGAAAGTGCATCTTAATCTGAAGTTGCATCTGAATGTTAATCTAAATATGAAACAGAATCTGCATCTGAATTTGAATTGGAATCTAAATGTGAATGCAAACCCAAATCTGAATTTAAATCAAAATTTGCACATGAATCTGAACCTGTATCTGAAATTGCAACTGAAACTGAATCTAAATCTTCACCTGCATCTGAATTAAATCTGAATCCAAATCTGCACTTGCACTTTAATCTGAATCTGAATTTGAATCTGCATCAGAATCAGAATCTGAATTTGAATTTGCATCAGAATTAGAATCTGAATTTGAATCTGAATCTGAATCAAAATCAGAATCTGTATCAGAATAATCATCTGAATTTGATTGCTAGTCTTGATCTGCATCTGAATATGAATTTGAATCGGATTCTATGCTAACATTTGAATCAGAACCTAAATCTAAATCTGAATCTGAATTTGCATCTAAATCTAAATCTGAATCGGAATTGGTTATAAATTTGAATATGAATCGGTATTTGCATCTGAATCAAAATCTCAATCAAAAGTTGCATCTGCATCAGAATCAGAATTTGAATCAAGATTTGTATCTGCACCTCAATCTGAATTTGATTGTGAGTTTCCATCTGCATCTGAATCTGTACAGTCGGCCCTCCTTATCCAAGGGTTCTGCATGCACGGATTCAACCAACTGCGGATCGGAAAAACCCAGAAATCCTCTCTCCAGTACTTGTTGTTTGAGCATGTACAGACTTTTTTCTTGTCATTATTCCTTAAACAATACAGTACTTCAACTATTTACATAGCATTTACATTGTATTAGCTATTATAAGTAATCTAGATCTAGAGATGTTTTGAAGTAAACAGGAGGACGTGCATAGGCTACCGTGGATCAGGAATAAACAAAAATATGGAAGTTCTCTAAGTCGGAACAGGTACATCTGTTAATATTTAGCCTCGGTTAGTCGAATATTTGTCTTAGTATATAGTATATATTTTACCTTTCTATGCATATAACACACTTAAGAAAAATATGTATTTCAATAATTAAACCACTGCATTGCTAAGTAATAATTGTAGCTTTCCTCAGGGTAGGGCCTTTCACATGCTCCATTATTCTCACTTTATCCTTTCAAATTGTTCCGATTGTTGACCGACTGTAGCCTAAGGCTTTTTCAATGACAATGGTGTTTCACCTCTTTCCAATCGCTTTATTTTCAATCGTGATTGTTTTCTGGAACAGAAACACTGTGGGCAGTGGGTCCCGAGCTCCACTGGGTCCTTAAGCCCACTGTACTGGGGCAGGTTAAATATGGTCGGGAGCTCCGCTGGGTGCGAAAGTCCACTGACATAAGCATTCATGCTTTTTGGTATCCGCGGTGGGTCCCAGAACTAATCCCCCGTGGATAAGGAGTGCTGAGTGTATCTGAAATAGAATCTGAATCTAAATCTTAGTCTTCAGCTAAATCTGAAACTGAAACCAAAGGTTAATCTAAATCAGAATCTAAATCTAAATTTGCATCTGAATCTGAATCAGAATCTACAACTAGATGTGAATTTGATTCAGAATCTGTATCTGCATCTGCATCTGAATCTGAAATTGAAACTGCATCAAAATCTGAATATGAATCTTAATTTTCAACTAAATCTGAAACTGAAACCAAATCTTAATCTAAATCTGAATTTGAATTCTGAATCTGAAGTTGCATCTGAATTGGAATCTTAATCTGAAAGTACATCTTAATCTGATTCTTAATCTGAAGTTGAATCTGAATCCAAATCTGCATCTAAATCCAAATTTGCACCTAAATCAGAACCTGAATCTGAATTTAAATCTGACTTAGAATTTTCATCTTTATGTGAATCCAAACTTGCAACTAAATCTGATTTAAATTTAACCCGAACCTGAATCAGCATTTGTATCTACTCTGAATCTGAATCGGAATATAAACTTGAATCTGCCATCCGAATCTGATTCTGAATCTGAACCTGCATCTAAATCTGAATTTGTATCTACATCCAAATCTGCATCTGAAGCTGAATCTGAATCTGAATCTGATTCTGAATATAAATATGATTTTGCATATGAATCTGAATAGCATTGAATCTGAATCTGAACCTGAATCTGCATTTGCATCTAAACTGAATCTGAATATGTATCTGACTCTGAATCTGAATTTGCACCTAAATCAGCACCTGCATGCGAACTTGAATCTAAATCTAAATCTGAAGCTTTATCTGAATCTGAATGTAAATTTGAATTTGCATATGAATCTGAATATGAATCTGCTTCTGCACCTGAAACTGAATCTGAATCTACATCTGAAACTGAATCTGAATTTGATATAACATCTGCATCCGAATCTGAATCTAAAGATAAAATTGCATCATTATCCAAATCTGAATCTGAATCAACATTTGAATCCAGATCAATCCATTTGCATCCAAATCTGAATCTGAAACAGAATCTGAATTTGAAGTTGCTCCTGAATGTGTTGAACCTAAATCAGAATCTGCAACTGAATATGAATTGAAATCTGAATGTGATTGTGAGTCACCATCTGAATCTGAATCAAAATCTGAATGTTAATCTCATCTGCATTTGATTTTTTTCTGAATCTGAATCTGAATCAACATCAATATCTGAATCCGAATAAGGATTGTGCTGTCTTTACGACAGTTATTTAGTTTATAATATTTTCGCTTAGTAATTCATTCAATAGTATTTTCTAGTTAGAATTAGAAGTGTTTAAAGTGTATTCATTGCATGTAAAATATATCGGCATGCGATGACGTCACATCCGGTTTCGCCGCGTCTTGTGGGAAAACACCGGTTTGAAATTAGCGCGAGGGTGGGGGCTTTCCACGAGGCTCACCTGAGCACAAGCAATTTTGCAGGCATGAGAAATCACAGTGAGAGCAACGCTGTAAGTTAATAGATAATCGATATATTGAACTAAGATGTTAATGCTGATCCTGTTAGAAGTAACGACGGTAGATAATGTTTATGCTTTCGTTAGTTAAAGAGTCGCGGATAGTTTGCATGGAAGTGTATTTAAAGTAGTCAATGGAGCAGGTAAACTCTCCCTGTATACTGCACCTTAGTGTAATGTAGTTATAGTCACCTTTGCAAGTATTTACACTTGAAATGTGATATTAAGGAAGGAACAAATACTGTATCAATCTTGTATTGTTTTATCAACAGTTTTCACCATATGTTAATGTGAAGAGTGAACAGTAAATGGTTAATCTTACTGCGATCTGGTTTGCATTGGCTGTGGTTTATCCGGACGTTAAATTCGGCGTTTCGTTACACCCGAAGGAGAACGTTACAGTGAAAAAGCGGCATTATCAGGTGTTTCAAGTGCTGCAATGTCAGCTCAATCCAGCATCAAGTCGACGCCGCCCAGCGACAAGGGCAGTAAACCGACATCAAGTAAGCCCACCCAGGCGTTATCAGGTGTTCCAAGTGCTGCAATGTCAGCTCGATCCGGGATCAAGTCGATGGCGCCCAGCGACAAGGGCAGTAGAACGACATCAAGTAAGTCCGCACAGGCAAGAGCCAAGGCAGAAGCCGCCAAGGTGCGACTGCATTACGCCAAACAAGAGGCAGTTTTGAAAATGAAACTGGCCACCAAAGAAGCCGAAAGGGCCGCCAGACAAAGAGAAGAGGCTGCCAGAGAAGCCGAAATCCAGAAAGAAAGGGCCGCCAGAGAAGCCGAAGAGGCCGCCAGAGAAGCCGAAGAGGCTGCCAGACAAAGAGAAGAGGCCGCCAGAGAAGCCGAAACCCAGTTGGAAATGGCAAAAATATCGACAGAGTTGCAAGTGCTGCAGCTAGAAAGAGAAGAAGAAGCTGCCATGGCGGAAGCAAAGTACATAGAACAAGCTGAAGGGTCGCGTGATCTGACCGAAGTAAGATCTACTTTAGAAAGGACCAGACTGGAACGCACAAGCGACTATGTACAATATCAAATAGACAGGCAGGCTCGTCTCCCCTCTCCATACGTATTCGATAACTTCCCCAGCTACGAGGAACCTCAGAGAGTCACGATTGCATCACATCCATACGAGGAAGGAAATTTACCCTCACGGCTCCGTGATGAAGTCAAGAATGAAAGAACCGACAACGCTCCTTCACCCCCACAACAGGACGGCGGGGAGGGAGAGGTTCACTCCAGGACAACAATTGTCAGCTCGAACTGTACAGAAGTTTGCGGTCAAACTCAGTCAAGCCGTTCTTGTTCCGAGATCTGCCTCACTGAGGTGTACCCTAAAGAAGCACAACAAGACATTACCAAGCGTAAAGTAACCGACGAGACGCTAGGTCAGTCAGTTTTCATTCAAACCGAGGATGACAACAAACTTGCACAATCAGCTCAAGATACCATTTCTTTAAAAACCAAAGACACCAAGGTCTTCAGAGATGAAGCAAATAATGGGGTTGCCCCATTGCCAATCAGAGAACCATGCCAGCGCTCACCAGATAACAAAGAGCAGGCAGTCAAACGGTTCACGTCCTTACGGAAAACCTGGAAAAGGAAACCTGAGATACAGCAACGCACCCGATTGGCCCACGAGGTACTGTGCACCCTAATGGCAGAGGTCACAGCCATTATAAACGCACAATCATTCCTACCTGTGTCTTCTGACCCAGAAAACCCCTTTATACTTTCGCCATCAATGCTCCTTACACAGAAGGCAGGGGCACCTCCTCCACCAGGAGACTTTTCAGACAGGGATCTGTACACAAAGCAATGGAGACAAGTCCAGGCTCTGGCAAATCAGTTCTGGCCTCGCTGGAGACAAAAATATCTACCTTTGTTGCAACAGAGACAAAAGTGGACAGAACCCCGCAGGAATCTTCAAGTTGGAAACTTAGTCCTGCTCAGGGACAAGCAAGTCGCTCGCAACAGCTGGCCAAC
This sequence comes from Hypanus sabinus, assembly GCF_030144855.1. Taxonomy (NCBI): domain Eukaryota; kingdom Metazoa; phylum Chordata; class Chondrichthyes; order Myliobatiformes; family Dasyatidae; genus Hypanus; species Hypanus sabinus. The sequence goes on from NC_082715.1 coordinate 6,316,235, forward strand.
GGCCAGAATCACTGTTACATTCCCTAGCGGGGATGGACATGTCAGGAAGATCGAATTGAAGACTACCGACCAAGGCGATGTGAAAATTTACCAAGGGCCAGTTACAGAAGTTATTCTACTTCTACCCAATGACTGATTAAGAGACTAAGTTTTGTACTCTGCTCATTGTGACCTTACGAAGGTCAAGCGGGGAGTGTGCTGTCTTTACGACAGTTATTTAGTTTATAATATTTTCGCTTAGTAATTCATTCAATAGTATTTTCTAGTTAGAATTAGAAGTGTTTAAAGTGTATTCATTGCATGTAAAATATATCGGCATGCGATGACGTCACATCCGGTTTCGCCGCGTCTTGTGGGAAAACACCGGTTTGAAATTAGCGCGAGGGTGGGGGCTTTCCACGAGGCTCACCTGAGCACAAGCAATTTTGCAGGCATGAGAAATCACAGTGAGAGCAACGCTGTAAGTTAATAGATAATCGATATATTGAACTAAGATGTTAATGCTGATCCTGTTAGAAGTAACGACGGTAGATAATGTTTATGCTTTCGTTAGTTAAAGAGTCGCGGATAGTTTGCATGGAAGTGTATTTAAAGTAGTCAATGGAGCAGGTAAACTCTCCCTGTATACTGCACCTTAGTGTAATGTAGTTATAGTCACCTTTGCAAGTATTTACACTTGAAATGTGATATTAAGGAAGGAACAAATACTGTATCAATCTTGTATTGTTTTATCAACAGTTTTCACCATATGTTAATGTGAAGAGTGAACAGTAAATGGTTAATCTTACTGCGATCTGGTTTGCATTGGCTGTGGTTTATCCGGACGTTAAATTCGGCGTTTCGTTACACCCGAAGGAGAACGTTACAAGGATGTCAAACTGCATCTGAATCTGAATTTTAAGCTGTGGATGCATCTAAGTATGAATGTGAATTTGCATCTGAATTTGCATTAGCAACTGAATCTGAAGTTTGTATCTGCACAAGAATCTGAATCTGAATGTGAATTTGCATTTAAATCTGAATCTGAATTTACACCTACACCTGAATCTGAAAGTGACTCGGCATCTGCATTTAATTCTGAATTTGAATCTGCATCTGCACCTGTATCTGAATTGCATTCTCTGTCTGAATCTGAATTTGCATCTTAATCTGAATATGAATCTGAAATTGTATCTGAAATTGAATTTGCATCTGAATTTGAATCTGCATCTACAGATTAATTTGAATGTAAATCTAAATCTGAAGTTGCATTAGAATCTGAATATAATCTGAATCTGAATCTGAATTACATCTGAACCTGAATATGAATCTTTTTCTGCACATGAAGCTGAATCTGAATCAGCATCTGAATCAGACACTTAGGCAAATCTACATCTTAATCAGAAACTGATGTGTATCTGAATCTGAATATGAATTTCAAACTGCATTTGAATCTGAATCTGTATTTGCAACTGAATCTGAATCAAGATATGAATCTGGATCCATATCTGAATCTGATTCATTTTCTGAATATGAATTTCAATCTGCATCTAAATCTGAATATGCGACAGAATTTGAACCTGCACATGCAACTGAATCTGAATCCAAATCGTCATCTGCATCTGAATTGTATCTGAGTCTGAATCTGCACCTGCACCTGAATCAGAAACTGAATCTGCATCTAAATCTGAATCTGAATTATAATCTGCACTTGCATCTGAATCTGAGTCTGAAGTTGCATCTGAAATTGAATCTGACTCTGCACCTGCATCTGAATTTGAATCTGAATGATGTTATCAAAATGCTCCAAAATCAAAATAGGAACAAAAATCTGAGTTTGCATCTGAATCTGAATCTGAACTTGAGTCAGAATCTGCATCTAATTCTGAATATCAATTTGAATCTGAATCAGCAGCTGAATCAGAATCTGCATATGCATGTGAATCTCCATCTGCATCAGCATCTGAATCTGAATCTGCATCTACATCTTAATTTGAATTTGATTGTGAGTCTCGATCTGCATCTGAATCTGAATCTGCTTCTAAATCTGAATTTGAATTGGAATCTTCATCTACTACTGGTTAGCAATTTGAATATGAATTAGCATCTGTACCTGGTTCAGGATCTCAATCAAAATTGCATCTGCATCTGAATCAGAATCTGAATCAAAATTTGCATCTGCATCTCAATCTGAATCTGAAATTGAATCTGAATCTGAACCTTTGATTTTAGTTAAATCTGAAACTGAAACCAAATATTAATCTGAATCTAAATTTGCATCTGAATCTGAATCAGAATCTATATTTGTAACTGCATCTGAATCTTCACCCAAATCTGAAATTGAATCTAAAATTGAAACTACAGCAGAATCTGAATATGAATCTTAATTTTAATTTAAACCTGAAACTGAAACCAAAACTTAATCTAAATCTGAATTTGAATTCTAAATCTGAAGTTGCATCTGAATCTGAATACTAATCTGAATATGAATCAGAAACTGCATCTGAATTTTCAGAATCAGTAACAGGTTTGTTATCACCAGCATCTGACATGAAATTTGTTAATTTAGTAGTTAATTTTGCAGTTCAATGCAATACATAATCTAGTAGACAGAAAAACTCAATAAAATTTAAAAATAAACAGGTAAATCAATTATGTTTATTGAATAGATTAAAATATGTGCAAAACAAAAATATTGTATATTTAAAAAAGTGAGGTAATGTCCAAAGATTCAATCTCCATTTAGGAGTTGGATAGCAGATGGGAAGAAGCTGTTCCTGAATCACTTTAGTGTGTGCCTTCAGGCTTCTGTACCTCCTACCTGATAGTAACAGTGAGAAAAAAGGCATGCCCTCGGTGTTGGAGGTCCTTAATAAAGGACGCTACATTTAATAGGAATCTGCATCTGCATCTGCATCTGAATCAAATCTAAATTTGAATCTGAATTTGCATCTTAATCTGAATTAAACCTAAATTTGAACCTGAATCTGCATTTGCATTTATTCTGAATCTGAATCTGAATATGAATTTGAATCTGCATTAGAATCTGCATCTGAATTTGAATCAGAAACTGTGTTTAAATCTGAACCTGAATTTGCATCTATATCTGCATCTGAAATTTAAGCAGAATCTGACTTGCATCTGCATTTGTATCAGTATCTGAATCTGATCCTGAATTTGAATTCAAATCTGAATTCATCTTAATTTCATCTGAATTTGTATCTGCATCTCCATCTGAATCTGAATTAGAAATTGAATATGTATTTGCATCAGAATCTTAATTCAAATCTGAATCTGCATCTAAATCTAAATATGAACCTGAACATGAATCTGGGGTTGCATCTGAATGTGAATACAAATGTGATTGTGAATCAGGACTGGAATATGAATGTGAATTGAAACAGTATCTAAATCCAAACCTGAATCTGAATCTGAATATGCTTCTGCATCTGCATCTGAATTTGCATCTGAATCTGAAACTGAGTCAGAATCTGAGTCTGATTCTGCATCTGAATCACAATCAGCATATCAATCTGAATATTAATCTGAAATTGGATTCAGATACAAATTCCAATTCAAAGTCAGATTAAGATGCAGATTCAGAATAAGATTTTAAATCAGATGCAGATTTAGATTCAGATGCAGCTATACATTCAGATTATAATTCAGAGGCAATGTAGATTAAGATTCAGATTCAGATTTAGGATGAAAATTCTAAAGCAGATTCAGATTAATATTAAGATAAAGATGCAATTTCAGATTCAGATTCACATTCAGATTGTGAATCACCATCTGCATCAGCATCTGAATCTGCATCTAAATGTGAATCTGAATCTGAATCGGAATCTGCATCTGAATTTGAATTGGAAACTGCATCTAAATCTGAATCTGAATATAACCCTTAATCTGCATCTGAAACTGAATCTGAATTTGCATCTGAATCTGTATTAGAAACAAAATATCGATCTGAATTTGCATTTGAATCTGACTCTGAACTTTCATCTTAATCTGAATCTGCAACTAAATCTGAAACTCAGTCAGAATCCGAATCCACATCCAAATCTGAATCTGAACCAAAATGTGAATCTGAATCTGGATCTCAATCTGCATCTGCATCTACATCTGAACCTGAATTTGCATCTAATTTGCAAGTGAATCTGAATATGAATCTGATATAATAGAACATACAGGGTAAATGGTAGGGCATTGAGGAAATAGAACATACAGAGCAAATGGTAGGGCATTGAGGAATGCAGAGGAACAGAGAGATCTAGGAATAACAGTACATAGTTCCCTGAAGGTGGAGTCTCATGTAGATAGGGTGGTGAAGAAGGCTTTTGGAATGCTGGCGTTTATAAATCAAAGCATTGAGTACAGAAGTTGGGATGTAATGCTAAAATTGTACAAGGCATTGGTAAGGCCAAATTTGGAATATTGTGTACAGTTCTGGTCACCGAATTATAGAAAAGATATCAATAAATTAGAGAGAGTGCAGAGACGATTTACTAGGATGTTACCTGGGTTTCAGCACTTAAGTTACAGAGAAAGATTGAACAAGTTAGGTCTCTATTCATTGGAGCGTAGAAGGTTGAGGGGGGATTTGATCGAGGTATTTAAAATTTTGAGAGGGATAGATAGAGTTGACGTGAATAGGCTGTTTCCATTGAGAGTAGGGGAGATTCAAATGAAAGGACATGATTTGAGAGTTAGGGGGCAGAAGTTTAAGGGAAACACGAGGGGGTATTTCTTTACTCAGAGAGTGATAGCTGTGTGGAATGAGCTTCCTGTAGAGGTAGTAGAGACCAGTTCAGTTGTGTCATTTAAGGTAAAATTGGATAGGTATATGGACGGGAAAGGAGTGGAGGGTTATGGGCTGAGTGCGGGTAGGTGAGACTAGGTGAGATTAAGAGTTCGGCACAGACTAGGAGGGCCAAGATGGCCTGTTTCCGTGCTGTGATTGTTATATGGTTATATAGTTATAATATCTGAATATAAATCTAAATCTGTATTTGTACCTGAATCTGAATCTGCATTGCATTTGAATCTGAGTCTGTATTACAACTGAATCTGAATCTACATTTCATCTGATTCTGAATATGAATATTATTTCTTCAGCTGAATCTAAATTTGAATCTGCATCTGCATCTGAATCTAAATATAAATATGAAATTGCATCTGAATCAGATTTAGATTCAGCTGCTGATCTGGATTCTGATTAACATTCAGAGTGAGAAACAACATAGATTTTGAGTTAGATATAGATGTAACTTCAGACTGAAATTAGATTCAAATACAGATTCAAGTTCAGATTCAGATGCAGATGAGGACTCACGTTCAGTATCAGATTCACATACAGGTGCTGATTCAGATTTGGATTTAGATGCTTAATCACAGATTTGCACCTGAGTCAGAATCAAACCTGCATCGGCATCTGAATCTGATTTAGGATCTTAATCTGAATCTGAATCAGAATCTAAGTCTGTACCATCATCTGAATCTCAACCTGAATATGAATATGCATTTGAATATGGACCTGAATCTGCACCTGCACCTGTGTCTAATGTCCACATCTGCATCTAAATCTGGCTCTGAATCTGAAGTTGCATCTGAGTCCAAAATTGATCTGAAAGTGAGTCTGAATCTGAATATGAATCTGATCTTGAATCAGAATGAGAACCTGAATCTGAATCTAAATCTGCGTCTGCATCTGAATCTAAATATGAATCTACATCAGAATCTGCAACTGAATCTGATTCTACATCTGAATTTGCATTTTGAATCTGAATCTGAATCTTAGTCTGAATAGAGAGCATAGAACATAGAAAACCTTTTCCAAGGAGAAAAGGCCAAGTTCACTCAACCTATTCTCATAAGGCATGCCTCCCAATCCATGCAACATCCTTGAAAATCTCCTCTGCACCCTTTCTATAGTTTCCACATCCTTCCTGTAGTGAGGTGACCAGAAGTGAGCGCAGTACTCCAAGTGGGGTCTGACCAGGGTAGCTGCAATATTACCTCTTGGCTCTTGAACTCAGTCCCACATTGATGAAGGCCAATGCACCGCAAACCTTAACCATACAGTCAACCTTCACAGCAGCTTTGAGTGTCCTATGGACTCGGATCCTGAGATTCCTCTAATTCTCCACACTGCCAAGAGTCTTACCATTAATACTATATTCCGTCATCATATTTGACCTACCAAAATGAACCACCTCACACTTATCTGGGTTGAACTCCATCTGCCACTTCTCAGCTCTGTTTTGCATCCTATTGATGTTCCACTATAACCTCTGACAGCCCTCCACACTACCCACAACACCCCCAAAATTAGTGTCATCAGCAAATTTCCTAACCCATCCCTCCACTTCCTCATCCAGGTCATTTATAACAATCACAAAGAGTAGGGGTCCCAGAACAGATCCCTGAGGCACTCCACTGGTGACCAACCTCCCTGCAGAATATGACCCATCTAAGATATATCTTTGCCTCTGTGGGCAAGCCAGTTCTGGATCCACAAAGCAATGTCCTCTTGGATCCCATGTCTCCTTACTTTCTCAATAAGCCTTGCACGGGGTACCTTATCAAAAGCCTTGCTGAAATCCATATACACTATGTCACTGTTGTGCAGGAGGGAAGGTGGGAGAAGAGGAATGCAGTAGTTATAGGGGATTCCATAGTCAGGGGAACAGACCGGAGATTCTGTGAGCCTGGTAGAGATACCCTCATGGTGTGTTGCCTTCCAGGTGCCAGGGTACGGGATGTTGTGAATCGGGTCCAGAATATCCTGAAGGGAGAGGGCGAGCAGCCAGCTGTCTTGGTACATGTTGGTACCAATGACATAGATAGGAAAAGGGAGGAGGTCCTGAAGAGAGATTTCCAGGAGTTAGGAAGGAAGCTGAGAAGCAGGACCTCCAGGATAGCAATCTCAGGATTGTTACCTGTGTCACGTGCTAGCGAGGGCAAGAATAGAAGGATCAGGCAGATGAATGCATGACTGAGAGACTGGTGTGGGGGCAGGGCTTCAGATTCTTGGATCATTGGGATCTCTTCTGGGGGAAGTATGACCTGTTCAAAAAGTACAGGTTACACCTGAAACTGAAGGGAACCAATATCCTGGCGGGAAGGTTTAATAGAGCTGTTAGGGAGGCTTTAAACTAATTTCGCAGGGGAATGGGAACCGGAATGATAGAGCGGAGGAGGGGGAAAACAGAAAGAAATCTAAGATAGTGAACAGTAAAGATGTCAGGAAGGACAGGAAGGTGATGGGACAAATTTGCAGCCATTGGGATGAGTTGCAGTGCAATCAAAGCAAAAAGTACCAAATACTGGACTTACAGTGTTATACTTAAATGCACGCAGCATAAGGAATAAGGTGGATGATCTTGTTGTACAGTTACAGTTGGCAGGTATGATATTGTGGCCATCACTGAGATGTGGCTAAAGGATGCATGTCTCTGGGAGCTGAACGTCCAAGGATACACGGTGTATCGGAAGGATAGGCAAGTAGGCAGAGGGGGCGGCATGGCTTTATTGGTAAGAAATGATATTAAGTCATTAGAAAGAGGTGACATAGGATCGGAAGGTGCAGAATCTTTATGGGTTGAGCTAAGAAATCGCAGGGGTAAAAGGACCCTGATGGCAGTTATCTACAGGCCTCCAAACAGCTGCAGTGATGTAGACTACAAATTACAACAGGAAATAGAAAAGGCTTGCCAGAAGGGCAGTGTTATGATCATTGTGGGGGATTTTAACATGCGAGTGGATTGGGAAAATCAGGTCGGCACTGGATCTCCAGAGAGAATTTGTAGAATGTCTACGAGATGGCTTTTTAGAACAGCTTGTTGTTGAGCCCACTAGGGGATCGGCTGTACTGGATTGGGTATTGTGTAATGAACCAGAGGTGATTAGAGAGATGGAAGTGAAGGTACCCTTAGGAGGCAGTGATCATAACATGATTGAGTTCACTGTGAAATTTGAGAAAGAAAAGCCGAAATCCGATGTGTCGGTATTTCAGTGGAGTAAAGGAAGTTACAGTGGCATGAGACAGGAACTGGCCAAGGTTGACTGGAAAGGGATCCTAGCAGGAAGGATGGCAGAGCAGCAGTGGCTGGAGTTTATGCGAAAAGTGAGGAAGGTGCAAGACAGATGTATTCCAAAAAAGAAGAAATTTTCAAAGGGAAAAAGGCTGCAATTGTGGCTGACAAGAGAAGTCAAAGCCAAAGTAAAAGCGTAGGACAAGACATACAAGGATGCAAAAATTAGTGGGAAGACAGAGGATTGGGAAGTTTTTAAAAGCTTACAAAAGGAAACTAAGAAGGTCTTTAAGAGGGAAGAGATGAACTATGAAAGGAAGCTAGTAAATAATATCAAAGAGGATACTAAAAGCTTTATCAAGTATATAAAGAGTAAGAATAGATATAGGACCGATAGAAAATGATACTGGAGAAATTGTAATGGGAAATAAGGAGATGGCAGAGGAACTGAATGAATATTTTGCATCAGTTTTCACTGAAGAAGACATCAGCAGTATATCGGACACTCAAGAGTGTCAGGGAAGAGAAGCGTGCGCAGTCACAATTACGACAGAGAAAGTACTCAGGAAGCTGAATAGTCTAAGGGTAGATAAATCTCCTGGACTAGATGGAATGCACCCTCGTGTTCTGAAGGAAGTAGCCTTGGAGATTGCGGAGGCATTAGCAATGATCTTTCAAAACTCAATAGATTCTGGCCTGGTTCCGGTGAAATGGAAGATTGCAAATGTTACTTCGCTATTTAAGAAGGGGGCAAGGAAGCAAAAAGGAAATTATAGACCTGTTAGCTTGACATTGATGGTTGGGAAGTTGTTGGGAGTTGATTATCAAGGATGAGGTTACGGAGTACCTGGAGGCACATGACAAGATAGGCAGAACTCAGCATGGTTTCCTTAAAGGAAAATCCTGCCTGACAAACCTAGTGCAATTTTTTGAGGAAATTACAAGTAGGCTAGACAAGGGAGATGCAGTGGATGTTGTGTATTTGGATCTTCAGAAGGCCCTTGACAAGGTGCCGCACATGAGGCTGCTAAACAAGATAAGAGCTCATGGAATTATGGGAAAGTTACATGCGTGGATAGAGCATTAGTTAATTGGCAGGAAACAGAGAATGGGAATAAAGGGATCCCATTCTGGTTGGCTGCCGGTTACCAGTGGTGTTCCACAGGGGTCCGTGTTGGGGCCGCTTCTTTTTACATTGTATATCAATGATTTGGATTATGGAATAGATGGCTTTGTGGCTAAGTTTGTTGGTGATACAAAGATAGGTGGAGTGTTGAGGAAATAGAGAGTCTGCAGAGAGACTTGGATAGATTGGGGGAATGGACAAAGAAGTGACAAATGAATTACAATGTCGGAAAGTGTACGGTCATGCACTTTGGTAGAAGTAATAAATGGCCAGACCATTATTTAAATGGGGAGAGAATTTAAAGTTCTGAGTTGCAATGGGACTTGGGAGTCCTCGTGCAGGATACCCTTAAGGTTAACCTCCAGGTTGAGTCGGTGGTGAAGAAGGCGAATACAATGTTGGCATTCATTTCTAGAGGAATAGAGTATAGGAGCAGGGGTGTGATGTTGAGGCTCTGTAAGGCACTGGTAAGACCTCACTTGGAATACTGTGTGCAGTTTTGGGCTCCTTATTTAAGAAAGGATGTGCTGACATTGGAGAGGGTTCAGAGAAGATTCACTAGAATGATTCCAGGAATGAGAGGGTTAACATATGAGGAACGTTTGACCGCTCTTGGACTGTACTCCTTGGAGTTTAGAAGAATGAGGGGGAACCTCATAGAAACATTTCGAATGTTGAAAGGCATGGACAGAGTGGATGTGGTAAAGTTGTTTCCCATGGTGGGGGAGTCTATTACGAGAGGGCATGACTTAAGGATTGAAGGGCGCCCATTCAGAACAGAAGTGCAAAGAAATTTTTTTAGCCAGAGGGTGATGAATCTATGGAATTTGTTGCCACGGCGGCAGTGGAGGCCAAGTCATTGGGTGTATTTAAGGCAGAGATTGATAGGTATCTGAGTAGTCAGGGCATCAAAGGTTATGGTGAGAAGGTGGGGGAGTGGGATTAAATAGGAGAATGGATCAGCTCATGATGAAATGGCGGAGCAGACTCGATGGGCTGAATGGCCGACTTCTACTCCTTTGTCTTCTGGTCACAACCAGGGATTTAGCAGTGTAGCAGATACAGCAATTGTGCTCATGAATATGCACGTGTCAGCTAATTATCATTTCATTGTGATAATATTTACCTCCATTCATTCCTTCACTGTATTTTGCGAGACTTGGACACAGCAACACTTCATTGCCTGCATTCCTCCTTGCCTGAGAAATCGAACTGTTGAGTCAACTGACTCTGAAGATTAGAGGTATTTGTTTTATTCTTAGTTGGTTTCTTCAGTGGTTTCTAAATCTGAAGCTTAATCTGAATTTGTATCAAAATCTGAACCTGAATATGAATCTGTATCTGAATCTGAGTAGGAATTTCAGTCTGCGTCTGAAACTGAATCTGAATTTGCATCTGAATCTGCATTGCATCTGATTTAATCTGATTAGTGGAGGGCAGAGTTTAGGATGATAGCACCTAACGTTGACTCCTTAGCTTGCATCTTTGGAAATAGCTCTATTTATATCTCTAATATCTTCTTCCTTTTCAGTGAGAGCCCGAATGCTTTGGTGCCTTTTCCCAGATGGCAGGAGGGAGAAGAGTTTGTATGAGGGGTGCATGAGGTCCTTCATAAAGCTGTTTGCTTTATGCATGCAGTGTGTAGTGTAAACGTCCATGATGGCGGGAAGAGATGATTTTCTCAGCTGACCTCACTATCCGCTGCAGGGTCTTGTGATCCGAGATGGTGCTGGGAAATAGGTACAGCGGAGATGTCAAGGGTAAGTTTTTTACTCACAGAGTGGTGAGTGCGTGGAATGGGCTGCCGGCAACGGTGGTGGCGGTGGATACAATAAGGTCTTTTAAGAACCTTTTGGATAGGTACATGGAGCTTAGAAAAATAGAGGGCTATGGGGAAGTCTAGTAATTTCTAAGGTTGGGACGTGTTCGGCACAACTTTGTGGGCCGAAGGGCCTGTATTGTGCTGTATATTTTCTATGTTTCTGAAAGTACAGAAGGGACAGACGGGACTTACTCCACTCTTTAAGAAAGGAAGAAATCAGCAGAAAGAAAATTATAGACCAGTTTCCCTGACCTCAGAGGTTGGGAAGATGTTGGAGTCAATTATGGTTATGGAGATTATAACTGAAGTTACAGAGTACTTGGTGACACAGGACAAAATAGGACAAAGTCAGCGTGGTTCTCTTAAGGGAAAGTCTTGTCTGATGAAACTTGGAATCCTTTGAGGAGATTACAAGTCAATTGGATAAAGTGAATGCAGTAGATGTTGTATACTTGGACTTTTAGAAGATCTTTCAGAAGGTGCCACACATGAGGCAGCTTACTAAATTAAGAGCCTATGGTATTACAGGGAAGTTACTGACATGGTTCGTGCTTTGGCTGATTGGTAGGAGGCAGTGAGTTGGAATAAAAGGATCCTTTTCTGGTTGGCTGCCCGTGACAAGTGCTGTTCCGCAGGGATCGGTGTTGGGACCGCTTATTTTTACGCTGTATTTAAATGATTTAGATGATAGAATAGATGGCTTTGTTGCCAAGTTTGCAGATGATACAGAGATTAGTGGAGGGGCAAGTCGTGTTGAGGAAACAGAGAGGCTGTAGAAGGACTTAACCAGATTAGGAGCGCAGGTAAGAAAGTGGCAAGTGAAATACAATGTTGGAAAATGCATGATCATGCACTCTTGTAACAGAAATAAATGTGCAGACTATTTTCTAAATGAGAAATCCACAAATTCTGAGATGCAAAGGGACTTGGAGTCCTTTTGCAGAACTCCTTAAAAGTTAACTTGCAGGTCGAGTGGGTGGTGAGGAAGGCAAATGCCATGTTAGCATTCATTTCATGAGGTCTGGCTGTGATGCTGAGGCTTTATCAAGCACTGATGAAGCCTCACCTTGAGTATTGCGAATAGTTCTGGGCTCCACATCTAAGAAACGATGTGCTGACGTTGGAGAGGGTTCAGAGGAGGATCACAAGGATGATTCCGGAAATGAAAGGGTTATCATACGAGGAATGTTTAAAGGCTGTGCAGACTTACACACTGGAATTTAGAAGGATGAAGGGGGATCCCATTGAAACCTTTCAAAGGTTGAAAGGCCTAGACAGAGGAGATGTGGAATGGATGTTTCCCATGGTGGTTGAGTCTAAGACAAGAAGGCACAGCCTCACTATAGAGGGGAATCCATTTAAAACAGGTGCTGTGAAATCTCTTTAGCCAGAGGGTGGTGAATTTGTGGAATTTGTTACCATAGACATCTGTGGAGGCCAGGTAGTTGGATATATTTAAGGCAGAGCTTGATAGGTTCTTGACTGGACACAACATCAAAGGTTATGGGGAGAAGACCATGGAGTGGGGCTGAGAAGGGGAGAAAAGGATCAGAGCAGACTCAATAAGCCAAATGGCCTAATTCAGCTTCTACCTCTTACAGTCTAGTGAGTCGGATGGTAGCATTGCATTTAGCGTAATGCTTCACAATGCCAGGGATCTTGGGCCTGTTGCAGCCATTGGCTGCAAGGTGCCTGTACGTTCTTCTGTGACAGCATGAGCTTCCTCCAGGAGGTCTGGTTCCCTCCCTCATTCCAAAAGCATATGGTTGGTAGCTTATTCACTTCCACAGACCTGCTGACTTCTTCAAGCACTTTCTGTGTGTAAGATGAGTTAAGTGTATGCTGTATGTGGCTGAGAAACTGGTGTAGGGGGCAGGGTTTCAGATTTCAGGATCATTGGGACCTCTTCTGGGGCAGGTAGGACCTGTACAAGAGAGACGGGTTACACCTGAACTACAAGGGGACCAATATACTTGCAGGGAGGTTTGCTAGAGTTATTTGGGGGGGGGGGGGGGGTTTAAACTAGATTTGCAGGTGGATGGGAACCAGAGTGCCAGAGTAGATAGTGGAATGGGGGTAAAAATAAATGATGTTAGTAGTTCATGCAAAGTCACAAGTAGTAAGGTTGTGTGTGGTGGTAATAATCTTCTGAGGTTTGTATATTTCAATACGAGGAGTATTGTGGGAAAGGCAGATGAGCTGAGGGCCTGGATTGACATGTGGAATTATGACATTGTAGCCATTACTGAAATTTGGCTATGGGAGGGGCAGGACTGGCAGCTCAATGTTCCAGGGTTCCGATGTTTCAGACGTGATAGAGGCAGAGGGATGAAGGGTGGGTGGGGTGGGGGGGTGGCTTTGCTAGTCAGGGAAAATGTTACAGCAGTGCTCAGGTAGGACCGATTAGAGCGCTTGTCTACTGAGGCCATATGGGTGAAGCTGAGAAACAGGAAAGGTATGACCACATTGATGGGGTTGTAGTACAGACCACCCAATAGTCAACGAGAATTGGAGGAGCAAATCTGCAGAGAGATAACAGACAACTGCAGGAGACAGAAAGTTGTGATTGTAGGGGATTTTAATTTTCCACACATTGATTAGGACTCCCATACTGTTAAAGGTCTAGATGGGTTAGAGTTTGTAAAATGTGTTCAGGAAAGTTTTCTAAATCAATATATTGATGTACCAACTAGGGAAGATGCAATATTAGATCTTCTATTAGGAAATGAGTTAGTGCAGGTGATGGAAGTGTGTGTAGGGGAACACTTTGGTTCCAGTGACCATAACGTCATTAGTTTCAACTTGATCACGGATAAAGATAGATCTGGTCCTCTGGTTGAAGTTCTAAACTGGAAAAAGGCCAAATTTGAAGAAATGAGGAAGGATCTAAAAAGCGTGGATTGGGACAGGTTGTTCTCTGGCAAGGATGTTGTTGGTAAGTGGGAGGCCTTCAAAGGAGAAATTTTGAGAGTACAGAGTTTGTATGTTCCTGTCAGGGTTAAAGGCAAAATGAATAAGAATAAGGAACCTTGGTTCTCGAGGGATAATGGAACTCTGATGAAGAAGAAGAGAGAGATGTATAACATGTATAGGCAACAGGGAGGAAATAAGATGCTTGAGGAGTACAAAAAGAGTAAGAAAATACTTAAGAAAGAAATCAGGAGGGCTAAAAGAAGACATGAGGTTGCTTTGGCAGTCAGGGTGAAGGATAATCCTAAGAGCTTCTACAGGTATGTTAAGAGCAAAAGGATAGTAAGGGATAAACTTAGTTCTCTTGAAGATCAGAGTGGTCAGCTATGTGTGGAACCAAAAGAAATGGAAGAGATATTAAAGGGGTTTTTTGCATCTGTATTTACTAAGGAAACTGGAATGGAGTCTATGGAAACAAGGCAAACAAGTAGGGAGATCATGGAATTTATACAGATTAAAGAGGAGGAGGTGCTTGCTGTCTTGAGGCAAGTCAGAGTAGATAAATCCCCAGGACCTGGGTATTCCCTTGGACGAAGGAGACTAGTGTTGAAATTGCAGGGGCCCTGGCAGAAATATTTAAAATTCGATATCTACTGGTCAGGTGCTGGAGGATTGGAGGATAGCTCATGTTGTTCTGTTGTTTAAAAAAGGCTCTAAAAGTAATCCAGGAAAGTATAGGCTGGTAAGTTTTGACATCATCATGTTTAATCAATCTATTAGAGTTTTTCAAGGAAGTTACCAGGAAAGTGGATGAAGGGAAGGCAATGGATGTTGTCTACATGGACTTCAGTAAGGCCTTTGACAAGGTCCCGCATACGAGGTTAGTTGGGAAGATTCATTCACTAGGTATACATGGAGAGGTAGTAAATTGGATTAGACATTGGCTCAATGGAAGAAGCCAGAGAATGGTAGTGGAGGATTGCTACTCTGAGTGGAGGCCTGTGACTAGTGGAGTGCCACAGGGATCAGTGCTGGGTCCATCGTTATTTGTCATCTATATCAATGATCTGGATGATAATGTGGCAAATTGGATCAGCAAATTTGCTGATGATACAAAGATTGGAGGTGAAGTGGACAGTGAGGAAGGTTTTCAAAGCTTGCAGAGGGATTTGGACCAGTTGGAGGAATTGGCTGAAAAATGGCAGATAGAGATTAATGCGGACAAGTGTGAGATATTGCACTTTAGAAGGTCAAACCAAGGTAGAACATACAAGGTAAATGGTAGGCCACTGAGAAGTGCAGTAGAACAGAGGGATCTGGGAGTACAGATACATAATTCCCTAAAAGTAGATAGGGTCGTAAAGAGAGCTTTTGGTACATTGGCCTTTATAAATCAAAGTATTGAGTATAAGAGTTGGAATGTTATGGTGAGGTTATCTAAGGCATTGGTGAGACCGAATTTGGAGTATTGTGTACAGTTTTGGCCACCGAATTACAGGAAGGATATTAATAAGGTTGAAAGAGTGAAGAGAAGGTTTACAAGGATGTTGCCGGGACTTGAGAAATTGAGTTACAGAGAAAGGTTGAATAGGTTAGGACATTATTCACTGGAGCATAGAAGAATGAGGGGTGATTTGATAGAGGTGTATAAGATTATGATGGGTATAGATAGAGTGAATGCAAGTAGGCTTTTTCCACTGAGGCCAGGGGAGAAAAAAAACAGAGGTCATGGGTTAAGGGTGAAGGGGGAAAAGTTTAAAGGGAACATTAGTGGGGGCTTCTTCACGCAGAGAGTGGTGGGAGTGCGGAATGAGCTGCCAGATGAATGCCACTTTTGACATTTAAGAAAAACTTGGACAGATACATGGATGAGAGGGGTTTGGAGGGATATGGCCAAGGTGCAGGTCAGTGGGACGAGGTAGAAAAATGGTTTGCACAGCCAAGAAGGGCCAAAAGGCCTGTTTCTGTGCTGTAATGTTCTACGGTTCTATTCTCATAAGGCATGCTCCCCAACCCATAGAACATATCTTACTACTTGTATAAAATGCAACAAATGCAGGTCAGGTCAATAACTTCGGTAAAATCCAGAATCTTTGTGACCGGGTCAGGTCACAGATCTGTCAGTGAGTGAGCATCTGGGGGACGGTGATCACTGTTCCCAGACCTTTAGCATTATCATGGAAAAGGATAGAATCAGAGAGGACAAGACATTCTTTAATTGGGAAAGGACAAATTATGAGGCTATAAGGCTAGAACTTGCAGGTGTGAATTGGGTTGATGTTTTTGCAAGGAAATGTTCTATGGACATGTGGTTGATGTTTAGGGATCTCTTGCAGAATGTTAGTGATAAATTTGTCCTGGTGAGGAAGATAAAGAATGGTAGAGTGAAGGATCCATGGGTGACAAGTGGGGTGGAAAATCTAATCAGGTGGAAGAAGGCAGCATACATAAGGTTTAGAATGCAAGGATCAGATGGGTCTATTGAAGAGTATAGGGTAGCAAGAAAGGAGCTTAAGAAGGGACTGAGGAGAGCAAGAAGGGGGCATGAGAAGGCCTTGGCGAGTAGGGTAAAGGAAAACCCCAAGGCATTCTTCAGTTATGTGAAGAACAAAAGGATGACAGGAGTGAAGGTAGGACTGATAGGGGATAAAGGTGGGAAGCTGTGGAAGTGATCAAGGTCCTCAATGAGTACTTCTCTTCGGTATTCATCAATGAGAGGGAACTTGATGACTGTGAGGACAATATGAGTGACGTTGATGTTCTGGAGCATGCTGATATTAAAGGAGAAGAGGTATTGGAGTTGTTAAAATACATTAGGATGGATAAGTCCATGGGGCCTGATGGAATATTCCTCAGGCTGCTCCACGAGCCTCTGGTTAGGATCTTTATGTCCTCGTTGTCCACAGGAATGGTACTGGAGGATTGGAGGGACGCAAATGTTTTCCCCTTGTTCAAAAAAGATAGTAGGGATAGTCCAGGTAATTATATACTAGTGAGCCTTATGTCTGTGGTGGGAAAGTTGTTGGAAAAGATTCTTAGAGATAGGATCTATGGGCATTTAGAGAATCATGGTCTGATCAGGGACAGTCAGCATGGCTTTGTGAAGGGCAGATCATGTCTAATAAGCCTAATAGAGTTCTTTGAGGAGGTGACCAGGCATATAGATGAGGGTAGTGCAGTGGATGTGATCTACATGGATTTTAGTAAGGCATTTGACAAGGTTCCACACAGTAGGCTTATTCAGAAAGTCAGAAGGCATGAGATCCAGGGAAGTTTGGCCAGGTGGATTCAGAATTGGCTTGCCTGCAGAAGACAGAGGGTTGTGGTGGAAGAAGTACATTCAGATTGGAGGGTTATGACTAGTGGTGTCCCACAAGGACCTGTTCTGGGACCTATACTTTTCGTGATTTTTATTAACAACCTGGATGTGGGGGTAGAAGGGTGGGTTGGCAAGTTTGCAGATGACACAAAGGATGGTGGTGTTGTAGATAGTGTAGAGGATTGTCGAAGATTGCAGAGACACTGATAGGATGCAGAAGTGGGCTGAGAAGTGGCAGATGGATTTCAACCCGGAGAAGTGTGAGGTGGTACACTTTGGAAGGACAAGATCCAAGGCAGAGTACAAAGTAAATGGCAGGATACTTGGTAGTGTGGAGGAGCAGGGGGATCTGGGGGCACATGTCCACAGATCCCTGAAAGTTAAAGAGTCGCAAGGCAATGATGCAGCTCTATAAAACTCTGGTTAGGCCACGCTTGGAGTACTGTGTCCAGTTCTGGTCGCCTCACTATAGGAAGGACGTGGAAGCATTGGAAAGGGTACAGAGGAGATTTACCAGGATGTTGCCTGGTTTGGAGAACAAGTCATATGAAGACTTAGAAGGTTTAGAGAGTATGGATTACGATCAGAGTTTAAGGGAGCTGGGGCTTTACTCTTTGGAGAGAAGGAGGATGAGAGGAAACATGATAGAGGTATACAAGATATTAAGAGGAATAGATAGAGTGGACAGCCAGCGCCTCTTACCCAGGGCACCACTGCTCAATACAAGAGGACATGGGTTTAAGGTAAGGGGAGGGAAGTTCAAGGGGGATATTAAAGGAAGGTTTTTCACTCAGAGAGTGGTTGGTGCGTGGAATGCACTGCCTGAGTCAGTGGTGAAATTTAAGAGACTACTAGACAGGTTTATGGAGGAATTTAAGGTGGGTGGTTAAGGTGAGAGGCAGGATTTATGGGTCGGCATAACATTATGGGCCGAAGGGCCTGTACTGTGCTGTACTATTCTATGTTCTATGTTCTAAATCCATTATTTTAGCATACTCAGTTCACAGGAAGATAAGGTGGAAGTTTATCTTTATGGTTCTGCTAGTCACAATCAAACCTCAGAAACCTGCAGAACCTGGGGAGCTGGAGAATAATTTTTAGAGAGTTGTGTACATACAATGGTATATAATGGTTAGCAGTGGTTCTGATTCTGCTCTGCAGTTTAACTGTAGAGAATGGGCCATCAGTTGATTGCAAATAGCTCTGTGAAATGGAAGTCTTTCTGCAATATTGAAACATGCACTATGTTCTAATACTAGCAGAAGTATTAAATCATAGTAGTATAAAGTTGCGATCAATAGTACTCAAAGTTCAAAGTAAATTTATTATCAGACTATGTATATGTCACCATATATTACCATTCATTCCTTCAGTTCTGTGTCATGGTCTTTCCATGACCATGAAAGTCCTTGGCAAATTTTTCTGTTGCAGAGGTTTGACATTGCCTTCTTCTGGGCACTGACTTTAGAAGGCGAGTCATGCCAGCCATTGTCGATACTCTTCAGAGATTGTCTACCTGGTGTCAGTGGTCACATAACCAGGACTTCTGATATGCATCGGCTGTTTACACGACCATCCACCACCTGCTCCCATGTCTTCATGTGACCCTGATCTGGAGGGTGGGGGGGAGGTCTAAACAGGTGCTACACCTTGCCCGAGGGTGACCTGCAGGCTAGTGGAGGGAAGGAACGCCTTGGGTCGAGATGTATCTCCTCCCCACAACCCATGATATACTACGAAATTAATTTTCCTGCAGGCATTCGGCAGAATTGTGTTCATTTCTGGTCACCTCATTATAGGAAGGATGTGGAAGCTATGGAGAGGGTGCAGAGGAGATTTACCAGGATGCTGCCTGGTTTGGAGAATAAGTCATATGAAGCAAGGTTAGCAGAGCTGGGACTTTTCTCTTTGGAGCGTAGAAGAATGAGAGGGGACTTGATAGAGGTCTACAAGATTATGAAAGGCATAGATAGGGTGGATAGTCAGTACCTGTTTCCCAGGGCACCAATAACAAACACTAGAGGGCATATGTACAAAATTAAGGGAGGGAAGTTTAGGGGAGACATCAGGGGTAAGTTTTTTTACACAGAGGGTTGTAAGTGCCTGGAATGACTTGCCAGGGATGGTGGTGGAGGCTAAAACATTAGGGGTATTTAAGAGTCTCTTGGACAGGCACATGGATGAAAGAAAAATAGAGGGTTATGGGGTAGTGTGGGTTTAATACTTTTTTTTAAGGATTATATGGGTCGGCACAACATGGAGGGCTGAAGGGCCTGTACTGTGCTGTAGTGTTCTATGGTTCTATGGATCAAAGTAAAACTACACACAAAGACTGACAAACAGACCATGTGCAAAAGAAAGTCAACTGTGCAGACAAAAAAAAAATAAGAAATAAATATTGAATAAACAAGTTAACAAACAAATAGATAGACAGACATACAGATAAATAAGTATGGAGAACTCTGAGAATAATGAAGGGTAAGTTTTTTACTCAGAGAGTGGTGGATGCCTGGAATGCACTGCCTGGTATGTTGGTAGAGGCAAATGCATTAGAGGCTTTTAAGAAAGGTTAAGGTAGCTGCATGAATATGAGGAAGACGGATGGTTATAGAAGTTGTGTTCTTAGGAGGAATTAGTTTTTGGGGTTATTAATTTACTCCCTAGCTGCTTGGGCACAACATTGTGGACTGAACGGTCTATTTCTGTGCTGTATTTTTTTGATGTAACACAAGTTGTAGAGGCCCTGAGAGTGAGTCCATAGTATGTGAAGTCAGTTCTGTGTTGTTGTGTGTTAAAGTTATCCACACTGGTTCAGGAGCCTGATGGTTGAATGTAAAAACAGTTCATGAACCTGGTGGTGTGGGGCCTGAGTCTCCTGTACCTCCTTCTCAATGACAGCAGCAAACAGAAGCAAATCTACAATATAAGGCAGTTGCATTCTACAACACAGTTATTAAATATTTGTGTATTTATTGGCCTAATTATCAGCATTGATGTGAAAAGCTCAATCGTATAATAAAGTACAACAGATTAGTTTTAGAAATAATGTGCTCTGCAGCCAGTTACCATGTGTTATAAATTTTCTGTTGCATTAAAGAGCTACAAGTAATACATTTTATGTTCTAATTTTTTAACAGTATACAGTCAATCGTGGGCAACATTCACAGCTATTAAGGGAATAGTATGGAAGGTTGGGACAGAGATAAAGATCTTGGCACCTCTCCTATCTTTTAAAAAAATCCATTAAGATGTCATTTATAAAAGGAAGATTATCTCCAGATAGTCGATGTGTGCTGGACCACTTCACAAAAAGATCATAACCTTGCTCTATGGGCATCACTGGGACTGACAGCCTTAAATGGAAGCATTTGTTCCGCACAATGCAGTTCAGTTTCGGGCCAGATGTCCTCCATTAGCCCCCAATCTTGTACTTTACCTCAATTACATTGGACATGCTTAGCTGTCTTTGGTAAAGCTGGGTTCCCATTTTTTTTCCCATTGCCTAATTCAAATTAGACAATTGACAACAGCAATTAAGCAAGGCTCACTATGTAAGGAGTAAGCGCAAAACTTATTGGGAAATTCCAAACCCATTATTTTGATCCTTTATGTCCATAGAGCTTTAGGAAATATCTTTTAAATATAATACCTAGAAAACAGAGATCAAAAATAAGGGCATAAGACCTTAAGACATGGGAGCAAAATTTTCCAATTAAGATGGAGCCTGTGTATAGTTAGCATCTTCTGATTATGAAGCCATATACTTCACTCCTTGTGCTTCTTCCTCCCCTCCCCTCACCTTCTAACTACAAATCCTCATCTTTTCTTCTCCAGTCCTGCTGAAGGGTCTCAATTGTTCTCTTTTCCATAGACACTGCCTGGCTTGCTGAGTTCCTCCAAGCAGTTTGTGTGTGTTGCTTGCATTTCCAGCATCTGCATCTTTTCTCTTGTCTGTATTTCACTTCTTTTATGCCTTTTACATTTGTTTTTGTCTTGAATGTAATACTGGAACTGCTGGAGCCTGTGATTTGCAATTTGGAGATCGTTTGGGTGTCAAGAAGGCTGTGAGCCGATGTTCAACTCCATTTCATCAACTAAAGCTTCCACCGTTCACCAATTAAAGCAACGAGGGAGATTGAAATGCCAACTGCCTGCCTTTTTATCCGTGGTGAGATCGCTCTGCTATGGAGACGGAATTTTGTCGGGTTTTCTGTGTTTTGTATGTGACCCTGGACTATGGACTTTCCATCTTATGTTTTTTTTTGTATTCTGTGGTTTTTGCACAATCTGTCTTTTTTTTATGTGTATGGGGATGGGGATTGGGAGTTGATGTGCCTGTCCCATTCTTGTGCAGGGAGGAGGGATTTGAAGTTTGATGATGGTCTTGCTTTTCTGTTCTTTCTTGGTTTCGTGGCTACCTGGTAAAGAGGAAATTCAGTGTTATATACTTTGATAATAAATGAATCTTTGAGCCCTTGAATCTTTGAATGAGGCTATTCAGCCCATTATATCTGCTCTTCTCTTCCATTATGGCTGATTTATTATCTCCCTCAACCCCATTCTACGCCTTCTCCTCTTCATTTTCAACTACTCATCTTCTTTAGTTGAACAGCTAAACAGATGATCAGTTGGTGCTGATGCCTATTTGGATTGTACCTCTCACTTCGCCCAAATAAAAATCACAAAATTAAGCATTGATACTTTAAAAACAGCTTGGTGGCATTTTATACAAAGAATCGGTTGCTAAAATGGGACTGTGCATTCCCTACTAGGACGTGGAGAAAGAAGCTGCGCTGCCATACTATTGCCACAGTGACTGAACGTGGAACATGTGCTGACCATTTAATGTTCTCCATTAGACCAAAACACCATAAGACTAGGTGCAAAATTAGGCCAATCTAACCAATGAATAGGCTCCCGCATTCCACCATGGGTGATTTATTATCTTTCTCAACCTTTTTCTCCTGCCTATTTCCTGTATACTTTGAGACTCTTACTATCCAAGAATCCATCAACCTCTGCTTTAAATATACCTAATCACTTGGCCTCTACAGCTGTCTGTGGCAATAAACTTAACAGATTCACCACCCCCTAGCTAAAGAAATTCCTTCTCAACTCTGTACTAAATGGACCCCCCTCTGTTCTGAGGAGGTGCCCTCTGGTTCTAGTCTCACCCACTATAGGAAACATCCTCTCCACATCCACTCTGTCTAGGCCTTTCAATATTTGTTAGATTTCAATTCTTTTGAATTCCAGTGAGTACAGGCCCAGAGCCGTCAAACTCTCTCATTATAACAAACCTTTCAAATCACAGAATCATTTTCATGAACTTCCTTTGAACCCTCTCCAATGTCAACACATCAGTTCATAGATAAGGGGCCCAAAACTGCTCATAATGAGGCCTTATCAGTGCTTTATAAAGCCTCAACATCACATTCTTGCTTTTATATACTTGTTCTCTTAAAATGCTAACATTGCATCTGCCTTCCTCACCACCAACTCAACCTGCAAATTAACCTTTAGGGAACCCTGCACAAGGACTCCCAAGACTCTTTGCACCTCAGATTTTTAAATTTTCTCTCCATTTAGAAAATAGTGTACCCTTTTACTTCTTCCACCAAAGTGCATGACCTTACACTTACAGAATAGGCTCGCTTTATTCCCACTGCTTGTTACTATTACAATAAAAACATACTGAAAAAAATTACTGCAAGCAGAACAAATTAATTCAAGTTGGTCACAATTTTTATCATCTTCTTTCTTTGTTCATTTTGTTCTTTCAAGAAAATTATGACACATATGTACTTTGATAATAAATTTATTTGAAGTTAGAACTTTAAAAAATGGCCATAACAACCAAGTTTTATTCCTCATTTTTGACTTAATTATTTTTATTTAGAGATACAACATGGAACCCCCAATTTAATCCTCACCTAATCATGGGGCAATTTACAATGACCAATTAACTAACTACTATGTCCTTGGACTGTGGGAGGAAACCCGAGCACCTGGAGGAAACCAGAGCACTCCACAGGGAGGAAGATTCAAACTCCTTACAGATGCTGCTGGAATTGAACTCTGAACTCTGTCACGCCCAATTGTAGTAGTGTCATACTAATTGCTATGCTAAGGTTTGGCCCTAAAATCGGAAGAGCCTCTGGATCAATTGCATCAGATCTAAAAGGGAATTCTGGTTGTCTGTGCGTGGCAGGCCTGGAGTTGGAGCTGGACGTCGGAGTCCTGTTATTGACTAGTCCAGGGATTGGTACTGAAAATCAGAGTCTGAGGGTCGATCAGTAGTTCAGAGGCTCAGACCCAGTTGCTGAAGACTGAAGGCTGGCCTTGGAGTTAGAGGATCGTTTGTGTGTGCATCCTCTATCCTCAGGACAAGTCTACAGTGGGAGGGAGGGGAAGGGCTTGTTTTGCTGTTGTGTTCTGAAGTTTGCATTCTGTGTTGTTCGGGTGAATATTGTGGGCAAACTATATTGGCATGGAATGTGTGGCGACATTTGCAGGTGGCCCCCAGCACGTCCTTGGGTGTGTGGTTGTTAACACAATTGACATATTTCCCTGTATGTTGTGATGTACATGTGACCAATAAATCTGAATATGAATCTTAATCTGCAATAGTTGATCAACAATGGTTCCAGTTGAGCATTTTTGTTGCATATTCTTTCAACACTAGAGGACAGTAGATGAGCAGTATTTCATCAGAACTCGTATCTGTGAGACACACCAGCAGAGAGCAGCAACTTACCTTGTTTGGAAAACAACCTTCACCATCTCAAAACTACATGTCCCAGGAAACATCTATAGCATTCCTCTGAGAACACAGCAGCATAGAGACAAGAGCATACCTAGTCAACATATTAATCTAAAGAGCATGCACGTCATACAATTTACTTTTTAACTAGACAATTACCAATTTTTTTCTGTTTGCTGTTAGTGGCAAATGAATTGTCTTGGACTTTGTAGATGTTAATAAACAAGTAAACTCTATGATTTAAATAGTTCTGGATTATTTTCTTGATCCTGTCGAAGGGTCACAGCCTGAAATGTCAGCTATTTATTCCTCTTCAGAGATGCTGCTTGGACTGCTGAGTTCTTCCAGCATTTTAGATGTGTTGCTCTAAATTTCCAGCATCTGCAGAATACCTTGTGCTTTGGATTATTTTTTCTCCTTTTTTAAAATGTGGTAAGAATGCAACAAGAAAGATATTTACTGGTTTGGTAGAACAAAGGGATTGGGCAATAGAGCTCCATAATTCATTGAAAGTGGCGTCACAGTAGATAGGGTCACAAGGAAAGCTTTCGGCAGATTGGCTTTCATAAATCAAAGTACTGAGTGCAGGAGATGGATGTTCTGTTTAAATTGGAAAGTTGAAAAAGATGTCGGTGAGCCTAATTTGGAGTATTGTGTGCAGTTTTGGTCACCTACCTACAGGAGAGATGTACGTACAGTTGAAAGAGTACAGAGAAAATTTACAGGGATGTTGTCAGGTCTGGATGACCTGAGTTATAGGAAAAGATTGAATAGGTTAGGACTGAGAGGAGATTAGATAGAGGTGTACAAAATTATGAGCAGTATAGGCAGGGTTTTCCACTGAGGATGGGTGGGACTACAAACAGAGGTCATGGGTTAAGGGTGAAATGTGAAAAGTTTAACCATATATAACCATATAACAATCACAGCACGGAAACAGGCCATCTTGGCCCTCCTAGTCCGTGCCGAACCCTTAATCTCACCTAGTCCCACCTACCTGCACTCAGCCCATAACCCTCCACTCCTTTCCTGTCCATATACCTATCCAATTTTACCTTAAATGACACAACTGAACTGGCCTCTACTACTTCTACAGGAAGCTCATTCCACACAGCTATCACTCTTTGAGTAAAGAAATACCCCCTCGTGTTTCCCTTAAACTTCTGCCCCCTAACTCTCAAATCATTTCCTCTAGTTTGAATCTCCCCTACTCTCAATGGAAACAGCCTGTTCATGTCAACTCTATCTATCCCTCTCAAAATTTTAAATACCTCGATCAAATCCCCCCTCAACCTTCTACGCTCCAATGAATAGAGACCTAACTTGTTCAACCTTTCTCTGTAACTTAATTGCTGATACCCAGGTAACATCCTAGTAAATCGTCTCTGCACTCTCTCTAATTTATTGATATCTTTCCTATAATTCGGTGACCAGATCTGCACACAATATTCCAAATTTGGCCTTACCAATGCCTTGTACAACTTTAGCATTACATCCCAACTTCTGTACTCAATGCTTTGATTTATAAAGGCCAGCGTTCCAAAAGCCTTCTTCACCACCCTATCTACATGAGACTCCACTTTCAGGGAACTATGCACAGTTATTCCTAGATCTCTCTGTTCCTCTGCATTCCTCAATGCCCTACCATTTACTCTGTATGTTCTATTTGGATTATTCCTGCCAAAATGTAGAACCTCACACTTCTCAGCATCAAACTCCATCTGCCAACGTTCAGCCCATTCTTCTAACCAGCATAAATCTCCCTGCAAGCTTTGAAAATCCACCTCATTATCCACAACACCTCCTACCTTAGTATCATCGGCATACTTACTAATCCAATTTACCACCCCATCATCCAGATCATTTATGTATATTACAAACAACATTGGGCCCAAAACAGATCCCTGAGGCACCCTGCTAGTCACCGGCCTCCATCCCGATAAGCAATTATCCACCACTACTCTCTGGCATCTCCCATCTAGCCACTGTTGAATCCATTTTATTACTCCAGCATTAATACCTAACGACTGAACCTTCTTAACCAACCTTCCATGTGGAACTTTGTCAAAGGCTTTGCTGAAGTCCATATAGACTACATCCACTGCCTTACCCTCGTCAACATTCCTCGTAACTTCTTCAAAAAATTCAATAAGGTTTGTCAAACATGACCTTCCACGCACAAATTCATGCTGGCTACTTCTAATCAGATCCCGTCTATCCAGATAATTATAAATACTATCTCTAAGAATACTTTCCATTAATTTACCCACCACTGATGTCAAACTGACAGGTCTATAATTGCTAGGCTTCCTTCTAGAACCCTTTTTAAACAATGGAACCACATGAGCAATACGCCAATCCTCCGGCACAATCCCCGTTTCTAATGACATCTTAAAGATCTCCGTCAGAGCTCCTGCTATTGCTGCACAAGGGGAACTTGAGGGGAAATTTCTTCAGTCAGAGGGTGATGAAAGTGGAATGATCTGCCAGCACAAGAGGTGCATGCAAGCTTGATTTCAACATATAAGAGAAGTTTGGATAGGTACATGGATGTTAGGGTTATGGTCCTGGTGCAGGTTGACAGGAATAGACAATTTAAATAGCTCAGCATGGACTAGATGGGCTCAAGGGCCTGTTCCTATACTGTACTTTTCTCTCACTTTTCTTTTCTATGTTTGCTGTTGGAAACACATAGGTTTAATTTACTTTAATATGTGCTATTACTCCTCTCATTTTCAAATAACAATAAATCTTCATATACAGTATATGGTCATGTCTATTTACTAAGAAATTCTCTGATATTGAGGTAATTACTCAGCTGTCTAGCACTAAGGGTTAGGGAAACACATGCATTAATTCCTTCTGTGTGAATATTACTGTATATTGTTGAATAAAATTGCTTCTGTCAAGAGTTTCTTCCAAGAAAAACAGATTCAAAATCTGTCAGAGTTTCAGAGAGGGTACAGAGGAGATTTACCAGGATGCCAAATCTCTTACTTATCTTTTCTTTCAGTTAGTCCTGACGAAGAGTCTCGGCCCGAAACATCGACTGTACTTCTTCCTATAGATGCTGCCTGGCCTGCTGTGTTCCACCAGCATTTTGTGTGTGTTGCTTGAATTTCCAGCAGCTGCAGATTTCCTCATGTTTACCAGGATGCTGCCTGGATTAGAGAGCATGTCTTATGAGGATAGGTTGAGTGAGTTAGGGCTTTTCTCTCTGGAGTGAAGGAGGCTGAGAGGTGTCTTGATAGAGGTGTACAAGATGATAAGAGGCATTAATAGAGTGGACAGTCAGAGACTTTTTCCCGGGGCGGTAATAACTAACACAAGGGGGTGCATAATTTTAACGTGGTTGGAGAAGTGCATAGGGGGCTGTCAGAGTTAGTTTTTTTACACAACGCGGTGGATGCATGAGGTGGTAGAAGCAGGTACATTTTTCTTTCATCCATGTGGTAAATACTAAGAATCTCTAAAATGTTTCTACAGTGCTGTTCAAAAGTCTTAGGCACATATATGTAGCTAGAGCACTTAAGCCTTTTGCACAGTACTGCAGTGATTTAATGTATTGCAATGCATTGTGCTGTACTGCTGCCCCCCACCCCAAAATATGTGCGTGATGAAAAACCTGATTCCGATATAGGTCTCTGTTGTGGACTGAGAGTGAAGGAGGCAAGGAGAGGGGATTCATCATTGGGAAAAGTAGATAGAAAGGACCGAAGGGATATTCTACAATGATCAATAAACCAATTATTTGTAATTAAATGGCCTTGCCTGGTGCCTTAGGGCTGGGTGTGTCTAAACCCATGCCACCCACACCCCTGCCCCCAACACTCCTCCTCTGCCGCCTGTCCCACACTCCTCCCATGGTACTCCACCCTCACCATCCCCAACATTCTTTGCTCCTGCCAAATTTACAAACTCGCTCTCTGCTCTACTTTGTCAAATACAGCACTCTGCAAAGTCTTAGGCACCCTGGCTGCATATATGTGCCTAAGACTTTTGCACAGTACTGTATGTACATTAGAAACTCTTAGTATCTGCCACATGACATAGGAAAAATGGCTGGATGGAAGTGTTGGAATGAACCTGGAGAAGATTGAAAGGTTGACATGACATTATGGGCCAAAGGTCATGTACTGTGCTGTGCTTGTTCTATGTTCATTATGGAAATTTCATTCATAAGACTTTAACGTTGTGGATCATTCTGCACGTTAATACATTGAGAAGCACTGAGCTCAGGAGTTCCAACCTGGGGTCCACAGACCCTTGGTTATTGGTAGGGGTCCATGACATTACAAAGTTTGGCAACCACAGACTGAACTGAACTATTGAGATAGTGGGTCAATAATCCCTGCCTTCCGAGAATGAGAGCAGAAATCTAGTATATCGACAGTAGGCACTGGAAAAGCACCACTGTCATCTCTGCAAAGTCAGACTAATGAATCAATCCTTCCAATCTATTGAAGGAAAGCTGAGCCAGACTGAACATCCTCTTCCAGATCAACAAACATTAGGTCCTAATTATTCCCAAGCGGTTATACAGGGCTATATATCAGTCATTTCCCTGTGATTTACTGGAAGTCTTCATTATGTTTCACTTTCTCTGGAATGTGTGGCACAGAGAAATGGGGCTATGTGGTTTAACTTCTGCACTGCATTTGGACAAAATCAGTAAACAGTCATTAAAAGTGCATTTCTGAAATACACTTTCAATCAGATCATTCCCTGGAGGTGGATGAGGCACTATAAAAACTCCAAATGTTTGTGAAAAACACATCTTGGTCACAGAATTATGTTGCATGGGGTAAAGGCCATTCTGCCCAATTTCCCCATGCTGACCAGGAGGCCCAGCCAAACCAGTCCCATTTGCCCTCAATCTTCCTTATCCATCTGAGGAAATGTCCCCTTCGACCAGCACCATTTTTTATTGCTGCACCCAAGAAAGCATCCTATCTGGTGCACCACAGCACGGTATGGAAACCCTTCTATCCATGACCACGAGAGACTGTAGAAAGTCATGACACAGCTCAGCACATCACAGTAGCCAGCTTCTCCTCCATGGACTCTTTCAGCATGTAGAATCAAAGACCCATCCAGCCCAGACACTCCCTCTCTTCCCCTCTCTCTAATAAAGTGCATCATTCAACCTTGCTATGTTCTTGTACGTTTTTGTTTACCTGCCCTTGTCATTCAAACAGAAGATACAAAAGCTTGAAGACTCAAGAACATTCTCTATCCCACTGAATTGCTGCCCTGGTACACTAGGATGTTTTACCTTATACCTAGGGTGTTGGGGAGGAAATACATCTCTACCACCTCTAGCCTGCAGGTCACCCTGGGACAAGGTGTAGCACCTGCTTAGCCCCCGATCAGGGTCACGTGAAACAATGGAGGCAGCTGGTGGCTGGTGGTATGAGCAGCTGGTGCACATCACAAGTCCACTGATGTCAGGCAGATAATCTCTGAAGACTATGGATAATGGCTGGGGTCACCCGTCTTGTAAAGACACTGCCTGGAAAAAGGTAAGGGCTTGCCAAGAACGATAATGGTCATAGAAAGACCATGATCAACCATGATATACAACACAGCATATAATAAATGAAACTTAGTGGTCTGTGTAATGAATTGACCTGTCTGAAACATCTGCAAGACAAGCTTTTCACTGTATCTTGGTAAATGAGACAATAATAAACCAAGTGACCAGTTTACCAATTTTAAACATAGAACACAGCACAACATAGCCCTTTGGCCAACGATGTTGAGTCAAACTTTTAGGCTGTTCTGTGATTAATTTGACCCTTTTGTCCCTCATAACCCTCCATTTTTTTTTCATCCATGTGCCTAATGAAGGGGCTTTTAAGAGCCTCTGAGAGTATTTTTAATGTCCCTAGTATACCTGCCTCTACAACCACTGCAGGCAGTATGTTGCACACATCCACCACTCTCTGTGTCAACTTTCTACCCTAGGCATCCCCCATATATTTCTTCCAATCAGCTCAAAAGTACATCCACATGTATCAGCCATATCCACTGCGGAGAAAAGACTCAGACTGTCCACTTGATGTATCAGAATCTGGCTGAGTATCACCGGCATATGCTGTGAATTGAGACGTGGCCTTCTGAAGATAGTGGAGCTAGAGTCCATGATGCTGAAAATTCTGCAGCTTATTCTGATCCTGCGCAGTGGCCCCCTCCATACCAGATGGCGTTATAGTCCTCAGCTTCTCCAGTTCCTACCTGACATTGGTTAGAGATGGAAGGTACACCATTACCAGGAGAAAGGCTGTAAACTCCCTAGGCAGGTAACATGGATGACACTTGATTGCTCGATGCTCCAGAATCAGAGTCAGGATCAGGTTTAATATCACTGGCATGTGTGGTGAAATTTGTTAACTTTACAACAGCAATACAATGTAATACATGACAAATAAATATAGAGAAAAACATTAAATACATATATATATATAATAGTGGTTAAAATAAATAATGCAAAATAACAGAAATAAAAAATGCAGTGAGGTAGTGATCATGAGTTCAGGAATAGGATGGCAGAGAGGAAGAAGCTGTTCCTGATTCACTGAGTGTGTGCCTTCAGGCTTCTGTACTTCGTACCAGTGTGAAGAGGGCATGTCCTGGGTGATGGGGATCCTTAATGATGGACACCACCTTCCTCAGGCATCACTCCTTGAGGCTGTCTGGATAGAACAGGGGCTGGTTCCCATCATGGAGCTGACTAATCCGTCCTGACCAGGTCAGGTAAGCAAGACTGAGAGAGAATTGTCCTGTCCTTGCACTATGATAAAACATACTCCACCTCTTCTACCTTTAACAGACTCAGATGTCCTGTCTTTGCAGAGAATAACGAACCCCTTGGCTTGTAACACTTCATCCGAAATGGTACAGGTGAACCATGTTTCTTTGAAACAAAATATACAGCAGTTTCCGATGTCCCTCTGGAACATCGGAATCTTGTTCTGATGTCTTCAATTTTATTTTTCAGAAACTGTACAAAAGCTAGCGGGATAGTCGAGAGAGGGAGTCTAAGGTCTTTGCATTTCAATTGTACCTGTAGCCCAGCATGCCTTTGGTGCTTCCGTTTTCTTGAAGCGGAACTTGCCTAGCGACCCGAGTATGCCTTCTGGAATCCACCCATTTTGATGTTCGGCAGATATCTATGTGTCTTATCACTTTGTGCCCCTCTATCAAGTCACCAATTTACCGATTTACCTGCCCATTACGCTCTGACATTTCACTTCTCAGCTGCCTATTACTTCTCACTAAGTCGCTTCTTCCTTCCTTTTCTCCTTATTGTCCACTCTCCTGTCCTATCAGAGTTTTTCTTCTGCAGCCCCTTACCTTTCCCATCCACCTGGCTTCACTTACCACTATTGAGCAATTCTCCTTCTGCACCCCCACCTTTTATTCTGGTGTCTTCCCTCCTTCCTTCTCAGTCCTGAAGGAGAGACTTGGCCTGAAATATTGACTGTTTATTCTTTTCCATAGGTACTGCCGAACTTGTTGAGTTCGTCCAACATTTTGTGTGTGTTGCTACCAATTTACCTGTCCAGGTACCTGATAGGTGATCTTATGAAGCACAGAGACAGTCTCTTTTGTGCAAGGATACTGTGCCAATCATTAAACACTCAGATATACCAATCCTACTCTAATACCATTTTATTCTTGTCACTTTCTTATCAAGCCCCTAAAGTTATTGGTATCCTGCAATAAACTTGCCAGTCTTACATTTTTGTGATGTGAGAGGAAACGGGAGTGTCAGGAGGAAACTTGGAGAAATTGCAAGCTCATGCAGAAAGTGGCAGTAGGGAGGATTCACTCCAGATCACAGGCACTGTGAAGTTGCAGTACTGTTATCTGGCCACCTGCATCATTTGTTTCAAAGATTCAAAATACACTTATTACCAAAGAACTGTATTTACAGTATGTTGAATACAACTCCGAGATTCGTCCTCCCGCAGGCAGACACAAAACAGAGAAACACCATGTTCAAGATAACATAAAACACAACATGGAAAAAAAAAGGACTAATTGTGCAAACAGCAAAAAAGCAAGTGAACAACACATTTATTTACTTTCTTATTTGTTTGTTTGTTTAGAGATAAAGCACATGGAATATGGCCTTCCGGCCCAGTGAGCTACATAGCCCAGTAAACCACCTACTGAACCCCAGCCTAATCATCGGGCAATTTACAAAGATCAGCTCACCTACTACTAAACCTGCACTAGATTATCACTCCTAAAGATCTCAAGGAACTTTTTAATTCAAAAGATTATGTTCAAAAATGAAGTTCATTCAAAATAATTATAGAATGATTTTATATTTGTTAAATTGTAAATGAGTATTGTGTGTAAAGTTGTGGAGAGAAATAATGATGAAAAACCAGTCAACTTGCATCACAATTGATAAAAACACTTAAAAGAAAAGAACTATTCTCCCATTTGAATGTCTATGTCTGCAAAGTTTACAATATTCAGAAAAAATTATTCCAAATATCTCGAGCTTTTCTCTTTGAAGTGAGGGAGGCTGAGACGTTTCTTGATAGGGGTAAATATGATTATAAGAGGCATATATTGAGCAGATAGCTAGAAACCTTTCTCTCACAGGTCATTCGGACATTCTGCAGGCCAGGCAGTGGCAGGAGCAGGCCACGGTGAATTAGATAAAAGTACAAAAGGGATAAACGGAGTGGCCATTGTTGGGAGTAGGCTGGTGGTGAGACACGGAGTGTCAGGCTACGGCTCAAAGGGGGCTTCGACTTGGAAGAGGTGTTGTCTCCGGGTAAGTTTCTGTTCAGGTTCCCTGTTTTTGCCTCTCTCTTGCTGTACTTAGTGTAGTAAATGGCCGTTGTGCATTCTGCATTCCTGATGTTGGAGTCCTGGGAGATCCAAAGCTCCTTCAGGACTGTATTAGGGATCTGGAGCAACAGCTATTTGACCTTTGCCTTCTACGGGAGAGCATGGAGATAATGAGTTACAGGGACGCAGTTACTCCAAAGCTGTAGGAGGTGAGCAGCTGGGTGTCTGTCAGGAGAAATGGAAATGTGAACAGGCAGTTAGAGCGACCGCCCCTGTGGCTATTCCCCTCAACAATAAGTGCACTATTTGGATACTTTTGTAGAGGAAGACTTCCCAGTGGAATGCCACATGACTGGCATTGAGCATGGGTCTGTGGTGCAGAAGGGAAAGAGGGAGAAGAGGGGAGCGGTAGTGATAGGGGGCTCAATAGTCAGAGGAACAGACAGGAGATTCTGTGGATGTGAATGGGACACTCGGATGGTATGTTGCCCCCCAGGTGCCAGGGTGAGGGACATCTCAGATCACATCTATAACATTTTGGAGGGGGAGGAGAGCAGCCAGATGTCTTGGTACATATTGGTACCAATGACATAGAAAGGAAAAGCAAAGTGGTCCTGAAAAGAGAATTTAGAGATCTAGGTAGAAAACTGAGCAGCAGAACCTCCAGGTTGTAATTTCTGGATTGCCGCCTGTGACACATCCCAGTGAGGGTAGAAACAGGATGATTTGGCAGATAAATGTGTTGCTGAGAAGCTGGTGCAGGGGACAGGGTTTCAGGTTCTTGGATCACTGGGATCCCTTTTGGGAGAGATAGGACCTGTTCAAAAGTGAGGGGTTGCACCCGATCCGAGGGGGACCAATGTTCTCCAAGCAGGTTTGTTAGAGCTGTTGGGGAGGCTTAAACTAATTTGGCAGGGGTGGGAACTGAAAAGAATGGACTCAGGATAGGACGGATGGTAAAAAAGCAAAAATAATGTTCGATCAGACTGTTAGGAAGAGCAGGCAGATGATAGGACAAAACTACAGTCAGCAGTGTGAGTGTCAGTGCATTAGAGATACAGAATCTAAAGGGGATTTGCAAATATCACACTCAAAACGTTATATCTCAATGTATGGAATATAAACAATAAGGTGGATGACCTTATTACATTTTTACAGATAGTTGGGTGTGATGTTGTGGCCATCACTGAATCATGGCTGAAGGTTGGGAGCTAAGTGTCCAGGGTTACGTATTGTATCAGTCGGGAGGAAAATATAAGGAGGTATGTCACAAGTAGAGTTTTTACACAGCAAGTGTAAAACCACATTGCCAGGGATAGAGCAGATACATTAGAGACATTTATAAGACTCTTAGATTGGCAAATGGATGAAAGAAAAATGGAGGATACTGTGGGAGGGAAGGTTAGATTGATTTCAGAGTAAGGTTAAATGGCCAGCCCAACACCAAGGACTGAATAGCGATATTATTCTATGTTCTACTATGAGTTAACAATTACCCAGGATCTGTTAAGGAATGAGGCTGAACAGTTTTCTCTTGTTCTTCGGCTCTGGTCAACATGGCAAATGCTCAATAAATGTAGCTGATTCTCATTAATCAGGATGGATAGTTAACTCGTTCCCAAGGGGAAAACCTCATGGCAGATTTCTCAGCTGGATAAGATAGACATCTTCCTAAATCAATCGCAGAATCAGATTTATTATCACTGACATATCACATGAAGTCTGATGCTTTGTGCAGCAGTACAATTCAAGGACAAAAGATCTATAAATCACTGAAAAAAAAACAACATACAAAAAAGGAATAAACAGGTGGTGTTCATGGGCCATTCAGAAATCTGATAGCAGAGGGGAAGGAGCTGCTTTTGAGAAACTGAGTGTGGGTCTTCAGGCTTCTGCATCTCAGCTCTGTTGGTAGAAATGAGAAGAGCAAATTCTTGATGGCAAGGGTTCTTAATGATGGATGCTGCCATCCTGAGGCATTACTTCTTGAAAATGTCCTTGATGGTGGGACGGGTTGTGTCCATGCTGGAACTGACTAAGACTACAGTGCTTTGGTCCTAAGCATTGTAGCCTTCATACCAAATGATGCATCCTGTCAGAACGCTCTCCATTGTACACCTTGAGGAATTTGTAAGAGTCTTTGTTGACATACTTGTTGTTCCATATGGCATGGTCCGGAGGGGCAGACACAAGTCGGTCCATTTGGAAGCCAGGGTTGAATATACTGAATTCCTTTGTATACAGTATTGATATACTGACTCCCATTGAATACATTTAAAGTTCAAAAGTTCAAAGTTCAAAGCAGCATACTATATACAACCTGGAGATTCGTCTCCTTACAGGCAGCTGCAAAGCAACCTTATGGAACCATTTAAAAAAGACAGACACCCAATGTGCAGAAAATAAGCAAATTGTGCAAACAACTAAGTAAGTAAATAATATTCAGAACTGAAGTTCACAAAGGTACACAGCCATGAAAACAGTCATCACTGCAGCCAATTCAGGAGCCTATTATTGCAGGCCACAGCCTCAGTTCAGTGCAGAGACAGGTAAACAGGCACTGACACCCTGACCTTTTCAATATGGCTCAGTGCTTAACTTGTCCAAACCTTGGATCATTCTTTGCTCTCAGACCTGGGCTCTTATGCTTCAATATACTCTCAGGCCTGGGTCCCACTGCCTCAATTCACCCCATCCCTGACTTTTCCAGTTAGACTCAGATATTTAAATCAATCAAACTTTGGGTCTTCTCTCACTCATGGGCCCAGGCCCAGGACCTGTCGCCTCGACTACATTGCCTCCACTTGCTTTGCCTCCAATTCCGCTCAAACAGCGGCC
Organism: Hypanus sabinus; assembly: GCF_030144855.1. Lineage (NCBI taxonomy): Eukaryota > Metazoa > Chordata > Chondrichthyes > Myliobatiformes > Dasyatidae > Hypanus > Hypanus sabinus. Next base: position 6,351,839 of record NC_082715.1, read on the forward strand.
AAACAGTGACTTAATCCCCACTCTCACGTCTGGGCATGGTTGCCTCGATTCAGCTTGTACACACCACGCCACAACTGTCTTCCACCTTCGAGACTTCCGTTCACACTGCAAAAACGCCAGTTCACACAGACAGTTCAATAGGTCAACTCCAAAAAGGAAGTTAGAGGCAATTGATTGCAGTGATCGCATCTGAGAAGACATGTGCGTAATTCAGTAATCTTTGTTCTGTTTGCAATCAGCGAGTCGTCACTGTGCTTTACCAGCACCATTGAGGGCATGCTCTGGTTTTGCTTCTGTCATCAAGCAGGGCTAGAAAAGCCTTTGATCCCACGCCACCAAGTTCAGGATCCCTCAACCATCAGACTGGATAACTTCACTCACCACAACTCTGAACTAATTTTATGACCTACATAATCACTATCAAAGGATTCTTTAAAACACGTCTTCTCAATGTTACTTTTATTTTCACAGTTTGACTTCTTTTGCACATTGGTTGTTTGTCAGTCTTGTTCTGTTTATGTACAGTTTTTCACAAAATGCTATTTTGATTCGTTTTTCCTTGCAGGTGCCATCAGATACCCGCACACCACCACACTCCGTGTCAAAGGATTTCCCTCTGATATCCCCCTCCTAAACCTCCCTCCAATCACATTAAAATTTTGCCCTTGAGTTAGCCATTTCCACCCTAGGAAAAGACTCTGGCTGTCCAATTTATCTAAGCCTCTTACCATCTTGAACACCTCTACCCAGTCACATGTCAATACTCCTTGGGTTCTAAAACATTATGTGTCTGTAATAAAATTAACCCAAAGCTTGTTCAGATCAAATCTGAATTTCAAATTCTACCCACAACTGAGGTTGAGTCAGTGTAAATGAATGAATTCTAACCGGGCCATTGGAGATACTTTGCTTGGATTAATTCTGGATCCAGTGCCCCACGCTAAATCCATATAGCTAATGCAACCAATGTATGTCATTAGAACCTTCCTCCTTGGATTAAATTATAGTCCAGGTAAGTGGATTGGGAGGAAAGTGAAAGATCATATTGCCTTAGCAGCAGTTAATTTGAATTATACTTAGTATAAAAATGGCATTGCTTCCTTTTGCAGTAATCAGCCTCGAGGCAGGAAGATATCATCCTGGAATGAGTTTCAAGCAGCATCTCATCTATGTCTCCACACAATAATACAAGGAAGTTTTCAGAATTCAGATTTCAGAGTCATCTATTTATTAAATGCACCCGGTAAACGTCCGTGCAATAAGGAAACATGCCCATCATGGACATTCGGCTCCCCACCATCGAGGACGTCTTCAAATGGCAATGCCTCAAAACACTGCATCCATCATTAAGGACCCTCACCACCAAGGACATGTCATATTCTCACTACCATCAGGAAGAGGCATGCACAGTGTTTCAGGAAAGCTTCTTCTTCACCTCCACCATCAGATTTCTGAATGGACAATGAACCTATGAACACTATCACACTATTTTTGTTCTCTTTTTACACTACTTTATGTATATATATATCTTACGTAATTTATAGTATATTTTATGTATTGCACTGTACTACTGCTGTAAAAGAACAAATTTTATGACACGTACATCAGTGTTAATATAGAGTCATAGAAAGCTACAACAAAGAAACAGGCCCTTCAGCCCATCTAGTCAGTGCCAAATCATTTAAAATGCCATTGACCTGGACCATAGCCCTCCATACCCCTTCCATCCAATGAAAATCACATCCACCACTTACGCTGGCAGCTCATTCTACACTCTAACATTTAACCCCCGAAACGTTTCATCTTTCATTCTGCACTCATGACCTCTAGTTGTAGTCCTACCAAGCCTCAATGGAAAAAAGCCTGCTTGCATTTACCCTATTTATACCCCTCATAATTTTGTATACCTCCAGATCACTCTTCTATGTTCCAAGACGTAAAGCGTGAGCCCGTTCAATCTTTCCTTATAACTCTTGTGCTCCAGTCCCAACAACATCAGATTCTGTTTCTGAAACTTGCACTGAAATGCACCACCTGCATTAGCAACCAAGACAACTTGAAGATGTGCCGGGGGTAGCCCATAAATGTTGCTACACATTCCAGCCTCATCATAGCATATCCACAATGTTCGGTAGAACAACAGAAATAACAACAGCAACAGGTAAACAAGTCCCTTTTTTCAGGCAAGGATACCTACAGTATGCTTAAGAAGCACAGATTTATCCATAAGACCATTAAGAACAGACTTAAGTCATTTGGTGCATCAAGTCCACTCCACAATTCCATCATAGCTGATGTATTTTCCTTTTCATCACTATTCCCCTACTTTCTCCCTGTCACCTTTATCGCCCTGACTAATCAAGAACCTATCAACTTCTGCTTTAAATACACTCAATGAGTTGGCCTCCACAGTTGTCTGTGGCAATAAATTCCGCAGATTCCCCACTCTCTGGCTGAAGAATAATAAACCTGCAATGTGAAACTAGAATGCAAAAATACAAGTTTAAACACAAGAGATTCTGCAGATGCTGGAAAACCATAATAACACACAAAATGCTGGAGGAACTCAAGTCAGGCAGTATCTATGTAGGCAAATAACTATCTGACATTTTGGATCCATAAGACTATAAGATATAGGAGCAGAATTAGGCTATTTGGTCCATCAAATCTACTCTGCCATCGCATCCTGGATGATCCAATTTTCCTCTCAACTCCAATCTGCTGCCTCCTCCTCATATTCATTCATGCCCTGACTACTCAGCAATCAACCCACTTCTGCCTTGATTATACATAAACACTTGGCCTTCACAGCTGCTGTGGCAATGAATTCCACATATTCACCACTCTCTGGTATCTCTATTCTGAAAAGATGTCTCTCTATTTTGAGACCCTTCATCAGGACTGGAAAGGAAGAAGGAAGGAGACAGATTAAAAAATTAGTGAGAGGGAAAGGAGTACAATCCAAAAAGTGGTAAATGAGAACAGATGAGAGGGAAGGTGTGTGGGTGGAGTAGTGGGATGAATTAAGAAGCTGAAGGTGATATGTGTAAAAGGTAAAGTGTTGAAGAAGAAGGAATCTCATATGAGAGGTAAGTGGACCATGGGAGAAAGGGAAGGAGGCAAGGCACCAGAGAGAGGTGACAGGCAGGTAATGAGAAGACAAAGGGCAAGAGGGGATTTAGAAAAGGGAATGGACAGAAGGGGAGGGCAGGGAGCAGAAATCAAAAGAAGGTGGAGAAATTGATGTTCATGCCATCAGGCTGGCTTAGATCCAAAGCCCGTGGAACTGTTTCTACTGACAGGAGAAGAGGCAAAGGTGGCTTACTGGGGTTTTAAAGCCAGTTGCTTTGGGCAGATGGCACTCGTCAGCCATGGTTCGCAGCTCATCTAAGAGAAGGAAAACTGATCTTAACTCTGCTCGGCCTTGCGGCTATAACCAGTCATAGGGATGGCGTCAGGACTAACCCAGGGGAAAAACCCAGAGCTGGTCCCTAAGGCAGTCCTACATTGAATTCTCAGCTGACTGGCAACTCCTGGGATGCTGCTGATGCCAAATTGCTTCAGTCTCTGCTATTCCTTTTGGAGAGAGGGAGCTTGCCACATAGACAATAGCTTGCTCTCCATATTGTACTGCCCAGGCCCGTGTACTGATAACGTAGACACAATATCCATGGTCAACCCTGACCGACGGAGGGTTTTTGTCTTCAGAAAGGAGATGTAGACAGGAGATTGGTGGTATATTTTGGTAGAAGTTTTCAGATGTGTGTGGGGTGGAGATAAAGATGTGCATTTAGAGCTGCAATCCCTTGACAAATAGTACAGTATATTTTTGTGATTGATTCAATAAGTACTCTTGCACTCCATCGTCCCGTCCTATTTCTGAATAATGAACCCACCAGCCCTACAGAAACATAACATTTCAATGGCAGCTCGCTCTGCTTTCTCGCTGTATTATGTCAAGTTCCTTTTTAGTTATTTAGTTCCCTAAGGCTTCCTGTACACACTCTCTCAACATGAAATGTAAGATATCCTCTCCTTTAACAACCACAGTATCTGTTAGTTGGTCTGCCCGGTGCAGAGTGCAATATTGTTCCTGCACAAAATACACATTTGAGAGCGTCCCTTGAACTCAATCTCTCTGTAATGGTGTCAGCAGTTCCAATGACATTATAAACTCTGGCTGACAGCAGAGTCTGAGAATGCTGCTCTGTTGCTCCCCGTGCGTTTTCATGATAGCTTTAAATAACTTTCTGTTGATAAAACTAGCTTTTCTCACTAAGTCAATACGGAAGTTTGTGATACAATTTCTATACCTCAGGAAATAATTTGTATCATATGTTCAGGCCTTAATACAAGGCATTTCAAAGTTCGGAGTTAAATTCCATCACTGTTTGTAAGGAGTTTGCACCTTGCAATGTGTTTTCTCCAGGTGCTCAGGTTTCCTCCCACAGTCCAAGGATGTATTGGCTGGTAGGTTAACAGGTCATTTTGGATTGTGCTGTAATTGGTCTGGTCTTAAATAGGTGGGTTGCTGGGTGGCACGGCTCGTTAACCTGGATCTCTGAATAAAATTAAATATAAATAAAATGTGACACAGGAGTAGAATGAGACAATTTGGCCCATCGAGTCTCCTCCACCATTCCATCATAGCTGATTAATTACCCCTGTCAACCCCAATTTCCTGCCTTCTGCTTATAACCTTTGACACCCTGACCAATCAACAACAATCAACCTCTGCCTAACTATACCTAATGATTTGACCTCCACAGCCATCTGTGGCAACAAATTCCACAGATTCACCAACAGCTGGCTAAAGAAATTCTTCCTCGTTGCTGCTTTAAAGGACATCCTTGTACTCAGAGTCTGTCCCCGCTGGTCCTAGACACCCTCACTATAGGTTGAAAGCAGCTGACAGGTTTGAAATTCTATGAAGCTGAATTTTGGATGGTGAGTACAGGCAGTGCAGATTAATGGTAAACTATTGGTGACTGGTGATAAATATTAATCGATTTTCAGTGTTAATGTAGAACAGTTTACAGCGCCAGTGATTGGAAGTTTGGAGTTCAGTTCCATCTGCTATCTATAAGGAATTTGTAATTTCTCCCCATCACCATGCGAGCTTCCTCCAGTTGCTCTGGTTTCTGCTCACATTCCAAAACACAAATGGGTAAGTGTTAGTACGTCATGTGCTTGCTACGTTGGTGCTGGAAGCGTAGTGAAATTTGCGGGCTGCCCTTACAACACAATTAAACTCCTAAAATGTAATTTTCTGTGTTTTATCTATTTTCCCCTCAGTAAATGATTTATTAGGAATGATTCATAGAACACTAGAGCACAGAGAAAGGTCCTTCAGCCCATCTAGTCTGTTCCTAGTACCATCAACCTGTAGTTGAACCATAGCCCTCTGTATCCCTTGCTTCCATGTACCTATCCAAATTTCTCCAGAGCAGATTCGATGGGCCAAATGACCTAATTCTACTCCTATATGTTATGGTCTTATGGTCTCAAATGTTGCAATCGAACCTGCATCCACTATTTCCGCAGGCAGTTCTCTTACATTCTCACCACCCTCTGAGTGAAAAAAATCCCTCTCATGTTCTCCGTAAGTATTTCAACTTTCACCCTTAACCCATGACCTCTGGTTGTAGTTTCACCCAACCTCAGTGGTAAAAACTTGCTTGTATTTTCCCTCTTATACCCTCCATAATTTTATATATCTCTATTAAATCTCGCCTCATTTACCTGTGCTCCAGGAAATAAAGTCCTAACCTATTCAATCTTTCCTTAAACTCAGGTCCTCAAGTCCTGGCAACTTCCTTGTAAATCTGCTTTGTGCACTTTCAATCTTATTGACATCTTTCTTATAGGTATGTGACCAGACTGCACACACTACTCCACCAACATCTTTTAGAACTTCAACATAACATCCCATCCCCTGCACTCAGTACTTTGATGACCGATGTGCAAAGGCTTTCTTTATGACTCTATGTACCTGTGATGCCACTTTGAAGGAATTATGGATCTGCACTCCCAGATCCCTCTGTTTTAGCACATTCCTCAGTGCACTACATTCAACGTGTAAACTTTCCAAGGCACAAATCCATGGTCTCGCAAGACTAACTGATGCCTATTCTATACCATTCATTATGTAAGACCTACAAAGATGAGACGTGAATTGGCTGCCTACTTCCTCTGGCCCATTCAATCTTTTTGAAGAGAACTGCAAACTAACTCTGTGTGCTGTGATCCAACATCATCACATAAAGTGCAAAATTAGAACAAAAAGGGTCCATTTCATTGCAAAGCGATTTGTTACGCTTCAACGAACCTGTCCAACATAAGAATCGCTATTTTACAAATGAAGATAATTAGGTACATTGTATATTACATCCAGCTGAAAATACTAATGCTCACTCAGCACTAAGTAGTTGACTTGGTAGACCTGCTTCTACTCAAGAGGATGATAACATTGAACGCTTCAACTAATACACTCAGTAGCCATTTTATTCGGAAGACTTATACACCGGCTCATTAATGCAAATATTCAATCAACCAATCACGAGTCGACAACTCAATGCATAAAAACATGCAAACATGGTCAAGAGATTCAGCGATTGTTCAGAGAAAACATCAGAATGAAGAAGAAATTTGATTTTAGTTGACTGACTGTGGAGTGATAGTTGGTGCCAGATGGGGTGGTTTGAGTATCTCAGAAACTACCGATCTCTTGGGATCCTCACATACAGCTGTCTGTTGATTCACAGAGGATGATGAGAAAAACAAATAACATCCAGTGAGTGGCAGTTAATAAGTGAGGTTTGAGGAGAATGGTCAGACTGGTTCAAGCTGACAGGAAAGTGACAGTAACTCAAGTAACCATGGGTTACAACAGTGGTGTGCAGAAGAGCATCTCTGAACCTATAACATGTCAAACTTTGAAGTGGATGGGCTACAACAGCAAAAGACTATGAACATACACTCAGTGGCCACTTTATTAGCTACAGGAAGGTAACCAATAAAGTTGTCACTCAATGTACATTTTTAACTATAATGTACAAGCAATGGTTTTGTCCTTTCCTTACATCTGATTCAGCACGGACTCATTAAATGATAGGTGGCCATTCGCAGCAAGTGACCACTTGTGTCTCATGATTATGCAGACTCCTGGATAGACCTATCCAATTAGTCTCTTTCACCTACGCTTTTAATTCATTAGTTTTGTTTTGAGTCCTAGTTCCAAATCTGTCCTCATCAATTGTTAAGTTGCTAGAGTAGAAATGCTTGTAGTTGTTTAACATTCCTGGGTGATGCTGTCTGGACCTGACTATAGGGCTGATAGTCAGAGCCTAAATGACCAGCATCATCACAGAAATAGAGGCCATCTTTACATTGGTGAGACCCAATGTAGATTTGGGGACCACTTTGTCAAGTACCTTTGCTCCAACTGCAAAAACCAGGATTTCCTGGTGGTCAACCATTTTAATTGCATTCTCATTCCAACGTGCCAGTTCATGGCCTCCTCTACTGCCACAATGAAGCCACTCTCAGGTTGAAGGACTAGCATCTCATGTTCAGTCTGGATAGCCTCTAACCTGGTGGTATGAGCATCAATTTCTCTAACCTGGTAATTTCTCCCCCTTCCTCTCCCCTATTCTTTCATCCCTCACTATGGCTCCCGCTCACCTTTCCTCTTTTCCTCACCTGCCTATCACCACCCCCTGATGCCTCTCCCCCTTCATTTTCTTCCATAATTCCCTCTTCTCTCCTATCAGAATTTCTTTTTCAGCCCTTTACTTTTTCAACCTATCATCACCCTGCTTTTTACTTCATCCCTAACCACTTGGCATCACCTCTCACCTTCCAGCTATCCTTTCCTTCTCTGCACCTTCTTATTCTGGCTTCTTCTCCCTTCCTTTCCAGTTCCTGAAGAAAGATCTCAGCCCAAAATGTTGACTGTTTATTCATTTCCATAGGTACTGCCTGATCTGATGAGTTTCTCCAGCATTTTGTGTGTATAACTCTGGATTTCTGTAATCTGCAGAATCTCCTGTTTTTACAAAAATATCTTGGCAAATAAGACACTAGTCGGCTACTGTTTGCTCTTGTATATTGCCATGGGTAGACATTTTCCTTGGTTTCTTTTGAACTCTCTGTAACTATTTCAAATATGTCATCCCTGTCTAACCCTCGGGCTTGGCCAGCTCATGTTCGTCTCGGGGAATCAGCTTTTGGCCCCGCCAAACTGGGTAATCACGTTTGTGTGGATGCTGTGTAATGTACCCCCAGTTACAAACCCACAACGCAAAATATCAGACAGTACATCATATGCAATTAAATGATAGACTTCATGAATCTTAATTTGAATATAGGGTTAGTAATGAAAATAAACAAAATAAAAAAGGGCCCAAGTCAAAGGCAAAGTCCCCATTGGAGCTCACTCAGCAGTCATTCTTCCACCATCGGCCTCCTCCGAACTTTGCTGACCCAGATCCCAGTCTACTCCGTCCAGTGGTCTACCAGCTCTCTCCACACACATCTTCACTCTTCATCTCTCCTCGACAAAAGACTGTGAGAAACCCGGCTCCCAGACACACACAAAAGAACAACATTTCTCCCATTGGATAGTCACTGAATTCCAAAGTCCTTTTATCTCTAGTCATAGTGCAAACATTGCTGCTACAGAGAAACCATTACCTTAACAGTGGAACGTTACATAGAAGCCATTACATTAGCCTTAGCAGTGAAACTTTACAACATGTTACATTTGCATTTTAAAGTTTGCTCAGTTTACATAAATGTGAAGTTGGAGCTCATCATTGAAGGACTCCATAGTTGGAAATACCTGCAGTTCCGCTTTCATTCACACATTTAATCTGAATTGAAGCTTGGTGAGCAATGACACTCCCCATTACCACCCCCAGTTATAACAAACTTAAGGAACCCTCCAATACTACTTTTAAAGGAATTCTTCAGATACTGAATTAGTATTTAGAAAGGAAAGGAATATTGAGCTGTGCTATTGATGGTACCAAGCCCGGCTGTAAAGGATAAGGGTTGGACAACCTCATCTCATAAAAACCCAGGGCTACAGAGACACCAAGAGAAGCTCCAAAGATTTCATCCTTGAGAGAGGAACAACTTGAAGGACTGGCCCAGGACAGAGGACTCTCTGTCAGCAGCCTACGCCCAGTAGGGGTAATAGGCTTATGAAGAAGCAGAAACAAATATATAATAAAATTATTGTTTTTATCTTTTGAGAAGAAAAGCCATTCTGAATTATTATGGAGTTTCAACAAACACATGGAAAGAAGAAGATGGGCTGGGCTGAGGTTGCTGCGTGATCCCCCAGGGCCAGCCTGTCTCTGAAATGAAGAAATTTATTCTGATAAATGACAGTTAGTTAGCTGGCAAAGGCCCTGCATTTCCTGAGCAGTAACTCAAGACCAGTACAGTCATAACTCGGACCCCTTTTTCAAGTGCAGATTGCCTAGAGCTGTCAAAGAGAAACAAATCAGAGCATCAGTCAGAATTTCTATGAGGAAAAATGAAAGGCAATCTCATGTGAAAATTGATCTCAATTTACCTGTAGTACACAGCTGGCATTTTGATTGTCTGTGCTTTGCAGCCTGTGGTGTGATCTTCTGGGCTGCACCGCAATGAACCCTTTTCATTTTCCTCAGTGAAGATCCATTGGCCTTCCCTGATTTATTACCTTGGCTTTCAGACCCAGCATTGATGTCACTTTACCTTTTGGTCTAGGATCTTTGTCTTCATTTGTCGTCGTTGAATGCTGAGATACTGCAGTCAGTGGAGGCTGTTTGGAGTGTGGAGATGACGGAGGAGGTTATTCTAAATTAATATTTAAGAGATTGTTTTTATTTTGTTTATTATTTGGAGGTAGATGGCAGAACAGGCAATTCCGACCCTTCAAGCTGCAGCACCCAGCAACCCACCTATTTAATTCTAACCTAATCACAGGACAATTTACAAATACCAGTTAACTTACTAACCCTTATGTCTTCGGACTGTGGGTGGAAACCAGAGCACCCAGGAGAAACACACGTAGTCGCAGGGAGAACGCATAAACTCGTCAGACAGCACCAGACTTGAACTCTGAACTCTGACGCCCCGAACTGTAATAGAATTTTGCTAATTGCTGGACCCCCATTTTTTATATTTTATATATTTAATATTTTATGCCTGTTTTACAGTCACAGTGAATAAAAAACATTTGCCACTGATTTTTTTTTGGTGTTGATGTACAATATTCATCAGGATGTCGTTACACTGTTTCATTAACTTTGGATATGGAATGTTGTTTGTGAAGCATCAAAAAAATTATTAATAACGTTGGAGATGAAGACTACAGCCACAGGAGTGACCCTATTAGTTACTCACGGCTCTGTGTGACAGGCAATGAGCTCAAAAAGGGATATCTGAAAAATCTTGTCTTCTCTTTCTTTACAATATTATCATGATTACATTAACGATTGATTTGCCCCAAAAAAGAGTCTTAATCAGATCAGGTGACAGAACTTTTCAATGCCAGTTTTCGAATGCTGATATATCTCTTTCTTGCATTTAAGATGAGCTTTATTTGTCGCATGTATATCGAAACATACAGTGAAATGCATCATTTGTGTGACGATTCTGCTAGGCACCCTGTAAATGTCACCACACTTCTGGCACCAGAATAGCATGCCCACAATCAAAGGTTCAAATTTACTTTGACCTTTTGAACTTTGAACAACTCACTTAATCCTTATCTGTGCATCTTTGGACTATGAGAGGAAACTAGATCACACGGAGGAAACACAGATGATCACGGCAACTCCTTACTGGCAGTGCTGGGAATTGAACCCCAATTCAGCTGGCATTGTGAAGTGTTGTGCTAACCTCTGTACTGTCCTTCCTTAAACATCTCATGTTTTCCCATTCAAACAGAATCAATAGACAATATTTCCGAATAGCACCATCATCTGCAGATCAAAAGAGGATCTGTGAGAATCAGAATCAGGTTTATTATCGCTCTATGTGAAATGTATTCTTTCATGCAGCAGTTCAGCGTAATACATAAAAAGTTACTATAAGTTACAATAAAGAATAAATAAGTAAATAGTGGAAAAGAAGAATAGTGAGGTAGAGTTCATGGGTTCATAGACCATTCAGAAATCTGATGGTAGAGGGGAAGAAGCTGTTCATGAATCATTGAGTGTGTGTCTTCAAGCTCTTCTGATGGTAATAATGATAAGAGGGCATGTCATAGATGATGAGGGACCTTAACGACAATAGAGGCTGCGTCACCCAGTGAAACCTTTGCAAATGATTTGTAAGGTAATATCATGCTCATTCCAAAATTGGAAAAAGCTGCAGAAAGCTGTAAACTCAGCCAGCTCCATCATGGACACTCGCCTCCCCAGCATCGAGGACACCTTCAAAAGCGAATGCCTCAAGAAGCCGGCATTCAACAATAAGGGCCCCCATCATACAGGACACACTCTCTTCTCATTGCTACCGTCAAGGAGGAGATACAAGATCCCAAAGACGTACATTCAACGTTTCAAAGAGGTAATATTTATTATCAGAGTACAGACATGTCATCACATACAACCCTGAGATTTTTTTACTGTGGGCACACTCAGCAAATCTATAGAATTGTAAACGTAAGCTGTAAACATCAGGAACTGTTAACTGTAAACAAATTCTGCAAATGCAGATATAAATAAATAGCCATAAATAATGAGCATGAACTGACAATATAACAGAGTCCATAAATGAACATAGTTATTCCTTGTTGTTAAGAGCTTGGTGGTTGAGGGGTAGTAACTGTTGTTGAACCTGGTGGTGCGAGTCCTGTATCTTCAGTCTGGTGGCAGCTATGATAAAACAGCATGGCCTGGTTGGTGAGGATCTTTGATGATGGATGCTGCTTTACTACAGCAATATTTCATGTAGATGTTTACAAGGGTTTTACCCATGATGAATTCACTATCTTTTGTAGGATTTTCCACTCAAAGGCATTGGTGTTCCCATACCAGGCCATAATGCAGCCAGTCAGCACACGTTCCACCACATATTTATAGAAGTTTGGCAAGGTTTTCGATAATATGCCAAAACTATGCAGATTCCTGAGGAAGTAGAGGTGTTGTCATGCTTTGTTTGGAACAATATTTATATGACGGGTCCAGGACAGGTCCTTTGAGATAGAGACACCCAGGAATATAAAATTACTGACAGTCTCACCCTCGGATCCTCCAATGATTACTGGCTCATGGACCTCTGGTTTCCCTCTTCTAAGTCTACAATCAGTTCCTTGGTCTTACTGACATTGAGTGAGAAGTTGTTGTTATTGCAGCACTCAGTCAAATTTTCAATCTCCCTCCTGTATGCTGATTCATCATCACCCCTGTGATACAGCCCACAACAGTGGTGTCATCAGCAAACTTGTATATGGTGTTGGACCTGTACTTAGCCACACAGACAGAGGTGTAACGTGAGTAAGCACACAGCCCTGCAGTGCTCCTGTGCTGATAGAGATTGTGCAGGAGATGTTTTTGCCAATCCAAATAGACTGGGGTCTACACGTGAGGAAATCCGGGACCCAATTGTACAAGAGTATTCAGACCCAGATTTTGGAGTTTACTGGTATGTTTTGAGGGGATGATGGTGTTAAATGCCAGGCTGTAATGAATAAAGAGCATCCTGATGTTTTCATCTTTGCTGTCCAGATGTTCCATGATAGTACAAAGAGCTAACAAGAGAACACCTATTGCTTTGGTAGGTGACTTGGAGCAGATCCAAGTCACCATTAAGACAGAAGCTGAAATGCTTCAACACCAGTCTCTCAAACCATTTCATTACTGTTAATATAAATGCCACTGGGTGATAGTCATTTAGAGAGGTTGCCACACTCTTCTCAGGCACCGGTATGATTGAAGCCTACTTGAAGCAGGTGGGTACCACACACTGCTGGAGCTAGAGATTGAAGATATCCATGAATACACCAGCACAGGTCTTCAGTACTCGGCCAGATACTCCATCTGGACTGGATTATTTCCTTGGATTCACTCTAATGAAGGCACCCTGCACATCTTCAAGTACTGAGACCAAAGGATCATTGGAAAACATGAGGGTGCTTGATGGTTCCTCCCTTTTTTGGTCATCAAAGCGAGCATGGAAGGAGCTACAGCGACAGCTTCTTCCCTCCACCATCAGATTTCTGAATGGACAATGAACCCATGAACACTACTTCACTACTCTTTTTTTCTCTCTTCTTGCACTTCTTATTTCATTTAACCTTTACATATATTTCTTGTTGTAATTCAAAGTTTTTTTATTATAATATATTGCAATGTACAGCTGCCACATAACTCAAATTTCACAACATATGCCAGTGATAAAAAGACAAACAAAAATAATTTTTACCTTCTTCAATCCTCCCTGAATTTACATGTATACAGTATGATGATAAAACTGGGATCTGCGAAAGAATTGCAGGAACTGTCACAGTGAAGAGTTTGTTGCTGGAGACGGGAGCTTGCATTGTGGAACCTCTTGACATGTTTAGGTTTCTGACTAGGACCTGAAATAATTTCTCACTATATTCAAGCTTTGTTAAGAAAGTGTTCATATATAGTGAGCTAAAAGAACATAATGGTCAATTCCACCATGGTGTCGAGGAATTGGGCGCTATGAGATTAGTGTAGCACGTTACAGGGCTAGCGATTAGCATTCAATTCCCATAATTGTCTGTAAGGAGTTTACACGTTTTCCATGGTACTTTGGCTCCCTCCCACAGTCCAAAGACATATGGGTTAGTAGGTGAGCAGGTTGTGGTTATGGTATATTGTCCCTTGAAGTATGGCAGCACTTGCTGGCTACCCTCAGGACACTGTCAGATTGTGCTAGCCTTTGATGCAAAGGATGTGTTTCACTGCATCAAATTAGAAGTTTGCAGATGCTGGAAATCCAATGCAACACACACAAGGTGCTGGGGAACTCACTATAGAGAAGAATAAATAGTCAGTGCTTTAGGCTGTGACCTTTCTTCAGTTCTCAGCCCGAAATGTCGACTGTTTATTCGTTTCCATAGATTGCTGCCTGACCTGCTGAGTTCCTCCTGCATTTTGTGCGTTCCATGTTCAAAGTACACAAGCTCAAAGTAAATGTATTATCAGAGTACATGTATGTCACCACATACAACCCTGAGATTCTTTTTCCTACAGGCAGACTCAGTAAATCTATAGAATAGTAACTATAACAGGGTCAATGAAAGATCAACTATGCAATGCAAATATAAATAAATAGCATTAAACAACGGGAACATGAAATAACAAGATAAAGAGTTTAAAGTGAGATCATTGGTTGACCATCTCAGTGGATGGGCAAGTGAGTGTAGTTATCCCCTTTGTTCAAGGGCCTGATGTTTGAGATGTCTCCATTTTGTGTGTGTTGTATTTCACTGCATGCTTCACTGTACGCTACTGTGCCACCCTGCTACCTCAATTACTGATCTGTATGGATGGCATGCAAACATTTCTCGCTGTACCTCTGTAAATGCGACAATAAGAAACAAGTTACCAATGTTATCAGTTTAACAGAATTTTCCTTAAAGAGCTACGATGCAAAATGGTGAAGCATCTAAACAACATTGGTGGGATAGTTAATAATGAAAAAATAATGGTTATTCTGCTTCAGTAAGCTTTCTCATAAATCATCCAATTTTTTACAAACCTTCTCCCATAAGAGGATTGATGTGTTATTTATAATTTAATAGTACAATGGTACTTGTATCTCATTCACAATGGTCTTTTAATTGTAAGAGACACTGTCAATACATTGCCTGGTCAGGCCAATGTATTTCTTTAAGAGATGAAGTTAAAAAAAAGTATCAGATATAGCTGGACAGCTGGAAGTGATTGAAAGCCCAAGATACCTTTCGGAACAATGCTCAGGAGAACCCCAGGCATTAACAATTTTATCTACTTCAAAAAGAAATTCAGCAAACGATGTCAGTGTCTCAGCAGGACAAGTCAGATCAAAAATTTCAAATGCCAGTGTTATCGTCAGATGTATTCAGAATATTTTACACGCCCCTCGCCTGAAAACTTTAACTCTTTATTGGCCAGGTTTTTAAAGACACTGGGTGCCTTCAGATGCCTTTACTGTTAAAGTTCCGTAAGAGCAACGGCTCAGCTGTGTTTTAATTATGGGGAGTCATGCCAAATCTAATCTGGCCTGATGTTTAGAGCTTGAACTGTCACTGATGAACAATGGAAGTTTTTATTATTATTATTATTATATTTTTATTTTTTCTCAGGTCAAGTTGGTAAAATCTGAAGTACAGGCATAACCAATCATGCTCATTTCTGAATTGCTCAGAACATTCAGATTATTCTAGTGGTATTTAGTATTATGGCTTTCTGAAGATTTACATAGGTATTACTGTGTATCCCTAATTGTTTAATGCTATTGAGTAGTGTCTCTGGAATAATACCAGTTGTGGATATTAGAATCAGGATAATGTATACCCTGTTCATGTTCCATCCTCTTTCAATTCAGCATTAACTCTGGTGTTTTTCTGTTTTACTGATTTCTGTATGTTATGTGTGTTTAGAATAGCTATATCTATTAAGTATCGAATTGTTTATCCTGAATTATATATCCAGATGGTTATTATGGATTGTCCTCTCTGTAATAAACGGATCAGTTGTAATATAATCTATGGGGCTCTAACTCTAAAACTGGATCAGGCTTGTATTTATAGTAAGGTATGATTTATTCTATGAGTTTGTATTTTAAAGTAAGATTTTGATGTATGATGTTTTCCACTTGATTGTGACTGTGTAGGTAATCAGGTTAAGTTATTATTATTTTTATTATTATTTGCATTTGCACAGTTTCACTTATTCTGTACATTGGCTGTTTGTCATTCTGTGTCCATGTGTAGTTTTTCATTGATTCTGTTGCTTTTCTTAGTTCTTCAGTGAATTCCTGCAAGAAAATGAATCTCAGAGTGGTATATGGTGATATATACTGTACATACTTTGAAAATAAATTTACTTTGAAATTTGAACTCTGGAGCTGACCCATGGATGTCAAAGTCAATTGTAGAATCCCTATGTCTAGATATTACCGGCAGAACTCAACAAGTTCAATACAAATTTATTTATTTATTGATAAGCAGAATGGAGTAAACATTTCCGGCCCTTCGCGATGTGAAGCCCAGCAACTCAGATTTAACCTCAGCCTAATCATGGGACAACTTACAATGGCCAACAGATACGTCATTGAAATCTGGGCCTCAACATTTGGACCTACATGGACCCCAGGATTCACTGATCTGGAGATCACTGTCCCTCATGCCTCCTGTCTGCATGGACCTCTAACCGTTTCTCATTGTATGAAGTTTTGATATTGGCCAAGGGAGAGTAGCATTTCACTGAGTGTCCCAATGAAAGGTCATTGACATGAACCATTAATTTTGCTTCTTCCATTACTGATGTGACCTATTTAGTATTGCTAGATTTTTCAGATTATACTTTAGTTCAGTTGAAAGATTGGCTGCTGAGATGATAGATACATAGAGATAGATAGATAGATAGAAAGATGGAAAGAGAGATAGATTGGTAGATAGGTAGACAGATAGACAGACAGAAACTGTAGATTAAATGAGAAAATCTGCAAATGCTGGAAATCCAAGCAATACACACAAAATGCTGGAGGAACTCAGCAGGTCAGGCAGCATCTATGGAAAAGAGGAAACTGTCGATGTTTTGGGCCAAGTCACTTCTTCAGGACTGGAGAAAAAGATGAAAAGTTAGAGCAAGAAAGTGGGGGGAGGGGAGGAAGTAGTACATGGTGGTAGGTGATAGGTGAAACAGGGAGAGAGGGCGTGGTGAAATAAAGAGCTGGTAAATTGATAGCTGAAAGAGATAAAGGGCTGGAGAAGAGGGAATCTGATACGAGAGGGTAGAAGACCATGGAAGAAAGGGAAGAGGGAGGAGCAACAGAGGGAGGAGATGGGCAAGTGAGGAGAGGGAGGGAAATGGAAATTGGAATGGTGAAGGGTGGGCAATTACTGGAAGTTTGAGAAATCGATTTTCATGCCATCAGGTTGGAGGCTACTCAAATGGAATATAAGGTGGTTCTCCTCCAACCTGAGAGTGGCTTCATTGTGGCAGAAGATGAAGCCATGGACTGACATTTCAGAATGGGAATGAGAAGTAGAGTTGAAATGAGTGGCCACTGGGAGATCCCACTAACATTGAATTGTCTATGTTCAAGTACGTGAAATTGTCTATAACCATATAACAATCACAGCATGGAAACAGGCCATCTCGACCCTCCTAGTCCATGCCGAACTCTTAATCTCACCTAGTCCCACCTACCCGCACTCAGCCCATAACCCTCCACTCCTTTCCTGTCCATATACCTATCCAATTTTACCTTAAATGACACAACTGAACTGGCCTCTACTACTTCTACAGGAAGCTCATTCCACACAGCTATCACACTCTGAGTAAAGAAATACCCCCTCGTGTTTCCCTTAAACTTCTGCCCCCAACTCTCAAATCAGGTCCTCTCGTTTGAATCTCCCCTACTCTCAATGGAAACAGCCTATTCACGTCAACTCTATCTATCCCTCTCAAAATTTTAAATACCTCGATCAAATCCCCCCTCAACCTTCTACCTTCTATGTTCCAAACCTACACCAGTATCACTCCCCAGCCTTTCCTGTGTATGTGTTTGTTCCAAGCCTACACCGGTATTACTTCACAACTTTTCCAATGCCACGTTGACCACTGCATTGGGGCTGCTTCCTGAACCCATGCTGAGCTCGTCGATTGTCAACTTTGCCTCCAATTTCCATCCTGCCCTGAAATTTACCTCCCTCCCCTTTCTCGCCCTCTCTGTCTCTGGAGACAGTTTACCTCTTTATCTTTTATAAACCCATTGATTCTCACAGCTACCTGGACGATACCTCTTCCCACCCTGTGACTTGCACAATTGCCATCCCCTTCTCTCAGTTTCTCCTTCTCCACGGCATCTGCTTTCAGAATGAGGTTTTTCATTCCAGAACTAATGAGATGTCCTCCTTCTTCAAAGAAAAGGGCTTTCCTTCCTTCACCATCAATGCTGCCCTCACCTGCATCTCTTCCATTTTGTACACATCTGCCCTCACCCTATCCTACAGCACCCCACCATGGATACAGTTGCTCTTGTCCTCAACTATCACCTCAGTAGACTTTGCGTCCAACACATAATTCTCCGTAGCTTCTGCCACCTCCAATGGGATCCCGCTTCCAAGCATATTCTCCCCCCCACACCCAGTGACTACTTTCCTCAGGGATCACTCCCTATGTGACTCCCTTGTCCATTTGTTCCTCCCCACTGATCTCCCTCCTGGCACTTATCCTTGCAGCAGAATAAATGCTACACCTGTCCCTACACCTCCTCCCTCACGACCATTCAGGCCCCCAAACATTTTCCAGGTGAGACTTCACTTTACCTGTGAGTCTGTCAGAGTTATACACTATATCTGGTGCTCCCTGTGTGGCTTCCTGTACATCGGCGAGACCCAATGGAGATTAGGAGAATGCTGAACCAAGCACGTAAGCTTCGTCTGCCAGAAAAAGCAAGATTTTCCCACGGCCACCCATTTCAATTCTACTTCCCATTCCCATTGCAACACATCAGTCCATAGTCTTCTCTACTGTGGGAATGAGGCCACACTCAGGCTGCAGGAGCAACATCTTATATTCCGTCTGGGTAGCCTTCACCCTGTTATCCTCCCTTCCCCCTACCCTGTCACACTGACATCTCATCCTTTTTTTCCAGTCCAGATGAAGAGTGAAGCCCAGATGAAGCCTAAAACATCAACTGTTTACTATTTTCCATTGATTCTGCCTGCCTGGCCTTCTGAGTTCCTCCAGCATATTGTGTGAGATACTGTAGATAGATAGACAATAGATAGACAGACAGACAGATAGATAGACTGATACACAGAGAGATGGATAGACAAAGAGATGGGTTAAACAGAGAGACAGATAGACAGACAGACAGATAGATAGACTGATACACAGAGAGATGGATAGACAAAGAGATGGGTTAAACAGAGAGACAGATAGACAGACAGACAGACAGACAGACAGACAGAGAAATAGATGGATAAACAGAAAGATAGGTAGGTATAGTTTGCTGAGCACCAGTATAAATGTTTTCCAATGATGATAAGATAATAGGAATGAAAGAATAGACTGGATGAGATATTTTGGACTTTAGTGAGTCTGAAATATTCAATATTGTTCAGTTTCATTCGATTCTGTTCAACCAGAAGTGCTGAATAGCTGATACCGTATTTTCCGACTCAGACTTCACCATCATAGAAACTAGTCTTGAGCCAATTCAATTCACTCCATGTGATATTCAGAAATGGCTGAGAGCAATAAACACTCCACAACATACTTTTTGCACCAGTATTTACTCAGGAAACTGGCATAGCATATATAGAAGGAAGGGAAACAAGCAGTAGTGTCATGGAACACATAGAGATTAAAGAGGAGGAGGTGCTTGCTCTATATGCTAGCGAATAAAGGTAGATAAATTTCCCCAGGCCTGACTGACATGATATTTCCTTGTACCTTGAGAGAGACTACTGTAGAAATTGCAGGGGCCCTGGCAGAAATATTTAAAATGTCCTTAGCCACGGGTGTGGTGCCCGAGGACTGGAGGGTAGCTTATCTTGTTCCGTTGTTTAAAAAAGGCTCCAAAAGTAAACCAGGTAATTACAGGCCAGTGAGCCTGACATCAGTAGTAGGCAAACTATTGGAAGGTGTTCTGAGAGATCAGGTATACAAGTATTTGGACAGCCAAGGGCTGATTAAGGATAGTCAGCATGGCTTTGTGCATGGCAGATTGTGTTTAGCGAATCTTGTAGAGTTTTCGAGGAGGTTACCAAGAAAGTAGATGAAGGAAAGGCTATGGATATTCTCTACATGGACTTTAGTAAGGCCTTTAACTAGGTCCCACATGGGAGGTTCGTTCAGAAGGTTCAGACACTAGGTATCCATGGAGAGGTTGTAAACTGAATTCGAAATTGGCTGTGTGGGAGAAGACAGAGAGTGGTAGTGGATGATTGCTTCTCAGACTGGAGGCCTGTGACTAGTGGTGTGCTCAGGGTTTGGTGCTGGGACCATTGTTGTTTGTTGTCTATATCAATGATCTAGATGATAATGTGGTAAATTGGATCAGCAAGTTTGCTGATGATACTAGGATCGGAGGCGTTGTGGACAGTGAGGAAGGCTTTCAAAGCTTGCAGAGGGATCTGGACCAAATGGAAAAATGGGCCAGAAAATGGCAGATGGAACTTAATGCAGACAAGTGTGAGGTTTTGCATTTTGGAAGGTCAAATCAAGGTAGGACATACACAGTAAATGGTAGGGCACTGAGGAGTGCGGAGGAACAAAAGGATCTGGGAGTTCAGATACATAATTCCCTGAAAGTGGTGTCACAGGTAGACAGGGTTGTAAAGAAGGCTTTTGGCATCCTGGCATTCATAAATCAAAGTACTTAGTATAGGAGTTGGGATGTTATGGTGAGGTTGTATAAGACATTGGTGAGGCCAAATCTTGAGTATTGTGTGCAGTTTTGGTCACCTAACTATAGGAAGGATATCAGTAAGATTGAACGAGTGCAGAGAAGATTTACTAGGATGTTGTCAAGTCTTCAGGAGTTGATTTACAGGGAAAGATGAACAGGTTAGGACTTTATTCTTTGGGGCATAGAAGAATGAGGGGGGATTTGATAGAGGTTTACAAAATTATGAGGGGTATAGACAGAGTAAATGCTAGTAGGCTCTTTCCACTTAGATTAGGAGAGGTAAATATGAGAGGACATAGCTTGAGAGTGAAAGGGGAAAGGTTTAGGGGGAACATTAGGGGGAAATTCTTCACTCACAGAGTGGTGGGAGTGTGGAATGAGCTGCCATCTGACGTGGTAAATGCAGGCTCATTCTTAAGTTTTAAGAATAAATTGGATAGATACATGGATGGGAGAGGTCTGAAAGATTATGGACTGGGTGCAAGTCAATGGGGCTAGTGGAATAAAGTTTTGGCACAGACTAGAAGGGCTGAATAGCCTGCTTTCTTTGCTGTAGCGTTCTATGGTTCTATGGTTGTTGTATGGAAGAGTTGTACTCACGAATTAGACATACCACTAGCCATGCTGATAAACCAAAGCCATTTGAGGCTTCAGAATCAGGATTTTGATGTCAATTCAGCAGACCAGAAGGAACTTGATTTGCTTGACTGGCAACTGACATTGCTAATAAAGGATTTAGTGTTTCTTCAGCATTGAATCTGCTGCTCTGTCATTTTAATGCAGTCCAATATATTATGTTGTTGTGGTGTTTGATTTCCACTGTTACTGATAATCACTATATTTCATTGTTATCCCTAATGAAGCCATCAATTTCACTGTGACTTTGTTAGAACTATGTAGGCTTTCAGTGCCTACTGTTCTGTCATAAAAATTAACTTTGTAAAACATTGTATTTCATGGAAATACTAATGTTCCTGTACAAACTGCACTGGTGGAATGTAACACACACAATATGCAATATTTTGGGGCTGAAACCTTTCAGCTGGACTCGGCCAAAATGTCAGCTCTTTATTCCCCTACCTGATGCTGGAGTTCCTTCAGCATTTTATGTGTGCTGC
Source organism: Hypanus sabinus (assembly GCF_030144855.1). Lineage (NCBI taxonomy): Eukaryota > Metazoa > Chordata > Chondrichthyes > Myliobatiformes > Dasyatidae > Hypanus > Hypanus sabinus. The sequence continues at coordinate 6,373,558 of NC_082715.1, forward strand.
TGAAGATTCCCAGCAATTGCAGAATCTCTTGTGTCTGTCAGCACAACTATCATAAGACCGCAAGTTCAAGTTGAATTTTCATTCAAACATACATGAATATAACTAAATGAAACAGCATTGCTCTGGGACCAAGATACAAAACACATTACCCACAGGACACAGCACACCACACATAGCACTAATAGTACACATGGTAATGATTTCAGAAAAACTTTCGGACACAAAGAAAAAGTAATAGTTTAGCCCAAGTTCCTGGGTAGCATGATTGGCATGCCATGACAAGTTGTCGTAGTCCAGCTTGTTCTTCCACTGAGCAAACACTGCAGTGTAGCTGCAACGGGAGAAACCAGCCCCCAACTCAGACTGGATCTCAGTACACCCAGGGAGGCAACTCCCACACCACCTCAGTGTTGCCTCCCATGGGCAACTACAACAGGCCTGGACCTAACTCCCAAACAGCTGAGGCAACACACCTCCCTTGCTGTCATTCGTGCCAATAAACCAATGAAGCAGACTTGTAGCATTTTATGTTACCAATGACCAACAGGGTCTTGCGATCACAATGAAAACATCCAAGACAATCGCTCACTATTTTTGGACCTTGCACTGACCAACTGAGATCGGGTGACAACACAACAATGGTACACAATGAATCCAGGTGACAACAAAACAATGATACACAATGAGTTCAGGTGACAACACAACAATGGTACACAATGAATCCAGGTGACAACAAAACAATGATACACAATGAGTTTGGGTGACAACACAACAATGGTACACAATGAGTTCGGGTGACAACACAACAATGGTACACAATGAATCCAGGTGACAACACAACAATGGTACACACTGAGTTTGGGTGACAACACAACAATGGTACACAATGAGTTTGGGTGACAACACAACAATGGTACACACTGAGTTCGGGTGACAACACAACAATGGTACACACTGAGTTTGGGTGACAACACAACAATGGTACACAATGAGTTTGGGTGACAACACAACAATGGTACACAATGAGTTTGGGTGACAACACAACAATGGTACACAATGAGTTCGGGTGACAACACAACAATGGTACACACTGAGTTCGGGTGACAACACAACAATGGTACACACTGAGTTCGGGTGACAACACAACAATGGTACACAATGAGTTCGGGTGACAACACAACAATGGTACACACTGAGTTCGGGTGACAACACAACAATGGTACACACTGAGTTCGGGTGACAACACAACAATGGTACACAATGAGTTCGGGTGACAACACAACAATGGTACACACTGAGTTCGGGTGACAACACAACAATGGTACACACTGAGTTTGGGTGACAACACAACAATGGTACACAATGAATCCAGGTGACAACACAACAATGGTACACAATGAGTTCGGGTGACAACACAACAATGGTACACACTGAGTTCGGGTGACAACACAACAATGGTACACAATGAGTTTGGGTGACAACACAACAATGGTACACACTGAGTTCGGGTGACAACACAACAATGGTACACACTGAGTTCGGGTGACAACACAACAATGGTACACAATGAATCCAGGTGACAACATAACAATGGTACACAATGAGTTCGGGTGACAACACAACAATGGTACACACTGAGTTCGGGTGACAACACAACAATGGTACACACTGAGTTCGGGTGACAACACAACAATGGTACACAATGAATCCAGGTGACAACACAACAATGGTACACAATGAGTTCGGGTGACAACACAACAATGGTACACACTGAGTTCGGGTGACAACACAACAATGGTACACACTGAGTTTGGGTGACAACACAACAATGGTACACAATGAGTTCGGGTGACAACACAACAATGGTACACACTGAGTTCGGGTGACAACACAACAATGGTACACAATGAGTTCGGGTGACAACACAACAATGGTACACACTGAGTTCGGGTGACAACACAACAATGGTACACACTGAGTTCGTGTGACAACACAACAATGGTACACAATGAGTTTGGGTGACAACACAACAATGGTACACACTGAGTTTGGGTGACAACACAACAATGGTACACAATGAGTTTGGGTGACAACACAGCAATGGTACACACTGAGTTTGGGTGACAACACAACAATGGTACACACTGAGTTCGGGTGACAACACAACAATGGTACACAATGAATCCAGGTGACAACACAACAATGGTACACAATGAGTTTGGGTGACAACACAACAATGGTACACAATGAATCCAGGTGACAACACAACAATGATACACAATGAGTTTGGGTGACAACACAACAATGGTACACACTGAGTTTGGGTGACAACACAACAATGGTACACACTGAGTTCGGGTGACAACACAACAATGGTACACACTGAGTTCAGGTGACAACACAACAATGGTACACAATGAATCCAGGTGACAACACAACAATGGTACACAATGAGTTTGGGTGACAACACAACAATGGTACACACTGAGTTCGGGTGACAACACAACAATGGTACACACTGAGTTCGGGTGACAACACAACAATGGTACACACTGAGTTCGGGTGACAACACAACAATGGTACACAATGAGTTCAGGTGACAACACAACAATGGTACACACTGAGTTCGGGTGTCAACACAACAATGGTACACACTGAGTCCAGTTCCATCGCTATGCGCACCTCGCTAATGGGATATTCTTGCAGTAATTGATGCTCTTAGTATCCAGCAGTGACTTGTGATCACATGACTGACAAATACACCTTTGATTGGATATCAAAGATACACCATCTTACCGGAAGTGTATGAAGACAGTAGAATTTGGCCATTAACCCATTGAGACCGCTACACCATTCCATCTTGGCCCCATAACCATTTTTTTTGCCATAATTAATCAAGAATCTATCAACCTCTGCTTTAAATATATTCAATGACTTAGCTTCCACAACCACCTGTGGGATTAATTCCACTGATTGTAGACCTGCACTTCACTTTCTCTGTAGCTGATACACTTTATTCTGCATTCTGTTATTGTTTTACCTTGTTCTACCTCAATGCATGGTGTAATGATTTGATCTGTATGAACAGTATTCAGGACAAGCTTTTCACTGTATCTCAATACACGTGACAATGATAGACCAACTCAAGTTTCAATTCCTGGATCTGGCATGCTGGGCTTTGTTGCTGTGTATGAGCAGTGGATGAAGATAACTGTGAAGCTTTCAACTTGATTAATCCTGCTGGGCCATGGGGAGGAAGTATGACAATGGGAAAAGTCTGATGGATGAATGCAGATTGGACTTGATTAGGCCTGATACCTGCCAATAAGATATCAGCATTTTTACATTTCTGTTGCTTATGGCATGTCTTTAGTTCAAAGGACAGACCCTGCAGCATAATAGCATTGAGGAATTTAAATTTGCTGACCCTCTCCGCCTCTGATCTTCTGGCGAGGACTGGCTCATTCACCTCTGGTTTCCTTCTTCTAAAGTTAATAATCAGCTCCTCGGTCTTGATGACATTGTGTTATGCCTGTTGTTGTGACACCACTCAGGCTGATTCCCAATCTTCCTCCTATATGCTGATTTATCACCCCCTTTGGTTCAGCCTAAAACAGTGGTGTCATCAGCAAACTTGAATATAGCTTTGGAGCTTTGCTTAGCCACACAGTTATAAGTGTAAAATGAATAGAACAGGGTGCTAAGCATACAGCTTGTGGTGTACCTGTAATGCTGGAGATGGTGGAGGAGATGCTGTTGCCAATCCAAACTGACTGGGGTGTACAAGTTAAGAAATCGAGGATCAAGTTGTGCAAGGAGTGCTGAAGCCAAAGTCATGAAGCTTATTTATTAGTTTTGGTGGGATGATAGTATTGAATGCTAAGCTGTGGTCAATAAAGAGTATCCAGATGTACTACTTTCTACTTTCAAATCTCTTACTATCTTTCCTTTCCTTTCAGTTAGTCCTGACGAAAGGTCTCGGCCCGAAATGTTGACAGTGTTTCTCCCTATAGATGCTGCCTGGCCTGCGGTGTTCCACCAGCATTTTGTGTGTGTTGTTTGAATTTCCAGCATCTGCAGATTTCCTCGTGTTTGCATCCAGATGTATGTATCTTTGCTGTCCAGATGCTCCAGGGTTGAGTGAAGAGCCAATGAGATGGCATCTGCTGTGGACCTGCTGTTCAAAATTGGAGCAGATCCAAATCACTGTTCAGGCAGGAGTTGATATGTTTCATCACCAGCCTCTCAAAACACTGAATCACAGTGGATCTAAGTGCCACTGCACGATAATCATTGAGGCAAGTTATCACATTTTTCTTGGGCGCCTGTATAATTGAAGCCTCCTTGAAGCAGGTGCGTTCTCCAGACTGTCAAAGTGAGAGTTTAAAGATTTCAGTGAATGCTCCAGCCAGCTGATTTGCACAGGTTTTTAGAACTTGGCAGGTGCCCAGTCTGGGCCAGATACGTTTGGTGGGTTCACCTCCCCGTAACCATGTTAGGTTTTTCCGGGTGCCCCAGTTTCTCCCCACATTCCAAAGACATATCGGTGGGTAGGTCATTGTAAATTGCCGTGTGATTAGGTTAGGGTTCAGTCAGTGGTTTGCTGGGCAGTGTGGCTCATTGGGCTGGAAGGGCCTACTTCACATTGTATCTCTGAATAAATACATAAGCATCGCCCTGCATGCCTCTATTATTCACGTCCCAACCAAATTTCTATTAAATGTTAAAATCAAACCCGTATCCACCACCTCTGCTTTCATCTCTCCCCACACTCAAACCAGCCTCTGAGTGAAGAGGGTCCCTTTGAATATTTCGCCTCTCACCCTTTGCGTACTGTGTGACGTCCGGTCGTAGTCCCACCCAATCTCAGAGGAAAAAAGCCTGCTTGCATTTACCCTATCTACACCCTTCATAATGTAGTGTACCTGTATCAAATCTTCCCTGTGGCCACTTTATTAGCTAACTCAAAACCTAAGCCATTGTGCCAACAAGTTCCACAGATTTACCACCCTCTGACTAATGTAATTTCTCCACATCTCTGTTCTAAAAGAACATACATCAATCCTGAATTCGTGCCCTCTTGCCCTAGACTCGCCTACCATGGGAGATAACTTAAGTCAGTGCTCCCCAAATTCCATCAGTATGTGGACTTTGCAACGAGAGGGGAGAACGCGTTGGACCTGGTTTACACAAACATCCCCGACGTGTACCGGGCAGAGCCCTGTCCCCACCTCAGTTACTCATACCACATCTCTGTTACGCTAATCCCAGCATACAGACCGCTCGTCAGGCGCTCCAGACCAGTTCAGAAGGAGGTGAAAACCTGGCCAGCAGGAGCCATCTCTGCTGTTCAAGACTGCTTTGAACACACTGACTGGCACATGTTCAGGGAGGCTGCAACTGATGGCGACTCTACCAACTTAGAGGAGTACACAGCATCAGTGACCAGCTATATCAGCAAGTGCATCAACAATGTCACTGTATCCAAGACCATCACTATACGTGCCATCCAGAAGCCATGGATGACCGCAGAGGTGCGTGCGCTGTTGAGGACCCGCGACTCCGCCTTCAGAGCAGGAGACAAGGCAGCTTTAACAACAGCGAGGGCCAAACTCTCCCAAGCTATCAGAGGGGCAAAGTGTGGACGTGCCCAGCAAATCCACAGTCACTTCCAGGACAGCAGCGACACATGGTGCATGTGGAAGGGCAAAAGGACATCACCAATTACAGGACAACATCACCTGACTGTGCGGGTGATGACTCCCTCCCAGATGTGCTGAGTAACTTTGACACCCGGTTTGAGGCAGAAAATGACGTGGCGGCGAGGAAGTCCACCCTTTCTACGAATGACCAGGTGCTTTGTCTCTCCGTGGCCAACATGAGAAGAACCCGGTGCAGGGTCGAAGGCTGCTGGACCAGACAACATCCCTGGTAGAGTGCTCAGAGGATGTGCAGACCAGCTAGCAGATGCTCTCGCTGTCATCTTCAACATCTCCCTGAGCAGCGCCACCATTCCAACGTGCTTCAAGGCCGCCACCATCGTCCCCGTGCTGAAGAATTCTTCAGTGTCCTGCCTCAATGACTACTGTCCCGTTGCACTCACATCCATCATCATGAAGTGTTTCGAGAGGCTCGTCATGAGGCATATCAAGACCCTGCTGCCCCCCCTCACTGGACCCCCTGCAGTTTGCGTACTGTCCCAACCGCTCAACAGATGACGCCATTGCCACCACCCTCCACCTGGCCCTAACCCACCTGGACAAAAAAGACACGTACGTTCAGATGCTGTTCATAGACTTCAGTTCAGCATTCAACACAATCATCCCTCAGAAACTGATTGGAAAGCTGAGCCTACTGGGCCTGAACACCTCCCTCTGCAACTGGATCCTAGACTTCCTGACTGGGAGACCTCAGTCAGTCCAGATTGGGAGCTGCATCTCCAACACCATCACACTGAGCACGGGGGCTCCCCAGGGTTGCGTGCTCAGTCCACTGCTGTTCACTCTGCTGACACACGACTGTGCTGCAACACTCAGCTCGAACCACATCATCAACTTCGCCGATGACGTGACTCTGGTGGGTCTCATCAGCAAAAACGATGAGTCAGCTTACAGATAGGAGGTGTAGCGGCTAATGGACTGGTGCAGAGCCAATAACCTGTCTCTGAATGTGAACAAAACAAAAGAGATGGTTGATGACTTCAGGAGGGCATGGAGCGACCACTCCCCGCTGAACATCAATGGCTCCTCGGTAGAGATTGTTAAGAGCACCAAATTTCTTGGTGTTCACCTGGCGGAGAATCTCACCTGGTCCCTCAACACCATCTCCATAGCAAAGAAAGCCCAGCAGCGTCTCTACTTTCTGCGAAGGCTGAAGAAAGTCCACCTCCCACCCCCATCCTCATCACATTCTACAGGGGTTGTATTGAGAGCATCCTGAGCAGCTGCATCACTGCCTGGTTCAGAAATTGCATCATCTTGGATCACAAGACCCTGCAGTGGATAGTGAGGTCAGCTGAGAAGATCATCGGGGTCTCTCTTCCTGCCATCACGGACATTTACACTACACGTTGCATCCACAAAGGAAACAGCATTATGGAGAACCCCATGCACCCCTCATACAATCTCTTCTCCCTCCTGCCATCTGGGAAAAGGCACCAAAGCATTTGGGCTCTTACGACCAGACTATGTAACAGTTTCTTCCCCCAAGCTATCAGACTCCTCAATACCCAGAGCCTGGACCGACACTTTGCCCTATTGTCATGTTTATTATTTATTGTAATGCCTGCACTGTTTTTGTGCACTTTACGCAGTCCTGGGTAGGTCTGTAGTCTAGTGTAGTTTTCTCTGTGTTGTTTATTTTTACATAGTTCAGTCTAGTTTTTGTACTGTGTCATGTAACACCATGGTCCTGAAAAATGTTGTCTCATTTTTACTACGTACTGTGCCAGCAGTTATGGTCGAAATGACAATAAAAGTGACTTGACTTGAACTTTGCCATTTCTAATCTGTTCAGGCCTTTTAACATTTGAAATGTTTCTATGAGATTTTCCCCTCATTCTCATGAACTCCAGGGAATACAGCCCAAGAGCTGCCAGATGTTTGTCATGCAGTAACCCTTTCATTCCTGGAATCATTCTTGTGAATCTGCTCTGAACCCTCTCCAATATCAGTATATCCTTTCGAAAATAAGGAGCCCAAAACTGAACACAATACTCCGTGTGGTCTCACAAGTGCCTTATAGAACCTCAACATCACATCCCTGCTCTTATATTCTATACTTCTAGAAATGAATGCCAATATTGCATTCGCCTTCTTCACCACCGACTCAACCTGGAGGTTAACCTTTAGGGTATCCTGCACAACAACTCCCAAGTCCCTTTGCATCTCTGCATTTTGAATTCTCTCCACTTCTAAATAATAGTCTGCCCATTTATTTCTTTCACCAAAGTACATGACCATACATTTTCTAACATTAGATTTCATTTGCCAATTCTTTGCCCATTCTTTGCCCATTCCCCTAAACTAAGTCTTTCTGCAGGCTCTCTGTTTCCTTAATGCTACCTGCTCCTCTACCTATCTTTGTATCATCAGTAAATTCAGCCACAAATCCCATAGTCCCAAAGTCCAAATCATTGACATACATCGTAAAAAGAAGCGGTCACAACACCGACCCCTGTGGAACTCCACTGGTATCCGGCAGCCAGCCAGAATAGGATCCCTTTATTCCCACTGTCTGTTTTCTCCCAACCAGCCAATGCTCCACCCACGCTAGTAACTCCCCTGTAATTCCATGGGCCCTTATCTTGCTAAGCAGCCTCACGTGTGGCACCTTGTCAAAAGCCTTCTGAAAATCCAAGTACACACCATCTACTGCATCTCCTTTGTCTACCTGGCTTATAATTTCCCCAAAAGATTGCATTAGGTTAGTTGGGCAGGACTTTCCTATCGGAAAACCATGCTGGCTTTGGCTTATCTTGTCTTTGGCCTCCAGGTATGCCATAATCTCATGCCTAATAATCAAATCCAACAACTGGCGGACTTCTGCTCCTTCGTCTTATGGTCTAACTTCCCAACCACTGATGTCAGGCTAACAGGTCTATAGTTTCCTTCCTGCTGCCTCCCACCTTAAATAGCGGAGTAACATTTGCAATTTTCCAGTCATCTGGTACAATGTCAGAATCTATCAATTCTTGAAAGATCAATGTTAATGCCTCCACAATCTCTCCAGCTACTTCCTTCAGAATCCAAGGGTGCATTCCATCAGGTCCAGGAGATTTATCTACCTTCAGACCATGAAGCTTCCTGAGCACCTCTCAGTCATATGTTGGTGATTTTCTGCTGCTGTAGCCATCCATTTCAAGGTTGAATGTGTTGTGCGTTTTGAAGATATCCTTCTGCAAACCACTGTTGTAATGTGTGGTTATTTGAGTTACTGTCGCTTTCCTGTCAGCTTGAACCAGTCTGGCCATTCTCCTCTGACCCCTCTCATTAACAAAGCATGTTTTGCCCACAGGATGGCTGTTCGCTGTATTTTGTTTGTTTTTCAAACCATACTCTGTGAACTAGAGACTGTTGTCACAGGAGATCCCCAGTTTCTGAGATACTCAAACTAACCTGTTAGCACCAACAATCATTCCACGGTCAAAGTCACTTAGATCACATTCCTTCCCCGTTCTGATTTTTCATCTGAACAAGAACTGAACCTGATGACCATGTCAGCATGCTTTTATGCATTGAGTTGCTGCTGTATGATTGGCTGATTAGATATTTGTATTAACAAGCAGATGTACAGGCTACGCTTTAAGTAGGAACAGAACACCTCCCTACATTGGAGGTGTCCACTGGAAAAACCAAAAAGCTGTAATAGTGCCGCAAAAACAAAAGAGTTATAGGATTATAGGTGCACGAATCTAAGGATCTCACTCCAGTGCCATGGACTATGTCTCTAGCATCTTAATAACACAACCAGTAAAGGGACTCATATATCAGCAAATAGAATCAGTGTTACTATCTCATGAAATACGTCATGAAATTTGTTATTATGCGGCAGCAGTACATTGCCATACATAATAATAAAAACTGTAAATCACAGAAGTGGTACTCCAAGCGGCGTGTGGCCGGCAGCTCACCCCATCATTCCTGGCAGACAGCGCTACTTGTTGTTCTTGTGTTAAAATGCATTTGTGGGATTATGGTGACGCTAACTCCAAAGGAGAAGTTGGGAATGGGGCATCATGCCTTCCCAGGGAACACAGGCTCCCCAACCCAGGGTACATGGAAGAGCACATCACCCACCTCCCTTGCGAATCCAAGGCACCTCAGCTATGGAGGAAGAGCAACACAGCAGTGGCAGTTGTCTGACGGGAACAGACATGCCTTGCAGCTGGTGATCCCCTGGGGATTCTGCGGCACAGTGATATGGTTCGTGCCTGGGCCAGTGGGGGCTGGTTATTTCAGGGTCGCGAGGACGTTGGGTAAACTGCACAGACGCTTCTATTGGCCTGAGTGCGGGCAGGATATGGAGTTGTTCGTGCACTGATGAGAAGCTTGCATTTCCCTGAAGGGGCCAGGAGAGGTGCTCTCGACCAATGCAGCATATCAGGTGAAGGGGCCAGGAGAGGTGCTCGACCAATGCAGCATATCAGGTGAAGGGGCCAGGAGAGGTGCTCGACCAATGCAGCATATCAGGTGAAGGGGCCAGGAGAGGTGCTCGACCAATGCAGCATATCAGGTGCAGTTGCCTGAGTGCTGGAAGTCAGTTGTGCTACATCATGATTGGTCAGCACCCAGTGAGACTGAACGAAAGAAGAGCCATTCTGGACACCTGCCTCTTGCCTCCACTGCCTCCCCTGGGGAGGGGAGTCTCCATTCCACCCAGCACCCCAGGCAGCAGCGTCAACCACGAACAGGACTCTTTGACATTGTTGTGGACTCTGGGTTTGCCAGGGATGGTTGACCCTTCAGGAGGGGCAGTGTGGTCGATAGCCCCACCTCAACATTCCTGGTGGCCAGTGCTACATACTCTTCTTTTTAAAAAACACATTCATGGCATTATGGTGGAATGTTCTAGCTTATTTATTGTTACATTTCAGCTTGGTTTACATAGTTATTTGCTTGTGTGTTTGTGGGTCATGCTGACTTTAACTGGGGTGTGTAATAATCACCTCCTCCATTTGCATATGACTGAGTGGGTTCTCTCTCCGGGTCATAGCTCCCGGTCTGTTTTTTGAGTTTGTTACAATAAAAACAGTTGTTGAGTTAAAAAAGCTTCTCTGTCTGTCATCATAGATCAAATGCTCACTACAATATATTAAAAAAGTTAAATGATATAAATGTTGTAAAAATAGAAAAAAATGTAGCGAGGTAGAATTCATGGGTTGATCATCCATTGAGAAACATGATGGCAGAGGGGAAGAAGATATTCTTGAATCATTGAGTGTGTGCCTTCAGGCTCCTGTAGCTCTACCTGGATGGTAGCAATGAGAAGAGGGCATGTTCTGGGTAATGGGGGTCTTAAAGTTGAAAGCAGCCTTTTAAGGCATTGCTTCTGGAAGATGTCTTGGTTGCTGGGGAGGCTAGGGCCCATGATGGAGCTAAATGAGTTCACACCTTTCTGCAGCTGACGTCAATCCTGTGCAGAACTAGAATCGGGGTTTAATATCACTGACGTATATTGCAATACATAATATTAAAAACTGTAAGAAATATATATATATATATATATATATATATATATATATACACATATATACACACACACACACACATACAAGTTATATTAAATAAGTAGTGCAAAAATAGTGAGAGGTAGTGTTCATGGGTTCATTGACCATTCAGAAATCTGATAATCTGATGGCAGTGGGGAAGAAGCTGCTCTTGGATCATTGAATGTTTGAGATGACTATTTTAACAGGAATCACATGCTGTAAAAATTTGAAGACATCTAGAAACTGAGTAGAGTTGCCTGCCGTGAGACTGTATGGAAAAGCAAGCTGGAGGGTTGTTCATGGCCTGTGAGAACCTCAAAGACTGTCTCAGTGGTTTCCAGTTTGACACAGAGACTGATCACAAATGTTTTATCTGCTTGTTGGTTTCGATAACCCAGGTGTACAATGCAAAGGATAAAGCATCAGAAGCTACTGTACATTACAGGATCATGAAATGTTTGTCGATTATTTCTCCTGGTTCGGGGAAGGTTCGGTTTGCCATTGGCACTTTGTTGTGAGTTTGGCTTTTATGATTGTTACACTTGAATGGTTAAAAGCTAGAACACAATCAAAATTATACACCTTCCCTACGACACAATGAACTAGACTGTGAGTGAGAAGGTATTTATCAGAAATTCCTGTCTTAACAGAAAAATAAGCCTTTCTGTTTTAAGCTGCTTAATGCTGTTACAAACAGTGAAAAGTGATCTCGTTGCTTGTAATCTTTCAGCCTGATTTTGGTAAGTATGTGTGTGCGTGACGGAAACGTACTGAGCATTGTGGACATGCTATGTTTGACCCGGAACATGTGCTGACACATAGCTATTTATTTGTTGAGTTCCAGCCTTTCGAGCCACGATTTAATCCGAGCCTAGTCGTGGGAAAATTTACAATGACTGTGGGAGGAGCACCCAGAGGAAGCCCAGGCAATCATGGGGAGAATGTACAAGCTGCTTACAGGCAGCGGCGAGAATTGAACCCGAGTCATCTGAGGTGCTAACTACTACGCTATGTGCTGCCGAGGGCGGAGGCCCAGCATATCCTTCAGTCGTGTTGGTTGTTAATGCAAATGACACATTTCACTGTACATGTGACAAATACTTGAATCAGCCACGACTTCTGGTGGCAAACCCTCACAATAGGATGAGAGATACATTCAAATTCTGATTCAGATTCAAGTTTTTAAATTATCTTTTTAAGAAATCCCAGTCCTTATTGACAATCTCTAATTGCCCGTGGGAAGCTAGTTATGAGCTGCTTTCTTGAAAACTTATTTATTTATTATTTTCTTGGCGATACCACACAGAGCAGGCCCTCTGGCCCAACGAGCCACACCATCAGCAACCCAGCTATTTAACCGCAGCCTAGTCACGAGACAATTTACAATGATCAATTAACCTACCACCTGGCATGTCTTTGGACTGTGGGAAGAAACTAAATGAGGCCGGAAATGAACTGGAAATCCAAAACTTTGAGCTGTAATAGTGTCATGCTCACCACTATGCTACTGTGGCACTCTGTAATAGAAATGTAGAAATCTACAGCACATTACAGTCCCTTTGGCCCACAATGTTGTCCCAATTATGTACGTACTCTAGAAACTGCCTGGAATTTCCCTGGTGCATAGCCATCTACTTTTCTAAGCTTCATGTACGTATCTAAGAGTCTCTTAAAAGAGCCTATTATATCCACCTCCACCACCTTCACTGGCAGTGCATTCTATGCACCCACCACTCTCTGTGTGAAAAACTTACCCTTGACAGCCACCTTGTACCTATTTCCAAGCACCTTAAAGCTATGCCCCCTCATGTTAGCCATTTAAGCCCTGGAAAAAAAAGCCTCTGGTTATCCACACGACTAATGTCATGGTGATGAAGGTCCTATCACTGTGGTCTTGGAGTTCCAACATAGGACCTCAGTGATAATGAAGGGATGGTGTGCAGTTGGAAGACAAATGGAGGGCTCGAATGTTACTGCACATAAAACCATTTAGTTCTCAGTGGCAGTGGTTGGTCATTTTCACAACACTCTTCAAGTAGTGTAACTGACCAAATACTGAATATTTTAATAGATCATTAATGTGTAACTAGCTTGGATTCATCTTGCTTTTTATGAAAAGGACTTTCCTGTACGATTTTCCATACAGCTGGGAACTTGCCAGTGTTACCACTGTACTGATACAGTTTGCCTAGAGGTATGACCAGTTCGGGAGATCAGTTCTTCCATACAGCAGCTAGGGTGTTGTTGAGTGTTTAATGCTCTCAGCCATCTCCTGATATCACAGATAACCTAAAATCTGCAGATGCTGGAAATCTGAACAACACACAAAATGCTGGAGGAACTCAGCAGGCCAGGCAGCATCTATGGAAAGGAGTTCAGTCCACGTTTCAGGCCAACCCAGTCCTGCCAAAGGGTTTCTGCTTGAAATGTCAACTATACTCTTTTCCTAGATGCTGCCTGGCCTGCTGAGTTCCTCCAGCATTTTCCATTTCTTGACATCACATGGGATTACTGAATTGGCTCGACGTAAGTTTTTGTGATGGTGAGGTCTGAGTGCTCATTTTGCTTGAAACAGGAAGAAACTTTGGGCACTCTGCATATGTCACATCATTGACCCACTTGCAGACCTTTACTACGCTAGCTTTAAATAAATGATGCAACCTCACAGCAGTTAGACAGCATCTGTGGGGAGATAAATGGAGTTCACACATCAGATGTTCGGCCCTTCATGAGAACTAGCCATAAGACATGGGAGCAAAGTTAGGCCACTTGGCTCCACATTTCCAAAATGGCTGATTTATTATCCCTCTCAACCCCATTCTCCTGACTTCTCCCTGTTAGCTTTGAAGCCCTTACTAATCAAAGTTCAAAGTTCAAACTTCATTTATTATCAAAATATTTATACCCTGTACTGTATACAACCTTGAGATTTATCTCTTTACAGGCAGCCACAAAACAAAGAAACCTGCAGACACCCAAAGTGCAGAAAAAAGGTCATGCAAGTAATAAAAGGAAGCAAATAACATTCAGAACTGAATTTCATGAAAGTCGCAAAACCAGTCAGGCACAAGAGCCAATCAACCTCAGCTCTAATTACACTCAAAGACTTGGCCTCCACAGCTGTTTGTGACAGTGAATTCCACAGATTCACCACGTTCTGGCTAAAGAAGTTCCCCCTTATTTCCATTCTAAAGAGATGTCTCTCTACTCTTTTGGAAGAGGACAGTGAGGCTTTGAGAGGAAGTGCAGCGGCGGCCATTTTCAAATTGTCCAATTGCGTCTCAGATCGGAGTTCTGAGAGGTGAGACTGCGCAGGCGTGTGAAGGAGGACTGGGAAGGAGGGAAAATAAAAAAAGAACGCAGCCTTAAGAAGCGGGCAGCTTCGTTTGCGGGCAGCGGAGTGCGCCGGGAGCAGAGTGTAGGGCTTGGGCTCAGGGGGCTTAAGCGGAAGAGGACACAGTAGGCTTATCTTTTAGTTCTTGTTATTTTTAGTTATTCGGGAAGAGGGCAGCTTGTTGTTCTCGGTGTCGGATGTGGGAGGTCCTGGAGTCTCCGAGCCTCCCGGACGTCCACATCTGCACCAGGTGCACCGAACCGCAGCTCCTGAAGGACCGAGTTAGGGAACTGGAGCTGCAGCTCGATGACCTTCGCCTGGTCAGGGAGAGTGAGGAGGTGATAGAGAGGAGTTACAGGCAGGTGGTCACTCCGGGGCCATGGGAGGCAGATAGGTGGGTCACAGTCAGGAAGGGGAAGAGGCAGGTACTAGAGAGTACCCCAGTGGCTGTACCCCTTGACAATAAGTACTCATGTTTGAGTACTGTTGGGGGGGACAGCCTACCTGGAAGAAGTGACAGTGGCCGGGCCTCCGGCACAGAGGACGGCCCTGTAGCTCAGAAGGGTAGGGATAGAAGAAAGAGGACCATAGTAATAGGGGACTCGATAGTCAGGGGTTCAGACAGGTGGTTCTGTGGAGGTGATCGGGAGTCCCGGATGGTAATTTGCCTCCCTGGTGCCACGGTTCGGGACGTTTCTGATCGCGTCCAAGATATCCTGAAGTGGGAGGGTGAGGAGCCAGAGGTCGTGGTACATGTAGGTACCAATGACATAGGTAGGAAAGGGGAAGAGGTCCTGAAACGAGAGTATAGGGAGTTAGGAAGGCAGTTAAGCAGAAGGACCGCAAAGGTAGTAATCTCGGGATTACTGCCTGTGCCACGCGACAGTGAGAGTAGGAAAGGAATTAGGTGGAGGATGAATGCATGGCTGTGGGATTGGAGCAGGGGGCAGGGATTCAAGTTTCTGGATCATTGGGACCTCTTCTGGGGCAGGAGTGACCTGTTCAAGAAGGACGGGTTACATTTGAATCCTGGGGGGACCAATATCCTAGCAGGGAGGTTTGCTAGGGCTACAGGGCGGACTTTAAACTAGTAAGACGGGGGGGCGGGAGACTATTTGAGGAGACTATGGGAGAGGAGGTTAGTTCACCAGTGGAGCAAGAAAATAGACAGTGTGTGAGGGAGGAAAGGCAGGTGATGGAGAAGGGATGCGCTCAGCCCGAAGATGTAGGGGAGAAGAAAGAAAAGGATAATAAATTTGAATGCATTGTTAGGGATGGAAAGAGAGGAGGAGATGGAGAGTATCTTAAATGTATCTATTTTAATGCTAGGAGCATTGTAAGAAAGGTGGATGAGAAAGCGTGGATTGATACCTGGAATTATGATGTTGTAGCTATTAGTGAAACATGGTTGCAGGAAGGGTGTGATTGGCAACTAAATATTCCTGGATTTAATTGCTTCAGGTGTGATAGAGTAGGAGGGGCCAGAGGAGGAGGGGTTGCATTGCTTGTCCGAGAAAATCTTATGGCGGTGCTTTGGAAGGATAGATTAGAGAGCTCCTCTAGGGAGACTATTTGGGTGGAATTGAGGAATGGGAAGGGTGCAATAACACTGATAGGAGTGTATTATAGGCCACCTAATGGGGCGTGTGAGTTGGAAGAGCAAATGTGTAAGGAGATAGCAGATATTTGTAGTAAACACAAGGTGGTGATTGTGGGAGATTTTAATTTTCCACACGTAGACTGGGAAGCTCATTCTGTAAAAGGGCTGGATGGTTTAGAGTTTGTGAAACGTGTGCAGGATAGTTTTTTGCAACAATACATAGAAGTACCGACTAGAGATGGGGCAGTGTTGGATCTCCTGTTAGGGAATGTGATAGGTCAGCTGACAGATGTATGTGTTGGGGAGCACTTCGGGTCCAGTGATCACAATAGCATTAGCTTCAATATAATTATGGAGAAGGACAGGACAGGACCTAGAGTTGAGATTTTTGATTGGAGAAAGGCTAACTTTGAGGAGATGCGAAGGGATTTAGAGAGAGTGGATTGGGTCAAGTTGTTTTATGGGAAGGATGTAATAGAGAAATGGAGGTCATTTAAGGGTGAAATTATGAGGGTACAGAATCTTTATGTTCCTGTTAGGGTGAAAGGAAAGGTTAAAGGTTTGAAAGCACCATGGTTTTCAAGGGATATTTGAAATTTGGTTCGGAAAAAGAGGGATGTCTACAATAGATATAGGCAGCAGGGAGTAAAGGAATTGCTCGAGGAATATAAAGAATGTAAAAGGAATCTTAAGAAAGAGATTAGAAAAGCTAAAAGAAGATACGAGGTTGGTTTGGCAAATAAGGTGAAAGTAAATCTGAAAGGTTTCTACAGTTATATTAAAAGCAAGAGGATAGTGAGGGATAAAATTGGCCCCTTAGAGAATCAGAGTGGTCAGCTATGTGTGGAGCCGAGGGAGATGGGAGAGATATTGAAGGATTTCTTCTCTTCAGTATTCACTAAGGAGAAGGATATTGAATAATTAAGGAAGTTATGGAACCTATGACAATTAAAGAGGTGGAAGTACTGGCGCTTTTAAGAAATTTAAAAGTGGTTAAATCTCCAGGTCCTGGCAGGATATTCCCCAGGACCTTGAGGGAAGTTAGTGTAGAAATAGCAGGAGCTCTGACAGAGATCTTTAAGATGTCATTAGAAATGGGGATTGTGCCAGAGGATTGGCGTATTGCTCATGTGGTTCCATTGATTAAAAAGGGTTCTAGAAGTAAGCCTAGCAATTATAGACCTGTCAGTTTGACATCAGTGGTGGGTAAATTAATGGAAAGTACTCTTAGAGATAGTATTAATAATTATCTGGATAGACAGGATCTGATTAGGAGTAGCCAGCATGGATTTGTGCGTGGAAGGTCATGTTTGACAAACCTTATTGAATTTTTTGAAGAAGTTACGAGGAATATTGACGATGGTAAGGCAGTGGATGTAGTCTATATGGACTTCAGCAAAGCCTTTGACAAAGTTCCACATGGAAGGTTAGTTAAGAAGGTTCAGTCGTTAGGTATTAATGCTGGAGTAATAAAATGGATTCAACAGTGGCTAGATGGGAGATGCCAGAGAGTAGTGGTGGATAATTGTTTATCGGGATGGAGTCCGGTGACTAGCAGGGTGCCTCAGGGATCTGTTTTGGGCCCAATGTTGTTTGTAATATACATAAATGATCTGGATGATGGGGTGGTAAATTGGATTAGTAAGTATGCTGATGATACTAAGGTAGGAGGTGTTGTGGATAATGAGGTGGGTTTTCAAAGCTTGCAGGGAGATTTATGCCGATTAGAAGAATGGGCTGAATGTTGGCAGATGGAGTTTAATGCTGAGAAGTGTGAGGTTCTACATTTTGGCAGGAATAATCCAAATAGAACATACAGGGTAAATGGTAGGGCATTGAGGAATGCAGAGGAACAGAGAGATCTAGGAATAACAGTGCATAGTTCCCTGAAGGTGGAGTCTCATGTAGATAGGGTGGTGAAGAAGGCTTTTGGAACGCTGGTCTTTATAAATCAAAGCATTGAGTACAGAAGTTGGGATGTAATGTTAAAATTGTACAAGGCATTGGTAAGGCCAAATTTGGAATATTGTGTACAGTTCTGGTCACCGAATTATAGGAGATTTCAATAAATTAGAGACAGTGCAGAAACGATTTACTAGGATGTTACCTGGGTTTCAGCACTTAAGTTACAGAGAAAGGTTGAACAAGTTAGGTCTCTATTCATTGGAGCGTAGAAGGTTGAGGGGGGATTTGATTTGACGGGGGATTGAGGTATTTAAAATTTTGAGGGGGATAGATAGAGTTGACGTGAGTAGGCTGTTTCCATTGAGAGTAGGGAGATTCAAATGAGAGGACATGATTTGAGAGTTAGGGGGCAGAAGTTTAAGGGAAACATGAGGGGGTATTTCTTTACTCAGAGAGTGATAGCTGTGTGGAATGAGCTTCTTGTAGAAGTAGTAGAAACCAGTTCAGTTGTGTCATTTAAAGTAAAATTGGATAGGTATATGGACAGGAAAGGAGTGGAGGGTTATGGGCTGAGTGCGGGTAGGTGGGACTAGGTGAGATTAAGAGTTCGGCATTGGCTAGGAGGGCCGAGATGGCCTGTTTCCGTGCTGTGATTGTTATATGGTTACATGGTTACTCTGAAGTTGGCCCTTCTGTTCCTAGATCCTCCCACTTCCCACTATAGGAAGCATCTCCTCCACATGTCTCCACTACTCAATAGGTTTCAATGAGACCCTCACCCCCTCTCATTCTTGTGAACTTCAGTGAGAGCAGGTCCAGAGCCATCAGCACTCCTTACACATTAACCTTTTCATTTCTAGAATCATTCTCATGTACCTCCTCTGGTACTTCTCCAAAGCCAGCACATTTTTCTTCAATATGGGGCTCAAAGCTACTCACAATACTCCAGTTGTCATCTGACCATTGCCTCCTGACTGCACTGGAACTGCTTGGCTAGTGGAATGGCTAGTTCAGGAGTTCATTTCTTCCATGCAACAGCTACAGTGTTGTAGAGTGCTCAGTGTTCTCAGCCATTTCTTGATATCACATGGAGTGACTGAATTGGCTCAAAGTGGCTTCTTGCCGGTGAAGTCTGAGGGGGAATTGACATTATCACCATTCCAGCACATCTGCTTGAACAGAGAATGGATTGAAAACTTTAACAATATTGAATGTTTCAGCCTCATTAAAGTCCAAAATATCTTATCTAGCCTATTCCTATATCCTAAGTATCTGATCTTCATTGGAAATCATATGGTGCTCAACAACATAGTTATTTTAAAAGTTGAAAAGCCATTGCACTGGGGCAGTTCCACTCTCCTGACCTTGGAAGTCTGGGTCCATGACACGAGTAGTCATTACAACTGGAGTTTTCCTTAGTTGCAGTGGATGGCCATGACTTCTTCTGTGTCTCACCTTACCCTTTACTCTCCATGAAGCTTTGTAGAGTTGGGTTCCAAGTCATTGAATCCCTCTGATCATCTCATTCTCCCAGTCCACCGCAACTGCCATTGCATGCTATGACAGGATTGTTCCTATCTCAGCAGGCTATGAGGCCCACCTGGTTGCCCTCACCTGGATCAGTTTGCATCCCAAAGCAGTATATTGAGGTGTGACCAATGTTTCTGAACCTGGTGGTGTGTGACCCGAGGTTCCTGTACCTCCTTCCCAATGGCAGCAGTGAGAAGAGAGCATGGCCTAGATAGTGGAGAATTTGATGATGGATAATGCTTTCTTGTATCAGAAGCTAGCCAATAATATTAAAGAGGGTACCAAAAGTTTCTGCAGATACATAAAGTGTAAAAGAGAGGTGAGAGTGGATATTGGACCACTGGAAAATGATGCTGGAGAGGTAATAATGGGAGACAAGAAAATGGTGGACAAACTAAGTGTTTTGCATCAGTCTTCGCTGTGGAAGACACTAGCAGTATGATGGAAGTTCCAGGTGTCAGGGGTCATGAAGTGTGTGAAGTTACCATAACCAGAGAGAAGGTTATTGGGAAACTGAAAGGTTTGAAGGTAGATAAGTCACCCAGAAAGAGGTGGCTGAAGAGATTGTGAAGGCATAGTAATGATCTTTCAAGAATCACTAGATTCTGGAATGGTTCCGGAAGACTGGAAAATTGCAAATATCACTCCACTCTTCAAGAAGGGCAAGAGGCAGAAGAAAGGAAACTATAGGCCAGTTAGTCTGACCCAGTGCTTGGGAAGATGTTGGAGTTGATTATTAAGGTTGAGGTCTTAGGGTGCTTGGAGGCACATGATAAAATAGGAGCTACTCAGCATGGTTTCCTCAAGGGAAATTTTTGCAGAGTCAATGGATATGGAGAAAAGACAGGAAGACAGCCATGATCACAGTGAATGGTGGTGTTGGTTTGAAGGGCCAAATGGCCTACTCCTGCACCTATTGTCTATTGTTTATTAACTTCTTGCAGGTGTGCTCAGTGATAGAGAGGGCTTTTCCTGTGATGGACTGGGCTGGATCCATTCGTTTCTGTTGGCGTTTCCATGCCTGAGCATTGGTGCTTCCATATCAGGCTTTGATGCAATCAGTTAGGGTATTTTCCATCCACAGTCAGAACGAAGATGTTCATATATCTGACAAGTGCTCTAGATTGACCAGGTAACATGGCACAAGAGATCCTCTTGCTTGCTAGCTATATCTGCTTCTGCATGTTCCACACTGCCAATTCCAGTTGCACTCTGACCCAAGCACGCTTGGATGTAACTTCAGAATTGTGACTAATCATATTTCAGCATCAAAATTACGTATTCAAGGGTCATGATGGCTAATGGCCGCAGGCCTGGTCAGCCAGTGCAATGGCTGAATATGGAGGAAGTGACTGGGGGCCAAGGTGAATGGATCTTTGAGACTGGCACTGACCCTTGGCAAGTGGAGCGAAGGGTGGATTCAAGATACTAGAGTTCTGAGATGGGTGCAGTGATCAGAATTGGAATCAGGTTGGTTATCATCATCTTAAATTATGTGAAGCTTGTTGTTTTGTAACAGCAGTAAGACAAAAAAATACCGTAAATTAGAAAATCAAACACTGTTCAGAAATCAGATACTGGAAGGGAAGAAGCTGTTCCCGAATCAGAACAGTCCTGATGAATGGTCTCAGCCCAAAACACCGGGTGTTGTTTAATCCTTTCCGGAGCTGCTGCCTAACCCACTGAGTTCATCCAGCAATTTGTATGTGTTACAAATGAACAACTTGCATTTTCTTAAGTTACAGACCTTTGTGGAAAATGTTATTGAAGTCATGTAATTCAGTTAATGCAAGAAGCTAATACAAATGTATAGATTCCATGGAGAAACATTGTACTTGCAAATGAACTGAAGATCAGGTGAGAGAGCTGTGCACAAAACAGTATAATGACAATGTAGCTATGACTGTGGGGTGGTACAGTAGCACTAGCAATCACTTTTCAGTGCTCAGCTCCCGTGGCTTCCTGGGAGAAGTTTGTAAATTCTCCCCATGACCATGTGTATTTCCAGCAGCTGCCCTGGTTTCCTTCCACAGGCCAGGGTTAGTACATTGTGGGAATGCACCGTCAGTTACCCAGCACAGTCCTCACTGATTTCATTTGATGTGAATAACTCATTTCACTGTATGTTTCAATATATATGCGACAAATGAAACAGAACTTTTATCACTATCTTTATATCCTATGCCTGTAAGGTATCACATAGTAAGTGTTTATAGCGAGTCTGTGGGTGGTAATTCTAAGCTTAGTGCTAAAGTGTGATCCATTAATATTGAATCAAATTCTGATTAGCAGTGAAGTCAATGGAAATAAAAATGGTAAGAGCAGTCAATTATATTTTACCCCCTCCTCTATATTGCACAATGTCAAAATGACCACTGTGGCAATAGTTAACAGGACACCCCTCTATTCTGAGGCTGTGTCCTCTGGTCTTAGACTCTCCCACCATAGGAAACATCTTTTCCACATCCACTCTATCAATGCCTTTTGCCATTTGATAGGTTTCAATGAGGTCATCCCTAATTCTGAATTAGGTGATAATAATAAATTTTAAAAAGCTGAAGTGGTTAGCCACATCAGAATGGTAGACACGTTTGATTGCACAACAGATAACTTGATGATATATACTGAATGAATTGAGCAGCATTTTAAAGAATTCACATTTGTTGCATTATGCTCTGAGCCCATAATCTAATCCTTTTAACACTCTCTTGAGATTTTGGAGATGATCCTTGTTATCCTCACTGATACCAATTATGTCATCCAGTTAACAATGAGTGCCTGAGTCTTGCAGATGCTACTCCAAAAATAAGCCTATTATAGTGACAAACCCCTTTGTGAGTGCTTATGGTGAGAAACACTTTGGGCTCTCTTCCACCTCCCTCTGTAGAAAGGCTACATCCACTTTGCTGAAGTGTTTTCCTCCAGAAAGGGTTTCAAAGATATTCTCTATCCTGGGCGAAAGGTACTAATCTTCATTCAGTACGAGGTTGATGGTGACTTTAAAATCACCACAGGTCCTGACAGACCCATTCTTCTTGGCTATTGGGACTACTGCCATTTTCCATGGGCTCCACTCAAAGAATTCCTTCAGTCTGCATGTCATCTGGCTACTTCATCACAGATGGTACAAGGAATCAGATGGACTTTTCAGAACATAGGTGCGGTATTTTCATTTAATACTACTTTACCCTTGATATATTTGAGTTTTCCAATACTAACCTTGAACACTACTATGATATCATCCAGTACCTTTCTTAATTCTCTTTCATTTGTCTCTATTTCAGGGAATGCAGTATGCACATGGCAGATGGATCTCCAATCACACACTCAACTGTTCAAGAACAGCTTCTTCCCCTCTGCTATATGATTTCTAAATGGACACTGACCCCATGAACACTACCTTACTACTTTTTATTTCTGTTTTTGCACTACTTGAATAATTTTAATATTTAATATACATATAATTATTCTAATACAGTTTTTTATATATTTATCATATATTACATTGTACTGTTGCCACAAAGTAAACCAATTTTACGATATGTGCCAGTGATATTAAACCTGATTCTGGTAGTCGTCTCAGCCACAATGGCCCTCCTGTTTTACCACGTACAAACCTAATGTAGCCTTTTGATTATTATATTTCACTGTTATAAGTGTAATTCCCCCAAGAATGATCTTTTCTCCAGTATAAGTTCTTAGTTGGATATCTGTAGGCTTTAGTTCATTATTTTTGAAATGCCATTCAAAATATTTTTGTGGAATGACTGAAACAGCAAAAACAGTGTCCAACTCCATTTTAATTAATTTACCATTCACTTCTGATGTAAGTCACATTGCTGTCTCTTTTGCCAATCAACTTCCCAGCTCTTAGCTTCATCCCTCCCCCTCCTGTCTTCTCCTATCACTTTGGGTCTCCCCCTCCCACTTTCAAATCTCTTACTATCTCTTTTTGCTGTTAGTCCTGATGAAGGGTCTTGACCCGAAACATCGATTGTACTTCTTCCTATAGATGCTGCCTGGCCTGCTGTGTTCAACCAGCATTTTGTGTGTGTTGCTGTCTCTTGTTAGTTTTCACATTTTAAATCTCAAGGCTACTCAGCCCTGTGTCATTCTCGTCATTATCAGATTTTTCATCAATTTCATGCAGCTTACTCGTGTTTTTGAAACTATAATTTGACTTATATCTTTTTCTCTTCCCTGAGCCGTCTACTTATCTTTGTCTTCCTGACGTACTCTTTGTTTTGTATGTGTCCTATTTTGTTGCATTTTCTGCATTTCACCTTTAAACTTACACTGGTCTGGTGTATGTGAGCCCCTGCCACAACAGTAACACAGTAATCTGTTTAGCCAGGCAGGTTTCTGTTTAGACACTGCATTTTTTTCATGCTCTCTTTTATTCCTGACTGCAACTAAGTTGTGAATCTGGCTGATGTTGCAATTTCAACTGCAGTTTAAAGCTGTTCTTGAATGCTTTATTGTAAGCTTCCATGAATTACATGTTATTTTAGTGCATCAATAAGCCCATTACCAAACTAACAAAACTCAGACAATTTCTTTAATTCAGCTACATACGCTGAAATGGACATTCCTTCCTTTTGATTCCACTTATGAAACTGAAGTGTTTTGCAATTAACAGTGGTTTTGGTTCTAAATGATCATGCATTAAGTTCACAATATCAGCAAAGCTTATATCAGCTTGTTGGTTGGAGCAGTCAAACTTCTAAGCCAATTGTATGCATTTCCACCTATTACACTGGCACTCGTTTCTTATTGGCTATTTCATTTGCTTTAAAATACTGCTCAATTCATTCAGTATATATCGTCGAGTTATCTCTTGTGCAATCAAACATGTCTACCATTCTGATGTGGCTAACCATTTCAGTTTTTAAAAATTATTATTATCATCTGCTACTCAGCTTATGAACCCTTGGCTGTACCTGCTGCTCGTTAATTTCATCCATTATTGGCCTTTTTTTTTACTTGAGTGTCTCTCTCCCGTTCCAAAGAAACATGGTAGGTAGTCATCTTGGGTTCATTTTAAAACTTCATGGGAGCCCCGGATAGCTTATCTACTTCATCCTTCTTTAGTTTGGAGCACTCATATGACATGGTGCTATAATGACGTATGCCATTCACATACTACTTATGTATAACCCATAATGAGTTACTCAAACAAACAAACAATGCTTAATCAAATAATATATTTACAACATTACTCAAATATTGCTGAGATATTGAACACAGTACAGCCTTCAGGAAATCCCGCCCATTATTGCAGATGAAATGAGGGTGTTCGATGAAGCAATCCCACAATCTATATTGGGCTTCACTGATGTAGAAGTTCTGGATGCAATATTTGACTCTGCCAGTCTTGCAAGTGAGGTGTTGCCTCACCTAGAAGGACAGTATTTTTAAAATGGCAGAAAAAATCAGTGTCATAATCTTAAACACAGAAGATTCTGCTGATCTTGGTAATCCAGAGCAACATACTCAAAATGCTGGAGGAACTCAGCAGATCAGGCAGCATCTAATGAGAGAAATAAAAAGCAGACATTTCGGGCCAAGACCCTTCATCAGGATACAATATGGAGAGGCATAATCCCCAGGTTATGGGAATGCAGAACAACTTGAGCTCCACATTTCTTCCCCTGAATTCATTCGTCATCTTATTACCCTGTAGCTCAACTTGACAAGATGATTCTTCTTTATCATTCTCCAGACTGAAGATAACAGCCTGAAGACGACTTGCATGACACACTGAACAAAGCCCACAATGGACCTGACCTCAGGAGTTTAAGACTCAATAATCAGAAGAATCATGTTTAAATAACGAATGCTTGGTAGGAATTTACAGGATTTGTCCCCTTGATGGCTGAGGTTAAGGGAATTTATATTACAGCCCTGTCATTCATTTTTCCCATTTTGATATCTCATATTATTGTCATGTCCATAATAACTATCTGAGTACTTACTTTATTAATACTTACTTTACTAATAAGTGCAAATTTAGCATAATATGTAGCAAAGATTAAATCTGGTGTATTTTTACACAATTGAATGACTCCAACTTATTTTTATTTTATTTAGAGGTACAGCACATAACAGGCCCTTCAAGACCTTTGTGCGTGTCACCCAGCAACCCTCTGATTTAATCATGGGACAACTCACAATCACCAATTCCTTCTAACCCATACGTCTTTGGACTGCGGTAGGAACCCGAAGAAAACCCCCAAGCGCCTGGGAAGAAATATACAAACTTGCTTACAGACGACCCCAGAATTGAAATCCAAACTGCAATGCCCCAAGCTGTAATAGCATCAAAGTAGCCCCAAAGCAATGGCCCTACAGAATTCACCAGCGTGACGCAGGGGAACAATTCTACATGGAAGTGGCTCTATTTAATATTCTAACCCAAGAGCCAGTGACTATTATTGTTCAATATAAATGCAGCTCCCTTCTCAAATGTGTATTACGGACTATATCATTAAATCCAACAAATGGCACCCAGAAGGCATCACACATCATGTCTGATCAGAACTGAAAATGTTCTCTAATAGCTGAACCCTTACGATCATGAATTACAGAAATACTGTTGGTAAAAAAACTGAATCTCTCCTTTCACAAACTACACCAACTTTAAAAAAAAACATAAAACAAAGTTAACATCTTCGAATATCACCTTCGCACAATGCCATAGCAGCATTTATAAAACTTTTCTTTGTGCTTTAGATGTATTTTCTTTGTGCTCAACGTCCAATCACTTTAATCCACAATAAATCTTTCTTATATTTTGTTTATATCATCCGATTTTCTATCAGAATTTCTCCTCTTATCTCTCTTCTTCTGCAGACGGCAATTCACATTGGGATCTGTTGCCATGGGGATGGCAGCTTTTCATTACTTCAACAGAGTGACCATTCTTCATATACTGCCCGGAACAGAACAGTGAGCAGTAGAGTTCTATTCAAACATAAGGAAGCTCATTTCTGTGGACAATTCCCTTGCACACTGACAGGCAGTTCCATTGAATGAACTAATCAGGATGGTTTATAATACTTCAAAAACTTAAAAGGGATGATTTATTTATTACTTATTGAGATACAGAATGGAGTAGGCCTTTCTGGCCTTTTGAGCCACACAGCTAGCAATCCCTGATTTAACACTCGCCTAATCATGGAACAATTTACAATGACCAATTAACCTACTAACCAGTATGTCTTTGCCTTGTGGGAGCTGGAGCACCCAGAGGTCACAAAGGATGCAAAGAGTGGGAATAAGGGTGCCTTTTCTGTTTGGCTGCTGGTGACTAGTGATGTTCCACAGGGGTTTGTGTTGGGACTGATTCTTTTTACACTATACGTCAATGATTTGCTTGATGGAATTGATGACATGTTGCAAATTTTGCTGACAATATGAAGATACAGCAGGTAGTTCTGAGGAAGTAGAGAGGCTACAGAAGGACTTGCACATATTCGGAGAATGGGCAAAGAAATGGCAGATGGAAGACAACTGTCGGGAAGTGAATGATCATGCACTTTGGTAGGAGAAATGAAAGGGTTAACAATTTTCTAAATGGAGGGAAAATATCAAAAAAAATTGAGGTGGAAAGGGACTTAGGAATCCTTGTGCAAGATTCCCTAAAGGTTAAATCACAGATTAAGTTGATGGTGAGTGTTATGAACCAGCAGCAATAGATATAAAATTGAGTCCGGATTTATAAACAAACAACAACATTTATTAACCTCTGCTCAAAAACATAGAAAAGTAAACAAACAACTAACTTAACTGGAAGTAAACAGTTATGCAGCTATATCTAACAAACATTCAAACTTAGAAATAATTCTTAATGAGTTCTCATTCAAGCACAGACTTACAGTGGTAAATTCAGAAGTCCAAGTGATTTATAGAGTCATTATGGAAAGACTTTCCCGAAACAACAATTCCTTTGAAGAAATGATGAATCTGCTGATCACAGTTGAGAGGTGCCTTGTCCGAAGAAATGATAAGAAATGAAGTGTCTTAAAGGAACTGCCCTTTTGGCCAGAGGGTGGTCACTGCACAAACCTTCCTGACCTTGCAGCGGTTTAACTCAAATGTGCAAGCCGCAATTTCCCAAACAAAGATTCAAAAAGGTTGATCACTCCCAAAACACTGAACGACATTAACTTTATCCAATCCTTTGGGTTCAGATAATGTTGGTAATGTCTTCACGCTCCGATACTAAACTGTATGGGAAAAACAAACGTGCAACAAACAAAACCGGTGGCATCTTACTAAAATAGCCAACTGACATCAACAGGGTTGCAAAGTAAAATACAAATAAGAACCGTGTCACAGTCCGGGCTTTTCTTTTATACCATACCATCACATCACCCCACTGTCACAAGACCATTACATCATCCCACTCACAAGATCTCACTGTGGCATGTAACATGAGGAAGGCAAATGCAATAATACTTGAATTTCAAATGCATTCATTTCAAGTGGACTAGAATATAAAAGCAAGGATGTAATGTTGAGACTTTATAAAGTGCTGGTGAGGCCTCACTTGGGGTATTGTGAGCAGATTTGGGCCCCTCATCTTAGGAAGGATGTGTCAACAAAGGAGGTTCTCGGAAATGATACCCGGATTGAACAGCTTGTCATATTCAGAACATACGAAGGCTCTGGACCTGTATTCACTAGAATTCAGAAGAATGAATGGTGACCTCATCAAAATTTATCGAATAGTGAAAGGCATTGACAGAGTAGATGCGGACAGGATGTTTCCTATGGTGGGAGAGTCTAAGATGACAGGATACAGAGTCTAAGAGGTCAAATCTTTATGTAAATTAAAGGCAGAGTTTGATAGATTCTTGATTGGTCAGGGCATGAAGGGACGCGAGAAGGTAGGAGATTGGGGCTGAGAGGAAAATTGGATCAGCCATGATGAATTCGGCTCCTATATCTTATGGCTTGTGGATACAGGGAGAATGTACAAACTCCTAACAGGAAGCGGCATGAATTGAACCTGGGATTTTCACACACAATGGTCTCTAGAGTTTACAGAGAATGTTGTGAAAAGCAAATGTAGTTGAGCAGCAGTTCTGTAGGTGAAAAAGCCTTGTTAATGAGAGAGATCAGAGGGGAATGGCCAGACTGGTTCAGACTGACAGGAAGGTGACAGTAACTTGAATAACCACATGTTACAACAGTAGTACGCAGAAGGGCATCCCTAAATCCTCAACTCATCAAACCTAGAAGTTACTGGCACAGGAGGTTCCTAATAAAGTGGCCAGGAAGTGTAGTTCTCTTTTAGCAGGCATCCCATTACTTTCCACCCACTGACGTCACTCCATTGCTTAACTATACACTTTAAAAACTTCACATCTATGAGCAATGTAAAGAGATTTAATTTGAGATCCCAACCTTCAACAATAATTGGTAAATCCATGAAGCACACGGGAGATGAGAAATTGCTATTTATATTCATTGCTAAAAGAAAAGTTCAAGCTCAAGTTAATTGTCATTCAACCTTATACATGTAGAGTATGTTGCCAAATGAAACAATGTTCCTCCAGACCAAGGTGCACAACACAGTACACATAACTCACACACAACACATAATGAATTATTACCACAAATAAACTAACAAGTAATTAAATATATTCCAGAAGGCTGATACTTAGGTGCATTTTTGACACAAGCTAAAATGTAGACAATATGTGTCTGCCATGATGAGGCCACCTTCAAGGTGGAAGAGCAACCCTTTCTATTCTGCTGGGTAGCCTCCAATGTGATGGCACGAATATTGATTTCTCCTCCCAATAACATTTTTTTCTTTTCCTTCTCTCTTCCCTCTTCTTCTATTCCCAATTCTAGCCTCCTACCTCTCCTCCTGATGTGCCTTTCAATTCTCCATGGTAATCCTCCTCCTTCTCTTTGTCTCCACTCTCCTCTCCTATTAGATTCCTTCTTCTCCAGCCCTTTACCTTTTTCAATCATCAAACTTCATTAATCAAACTTCTAGATTCCTCCTTTCCCTTCCCACACCTTTTTATTCTGCTGTCTTCCCACTTCCTTTCCAGTCCTGATGAAGGGTTTTGGCTCCAAATGTTGACTGTTTATTCCTCTCCATAAATGCTCCTTATTCTGTTGATCTCCTCCAGCATTTTGAGTATGTTGTTCTGGATTTCCAGCATCTGCAGAATCCTTGTGTTTATGCTTACCTGTGAGATCTCCTACACTTCCCTCCAATAATCTTAAAATAATGTCACCTGGTATTAGTCATCTCCACCCTGGGGAAAAGACCATGATCTATGTCTCTTACCATCTTGTATACCTCCACCATATCTCATCATAATGCACGTTTTTTTTTGTTGATAGAATGGTGTTGACGGTATGCTTCAGTGTATTGACTTTGAAATCAAAAATGTTATTTATATGTTTTCTTTTGTAATGTGCATACTGTGAATACTTAGAAGGAAAATGGCATCAGCATTCCGGTGGCCAGTGGTTTATTAACAATGAGCTATCAACTTCCATTCTGTGTTTATTTTTACAATTTGTAACAGTGTTGTAACTGGAAACACTGACAATGTTAACACAATGAAGCTCTAAAATGTTTCAAAGTAAAGGTTGTGGTAGATTTATTACTTAGAAAATTTATGGATTATATTAATTAGCTTAATTAACTACACGGTATTTCACACTATATCAATATAGATTTCAAAATTATATTAGCATAATTTCAAAGTTTTATTAACATTAAAAAGTAACTTCCAGCTGCATGGTAACAGAGGCTATGTGTACAGGAGAATTTCAGTTACTGTGTGGCTTCACATCTGCACAGTTTATTGAGGGGCTGTGATCATTGGAAAAGAAGGATTGTACAGATTACAGCCGCGTGTTAATGAACTTGCGGAATGAGCAAATAGTTATCAGATAATTTTCAATTTATGAAGGGCTTCAGTTTGAAGCATCAACTGTTTATTCCCCTCCATAGACACTGCCTGACATGCTGAGTTCCTCCACCACCAGCATTTTGTGTGTGTTGCTCAACTGACCGTACCCATCTTCTGAAATTGTTGAAATAACAGTTACATGATTATGTACAGTAAGTAACATTTATGGAGGGTGGCACGGAAGCTTAGTGGTTAGCTTCATGCTTCCCAGCAGCAGCAGCAGCAATCGGCACTGGCTGTACGGCATTTGTATGTTCTCCCCTATGCCATGTGGGTTTCCTGCACCTTCAGCTGCTCTGGTTTCCCTCCACAGGTCAAAGGTTTGTAGGTTGCACAGTCACATGGGTGTAATTGGATCGTGCGGACACTGTGCTGTATCTCTAAATAAGTAAAATAAAAAAAAGACGGTGATCCTTATGCTGATAGAGAAAGTTACTTAGACGTACGTGTACAAACAGTAGGAGCAAGTACAGGACAAGCGACGTTTTAAATCTGGTCTAGCATTTGATCAGATCCAGGTAATCTGTTACACCTGAAATCCTGTACAAGTCAGGTAGGGAGGTGATAACCATTTCTTACTCCACTGTTCCAGTCCTGTGAATCTCCTGTTATCGAAATGGTTACTGCACAATCCTGGAGATCATTCTCAGGTGTCTAAAGCTATTTATTATTTCTTCACTTGGATTGAGAAGGAAATTACGGGATGGTAGTTTGTAGATATTTTATTTAACTCAGGCCAATGACTCAGGGAAGGAAACCATTTAATTTTCTTTGTAATACTTTGTAAAATAATTGAAGTCAGATGGCTGCCCATAAGGGCTGTTTCATTTCAGAATCAGGTGTTTTACAACTGACATACAGTATGATGTAAAACTTGTTGCTTTGTTGAAGCAGTACAGTGCAATACATAAAAAGTATTTTATGTTAAAATAAGAAATATAAATGATAAATAAGATGCAAAAAGGGAGCAAAATAGTGAGGGGTGATGATGGGTTCATTGTCTATTCAGAAACCCGATGGCAGGGGGGGAAGAAGCTGTTCCAAAAATATTGAGTGTGTATCTTCATGCTCCTATACCTCCTCCCTGATGGTGGTAATGAGAAGAGGGTAACTCCTGAACGGTGAGGATCCTTTAAAAAGCGGGACATCCCAGAGGCCAAACATTTTAATTCCCATTCCCATTCCTATTCTGACATGTCAGTCCATAACCTTCTCTTGTGCGCAGATGAGGCCAGCCTCAGGCTGAAGGAACAACACCTTATATTCCGTCTGTGTCGTCTCCAACCTGATGGCATGAACATTGATTTCTCCTTCCAGTAAAAAAATCCCTCCCCCTCCGCTCTTCTATTCTCCATTCTGACCTCTTAGTTTTTCCTGCTTGCCTATCACCTGCCTCTGGGTCCTTCCTCCTTTCCTTTCTCCTATGATCCACTCTCCTCTCCTATCATCAATCATGGAAAACCCCGACCATCCTCTGCACAGCACCATCCAGAGACAGAGAAGCAGCTTCAGCGGCAGGTTGCTGTCAATGCAATGCTCCTCAGACAGGATGAAGAGATCATTACTCCCCAACGCCATTCGGCTCTACAATTCAACCACCAGGGGCAAGACATGTTAAAGTGCCGGGGTTAGGACTGAGCTTAAGTTACCACTCAATGCACTTTAGTAAACTATTTAAGAACTTTTTAAAAGCTATTTATTAATGCTTTTTGGGAGGGTGATTTTTAGATGCATATCATATTTATACTGAGTTAAATACTGTATGTAATTAGTTTTGCTACAATAAGAGTATGGGACACTGGAAAAATGTTGAATTTCCCCTTGGGGATGAATAAAGTATCTATCTATCTATCTATCTATCTATCTATCTATCTATCTATCTATCAGATTCATTCCTCTCCAGCCCTTTAGCTTTCCCTACCACCTAGCTTCACCTATCATCTTCCAGCTATCCTCCTTCTCCTCCCACCACCTTTTTTATTCTGGCATCTTCCCCTTCCTTTCCAGTCGTGATGAAGGGTCTTGCCCGAAATGTCAGCTATTTACTCTTTTCCATAGATGCTGCCTGACCTGCTGAGCTCCTCCAGCATTTTGTGTGTGTTGTGTAATAATGGACTCTGCCTTCTTGAGGCACTGCATTTGAAGATGTCCTCGATGGTGGACATGTTGGTGAAATATATCTATTTAGTATGAAATAAAGCAGCCTAATTGTTCTAATTTGGACTTAGTTTATCAGAAATGTTCTTGGTCACTACTGAGAATTCTGAAAATGCAAATGACATTATAACACAGCTGTGATGATGTGCCACTGCAGAGTGGGACTCTAACCCTGAAAGGACATGAACTCTAATCACATGGAAAGTAAAATATTGAACCTGAGATGATTTTCTGGTGCTTGCTCATTGGTTGGTAGCCTCATTTTAAACTTTTTTATGGATTCAAATTAGTTTCATTTGTCACACTACAATGAATCGGAATTGGAATTGGGTTTAAATCATTGGCAATGTCAATATATGATAAATCTAAGTTGCAGTTGGAAATTTAAATATATATTAGGCCAGTTAGAAGAGTGGACT
The DNA here is from genome assembly GCF_030144855.1 of Hypanus sabinus. NCBI lineage: Eukaryota > Metazoa > Chordata > Chondrichthyes > Myliobatiformes > Dasyatidae > Hypanus > Hypanus sabinus. The sequence goes on from NC_082715.1 coordinate 6,406,658, forward strand.
GAAAGATGGCAGATGGATTTTAATGCTGATGAGATGCTACGTTTCAGGACTAATCAAAATAGGATATACATGGCAAATGGTAGGGCATTGAGAAATGCAGTAGAACAGAGTGATCTAGGAATAATGGTGCATGGTTCCCTGAAGGTGGAATCTCATGTGGATAGGGTGGTGAAGAAAGCTTTTGGTATGCTGGCCTTTATAAATCAGAGCATTGAGTATAGGAGATAGGATGTAATGTTAAAATTGTACAAGGCATTGATGAGGCCAAATATGGAGTATTGTGTACAGTTCTGGTCACTGGATTATAGGAAAGACGTCAACAAAATAGAGAGAGTACAGAGGAGATTTACTAGGATGTTACCTGGGTTTCAGCACCTAAGTTACAGAGAAAGGTTGAACAAGTTAGGTCTTTATTCTTTGGAGCGTAGAAGGTTGAGGGGGGACTTGATAGAGGTATTCAAAATTATGAGGGGGGTAGATAGAGTTGACATGAATAGGCTTTTTCCATTGAGAGTAGAGGAGATTCAAACAAGAGGACATGAGTTGAGAGTTAAGGGGCAAAAGTTTAGGGGTAACACGAGGGGGAACTTCTTTACTCAGAGAGTGGTAGCTGTGTGGAACTGGCTTCCAGTAGAAGTGGTAGAGGCAGGTTTGATTTTGTGATTTAAAAAAAATTTGATAGGTATATGGACAGGAAAGGAATAGACAATAGGTGCAGAAGTAGACCATTCGGCCCTTCGAGCCTGCACCGCCATTTTGAGATCATGGCTGATCAACTACTATCAATATCCGGTTCCTGCTTTTAATGTACACTTTTTCAGTGTTTTTCTTTCAATAGAGGGTTATGGGCTGAGTGCAGGTAAATGGGACCAGGTGAGAGTAATTGTTTGGCACAGACTAGAAGGGCCAAGATGGCCTGTTTCCATGCTGAAATTGCTATATTGTTATATGGTCTTATATATGTGTAAGATAAGCAGAGCAAAAAGTGAAAAAAAAGTGAAGTAGTGTTCATGGGTTCAATATCCATTCAGAAATCTGGTGACAGAGGGGAAGAAGCTATTCCAGAATCATTGAGCTATCAAATCATAGAGTGAAATGTGTAGTTTGGGTCAATGATCTATACTGTCTGAAGATTATGTTGGCAGCATCCCCCAGGTATTGTCACAGTTTTGGCACCAAAATAGCTAACCAGAAATCAATAAGCCTAACCTGTACCTCTTTGGAATGTGGGAGGAAACTGGAGAACACAGAGGAAACCGATGCTGTTATGGAAACAATATACAAACTGCTCACAGATGGTGGTGGGAATTGAACCCGGGTCCATAGTGCTGTGATAGTGTTGTGTTAACTGTTGCTCTACCTTTCAACTTGACCTTGACCGTGCCATCCAGTAACCACTGTTCCCTCTAAGCTGTGCAGGTGCACACCTCACAATGGCTGATATGCTCCTGTACACAGCTGGAATTTTCTTTACATGTAGACATTTAAAGTGCTGTGCAGTTTTCAAGCTGTGTAAAAAGTTTCCTGCTTGGAGCAATGATTGGTCAGAGCAGCTGTAAAAAAAAAATTAGAGGGTATGTTGCCTGCAATGGTGTTTGCTTCTCAAGATTTGATGCTCCTTTCTACATTACCCTGTTCTGTTTCTGTAATCACCCGGGGTCTGCAGGGCTGTGTGGTTCCAACTGCAGGGAGCTGTGTCTTTGCCGACCAGTAGACCACTCGTCACACTATAAATTAGTTTTTACTGGCAGACACTAACAGAGGAGGAAGAAATATTTAATTACCCACTGGGGTTGATTTTGCTAATGCAAAACCAATTTTGCCCTTTAATGTACACTTTTTCAGTGTTTTTCTTTCAAATAGAAATTTTAAAAAATTATTTGCTACCGAATTAAGAAGCAGAAATGTTTTGTGCTGATTAATACCTCTTTCTCCTTTTCTATAAGGAAAAAAGAATGTCATTTAAATCCTTTTGCAATGCAGTTTTAACAAAATTTGCCAAGAACAATATCATGTGCTATTTATCATAGCTACTATTTTAATAGTAGTTCCACGTTCTAGTCCTTGGAGACTAGAATTCCTTCTTAAGTTGCCAGTATAGCAGTATATCTCCTCTCAGACAGGAGAGGCACTGTCATTGCCGAATGCAGACACATTAATGGCTGGCATTGAGATGATGGCTGCCAATGAAGGAACGACCTTTACTCTGGTAATCCAGATAATGATGAGAATGTGTGGATCTTTTTTATAATGGATACATAATGTTAAAAGTTTTTATTGATTTTCTATTGGTAAGAACTGTACCACAACACATTAAATGGTGATCTGTGTAGTACATTGTAGTACATTCCTCTTTAACTTCTACCAACAAAAATGGATGGCACAGTAGTGTAGTGTTTAGCATGAAGCCATTACAGTGCCAGCAGTAGCGTAGAGGTTAGCACAATGCTTTACATTAAAGGTGACCCTGGTTCAACTTCTGCCACTGTCTGTAAAAAGTTTGAACAATCCCTCCATGACCATATGATTTTTACCGGGTGCTCCGGTTTCCTCTCACGGTCTGAAGATTTACCGGTTGGCAGGTTAGTTACCCTATGACTCCATGATTAGGCTCGGATTGTTGGACGGAACAGCTTGAAAGGCTGAAAGGGTCTCTTCCACACTGGATCTCAATAAATAAATAAAACTTTTTTATGTTCTCTTCGTGACCGTGTGGGTTTCTTCCAGGTGGTCATGTTTTCTTCCACATACTGTGGGTGCCGTGGTAACGTTGTGGCTAGCACAATGCTGTTACAGCTCGGGGCATCAGAGCTTGGAGTTCAATTCCATCATCCTCTTGAAGGAGTTTGTATATTCTCCCTGTGACCAGGCAGGTTTCCTCCAATTTCCTCCCACAGTCCAAAGACATACCGGTTACTAGATGAATTAGTCATTGTAAATTGTCCTGTGACTAGGCTGAGGTTAACCTGGTGGTTGGTGTGAGCTCATTGGGCTGGAGTGGCTTGTTCCCCACTGTATCTCTAAATAAATGAATAAGTAAATTCCAAAGACGTCCAGGTTGGGAGTACGAGTTGTGGGCATTCTATGTATGATGACATGATGACATGTTCAGGCTGCCTGCAGAACATCCGTCGGTCATTCATGCAAGTAATGCGTTTCATTGCATGTTTTGAGCTTTTAGTGTCCAAATAAAGCCAATCTTTAAAAGATCTTTAATATTTAAATTGAACTGACAATCTTCTGCTGCAACAGAGCTATGCTAAAAAGTCTTCTGAGTCAAAGCTATAAACAATATCAGATGCGCTTGCCTCCTTAACCATTGGTAACTGGCTGACTTTCACTATGATAACTCAGGCACATATTGATGCCGCTGGAGAATATGAAAAATTAATTTAATATGGTACAGTATAAATGACAAAATGTATAAAATCTGTAATAACATAACTATGGGCTAAGGAATGACTCTAGGCTCCTGGATTCAATTCTCCAGCCAATATAATGGCTTCTGTGTTTCAGATTCAACTCATCTCATTTTAAAAATGGGTTTAAATAATAGAGATGGATTTGAACTTAAATATCAGATCAAGCAAACTTGAGCAAAATAACTCATGGGGCAGTGTAGCAGTTAGCACTCTGCTTTAGAGCCAGCAGTCACTGACCAGGGTTCAATTCCCACTGCTGCCTGTGAAGGGTTTGTATGATCTCCCTGTGACTGTGTTAGCTTCCCTCACATACTGGAGATGTGTGGTTAGGGTTAATGAGTTGTGAGTATTTTCTGTTGGAGCTGGAAGCAATGCGAAACTCCTCGCTGATTTGATTGGATTCAAACAATGTTTGTTTGTTTGTTTATTTACTGAGATGCAGTAAGCGATAGGCCCTTCCCGCCCTTTGCTCTGTCCAGCAGCCTCAAATTTCATCCTGAGCTAATCACAGGACAACTTACAATGACCAATTAACCTACCGACTGGTAGGTGTTTGGACTGTGGGAGGAAAGCTGAGCACCTGGAGGAAACCCACACAGTCACGGGGAGACTCCTTACAGGCAGCAGCGGGAATTGCACCCCAGCGCCTGTACTGCAAAACGTTGCGCTAACCACTCAGCCACTGCGTTTCAACATGCTTTTGTAAATGAAGCTAATCTTATCTTTAAAAGGGTACCAGTGACGTAATTTGTAGATGTACCATGGGGAGCATTCTAAATGACTGCATCACCACAACACACACAAAGTGCTGGAGGAACTCAGCAGGCCAGGCAGCATCAATAGGACAAAATACAGTCCACGTTTCAGACCGAAATCCTACAACAGGACTGGAGAGAAAAGGATGTTGCAATGTGAAGCTGTCCTGTAGTCTGTTGGTCCTGGCTTTAACGCTGCGGTACCGTTTGCCAGACAGAAGCAGCTGAATCAGTTTATGGTTGGGGTTTCTCATGTCCCCGATGATCTTCCAGACCTTCTTTCTGCACCTGCTGCTATAAATGTTTTCAGTGGAGGGAAGTTCACATCCACAGATGCTCTGGGCTGTCCGTACCACTCTCTGCAGTGCCCAGCGATGAAGATTGGTGGGGTTCCTGTACCAGCCAGTGACACCAGTCAGGATGCTCTCAGTGGTGCCCCTGTAGAAGGTCTTGAGGATTTGGGGGCCCATGCCGAACTTCTTCAGTCACCTGAGGTGGAAGAGGCTCTATTGTGCTTTTCTTGCCACAAGTTTGGTTAAATAGATGTTCATGTCATCAGGTTAGAGGCTACCCAGATGGAATATAGGGTGCTGTTCCTCCAACCTGAGTGTGAGATATTGCTTTTTCTGGCAGATGGGATGTAAGTGCTCGACAAAGCAGTCTTTCAATCTATGTGGGGTCTCTCTGAAATACAGGAGGCCACACTGGGAGCACCGCATACAGTATATGACGCCCAACAGACTCACAGATGAAGTGAAGTGGAAGGACTGTTTGGGGCCCTGAATGGTAGTGAGGGAGGAGGTGTAGGGGCAGGTGTAGCACTTGTTCCACTAGCAAGGGTAAGTGCCAGGAGGGAGATTAGTGGGGAGGCATAATTGGACAAGGGAGTCATGGAGGGAGCAATCCTTGTGGAAAGCGGGGTTGAGGGAAAGATGTGCTTGTTGGTGGGATCCCATTGGAGATGGTAGAAGTTCCAGAGAATTATGTGCTGGATGTTGAGGCTGGTGAGGACAGGAGGAGCCCTATCCCTGGTAGGTGGGTGGGAGGTGAGGACAGGAGGAGCCCTGTCCCTGGTAGGTGGGTGGGAGGTGAGGACAGGAGGAGCCGTCCCTGGTAGGTGGGTGGGAGGTGAGGACAGGAGGAGCCGTCCCTGGTAGGTGGGTGGGAGGTGAGGACAGGAGGAGCCCTATCCCTGGTAGGTGGGTGGGAGGTGAGGACAGGAGGAGCCGTCCCTGGTAGGTGGGTGGGAGGTGAGGACAGGAGGAGCCGTCCCTGGTAGGTGGGTGGGAGGTGAGGACAGGAGGAGCCCTATCCCTGGTAGGTGGGTGGGAGGTGAGGACAGGAGGAGCCCTATCCCTGGTAGGTGGGTGGGAGGTGAGGACAGGAGGAGCCGTCCCTGGTAGGTGGGTGGGAGGTGAGGACAGGAGGAGCCCTATCGCTGGTAGGTGGGTGGGAGGTGAGGACAGGAGGAGCCCTGTCCCTGGTAGGTGGGTGGGAGGTGAGGACAGGAGGAGCCGTCCCTGGTAGGTTGGTGGGAGGTGAGGACAGGAGGAGCCCTATCCCTGGTAGGTGGGTGGGAGGTGAGGACAGGAGGAGCCCTGTCCCTGGTAGGTGGGTGGGAGGTGAGGACAGGAGGAGCCGTCCCTGGTAGGTTGGTGGGAGGTGAGGACAGGAGGAGCCGTCCCTGGTAGGTGGGTGGGAGGTGAGGACAGGAGGAGCCCTATCCCTGGTAGGTGGGTGGGAGGTGAGGACAGGAGGAGCCGTCCCTGGTAGGTGGGTGGGAGGTGAGGACAGGAGGAGCCCTGTCGCTGGTAGGTGGGTGGGAGGTGAGGACAGGAGGAGCCCTGTCGCTGGTAGGTGGGTGGGAGGTGAGGACAGGAGGAGCCCTGTCGCTGGTAGGTGGGTGGGAGGTGAGGACAGGAGGAGCCCTATCCCTGGTAGGTGGGTGGGAGGTGAGGACAGGAGGAGCCGTCCCTGGTAGGTGGGTGGGAGGTGAGGACAGGAGGAGCCGTCCCTGGTAGGTGGGTGGGAGGTGAGGACAGGAGGAGCCCTATCCCTGGTAGGTGGGTGGGAGGTGAGGACAGGAGGAGCCCTGTCGCTGGTAGGTGGGTGGGAGGTGAGGACAGGAGGAGCCCTGTCCCTGGTAGGTGGGTGGGAGGTGAGGACAGGAGGAGCCCTGTCGCTGGTAGGTGGGTGGGAGGTGAGGACAGGAGGAGCCGTCCCTGGTAGGTGGGTGGGAGGTGAGGACAGGAGGAGCCCTGTCGCTGGTAGGTGGGTGGGAGGTGAGGACAGGAGGAGCCCTGTCCCTGGTAGGTGGGTGGGAGGTGAGGACAGGAGGAGCCCTGTCCCTGGTAGGTGGGTGGGAGGTGAGGACAGGAGGAGCCCTGTCGCTGGTAGGTGGGTGGGAGGTGAGGACAGGAGGAGCCGTCCCTGGTAGATGGGTGGGAGGTGAGGACAGGAGGAGCCCTATCCCTGGTAGGTGGGTGGGAGGTGAGGACAGGAGGAGCCCTATCCCTTGTAGGTCGGTGGGAGGTGAGGACAGGAGGAGCCGTCCCTGGTAGGTGGGTGGGAGGTGAGGACAGGAGGAGCCGTCCCTGGTAGGTGGGTGGGAGGTGAGGACAGGTGGAGCCCTATCCCTGGTAGGTGGGTGGGAGGTGAGGACAGGAGGAGCCCTGTCCCTGGTAGGTGGGTGGGAGGTGAGGACAGGAGGAGCCCTGTCGCTGGTAGGTGGGTGGGAGGTGAGGACAGGAGGAGCCCTATCCCTGGTAGGTGGGTGGGAGGTGAGGACAGGAGGAGCCCTGTCGCTGGTAGGTGGGTGGGAGGTGAGGACAGGAGGAGCCCTATCGCTGGTAGGTGGGTGGGAGGTGAGGACAGGAGGAGCCCTATCGCTGGTAGGTGGGTGGGAGGTGAGGACAGGAGGAGCCCTATCCCTGGTAGGTGGGTGGGAGGTGAGGACAGGAGGAGCCCTGTCCCTGGTAGGTGGGTGGGAGGTGAGGACAGGAGGAGCCCTGTCGCTGGTAGGTGGGTGGGAGGTGAGGACAGGAGGAGCCGTCCCTGGTAGATGGGTGGGAGGTGAGGACAGGAGGAGCCCTATCCCTGGTAGGTGGGTGGGAGGTGAGGACAGAAAGAGCCCTATCCCTTGTAGGTCGGTGGGAGGTGAGGACAGGAGGAGCCGTCCCTGGTAGGTGGGTGGGAGGTGAGGACAGGAGGAGCCGTCCCTGGTAGGTGGGTGGGAGGTGAGGACAGGTGGAGCCCTATCCCTGGTAGGTGGGTGGGAGGTGAGGACAGGAGGAGCCCTGTCCCTGGTAGGTGGGTGGGAGGTGAGGACAGGAGGAGCCCTGTCGCTGGTAGGTGGGTGGGAGGTGAGGACAGGAGGAGCCCTATCCCTGGTAGGTGGGTGGGAGGTGAGGACAGGAGGAGCCCTGTCGCTGGTAGGTTGGTCGGAGGTGAGGACAGGAGGAGCCCTATCGCTGGTAGGTGGGTGGGAGGTGAGGACAGGAGGAGCCCTATCGCTGGTAGGTGGGTGGGAGGTGAGGACAGGAGGAGCCCTATCCCTGGTAGGTGGGTGGGAGGTGAGGACAGGAGGAGCCGTCCCTGGTAGGTGGGTGGGAGGTGAGGACAGGAGGAGCCCTGTCGCTGGTAGGTGGGTGGGAGGTGAGGACAGGAGGAGCCCTATCCCTGGTAGGTGGGTGGGAGGTGAGGACAGGAGGAGCCCTGTCCCTGGTAGGTGGGTGGGAGGTGAGGACAGGAGGAGCCCTATCCCTGGTAGGTGGGTGGGAGGTGAGGACAGGAGGAGCCCTATCCCTGGTAGGTGGGTGGGAGGTGAGGACAGGAGGAGCCCTATCCCTGGTAGGTGGGTGGGAGGTGAGGACAGGAGGAGCCCTATCGCTGGTAGGTGGGTGGGAGGTGAGGACAGGAGGAGCCCTATCCCTGGTAGGTGGGTGGGAGGTGAGGACAGGAGGAGCCCTATCCCTGGTAGGTCGGTGGGAGGTGAGGACAGGAGGAGCCGTCCCTGGTAGGTGGGTGGGAGGTGAGGACAGGAGGAGCCCTATCCCTGGTAGGTGGGTGGGAGGTGAGGACAGGAGGAGCTGTCCCTGGTAGGTGGGTGGGAGGTGAGGACAGCAGGAGCCCTATCCCTGGTAGGTGGGTGGGAGGTGAGGACAGGAGGAGCCCTGTCCCTGGTAGGTGGGTGGGAGGTGAGGACAGGAGGAGCCCTATCCCTGGTAGGTGGGTGGGAGGTGAGGACAGGAGGAGCCCTATCCCTGGTAGGTGGGTGGGAGGTGAGGACAGGAGGAGCCCTATCGCTGGTAGGTGGGTGGGAGGTGAGGACAGGAGGAGCCCTATCCCTGGTAGGTGGGTGGGAGGTGAGGACAGGAGGAGCCCTATCCCTGGTAGGTGGGTGGGAGGTGAGGACAGGAGGAGCTGTCCCTGGTAGGTGGGTGGGAGGTGAGGACAGGAGGAGCCCTGTCGCTGGTAGGTGGGTGGGAGGTGAGGACAGGAGGAGCCGTCCCTGGTAGGTGGGTGGGAGGTGAGGACAGGAGGAGCCCTATCGCTGGTAGGTGGGTGGGAGGTGAGGACAGGAGGAGCCCTGTCCCTGGTAGGTTGGTGGGAGGTGAGGACAGGAGGAGCCCTATCACTGGTAGGTGGGTGGGAGGTGAGGACAGGAGGAGCCCTATCCCTGGTAGGTGGGTGGGAGGTGAGGACAGGAGGAGCCGTCCCTGGTAGGTGGGTGGGAGGTGAGGACAGGAGGAGCCGTCCCTGGTAGGTGGGTGGGAGGTGAGGACAGGAGGAGCCCTATCGCTGGTAGGTGGGTGGGAGGTGAGGACAGGAGGAGCCCTATCCCTGGTAGGTGGGTGGGAGGTGAGGACAGGAGGAGCCCTATCCCTGGTAGGTGGGTGGGAGGTGAGGACAGGAGGAGCTGTCCCTGGTAGGTGGGTGGGAGGTGAGGACAGGAGGAGCCGTCCCTGGTAGGTGGGTGGGAGGTGAGGACAGGAGGAGCCGTCCCTGGTAGGTGGGTGGGAGGTGAGGACAGGAGTTGCCCTATCCCTGGTAGGTTGGTGGGAGGTGAGGACAGGAGGAGCCCTGTCGCTGGTAGGTGGGTGGGAGGTGAGGACAGGAGGAGCCGTCCCTGGTAGGTGGGTGGGAGGTGAGGACAGGAGGAGCCGTCCCTGGTAGGTGGGTGGGAGGTGAGGACAGGAGGAGCCGTCCCTGGTAGGTGGGTGGGAGGTGAGGACAGGAGGAGCCCTGTCCCTGGTAGGTGGGTGGGAGGTGAGGACAGGAGGAGCCCTATCCCTGGTAGGTGGGTGGGAGGTGAGGACAGGAGGAGCCGTCCCTGGTAGGTGGGTGGGAGGTGAGGACAGGAGGAGCCGTCCCTGGTAGGTGGGTGGGAGGTGAGGACAGGAGGAGCCCTATCACTGGTAGGTGGGTGGGAGGTGAGGACAGGAGGAGCCCTATCCCTGGTAGGTGGGTGGGAGGTGAGGACAGGAGGAGCCGTCCCTGGTAGGTGGGTGGGAGGTGAGGACAGGAGGAGCCCTATCCCTGGTAGGTGGGTGGGAGGTGAGGACAGGAGGAGCCGTCCCTGGTAGGTGGGTGGGAGGTGAGGACAGGAGGAGCCCTATCCCTGGTAGGTGGGTGGGAGGTGAGGACAGGAGGAGCCGTCCCTGGTAGGTGGGTGGGAGGTGAGGACAGGAGGAGCCGTCCCTGGTAGGTGGGTGGGAGGTGAGGACAGGAGGAGCCCTATCGCTGGTAGGTGGGTGGGAGGTGAGGACAGGAGGAGCCCTATCCCTGGTAGGTGGGTGGGAGGTGAGGACAGTAGGAGCCCTATCCCTGGTAGGTGGGTGGGAGGTGAGGACAGGAGGAGCCCTATCCCTGGTAGGTGGGTGGGAGGTGAGGACAGGAGGAGCCCTATCGCTGGTAGGTGGGTGGGAGGTGAGGACAGGAGGAGCCCTATCCCTGGTAGGTGGGTGGGAGGTGAGGACAGGAGGAGCCCTATCCCTGGTAGGTTGGTGGGAGGTGAGGACAGGAGGAGCCCTGTCGCTGGTAGGTGGGTGGGAGGTGAGGACAGGAGGAGCCCTATCCCTGGTAGGTGGGTGGGAGGTGAGGACAGGAGGAGCCGTCCCTGGTAGGTGGGTGGGAGGTGAGGACAGGAGGAGCCGTCCCTGGTAGGTGGGTGGGAGGTGAGGACAGGAGGAGCCCTATCGCTGGTAGGTGGGTGGGAGGTGAGGACAGGAGGAGCCCTATCCCTGGTAGGTGGGTGGGAGGTGAGGACAGGAGGAGCCCTATCCCTGGTAGGTGGGTGGGAGGTGAGGACAGGAGGAGCTGTCCCTGGTAGGTGGGTGGGAGGTGAGGACAGGAGGAGCCGTCCCTGGTAGGTGGGTGGGAGGTGAGGACAGGAGGAGCCGTCCCTGGTAGGTGGGTGGGAGGTGAGGACAGGAGTTGCCCTATCCCTGGTAGGTTGGTGGGAGGTGAGGACAGGAGGAGCCCTGTCGCTGGTAGGTGGGTGGGAGGTGAGGACAGGAGGAGCCGTCCCTGGTAGGTGGGTGGGAGGTGAGGACAGGAGGAGCCGTCCCTGGTAGGTGGGTGGGAGGTGAGGACAGGAGTTGCCCTATCCCTGGTAGGTAGGTGGGAGGTGAGGACAGGAGGAGCCCTGTCCCTGGTAGGTTGGTGGGAGGTGAGGACAGGAGGAGCCGTCCCTGGTAGGTGGGTGGGAGGTGAGGACAGGAGGAGCCGTCCCTGGTAGGTGGGTGGGAGGTGAGGACAGGAGGAGCCGTCCCTGGTAGGTGGGTGGGAGGTGAGGACAGGAGGAGCCCTATCGCTGGTAGGTGGGTGGGAGGTGAGGACAGGAGGAGCCCTGTCCCTGGTAGGTGGGTGGGAGGTGAGGACAGGAGGAGCCCTATCCCTGGTAGGTGGGTGGGAGGTCAGGACAGGAGGAGCCGTCCCTGGTAGGTGGGTGGGAGGTGAGGACAGGAGGAGCCGTCCCTGGTAGGTGGGTGGGAGGTGAGGACAGGAGGAGCCCTATCACTGGTAGGTGGGTGGGAGGTGAGGACAGGAGGAGCCCTATCCCTGGTAGGTGGGTGGGAGGTGAGGACAGGAGGAGCCGTCCCTGGTAGGTGGGTGGGAGGTGAGGACAGGAGGAGCCCTATCCCTGGTAGGTGGGTGGGAGGTGAGGACAGGAGGAGCCGTCCCTGGTAGGTGGGTGGGAGGTGAGGACAGGAGGAGCCCTATCGCTGGTAGGTGGGTGGGAGGTGAGGACAGGAGGAGCCCTATCCCTGGTAGGTTGGTGGGAGGTGAGGACAGGAGGAGCCCTGTCGCTGGTAGGTGGGTGGGAGGTGAGGACAGGAGGAGCCCTATCCCTGGTAGGTGGGTGGGAGGTGAGGACAGGAGGAGCCCTATCCCTGGTAGGTGGGTGGGAGGTGAGGACAGGAGGAGCCCTGTCCCTGGTAGGTGGGTGGGAGGTGAGGACAGGAGGAGCCCTATCCCTGGTAGGTGGGTGGGAGGTGAGGACAGGAGGAGCCCTATCCCTGGTAGGTGGGTGGGAGGTGAGGACAGGAGGAGCCCTATCCCTGGTAGGTGGGTGGGAGGTGAGGACAGGAGGAGCCCTATCGCTGGTAGGTGGGTGGGAGGTGAGGACAGGAGGAGCCCTATCACTGGTAGGTGGGTGGGAGGTGAGGACAGGAGGAGCCCTATCACTGGTAGGTGGGTGGGAGGTGAGGACAGGAGGAGCCCTATCCCTGGTAGGTGGGTGGGAGGTGAGGACAGGAGGAGCCCTATCCCTGGTAGGTGGGTGGGAGGTGAGGACAGGAGGAGCCCTATCCCTGGTAGGTGGGTGGGAGAATCTTCCAGTTGTCACTCTATGGTGGCAACTGGTTCAATTCAATTCAATGGTTTCTTTCACTACTATCATGTATTGCATTGAATTGCAGCCACAAAGTCAACAAATTTGATGACATAATACCAGTGACGTTAAATTGTTTCTGATTTGTTCCACCCTACCACTCACTCTCTGTGTCACTTTCAGTCACTGCTTTGAATTATCTGTTAATCTTTCTTTTCCAAGTTCTCCTTCCTATTTTTTTCTGTCTAATTATCTATTTTCAAATATAATAATGAAATATAGTTAATAATAAAATAATGAATAATAATAATGTATGTTTCATTGTACATATAACAAATAAACTGGAATATTGAATCTCCAAATGCTCTATCTCTTCGACCATTTCTTTCTTGTTCTCTCCTTCTAGATAATGGTAGAATGGATGAATGCTGAATTCGGCGAGAGCACATTGATTCTGTATAACGCTCTCTCTTGGGTGATGGTAGGCCTGACTGTTTCCATGATTGCACTCAGCTAGGAGTTTTGTGAGCGTTCCAAAATAAACCCAAGTTAAGGCTTGAAATGACAAGAGGTGAAGGTTCATGGGTGAGGAGTTCACCCTGGGGGAACGCTACTTATCCCTTTTTAGCCATAGTATTCATGTGGCTTCATGTCGGTAATAACCTCTAAATTAAAGTTGATTAGGACTGGAATTTGGCACAGAATCTGTTTTGTCTGCAGTTGCTACAGATGACAGGAATCAGAAGAGAGCCAGCAACTGCTACAAACATTTGGTATGTGAATGTGAACGCAGCTACAGAATGGGAAACGTAACCAAAAGGTGATCATTGACTACTGAGGGAGGAAATCAGAAGTCCATGTCCCAGTCCTCATGAGGGGATTGAAGGTAATTGGGATTATATCAAAGCGTCTGTCCCTGGACCAGCACATAAGGACTATTACAAAGAAGATGTGGCAGCACTTTTCATTTCTTAAAGGATTGTGAAGGATCAGCAAGTCATCTAAAACTTTGACAGAGTTCTGTAGGCGTTGGTAGAGAATATACTGACTGGTTGCCTCACAGTCTGGCTTGGAAACACCAATGTGCAGGAACGGACAAGTCTTCAGAAAGCAGTGGATGCAGCTCAGTCCATCACAGACAGAGCCTTCCCCACCACTGAGCACATCTACGAGGAGCACTGTCACGAAAAGCAGCATCCGTCATCAAGGATTCCTGCCATCCAGGCCATGTTCTCTTCATCCCACTACTACCAGGGTGGAGGTACAGAAAACTTATGTCCCACACAACCAAGTTCAGAGAAACTTATTCATAGGGAAGGTGGATAATAGTGCTGAAGATGAGGTAGCTGATTTACAAACAGAGATAATCTGTAATGAGGCGAGGCTGTTGACATGGCAACAGTGCAGTCAACAGAATAAGTTGCAATGTAAAAGGTGGACTAAAACAAAAAGGCTGAATACAGTACTGAAAGTGATGCATCTGAATGTGCATAGTGCAGATGAAAAAGGTAGATTAGCTGGTATGATATTGGAAGCATCAGTGAATCATGGCTGAAAGATTATAGCTGCGAGTTTTATGTCCAAGGATATACATTGCTTCAAAAGGATGGGCAGGAAGGCAAAGGGGGCAGCTTTGCCCTGTTGGTAAAAAATGAAATCAACTCATTAGAAAGAGATGATGGAGAATCATTGTGGATAGAGCTAAGGAACTACAAGGATAAAAAGACACTGATGGGAGTTGCATACAGACACCCAAACAGTAGTAAGGATGTGGCCTACAAGTTACAATGGGAGATAGAGAATCCATGCCAAGATGGTAATGTTACAGTAGCCATGGGCAACTTCAATATGCAGATGAACTGGGGAAATCAGGTTGATGCTGGATTCCAGAAGGAAGAATTTCTAGAGTGCCTACAAGATGATTTCTTAGAGAAGCTTGTGATTCCACCCACGAGAGGATCAGCTATTCTGAATTGGTTGTTGTGCAATGAACCAGAATTGATTAGAGAGCTTTTTGGAGAAAGTGATCATAATATGATCAAATTCATCCTGGAATTCGAGAAGGAGAAGCTAAAGTCAGATGTATCAATATTACAGCGGAGCAAAGGAAATTACAGAGGCATGAGAGAGCAGTTGGCTAGAATTGATTGGAAAAAGACACTGGCAATGGTTACAGGAGATCAGCAACGGCTGGTGTAACCCTCAGGTTTGGCCACATGTGCTTGTCTAGGGGAAGGCAGCCTTCGGCCCAGCCAAACTTGAGAAATCTTGTTTGTGTGGATGCTGTGTGATATGTTGCCTGGTTACAAATCCATACCACAAAATATCAGACAGTACACCATATGCAATTAAATAATTTCACTTTATAATTCTTAATCTGACTATAGGGTTAGTAACAAAAAGAAAAAAGAAAAGGGTCTATTTTAATGGAACAGTTTAATGTGCAAGTTGGAGCTCACGATTGTCCATCCATTCATTCCTCATTGACCTCCTCCAAGAGTTGCCAACTCCCAGACCCTCACTCCAAGTCCACTCCATCCTGTGGACTACCCACTCTCCACTCATATCTTCTCTTGCCATCCCTCACCAACAAAAGTCTAGAAAGCCCTTCTCTCAGGCACACAAGAAAGAAACAGCACTCCCCTCATTGGATGGTGGACATTCTAAAGCCCCTGTTACCTCTAGTCATAACTCAAACACTGCTGCTACAAATATACCATTACATTAGCAGTGAAACCTTACAGAGCGTTACTGTGGTAAACTATGTATACCTGTCTGGACATGCCCCTCTGCTGCCTGCTCCCACAGACCCCTGTACAAAGGTGACTGGGGCACTGCTCCTCCCTCAGTCTCCGAGATGTTGTTCTCTCTTTTTGCTGCTAATAAAAGCCTATCGTTCACTTCCAGTCTCCGAGAGTTATTGATCGTGCATCAGTTACACTGGAATTTCTGAATTAATTCAGAAGGCACAGGATATACACATCCCAAAGAGAAAGAAATATTCTAAAGGAATGATGGCTAACAAGAGAAGTCAAAGCTAACATAAAAGCCAAAGAGAGGGTATATAAAATGAGTGGGAAGTTAGAGGATTATGAAACTTTTAAAAACCACAAAAGGCAACTAAAAAGTAATTAAGAAGTTAAAGATGGAATACATAAGTAAGCTAGCCAATGATGTTAGAGGATACCCAAAGTTTCTTCAGATACATGAAGTGGAAAAGAGAGGTGAGAGTGGATATCGGACTGATGGAAAACAATGCTGGAAAGACAATAATGGAGGACAATGAACTGGTGGACAAACTGAATAAGGACTTTGTATTACTCTTCCTGTGGAAGACTCTAACAATATGGTGAAGGTTCCAGGTGTCAGGAGTCATGAAGAGTGTGTGGTTATCATAACTAGAGAGAAGGTTCTTGGAGATAAAAGGTCTGAAGGAGGAAAAGACACTTGGACCAGATGGTGTACACTCCTGAGTTCGGTAAGAGTTGGCTGAAGAAATCTTGGAGGCATTAGTATTGATCTTTCAAAAATCACTAGATTCTGGAATAGTTCTGGAAGACTGGGAAGTTATAAATGTCACTCGACTCTTCAAGAAGGGAGAGAGGCAGAAGCAAGGAAACTGTGGGTCTGTTACTCTGACCTCAGTGGTTGGGAAGGTGTTGGATTCGATTACTATTAAAGATGAGGACTTAGGGTGCTTGGAGGCTCGGCCAAAGTCAGCATGGTTTCCTCAAGCAAAAATCTTGTCTGACATATCTGTTGGAATTCTTTGAAGAAATAACAAACAGGATAAACAAAGGAGAATTGGTTGATGTTGAGTATTTGGATTTTCAGAAGGCCTTTGACAAGCTGCCACACATGAGGCTGCTTTATCAAGTTATGAGCCCATTGTACTACAACAAAGATTCTAGTTTGGATAAAGCAGATTGACAGGTGGCAAAGAGTGGGAATGAAGGGAGCCTTTTCTGGCTGGCTGCTGGTGACTAGTGGAATTCAACAGGGGTCTGTGTTGGGGCCAATTATTTTTACATTATGTAACACTTATCCAACAGGCTGGTATACGTATAGGGGAAAAGGAGATCCAGCCACTCACCAACCCCACCTCCCGTACACGCAGGTGCTGTGAGAATCAAGTTTATGCCTCGCGCACACACACAAGTATCAAATTCACACCAGATACCGTTATGAAATACACTTTAAAGAGTTTACTAAAACTAAAAGAGTACCAGGCAATACAGTATATATGAAAGAAAAGAAAAAGCAAAAGGCGCCAACTTATCAAAGTTTAGTCAGTTTAGTGCACATCGTTGGAGCTCAACCATCGAACCATTTGACCCCTCGTCACTTTCCTCCGACCTCCACATCTTCGCACCCGGGACCACCCCCGGTGGTCAACCAAGCAGTGCAGCGCATGTCCACCTTCCTCGGCGTCTTCCTCCCGACTCTCTCGAAAACCCGCGAAAACCCCCCCCCCCCCCAAGCTCCCAGCCCCACAAGACAAAATAACATTCCCCATTGGTTAACAAATGAATACAATCCCCATATCAGCAAGTCTAAAGCTAAACAACTGCGAGAGAAACACTTATCAGACAAAGAAGCATTCCTACTCTTAACAAACCAAAGAAGCCATTTTGAGTCACATACACAAGACATTGTACAATTATATGTCAATGATTTGGATGATGAAATATATGGTTTTATTTCAAAGTTTGCAGACAATATGAAGATAGGTGGAGGGGCAAGTATTTTTGAGGAAGTAGAGAGGCGACAGAAGTACTTGCACAGATTAGGAGAATGGGAAAAGCAATCACAGATGGAAGACAGTGTTGGGAAGTGTATGGTTATGCACTTTGTTATAAGAAATTAAAGGTTTGACTATTTTCTAAATGGAGAGAAAATACAAAAAAAACTGTGATGCAAAGTGATATTGGGTTCTTGGGTTGGGTTCTTTAAAGGTTAACTTGCAGGTTGAGTCTGTGATGAGGAAGGCAAATGCAATGTTAACATTCATTTCAAGAGGAATAGAATATAAAATCAAGGATATAAGGTTGAAACTGAATAAAGCACTTGTGGGGCTTTACTTGGAGTATTCTGAATCTTTATCCTTATCTTAGAAAGGATGAGCTGAAACTGGAGAGGGTTCAAAAGAGGTTCATGAAAATGATTCCAGGATTGAATGGCTTGTCATATGAAAAGCTTTTGATGGTTCTGGACCTGTATTCACTAGTATCAGATAAACCAGGGGTGACTACATGAAGCCTATCGAATGGTGAGAGCACTTGATAGAGTGGATGTGGAGAGGATGTTTCTTTAAATTGTGAATTTAAAGAATAACTTTAATTGTCATGTACATCAAAACATTGAAACATATAGTGAAATGCATTGTTCTGTGTCAATAACCAAGACAGTCCAAGGATTGTTCTGGGGTCAGCCTGAAGGTGTCAGTAACGAGACAAAAATAAACTCATACTAATACCAATACCAATAATTAATCCCTAAGATATTGTATGTTCTTACTTGGAGAAGCTTTGGTCTCCTGTTCTGTCTTCATAGTGGCACTACAGTCCTCAGAATTGACAGGATTAAGTCAGAGTAGTTGCTGAGACAAAGCCAAACCCAGCCAGGCAGACATGCTCAGTGAGACTGTCTGTCCATAAGATATAGGAACTGAATTAGGTCATTTGGCCCTTTGAGCTTGCTGTGCCATTTTATCATGGCTAATCCATTTCCCTCTCTGCCCCAGTCTCCTGCCATCTTTCGTATTCCTTCACACACTGACCAATAAGGAATCTACCAACCTCTGCCTTAAATATACCCAATGACTTGGCCTCTACAGTTGCTTGCGGCAAGGAATTTCACAGATTCACCACTTCTCTGGCTGAAGAAATTCCTCCTCATCTTCATTCTAAATGGATATCCCTTTACTCAGAGGCTGTGTCTTCTGATCTTAGATGCCCCATTAAAGGAAAAATCCTCTCCACATCCACTCTAACGAGTCCTTACAACATTCGATAGGCTTCATTGGGATTCCTCCTCATTCTTCCGAATTCCAGTGAGTAGAGGCCCCGAGCTTTCAAAAGCTCCTCATATGACAGGCCTTTCAATGCCAGAATCATTTTAGTAAACCTTCTTTGAACCTTCTCCAATGTCAGCATGTGCTTTCTTAGATAAGGGGCCCAAAACTGTTCACAACACTCCTAGTGAGGCCTCACCAGTGCCTTATAAAGCCTCAACATTACATCCTTGCCTTTATATTCTAGTCCTAGGGAAATGAATGTTAACATTCCATTTGCCTTCCACCCCACCGATTTGTCTGGCATTGGGACAGTTACTGCATATAGGGGTTTTGAAATCCAGAAGCATTACATTATCATAAACACTATAGATATTATAATAGTACAGAAAGACATATTCATAACCCAAGTATCAATATTATAAAATATATGCATATGAAAGGAGCTTGAAATTACTATTTAAATTGCTTTAAGGTGCTTCGATAATGGTTTGAAATGGAGTAAATTATTTTTTACCTTTTCAGGGAGACTATCATATAGGGTCTATTGCAAGGGATGATTCATTACGAAGGCTTGGTTTTTCATGCATATTCATGATGCTTCAAGATCAGAATCAGAATCAGGTTTAATATCACTGGTCTATGTCAATGAAATATGTTGTTTTATGGGAGCAGTACAGTGCAATACACAAAAATACTATAAATACAGTAAGAAATTCATGTAGACAAACACAGCACTGTGCAAAAGTCTGAGACACATATATATCGCTAGGGTGCTTAGGACCTTTGTACAACACTGTATTTGTCATTGTGCAGGGAGGGCAAGTTTGAAAATCTGGTGGGAGCAAAGGATGTTGGGAATGGAGAGGATGGAGCATCATGGGAGAGGTGTGGGTCAGGTGGCAGAGAGGCAGTGTCAGGGCTGGAAAGGTGCTGTGGGTGCAGACACACCATTTGATTCCAAACAATTGGTTTATTGATCTTTACAAAATTTCACTCTGGTGCTTGCTGTTCCCTCCCATCTCCCTTCGCCTTTTCCCAACCATGATTCCCCTCTCCCAGCCCCCTTCCCACTCAGTCCACAATAGAGACCCATATCAGAATCAGGATTATCATCACTCACGTATGCCATTTTTAAATTTGTGGCAACAGTACAGTACAATATGTAAAATTGCTACAAAACTGTGCCCTTCTTAGGCACCCTAGCTACATATACAGTGCATATAAAAAGTGAAAACAGATCTCTACAAAATGATCTTAATGAATTGCTTATACAGTATAAAACACAAAATAATTGCTTAATTACTCAGCCCCTTCAAGTTAGTATTGAGTAGATTCACCTTTGGCAGCAATTACAGCCTTGAGTCTGTGTGGATAGCTCTCTGTCAGCTTTGCACATTTGGATACTGCAATTTTTCCCCATTCTTCCACACAAAACTGCTGAAGCTCTGTCTGAATGCATGGGGATTCTGAGGGAAAAGCCAACTTCAAGTCCAGCCACAAATTCTCAATTCAATTCAGGTCTGGACTCTGCTGACCACTCCAGCACATTAAATTTGTTGTTTTTAAGCCATTCCTGTATAGAATTTTGTTTTATGCTTGGGGTTGTTGTTTTAAGACCATAGGACATAGGAGCAGAATTAGGCCATTTGGCCCATTGGGTCTGCTCCACCACTCAATCATGGCTGACCCCTTTTTCACCCTCTCAGTCCCATTCCCCAGCCTTCTCCCTGAAACCTTTGATGCCATGTCCATTCATCCAACCAAGAACCTTTCAATCTCTGCCTAAATACACCCAACAACCTGCCCTTCAGAGCTGCCCGTGGCAACAAATTGCACAAATTCACCACCCTCTGGCAAAAGAAATTTCTCCTTATCTCTGTTTTGAAATGGATACCCATTTATCCTAAGGCTGTTCCCTCTTGACCTGGACTCACTCACCATCCCTTCCACATCTACTCTGTCTAGGCATTTCAACATTCGAAAGGTTTCAATGAGATACCCCTCATCCTTCTAAATTCCACCAAGTACAGACGTAGAGCCATCAAAATGTTCCCCGTATAATAACCTTTTCATTCCCAGAATCATCCATGTGGATCTCCCTGGGCCTTCTCCAATACCAGCCCATCTTTTCTTAGATGTGCAGTTAAGTTGTTTAAATTGATTGTAGTAAAACACACACCTGTGTCTGGAAGGTCCAACTGCTGGTAGTCAGTATCCCGGCAAAAACTACATCATGAAGACAAAAGACTACTCCTAGCAACTCTATGAAAAGGTTATTGAAATCACGAGTCAGGAGATGGATACAAGAAAATTTCTAAGTCACTGAATATCCCTTGGAGTATAGTTAATTCCATCTTCAAGAAATGGAAAGAATATGGCACAGCTGTAATTCTACCTACAGCAAATGGTTCTCAAAAATTGAGTTACCATACAAGAAGGGGATTAGTGAGGGAGGCCACAAAGAGACCTATGACAACTCTGGAGGAGTTACAATCTTCAGAGGCTGAGATGGGAGAGACTGTGTATGGAACACTGTTGCCCAGGTGTTTCACCAGTTGCAGTTTTATGGGAGAGTGGCAAAGAGAAAGTCACTGTTGAAAATCACGTGAAATCTCAGATAGAGTTTGCCAGAAGGCATGTGGGAGACCCTGAAGTCAGCTGGGAGAATGTTCTATTGTCTGATGAAACCAAAATTGAGCTTTTTGCCCATTAGACTAAATGTTATGTTTGGCCTAAGCTAAACATTGCATATCATCAAAAACACACCATCTCTAGCGCGAAGCTTGGTGGTGGCTGCATCATGCTGTGGGGATGCTTCACTGCAGCAGGCCCTGGAAGGCTTGGGAGGGTAAAATACTTCTTATACACATATAAAGATGGAAACACAAGAGATTCTGCAGATTCTGGCAGTCCAAAGCAACAACACACAAAATGCTAGAGAAACTCAACAGGCCAGGCGGCATCTGTAGACATGAGTAAACAGTTGATGTTTCGAACCGTGAGCCTTCAGCAGGACAAATAGTGAGCAAAATAATTAGCGAGGCTGTGTTCAATAGTTTGCTCATTGTCTGTTCAGAAATCTGATGGTGGAGGGAAAGAAGTTGTTTGTGAATCATTAAACGTATATCTTCAGGCTCCTGTACTCTGATGGCAGCAGTGACAAGACAGCATGTGATGGGGGTCCTGGGTAATGACGGATACTGGCTTTCTGATGCCTCGCCTTTTGAAGATGGTCTCGATGGTGGGGAGGCGAGGGGTCATGATGGAGCTGGCTGAGTGTACAGCCCTCTGCAGCTTTTACTGATCCAGTGCAGTGATCGCTCCGTACCAGACAGTGATGTGTTTGTCGAGTGTATTCCGGGAACAGAAAAGCAGATGATCACCCCCACTACTTAGGAGAATATATTGAACAATGGGAAGTAATTAAAGAGCACAAGACGGTAAACCAATTAAGTGGTTCATAAACAACATCATTAACTACACCAGTTGTGTTTGATCTGTTCATAAAAAGCAACTAAATTCAAGGTTAGATTGTTGCTTTGTATTGATCCCCAGACATCTGTTATTTTTTGATGATCCATATATTCTTCATCGGTTAAGTTTAATGCATTTTGTTGCAGTAGCAACTGTCGGTGTGCGCTAAGCAGTGAAGTCATTATTGAATCTTAATGCAGAAGAAAAAGCAATAAGTTTTTGAGAGCTCCATGTGCAGTCAGAATTATCAAAGTGAGAAAGACATTCCTATATTTTTCTCTACATTAGCTACAGTGGAAGTTCAGTGGTCACTTTGTAGGGTACATACGTACACCTGCTTGTTAATGCAAGTATCAAATCAGCCAATCATGTGACTGCAAGTCAATGCATAAAAGCATGCAGACATGGTCAAGAGGTTCAGTTGTTAATCAGACCAAACATCAGAATGGGGAATAAATATAATCTAAATGATTTTGACCATGTTGGTGCCAGACAGGGTGGTTTGAGTATCTCAGAAACTACTGATTTCCTGGCATTTTCTCGTAGAACAGTCTCCAATGTTTACAGAAATTGTGTGAAAAGCAAAATCAAGTCAGTGGCAGTTCTGTGGGAAAAGATGCCTTGTTGATGAGAGAGGTCAGAGGAGAATGGCCAGACTGGTTCAAGCAGCCAGGAAGGTGACAGTAAATCCAATAACCACAAGTTAGACAGTGGTGTGCAGAAAAGCATCTCTTAATACAATGTCAAGCCTTGAAGTGGATGGCTACAGCAGCAGGAGACCATGAATAATCACTTAGTGTCTACTTTGTTAGGTACAGGAGGCCAGCGAGTGTATTCCCATCGAGTTCCTTTAACAGTCTGCTTGTGGGGATCAAGTGGTATCAAATGATTGCACACTAGGAACTAGCAGAGTTTCAAGGCATTCCTCTGCCTCATGGTAATTAATTGGATTCCTGGACAATGAGAGCAAGATTATGTTGGTCAGGAGATCAAAAACATTTGAGTGCATAAATAAACAGAATATAAGGTACCAGGGAACCTCAATTTCCTGATCACTGGTCCAAACAGTCAGTTTTCCTTGTTGCGAACACCTGAACAGGAATTAAGTTTAATCTGAGCCCACAACTTTTTATCTGATCCCAGGAGGATTTCATGCACAGTATAATGGTCGAAACCAGATTTACTTTCTTACAATGAGGCTTAGTATTCAAAAATAGTACTTCCTTTTGAAAGGTGACGCATATAAGCACATTTCCTGTATGAGTCAAAAGTCAAAACCCAATAGAACTATTTTGTGACAGGATTTATCCAACAGTCATTTATGTTCTTCCAACAATGCCCTGAAGATTAGAGAAATGATTGAGTGAGAGCTTGCTGCTGAAGGGAATCTGTGACTCTGCAAACTCAGCTGAATGTTGGCAAATTTCAGAAGCAGCCGTGCTGTTTGGGTTTATAAGGAGAAAAATAGAGGCTTTCCTTGAAAAAGAGTTTTTTCTTAGAACCCTGAATATTTTATTCTGTTATTCCAAACTTATTGAACTGATACAAAGTAACTGTACTAAGTGGGCCAATCTATTTTGATTTGAGAATGATAGGGATAATGAGATTATTTTATCACAATGGAACATATTTAATTTATCCAGTTTTAATTGTAAAGTATGTGCCCAAGGTTCAAAGTAAGTTTAGTATCAAAGTACATATATGTTACTATATGCTACCCTGAAATTCATTTTTTGCAGGCATTTACAAGAAAAAAAGAAACAAAATTGAATTTACTGTATCTATATATATAACTGCACAAAAGTAACAGAAACAATACTGAGAACATAATCTGTGAAGAGTCCTTGGGAGCAAGTCTGCGTTTGAGAGAATCAATTCAGAGTTGTGGTAAGTGAAGCTTCTTAAAATTTTATTTTATTTAGAGTTAAGAGTAGAATAGGCTTTTGCATGCCTTCGAGCCACACCACCCAGCATCCCCTGGCAACCCCAATTCTACCCTAAACTAATCCTGGGGCAATTTACAATGACCAATTAACCTACCCAGTAAATCACTGGATTGTGGGAGGAAACCAGAGGATCTGGGAAAAACCCATACATTTCGTGGGAAGATGCAGAGAGGCTCCTGATAGGAACGCTGGGAAAGAATTCCAAATTCCGGGTTCCTGATAGTAACTGTTCCTGAACAAGGTGGAGCGAGACCTAGGGTCTGTATACCTCCAGACCAATGTCAGTAGTGAGAAGAGAACATAGTCTGAATGGTGTTGGTTTTTGGTAACAGATGCTATTTTCCTGTGGCAGCGGATACATCACATGACTCTCCTATCAAATCAGGATCTGAGTACGTACACACAGATAGAAGCATGAAGTGTCCTGGCCAGAAATGTCTATGAGTTCCTCCAGCATTCTGTTTGTGTCTGTTGCTCTACATGCTCAAGTCATTATCGAAGTAATACACGCAAAATGCTGGTGGAACAGAGCAAGTCAAGCAGCATCTATGGGAATCAATATTAACCAGATTTTCATGCCAAGACCCTTCTTCAGAACTGAGAAAGAAGGGGGAGGATGCCAGAATAAAAAGGTGGGGGGAAGGGAAGGAGGCTAGCTGGAAGGTGATAGGTGAAGCCAGGTGGGTGGAAAGGTCAAGGCTCTCAGCCCAAAAAGGATTTTGTAATATATATATTAAAAAAAACATTGACTATCTACTAATTTCCATGTATTTTGCCTGACCTGCTGAGGTCTAGAATTTTGTTTGTATTACTTAGGATTACCAACATCTACAGACTTTCTCATATTGATTAGTTTGAAGAAATCTCTTTACATTAATTGACATTTTAAAACTCATCAGGGTGAGTTCTGAAGAAAGCTCTCAGCCCGACTATCTGCTCTTTTCTGTAGACGATGCCTGACCTGCTGAGTTCTTCCAGCATTTTGTGTGTGTTGCTTAACATTTTAAAACTATCTGGTGATTATTACCACTGTATACAGTTGATGAAATCTTATCTTCAGATTACATGATAAGCTACACCAATACTTCGTTACTTACATATCGCAAGTGCTTTGTATGTCTTAATGGCTCAACTGTAACTTGAAGATGCATACCTTTATTTTCAATGCGAAATTCATGCTTGACCGGCAAGTGATGACTTGTGGGAATCATTACCGTGGTGATTAGTTAAGGGGAAACATGTTGAACAGAGAGAGAAAGAAATAGGTTATGCTGATAAGTTTGAATGTAGAAAGGTGGGACGATGAGCAGTGCATTAAAGTACAGTAGGACTAGAGTTTTGCTTCTGACCTCTACCTTTGTTTGAATGTAATGCAATATACTGTACACACAGTAGTTTCAGTACCTGTTCTTGCTTGTATGCTTCTGGTCATTTGCTGCTGTAAACCAGCCACTTCAAGGTTCAACAAGTTGCGTATTTGGCAATGCTCTTCTGCACCCCGCTATTATAGCATGTGATTATCTCAGTTACTCTCACCTTCCTGTCAGCTTAAGCCGGTCTGGATATTCTCTTCTGACCTCTCTCATTAACAAAGTGTTTTTGCCCACAGAACTGCTGCTCACTGAATGTTTTTTTTGTTTTCCACACAATTCTCTGTAAATTCCAGAGACTATTGCACGTGAAACTCCCAGGAGATCATCAAGTTTCTGAAATACTCAAATTACCTTGTCTGACACCATAAACATTTCATGATCAATGTCACATTTCTTCCCCATTCTGATGTTTGGTCTGAACAACAACTGAACCTCTTGACCATGTCTGCATGCTTTTATGCATTGAGTTGCTGCCACATGATTGGTTGATTAGATATTTTCGTTAACAAGCAGGTGTGCAGGTGTACTTAAAAATTGGCTACTGAGTGTGTATTCTGGTTCCTAAATTAATTAATAATGGATGCATTTCTGTTAGCCACTGTCTTTAAGCAGTTCGTGCATTCTTCCCATGACCACGTGGCTTTCCTCCGGGTGCTCCGGCTTCCTCCCACAGTCTGTTAGGGTTGGTAAATGGTAGGTGTGCTATGTTGGTGCTGGAAGTGTGGTGACACTCGTGGGCTGCCCCCAGCACATCAGCGGACTGCGTTGGTCATTGAATCAAATGCCACCTTTCACTATGTGTATGTGATAAAGCAAGCTAATCCATTTCTCAAACGTCAGTTTTCTATTATAATAACATTATTTGCAGAACACTTCAGAATTGATTGTTGAAAAGCTTGACATTAAGCTAGAGTTTGCTTTTCAGAAATGAGGAAATGGATTTAATCCTCCAGTGAGAGGAAGTTTTAAATTAAGTCCAATAAAATGTGAACCAGTGTGCTTTTTTGCTTACTGAGCTGACACATTTACTGAGAGACAGATGAATGGAATGATCGATCAAAATAAGTTTCTTTTTTTCTACTCTGGTGAGTAGGTTGTTCAAATTGATAGAGGCAGGTAAGTCAAAGACTGAAGCCAAAGGTTTTCCATTTGTACAAGATTTGGAGACTAGTCAATCCCTTGAGCTGGAATTCTAAACTTCATCTCATTAAATGGAGAGCAGAAAAGAACAACTAAAAAGTATGTGGAATTGGCAGAGAATGAAGTAAAGAACCCGATGGACATTTGGACATTAAATAGGCATTCAAGTAGAAATTTGTTGTCATCTGACTTTACATGTATACAAGCAACCAAAACAAAATTCCTCAGGATCACAGTGCGCCCAAAAAGCCCAGTAAACAGCAGACAGCTCACTGACCTGGTGATGAGATCTCAGTGGTCACAGAGTATTCGTTAGCCTGAAGGAAGAAGCTGTTACCCAGTCTGGCATTCCTAGTCCTGATGCTCGTATATGTCCTTCCTCCTGGGAGTAGGTCAAAGGGATTGTGCAATAGGTGGTAGGAGTCCTCAACAATGCTTTGGGTTCTTTGTGTGCGACCCTCCTGGTCAATGTCACAAATAGGGGGGAAGAGAGAACCCAGTGATCCTCTCGGCAGTGCTTACTATAAGTAGGACTGTATTATACTAGTAGTAGTGCGATCATTTGAGTTGAGTGTGATGTTCTCCTGAGGGATTACTCCCTTAATGGAGAATGCCTGATTGTTTAACGTGGGGAAGCTGATGCACAGACAGACACCACATGGTCCTTGAAAGATTGGGATCAGGATCCAGTGACAGGGAGTACAAGAGTACAAGACGACTGGGGACCCTTCACTGCTGCAACCTTCTTCCACCTTCAGTGCTGTTATTATGTTTCATTATCTTCTTCCAGCTCCACCACTGAGGTCAGAATTGGATCGCTCTCTGTCTGGAACTTTCTCTCCTTGACCTTACCACCATGGGTGATGCTACCAGGAGCTAAATTTTGTATGGCATTGCTCTCAGGAACCCACAAACCTTTCCTCCATAACAAGGTAACAAAAAAATTTTAATTGTACAAGGCATTGGTAAGGCCGAATTTGGAGTATTGTGTATAGTTCTGGTCACCGAATTATAGGAAAGATGTCAACAAAATAGAGAGAGTACAGAGGAGATTTACTAGAATGTTACCTAGGTTTCAGCACCTAAGTTACAAGGAAAGGTTGAACAAGTTAGGTCTTTATTCTTTAGAGCATAGAAGGTTGAGGGGGGACTTGATAGAGGTATTCAAAATTATGAGGTGGATAGACAGAGTTGACGTGGATAGGCTTTTTCCATTGAGAGTAGGGAAGATTCAAACAAGAGGACATGAGTTGAGAGTTAGTGGGCAAAAGTTGAAGGGTAACACAAAGGGAAATTTCTTTACTCAGAGAGTGGTAGCTGTGTGGAACGAGCTTCCAGTAGAAGTGGTAGAGGCAGGTTCGGTATTGTCATCTAAAGTAAAATTGGACAGGTATATGGACAGGAAAGGAATGGAGGGTTAAGGGCTGAGTGCGGGTCAGTGGGACAAAGTTAGAGTAAGCATTCGGCACGGACTAGAAGGGCTGAGATGGCCTGTTTCCATGCTGTAATTCTTATATGGTTATAAGGTGATGATCATCAGAGAAGACATGAAATAGTAAATGGAAGTTGTCTCTTATCATTAATTCTGATTACAACAGTAGACTATCCAAGCAGAGTAGAAGTTGAGAGCTGCATTGATGGTGGAGGGATTATTCATACAGCTCTGTCATAACCATCTAAAGTCCAAATCCCTGACAGTATCCTTGGAGATTACATCAAGAACAAAGGAGACTAGGTTAGCCAATGCCCAAAAGAAGGAGCACGTCAATGAATCTCTTCACCATGACTCTGTCTGTTAATAAATTCCCTTTCCACTAACACTTCCTGACCAGAATTTTCTGTTTATATACACCTCAGATCTCTTGTATTCATGGTTAATTTTTGGTTTTTAAATTCTGATACAAACCATGAAGAGATTGTTGAATTCAATGTTGAAATCCGTGGCTGTAAGGAGTCAAGTCCAAAGATGAAAGTGATTCCTCAGGCTTACACTGGACTTCATTAGAACAGAGAGGTTAGTGAGTATTTGAGATGAACAATTAAGCAATGGCCACACTGATAGACCTTATGGACCATTCTGTAAAGCAGCCATCTCATCTTTCAGGGTCTGTGCGTATTAAAATGGCCCTGCTACAATTTCAGAAATTGGTTCCTGACTGCTGCTCTGGGGTCTAACAGAAACATCAAGTAACAGATAATTTTTATCTGTACCATATTATAAAAGTTTTGTGAAATATGAATTCAGTAAAGTGATAATAGTGAAGACAGCAAATGTCTGATCCAAGGAGTAGATTTCTGGAACAATAAAGAGATAGAAATTTATAAATTATAATCCAGAGATTCAGATTCAGGCACATTGAAACATACGGTGAAACATGTTGTTTGCATGAACAACCTACAGAAAAGATGTAAATAAGGTTGAAAGATTACAGAGAACATTAAGAAGGATGTTGCTGGGACTGAGGGATCTGAGTTACAAGGAAAGATGGAATAGGTTAGGACTTTATTTCTTGGGACACAGAAAATCGAGAGAAGATTTGATAGAGGTATGCACAATCATGAGGGGTCTAGATAGGGGAAATGCAAGCAGGCTTTTTCCACTGAGTTTGGGTGGGACCACAACCTGAGGTCGTGGGTTAGGGGTGAAAAGTGAAAAGTTTAAGGGAAACATTAGGAAAAGCTTCTTCACTCAGAAGATCATGAGAGTGTGGAACGAGCTGCTAGCACAAGTAGTGCATGCAAGCTCGATTTCAACATTTAAGTGAAGTTTGGATAGGTAAATGATTGATAGGGGAATGGGAGGCTATGGTCAGGGAGCAGGAAGTTTAAATGGTTCAGCAGAGACTAGGTGGGCTGAATTGCCTGTATTTGTTCTGTACCTTTCTATGACTCTATGATGCTAACCCATGGAGGCCCACAAGTGTCATCACACATTACGGAACAAGCATAGCAACATCAGTCTGGATCATACAGGATCAAATTCAGGCCTTGTGCTTCTCTCTCACAGGATGCCATTGATTGCACTTACCAGATGTGCTCAGTGGTCTCAGTACCCTGAGGTTTCCCTTCCATGGCTGGTCCATGAAGCAGTAAGGGAGCCTCATAGAGGGGAATCTGCCCTCAACTACGTGGTGTAGTGGTTTGCACAATGCTCTTACAGCTCGTGATGTCGGAGTTTGGAGTTCACTTCTAGCACTGTCCATGAGGAGTTTGTACCTCCCTCCCCTTGGCCACCTGGGGCTTCCTTCAGGTGCTCCAATTTTCACCCACAGACCAAAGATGCACCGGATAGTGGATTAATACATCATTGTGATTCGTCATGTGATAATGTATGATTATTAATAATACTGCATTTTTACATAGTGTTACCCTGTATCTAACACTAACTTTAAGACCATAAGATATAGGAGCAGAATTAGACCATTTGGCCCATCAAGTCTGCTCTGCCATTTCATCATGGCCAATCCAATTTTCTTCTCAACTCAATTCCCCTGTTTTCTCCACATACCCCTCCATGCCCTGACCAGTCAAAAAATAATCATCCTTGGCCTTAAATATACACAAAGACATGGCCTCCAAAGCTGCCTGTGGCAAATAACTCCACAGTATCACCACTCTCTGGTGAAGGAAATTCCTCCTCATCTCTGTTCTGAGAGGACACCCTCTACTCTGAAGCTGTGTCCTCTGGTCTTGGAGTCTCCTACCATAGGAAACATTCTCTCCACATCCACCCTATCAAGGCCTTTCACTATTTGATAGATTTCAATGAGGTCACCCCTCATTCTTTTGAATTCTAGTGAATACAGGCCCAGGGTCATCAAACACTCTTCATATGACAAGTCATTCAATACTGGAATCAATTTTGTGACTTTCCTTTGAACCCTCTCCAGTTTCAGCACATCCTTTTTATGACAAGGGATCAAACCTTCTCACAATACTCCAAGGGAGGCCTCACCAGTGTTTTATAAAGCCTCAACATTACATCCTTGCTTTTATATATTTTTTATATTTTATTTCTCTTGAAATTAATCAGAACCAGGTTTATTATCACTGGCAGGTGTTGTGAAATTTGTTAACTGAGCAGCAGTAGTTCAATGCAATACACGATAATTAAGAAAACAAAAAAATGCAGTATGTATATCAATGCAGTCAGAATATATAGTACCTATAATAAGTATTTATATATCCATGGTAGCCTGGGGTACATCTCATCCAGTCCCGGTGACGTATCCAATTTGATGCTTCCCAAAAGCTCCAGCACATCCTCTTTCTAATGTCTAAATGCTCAAGCTTTTCAGTCCCTACAATCGCCAAGATCCTTTTCTGTAGTGAATAGTGAATCAAAATATTCATTAAGTACCTCTGCTATCTCCTCTGATTCCATACACAATTTTCCACTGTCACGCTTAATTGGTCCAATTCTCTCACGTCTCATCCTCTTGCTCTTCACATATTTGTAGAATGCCTTGGGGTTTTCCTGAATCCTGTCCACCAAGGCCTTCTCAGGGCCCCTTCTGGTTCTCCTAATTTCTTCTTAAGCTCCTTCCTTATAATTTTCTAGATCTTTATCATTACCTAGTTTTTTGAACTTTTCATAAGTTTATCTTTTTTTCTTGACTAGATTTTCAACAGCCTTTGTACACCACAGTTCCTGACCCCTATCATCCTTTTCCTGTCTCATTGCTATGTACCTGTGCAGAATGCCATGCAAATATCCCCTGAACATTTGCCGCGTATCTGCCGTACATTTCCCTGCGAACATCTGTTCTCCCAATTTATGCTTCCAAGTTCCTGCCTGACTGCTTTACTCCATTTAAACACTTTCCTAACTTGTCTGCTCCTGTCCCTCTCCAATGCTATGGTAAAGGATATAGAATTATGATCGCTATCTCCAAAATTCTCTCCCACTGAGAGATCTGACAAGGTTAATTTCCCAATGCCAGATCAAGCACAGCCTCTCCTCTTGTAGGCTTATCTGCATATTGTGTAAGGAAACCTTCTTGAACACACCTAAAAAAATCCACCCCGTCTAAACCCTTCGTTCTAGGGAGATGCCAATCAATATTGGGGAAGTTAAAATCCCCCATCACGACAATCCTGTTATTACTGCACCATTTCAGATTCTGTCTCTCTATCTGCTCCTAGATGTCCCTGTTACTATTAGGTGATCTATTAAAAAAAACCCTGCAGAGTTATTGACCCTTTCCTGTTTCTAACTTCCACCCACAGAGACAATCCCTCCTTCTTTTCTGTAGCCGTGTTTTAGATCACTTTGCAGAGCTGTTTTCACTTTGACACAAAAAAAGCTTTTCTTTCTGTTGATTCTGTTGAAACCAAATTAAATCCACTGTAATCCAGAGTTGTAAAACAGTAATAAAGTATGACAACATCCAAGAGGGTTGAATACTTTTTATAGGTTCTGTATATGTATTTAAATAGTTGGATTAAAAATAGTGCAAAACAGAAACAGTGTTCATGGGTTTAATGTCTATTTAGGAATTGGATAGCTGAGGGGATGAATCTGTTTCTGTGTGCCTTCAGGATTCTGTGCCTCCTTCCTGATGGTAACAGTGTCAAGAGGCCATGTCCTCGGCAATGGGGGTTCTTAATAATGGGCATTGCCTTTCTGAGGCACCGCTCCTTGAGGCTGTCTTGAAGGCTAGAACCCATGATGGAATTAAATAATTTTACAACTCACTGTAGCTCTTTTCGATCCTGCGCAGTAGCCCCCCAACCCCCCGCCCTTAGCAGACAGTGATGCAGCCTGTCAGAATGTTAACTTCACATTTGCCTTACTCACCATAGACTCAACCTGCAAATTAGCCTTTACAAGGACACAAGTGCATCTGAGCTTCAGCTGATTGGAATTTCTCTCCATTCAGAAAATAGTCAGCCCTTTCATTTCTTTTACCAAAGTGCATGACCATACACATCTCAATGCCATACTCAATCTGCCATTTCTTTGACCATTCTCCTAATCCTTCTGTAGCCTCTCTAATTCCTCAAAACTACCTGTCCCTCCGCCTACTTTCATATAATCTGCAAACTTTACAACAAATCTATCAATTCCATCATCCAAATCATTGATATATAGTGTAAAAATAATTGGTCCCAACACAGACCCCTGTGGAACACTACAAGTCACTGGGAGCCAGCCAGAAAATTACCTTTTATTCCCGCTCTTTGCCTCCTGTCAACCAGCCACCTCTTCATCCACACTAGAATCTTTCCTGTAATACCATGGGCTAATAGCTTGTTAAGCAGCTTCACATGTGGCAGCTTGTCAAAGGCCTTTTGAAAGCTGAAGAAATTTGGCCTGTCCCCTAAAACCCTCACTAATTTTTATAGGTGCACCGTAGAAAGCATTCTTCTAGGGTGCATCACAACCTGGTATGGAAGTTGTCCTGTCCAAGACCGGAAGAAGCTGCAGAAGATTGTTAACATAGCCCAGCACATCACAAAAAACAATCTTCCATCCTTGGACTCACTTTACACTGCACGCTGTCGGAGCAGTGCTGCCAGGATAATCAAGGACACGACTCACCCAGCCAACACACTTTCTGTCCCTCTTCCCTCCGGGAGAAGGTTCAGGAGCATGAAGATTTGTACGGCCAGATTTGGGAACAGCTTCTTTCCAACTCTGATAAGACTGCTGAACAGATCCTGACCCGGATCTGGGCCGTACCTTCCAAATATCCAGACCTGACTTGCACTACCTTACTTTCCTCTTTCTATTTTCTAATTATGATTCATAATTTAAATTTTTATTATATTTACTTCAATTTGTACTTCAGGGAGTGCGAAGCGTAGAAACAAATATCACAGTGATGATTGTACGCTCTAGTATCAATTGTTTGGTGACAATAAAGTAAGTAAAGTAAATCCAATTACACAACATCAGTCAATTCTCCTTTCTATCCTGATTGTTATTTCTTTAAAGATTTACAACAGATTACAAGGGGAATTGAATACAAGAGCAAGGATGTCCTTTTGCATTTGTACAGGGCCCTGGTGAGACCACACCTGGAATATCGTGTACAGTTTTGGTCTCCAGGTTTAAGGAAGGACATTCTGGAAATTGAGAAAGTGCAGCGTAGATTCACTAGGTTGATTCCTGGGATGGCAGGGCCGTCTTACGCAGAGAGATTGGAGAGATTGGGCTTGTACACACTGGAATTGAGGAGATTGAGAGGGGATCTGATTGAAACTTTTAAGATAATTAAAGGATTTGATAGGATTGAGGCAGGAAATATGTTCCAGATGTTGGGAGAGTCCAGTACCAGAGGGCATGGATTGAGAATAAGAGGTCAGTTATTTAAAACAGAGTTGAGGAAAAACTTCTTCTCCCAGAGAGCTGTGGAGGTGTGGAATGCACTGCCTCGGAAGACGGTGGAGGCCAATTCTCTGGATGCTTACAAGAAGGAGCTAGATAGATATCTGATGGATAGGGGAATCAAGGGATATGGGGACAAGGCAGGGACTGGGTATTGATAGTGAATGATCAGCCATGATCTCAGAATGGCGGTGCAGACTCAAGGGGCCGAATGGTCTACTTCTGCACCTATTGTCTATTGTCTATTTGTTGGACAAGGAAGTTATGCTGAATACAAACTTTCTTATCATGTTTCATGTTCCTCCAAGTACTCCGAGATATTTTTGGTGGGCTAACTTTCAAATTCCATCTTTATTTTCTTAATGACTTTTTTAGTTGCATTCTGTAGGTTTTTGCAAGTTTCCCAATCCTCCAACTTCTCACCAATTTTTGCTCTATTATATGCCCTTTCTTTGGCTTCAATGTTGGCTTTGACTTCCCTTGTTAGCCATAGTTGTGTCATCTTGCCTTTCGAATACTACTTCTTCTTTAGGATGTATATGTCCTGTGCCTTCCGAACTGCTTCTAGAAATTACAGCCATTACTACTCTGCCATCATCCTTGCCAGTGTTCTTTTTCAATCAATTTTGGCCAGATCCTCTCTCACGCCTCTGTAATTCCCTTTACACCACTGTAAGACTGATACAACTGACTTTAGCTTCTCAACTTCCAGGATGAATTCAATGATATTATGATCACCTTCCCCAAAGGGTTCTTTTGTCTTAAGCTCTCAAATGAATTCTGGTTCACTGTACAACACCAAATCCAGAATAGCTAATCCTCTAGTGGGCTGAACCATAAGCTTTTCTGACACTCTAGAAATTCCCCCTTTCATAATCCAGCACCACATTGATTTTTGCAATCTACCTGCGTACTGAAATCTTCCATTACTATTGTAACATTGCCCTTTTGGTATGTGTTTTCTATCTCCCATTGTAATTTGTAGGCCACATTCTTACTACTGTTTGGGGGTCTGTACTATTCCCATCAGGGTCTTTTTATCCTTGCAGTTCCTTAGCTCTATCCATAGTGATTCAGCACCTTCTGAACCTATGTCACCTCTTTTGAATAATTTGATTTCATTTTTTTTACCAACAGGACAACATTGCCCCTTCTGTCTTCCTGCCTGTCCTTTTGATACAATGTGTTTCCTTGGACATTAATCTCCCAGCTATAATCTTCTTTCAGCCATGAGTCAATGATGCCCACAACATCATACCTGCCAATCGTAATTGTGCTACAAATTCATCTACCTTATTCTGTATACTGCACGCATTCAAAAATAACACTTTCACTCTTTTTTAAATTTTGTCTGCCTTTGACATTGCAACTCATCCCTTTGACCTTAATTATGTCCTATCAATACCCTCTTCTCACTACGCATTGCCTCTGTTTGTAAATCAGAAATCTCATCTTCAGCCCTATCACTGGTTTCCATCCCTTTGCTAAATTAGTTTAAACACTCCTGAACAACTCTACCAAACTGCCCGTATGGATATTGCTTGGCCTGCACCCTTGGATTCAAGTGTAATCCATCCCTATTGAACAGGTCGTTCCTTCCCCAGAAGTTTTCCCAATGATCCATAAGTTTAAACCCCTGTCCCCAGCACCAGTTCCTCAGCCACACATTCTCCTGACAAATCATCCTATTCTTACCCTCACTGAGATGTAGTACAGGCAGCAATCCAGAGATTACTACCCTGGAGGTCCTGTTCCTCAGCTTTCTACCTAGCTCCCTAAAATCTCTCTTCAAGATCTTTTCACTTTGCCAATAAGTGCCAAAACTCCTGGCTTCTCACCCTTCCCTTTTAGAGCGCTAAGGACGTCCCTGATCCTGGCACCTGGGAAGCAACGTACCACCTGGGTGTCTCTATTGTGCCACATAATTTCATCTCTGCTCTTCAGACTATGGAATCTTCTATCACCATTTCAGTACTCTTCACCTCTCTTCTCTTCTGAGTCAGAGCCCCAGAGTCAGTGCCAGAGACCCATTCACTGTGGCTCGCCCCGATAGGTCTTCACCCTCAATTCTACCTAAAGTTGTAAACTTACTATTGAGGGGAATGGCCATAGGTGTATTACACTGGCTGTACATTTCTCCTGACAGTCACCCAGTTACCTACCTCCTACAGTCTAGCGGTGATTATCTCCTTGTAGCTCTTGTCTATCACCTGCTCATTCTCTGGACGGAGTCAAAGTTCGTTGAACTCAAGCTCCTGTTCCTTAATATGTTAAACTAGTGTTAAAATAAGTGAGATGCTGGGTGGTGCAGCTCATTGAGCTAGAAGGGCCTGTACCACGCCCTTTCATATTCAATTTCAATTTCAAGCTTAGTTGTCATTCAACCATACATGAGCCTGAGTGTGAGGCCTCTGCCAGTCAGAGTTGACCATGGATATTGCGTCCCAGCTGTCTAGATGTGCAAGCCAGGGCAGTATGATTTGGAGAGCAAGCTGTTGCCCATGTAGCAAGCTCACCCTCTCTACACAATTGATGAACTTAAAGAATGGCAGAGATCGATACAGGTTGGTACCAGCAGCGTTGCAAGAGTTACCTGTCAGCATAGAACTCAAAGTCGGTCTGCCTCAGGGACTCCAGCTCCAGATCTTTCCCTCAGGATTTACTCCAAAGCTTTCCCCATGAGTGGAGTGCAAGGCAGTGAAGGTTTGAGATCAGAGTTTTCCTTCTCCTAGATGAGTTGCTAACCATAGCTGATAAGCCGTACTTGCCCAAAATGACTGGTTTTAAGGTGCCAGTAATCCACCTTTGCCCATCTCATGTCCATACAGATGGTTCCACCGGGCTTAGTAGCTAAGTCACACGTGAAGGCCAGGAACTGAATTTTTGTCAGAGGTTATTTGAGGTGCACACTATTGGGAGCTTATCCCCATTACCACTCCCAGCTATAACAACCTTAAGGAACCATACATAAATGTTTATGAATACAGCCAAATGAAACAACTTTACTCCAGGGCCAAGATGCAAAACACAGTGCTAACAGTCATACACAGCACAAGGCATCAATAGCACATGTAAGGTATTAGTAAAATACAGTCATATGCAGAAATTGTAGTGCGTCCCTGAATCCATGAATGTTGCAGCAGTCAGTAGTCCAACACAATACAGCGTATCTTCTGCCTAGCAACCACTAGAGAGTGGCACCAACTACAGCATGGACGCCACGCCACACAGCCTCCAGTATGCTGGTGAAATGAAGTGACTCTGATGCTTCTCTCCTGGGTGGCTGTAAACGGGCGACACCACGGCCTGAGGCCTAATCCTCGCTACGACGGAGGCCACGCAGCTCCCCCGCCATCGGCCCTGTCGATAAACCAGTGAACCGGACTTGCGGCACTTCACATTACCAATGTACCACAGGGTCTGGTGATCACAAAGAAAAGCATTTAAGACAAATGCTACTGTTAGACTGCACAGCAATTCCGGTGTCGCACCAAGCAGTCCACATCAAGTCCAGCTCCTTCAATTTCTTCACCCACATACAACTGTAACTCTAAATTTAAAAAAATGCAAATAAAAAGGCCACTCTGAGCACTTCCTGAACATCTGTGCCAGGCAAATGCTTTTTCCAATGTTTCTATACCTGTGATTGATCCTAGACTATGTTAAAAGGTCAGATGACATCGCAGGCCAGAGTATGGTGCTGCAATGTTCTGTTTGTTGAAGTCCACTCAAATATTTTACTTAAAATAAAGATATGCGAGTGTTGGAATGGGTCCAGAAGACATTTACAAGAATGTTCCTGGGGATGAAAGGTTTATTAATGAGGAGCGTTTGATGGCTCTGGGCCTGTACTCACTGACGTTTAGAAGATTGAAGGGGGAATCACGTTGAAGGCTATTGAATATTAAAAGGCCAGATGAGTGGATGTGGAGAGGATATTTCCAGTATTGTAAGAGCCTAGGACCAGAGGGCATAGCGTCAGATATGAAGGGAATCTCTTTAAAACAGAGATGTGGAGGGTTTACTTTGACAGAAGTTGGTGGTTTTGTTTAACTTATTGCCACTGACAGCTGTGAGGGTAAAGTAATTGGGTGTATCTAAGGCTGAAGCTGATAGATTCTTGATTAGTAAGGGCATCAAAGATTAAGGGGAGAAAGCAGGAGAATGGGGTTGAGGGAGAATAAATCCACCATGAGCAGACTTAAAGGGGTAATTCTGCTCCCTTGTCTTTATGTCAAATGTTTCTTCTCTCCCTCATCTCCTGCCAAGATTGTGATGTGGATGAGAGTGAATGACCTAATTTCTCCCACTGATGATGTTCAAATGTTGTGCCTTCAGTGAAAGTGTTATTTATTAAGCCAGTTCCTGAGGGATGGTCTCTGCCGACTTCAAGCAAAACACAATCCTGCCTAAACTGATTAACACTGGCTGCTTGTAACAGAGGAACACCATTATTCCAGGCCTGGGCAAGAGTGAAAATATAACATATGAACATTTTTCTCTCCACTCATGACATGAATAACGGGTTGTCTTGCTCTTCTTTCTGATTGAACACTGCAGAGATCAACCTCCACGACCCTGAAAATAATGAGAGCAGATTATTGGCGGTGTATTCCTAGCATCACTTTGTTTCCAATCCTGTGAACATTGCCTTCTTTCCTAAAGAAAGGCAGATTTTCACTTTAACCCTTTGGTTTTTTAACAAAGCCCAGCTCATGTCCACATCTTTGAAGGCCTGGCGCATCAGACTGCGGACCCAGATAGTGGAAATCACACAAAACGCTGGAGAAGCTCAGCAGGTCAGGCAATAATGATGGAAAAGAATAAAAATTTAATGTTTCGGGTTGAGACTGGTAAGGAAGGGTGTAGAAGCCAGAATGGGGGAGGGGAAGGAAGACAAGCCAGCAGGGGGAAAAGTGGGTAGGTGAAGAAGGAAGGATGAAGTGAGGAGCTGGGTGGTGTTAGGTGGAAAAGGTAACAGGCTGAAGAAAAATGAATCTGATAGAAGAGCAGAGTGGACACGTGATACTTCTGGAAAATCTGAACGCAAGAGATGCTGAAAATCTAGAGCAACACACGCAAAATGCTGGAGGAACTCAGCAGGTCAGGCAGCAACTATGGAAAAGAGTAAACAGTCAACATTTAATGGCAGTGGCAGTGGGAATAAGGGATCCTGTTCTGATTGTTTGCCAGTGACCAGTTGTGTTCGGAACACTTCTTTTTATGTTGTATATCAATTGTTTAGATGATGGAATAGATGGCTTTGATGCCAAGTTCGCAGATGAAGCTTGGTGGAGGAGCAGGTAGTGTTGAGGAAATAAGAAGGTTGCTGAAGAATGTAGACAGATTTGGAGAATGGGCAAGAAAGTGGAAATGTTGGAAAATGCATGGGGCATGCATTTGGGTAGTAGGAATAAATGTGCGGACTATTTTCTAAATGGGAAGAAAACGCGAAAATCTGAGATGCAAAGGGAGTATGGAGTCCTTGTGCAGAACACCCTTTTGGTTAACTTGCAGGTTGAATCAGTGGTGAGGAAGGCAAATCCCATGTCAGCATTCATTTTAAGAAGTCTAAAATACAAGAGTAGAAATGTGGTGCTGAGGCTTTATAAGGCACTGGAGAGGCCTCACCTTGAGTATTGTGATATGGAAAGGCTGTTTCCCATGGTAGGGGAGTCTAGGACAAGAAGACACAGACTCAGGATAGATTGGCGTCCATTTAAAGCAGAGGTGCAGAGATATTTCTTTAGCTAGAGGGTGGTGAATTTGTGAAATTTGTTACCACAAGCAACTGTGGAGACCAGGTCATTGGATGCATTTAATATCGAGATTGATATGTTCTTGATTGGCCACAGCATCAAAAGTTTTGAGGAGAAGGTCAGGCAGTCGGGTTGGGAAGTGGAAAAAAACATCAGCCATGATTGAATGGCGGAGCAGACTCGATGGACCAGATGGTTTAATTCTGCCACTGTGTAATCTGCTCTTCTGGTTTTATGGACATTTCAGGTGAAACCCTTCACCAGGACTGGAAAGGAAGGGGCAAGGGTCCAGAATATAATATGGGGGGGGGGGGTGGATGAGCACAAGCTAGAAGGTTATAGGTGGGACCCAGTGAGGAATAAGTGGGTTGATGCTGTCATGAAGTTTGATTTATTTAAATTCAAGTAATTTCTCCCCCTTTTCCCTTCCTTCTTTTTCCATTCCCCATTCTGGCACCCTCATCTGCCTATCACCTCCCACAGGTGCATCTCCTCCTTCCCTTTCTCCTATGGTCCTCTCTCCTCTCCTATCATATTCCTTCTTCTTCAGCCTTTTACCTTTTCCAACTATCACCTCCACGCTTCTTACTTCATTCCCCTCCCCCATCCTTGACGATGTCACTCTAAGCCCCTCCCATCTAGATTTCTCTTTGTTACAATTGACCCTGTCTGCCCCTTCCATGGGCAGATCATTCCACACTCGCATCACTATCTGAATGAAGTT
The DNA here is from genome assembly GCF_030144855.1 of Hypanus sabinus. Classification (NCBI taxonomy): domain Eukaryota; kingdom Metazoa; phylum Chordata; class Chondrichthyes; order Myliobatiformes; family Dasyatidae; genus Hypanus; species Hypanus sabinus. The sequence goes on from NC_082715.1 coordinate 6,446,434, forward strand.
CACTTTCAGATTCCCCTTAAATATTTCACCCTTTACCCTAAACCTATGACCTCTTGTTGGTCAGTAATGTCATTTTCAGTCATCTGTCAAATGTCAGAATGAAGTCTAATATCACTAGCATCAGATGTTTCGGTGTTCACGAGCTTGGCAATTAAATTTCAGACGTTGCACCACCAGTGGAGGTGACAAATTCAGTGCGCAGTTGTAGGTGTCTCTCTCTGGAAGTACTTGCCTTTATCTCGCTCCCCGTTTGCTTGCCTTGGTCCTTTTTGGCTACTGCTTCATTTGCCCTTTGAATTCTATTGGCTTGTGTTTCTTTAGCTCTTAAGGGTTCATAGATGGTTAATATAACACATACAACAAGCTGGAGGAACTCAGCAGGTCAGGCAGCATCCATGGAAAGTCTTGTCAGGCCTGCCCGACCTGCTGAGTTCCTCCAGCTTGTTGTACATGTTGCTTTGACCCCAGCATCTGCAGTGTACTTTGTGTCTATTTTAATATGTTTGTTGACAGAGTTACAGACATATCAGAATGGGAATGGGACGTGGAATTAAAATGTGTGGCCACTGGGAGATCCTGCTTTCTCTGGAGGACAGAGCGTGACCACACATTTTAATTCCATGTCCCATTCCCATTCTGATATGTCTATCCATGGCCTCCTCTACTGTCAAGATGAAGCCGCACTCAGATTGGAGGAACAACACCTTATATGCCAGCTGGGTAGCCTCTAACCTGAAGGCATGAACATTGACTTCTCTAACTTCCATTAATGCCCTTCCTCCTCTTCTTACCCCATCCCTGATTTATTTATTTTCCCCCTCCCCTTTTTGTTCTCTCTCTGCCCTTCACTCTGCCTGTTCTCCATCTCCCTCTGGTGCCCCCCTCCCCCTTTCTTTCTCCTGAGGCCTCCCATCCCATGATCCTTTCCCTCCTCCAGCCCTGTATCCCTTTTGCCAATCACCTTTCCAGCTCTTAGCTTCACCCCACCCCCTCTGGTCTTCTCCTATCACTTTTCATTTCCCCCTCTCCCCCTACTTTAAAATCTCTTGCTATCTTTCCTTTCAGTTAGTCCCGACGAAGGATTTCGGCACAAAACATTGACAGTGCTTCTCCTTATAGGCGCTGCCTGGCCTGCTGTGTTCCACCAGCATTTTGTGTGTGTTGCTTGAATTTCCAGCATCTGCAGATTTCCACGTGTAAACTTCTTATTGAGGGGATGGCTACAAGTGTATTCTGCACTGGCTGCCCATTTCCTCTCCCTCTCCTGACAGTCACCCAGGCGCTTACCTGCAGCATCTTAGGGACGACTACCTCCCTGTAGCTCCCATCTACCACCTTCTCAGGTTTCTGTTTTATAATGAGGAGTTGATAGATAAGGAGGTAGAGGAGAATGAATGAAAACCTACACACACAAGGACAGACAAATCGTGTAAAAGACAATAAACCGGGCAAATACAAAAGAGAGAAAGAATCTAAAATAATAATAATAAATAAATAAACAATAAAAATCGAGAACATAAGTTGTAGAGTTCTTGAAGGTGAGTCCATAGTTAAGTTATCCCCTCTGGTTCAAGAACCAGGATTTCACTCTCACGTGGCCAGATCTGTTTACAGTTTCACACGCTGCAAATATGATTGAATGTAAACAACTCTCTGAAGCAACTTAACCCGCCACTCATTTCCCATTGCTGCTCTTTGCGATGCACAATGAATGTTGGTCTTGTCAGCAACATTGAACAGCAAAAATTTAAAATAACTGGTCAAAAAGAGGAACCTCATTATAATAATGCACAAAAATACAGAACTTGAACTTAACAAACATCCAAGATATGACAAGACTCATAAGGCCATAGAAATTTGTATCACAGTTCATTCAGTCCAATGTCTCTGATTTTTTTCTGTGCAACACATACAAAGTGCTGGAGGAACTCAGCAGCTGAGGGCAGCATCTATAGAGGGGAAGAAACAGTCAATGTTTCAGGCTGAGACCCTTCATCAGGGCTGGAAGAGAGCCGAAGCCAGTAAAAGGAGGTGGGATGAAGGGAAGGAGTACCCTAAAAGCAAGTCAACGGCTTCTCCTCTTACTAAATACAAGAGATTCTGGAAATCCAGGGTAACACACACAAAATGTTGGAGGAACTCAGCAGGTTGGGCAGCATCTGTGGAGGAGAATAAACAGTCGATGTTTCGGGCCAAGACCCTCATCAGGAGTTTTTTCTGGATTTTCAGCATCAGCAGAATCTTCTATTTCTAAATATCCTTTTTTGTTTTTTCCAGACAGACAAAACAGGACACTGACATTCTTAGCCAGTTATATTTTGCTCCAGTAATAAGTTTCAACACTTATCTCAGAAGAACAGGATAGTTCTGAAAATTAATGGCAAATTGACGATAGTGGAGAGGGAGTTCAAATACATTGCGATGGTGGAGGAGCATAAGTACTTGGGTGTTCACCTCAACGGCAGACTGACTGGAAAACCAACAGCAGGGCTGTTTACAAGAAGGGGGTGAGCAGGCTCCATTTTCTAAGGGAGCTGAGATCCTTCAATGTGTGCAGCAGGATGCTGGACATCCTTTACCAGTCTGGTGTAGCGAGTGCAGACTTCCTTGCAGCTTTATGTTGGGGGAGCAGCATCGGTGCTGGTGATGAAAAAGGATTAAATAAACTCATCAGAAAGGCTGGATCCGTCATTGGCTACAACCTTGTGAGTTGGTGGGGGACAGGAGGTCACCAGACAAACTGTTATGCATTGTGGGCAATCTGGCACATCCTCTCTATGACTGACTGAATAAGCAGAGGAGTGCCCTTTCAAACAGGCTCGTTCAGCTCCACTGTCACAGGAATCTCTCCTATAAAATGCAGTAAGCCACAGGAGACCACACATCATAGTACCATCGTCTCTGTTTTGTTATTTTGTACATTATTATTCCACATTGGTAAATTGTTATTGTATATACTATCATTTGGTACTTTATTATTAGTTATTAGGAATAGATAGAGTGGACAGCCAGCACCTCTTCCCCAGGGCACCACTGCTCAGTCCAAGAGGACATGGCTTTAAGGTAAGGGGAGGGAAGTTCAAGGGGGATATTAGAGGAAGGTTTTTCACTCAGAGAGTAGTTGGTACGTGGAATGCACTGCCTGAGTCAGTGGTGGAGGCAGATACACTAGTGAAGTTTAAGAGACTACTAGACAGGTATATGGAGGAATTTGTTGGGGGTTATATGGGAGGCAGGGTTTGAAGGTCAGCACAACATTGTGGGCCGAAGGGCCTGTACTGCACTGTATTGTTCTATGTTCTAGTTTTGTCTGCACACTGCTAAGTGTGTTTTTAAATGTTGCTACTGTAAAGAAAGAATTTGCCACTTGGGATCAATAAAATATTATTAGTAGGATTACTATTATTAATTTAAACACAAGAGGTTCTGTAGATGCTGGAAATCCAGAGTAACGCACATAACATGCTGGAGAAACTCCTAAGGTCAGGCAGCAACAATGGATGGGAATAAACAGTCAATGCCTCATCAGGACTGGAAAAGAAGGAAGCAGAAATCAGATTAAGAAGGTGGAAGGAGGAGAAAGAGTACAAATTGGCAGTTGACTCCCCTCCACCCATCTTCTCAGTTTTGCTTCTGCCCGCTTCCGTTCCAGTCCTGGTGCAGGGTCTTGGCCTGAAATGTCAACAGTTTATTCCCCTTGACAGATGCTCATTGACTTGCTAAATTTCTCCAGCATTTTGTGCGTGTTGTTTCAAATTAACCTCACTCCCCAGAACACCGCACATGACTTTGTATCATATCCAGTTGATTGTTTTTAATTTGATGGATTGCAGACCTCCAACGTATTCCAAATGAAAATCTAGATCCGATTTCCCCTTTCAATATCGTCCGTAATTCTGTGCTCTCTAGCTGCTGACCTTTCAAAGTTCAAAGTAAATGTATTATTAATGTGTATTATTACTGCCTTGCGGTTCATTTTCTTGCAGGCACTCACAGTAGCACACTGTCGAATCAATGAAAAACTACACACAAAGATGGACAGACAACAAATCCATTGAAGGCAAGCTGTACAAAAACAAACAAAACCAAAAATCAGAGATCAAAGTTCTAAGTTCAATGTGAATTTATTATCAAAGAACAGATATGTCACCATATACAGCCCTGAGATTCCTTTTCTTGTGGGCATACTCAGTACATCCACAATAGAATAATAACCACAATAGAATCAATGAAAGACCCCATCAACTTGGTTGTTCAGCCAGTGTGAAAAAGACAACAAACTGCAAATACAAAAAGACATATGTAATAATAATTAATAAATGAGCAATAAATATCGAGACCTTAAGATGAAGAGTCCTTGAAATTGAGTCCATGGGTTTTGGGAACATTTCAGTGATGGGGTAAATGAAGTTGAGTGAAGTTATCCTTTCTAGCTCAAGATAATGATAATAATAATAGTAATATCTGCAATTGAAATCATCCCAAAGGCACTGCATAATAGGCCTACACTGTAAATCTTCAGAACGTCACAATACGAAGCATCACGTGAGTAAGCCAAAGACTCCTAGCAACTGAGAAATGAGTGTGCTTGGCTATGGTCTCACCGCTGGTTTCACCAGGTTGAGCTGAGAGAAAAAAAGTAATAATCAGGATGATGAGGGGCATTAATCACGTGGAGAGTCAGAGGCTTTTTCCCAGGGCTGAAATGGCTAGCAGAAGAGGGCATAGTTTTAAGGAGCTTGTAAGTAGGTACAGAGGAGATGTTAGACGTAAGTTCTTTATGCAGAGAGTGGTGAGTGCGTGGAATGCACTGCTGGCGGTGGTGGAGGCGGAAATGATAGGGTCTTTTAAGAGACTCCTGGATAGGTACATGGAGCTTAGAAAAACAGAGAGTTATGGGTAATTTCTAAGGTAAGGACATGTTCAGCCCAGCTTTGTGGGCCAAAGGGCCTGCATTGTGCTGTAAGTTTTCTATGTTTCTAAATAAGCAAATAAATAACACTGAAAGCATGAGTTGTAGAGTTCTTTGACATCGTTTGAGTGTTGAGGTGATGGAATTGGGAACAATAGAGGAAGTGACTCCCAGGTCCACGAGTGAGATTTCAAAAGGAGCATTCACAGGTTTTGGGTTTTCTCATATGGCACAATTAAATTGCGATTCATTAGCTAGGGCAAATAACAAGACAGCAGGGGTAAGTGGAGCGGCCATTGTATGAGTGGGGAGGATTTGGCTCATCAGGCTTCGATTAGAGCAGGTTTGGGCAAGGTATAGATCTGGTGAATTATTTCTTCATTCTTCATTCTTTGTTTGGTAGTACACAGTTAAAGCAGTGAGAAGGGGGCTGTGTTGTGTTCTTCGTGTGAGATTTGTCCGGATATGTATGGTCATACACTTTAACAGAAGGAATAAAACCATGGACTATTTTCTAAATGGGAAGAAAATTCAAAAATCAGAGGTGCAAAGGGATTTGGATTCACTAAAGACCAACTTGCAGGTTAAGTCAGTGGTGGGATGGCATTTTGAGAAGATTAGAATACAAAAGCAAGGATTGAATGCTGAGGCCACTGGTGAGGCCTCACTTGGAGTACTGTGAGCAGATTTGGGCCCTAAATCTAAGAAAGGATGTGCTGACATTGTAGCGGGTTTAGAGGAAGTTCATGAAAATGATTTCTGGAATGAAAGGCTTATCATAAGGAGGGTTTGATAGCCCTGGGCCTATATTCACTGGAATGTAGAAGAATGAAGGGGATATCATTGAAACCTATTGAATGTTGAAAGGACTTGATAGAGTGGATATGTAGAGGATGCTTCCTATAGTGTTGGAGTCTAGGACCAGAGAGAAGTCCATTTAGAATGGAGATGAAGATGAATTTATTTAGCAGGAGTGTATTGAATCTGTGGATTCTGTGGCCACAGGAGGCTGTGGAGGCCAGGAGATAGGCTGTACTTAAGGTGGAGATTGATAACTGTGAAAAATGCAAGATAAACTTATAAGACCATAAAGTTTAGCTTGCATTTTTTTACAGTTATTCACAGGTATACACAGGGATTATCTAATTGACATGTGGAAATGATAAATGATATGATTCAATCATTACTTAGAAGTTTTTCCTCTGCTTGGGGAATCCTGAGCATTAAGTTTAATTGTCCAGATTTTTTGGTCGGGATGACAGCAAAGCCATCAGTATTCAGCCTTGTTACTTTATGAAGCTGACAGCTACACTGAAATTTCTTCACAGAAAACCCCAAGTTGCTGTCAGTAATTCAGTTCTCCTCCTCGGCTCAATGTCTGCAGTTTATTGGCAATGGGAACACAGGAATTTTCTTAAACTGACATGATTTCAAGCTATATATAAAGTAAATCTACTGCAACATAACCAAAGAACACCTTACTCTTCATTTTGAGGTCTGTGAGTTTTTAATGAAATGCAACTTCACAATTAGTAATGGACAAACCAGTTGCTCCAACAATAATATGTGCATTATAAATTGCTTAAATAATTAAAGATGTAACAATATTTTTCCTTTTATTTCTTAAAATTAAATATTTCTGAAATGAGGAGTAAGTTGTGAAACAGGGCAGCATGGCATCACAGTGGATAGCATCACCTTATTGCAGTGCCAGAGACCTGAGTCTGATTGCACCATTGTCTGTAATGAGTTCGTACGTTCTCCCTGTGATGACATGAGTTTCACATGGGCACTCTGCTTTCCTCCTGCATTCCAAGGATATACAAGTTAGTAGGTTAGTTAGTCACATGGGTGTAACTGGGTAGCACACGGTCTTTGGGCCGGAAGGGCCTGTTACTGTGCTGGATGATCTTGTTGCACTATTACAGATTGTCAGGTATGATGTTGTGGCCATCGCTGAATCTTGGCTGAGGGATGGTTGTAGTTGGGAGCTGAATGTCCAAGGTTAAATGTTGTATCGGAGTAATGGGAAAGTTGGCAAAGCGGGTAGCATGGCTCTACTGGTAAAGAATGGCATCAAATCAGAAGAAAGATGTGACATAGGATCGGAAGATGCTGAATCTTCGTGGGTTGAGTTAAGAAACTGCAAGGGTAAAAGAACCCTGATGGTAGTTGTATACAGGCTCCCAAGAGTAGCTGAGAGGTGAACCACAGATTATAACAGGAAATAGGAAAGGCGAGTCAAAAGGGCAATGTTATGGTAGTCATGGGAGATTTTAACATGCAGGTTAATTGGGAAACTCAAGTTGGTAATGGATCTCAAGTGAGTGAATGCCTACGAGATGGCTTTTTAGAGCAGTTTGTCATTGAGCCCACTAGGGGATCAGCTATACTGGATTGAGTGTTATGTAATGAACCAGAGGCGATTAAGGAGCTTACAGTGAAAGAACCCTTAGGAACCAGTGATCACAATATGATTGCGTTCACCTTTAAATTTGATTGGGAGAAAGTAAAGTCTGATGTCGCAGAATTTCAGTGGAGTAAGGGAAATTACAATGGTATGAGAGAGGAGTTGGCCAAAGTAAATTGGAAGGAGATGCTGGCAGGGATGTCAGCAGAGCAGCAATATATAACCATATAGCAATTACAGCATGGAATCGGGTCATCTCAGCACTTCTAGTCCATGTCGAATGCTTACTCTCACCTAGTCCCACTGACCTGCACTCACCCCATAACCCTCCATTCCTTTCCTGTCCATATACCTATCCAATTTTACTTTAAATGACAATATCGAACCTGCCTCTACCACTTCTACTGGAAGCTCATTCCACACAGCTACCACTCTCTGAGTAAAGAAATTTCCCCTCATGTTGCCCTTAAACTTTTGCCCCCTAACTCTCAACTCATGTTCTCTTGTTTGAATCTCCCCTACTCTCAATGGAAAAAGCCTATCCACGTCAACTCTATCTAACCCCTCATACTTTTAAATACCTCTTTCAAGCCCCCCTCAAACTTCTACACTCCAAAGAATAAAGACCTAACTTGTTCAACCTTCCCCTGTAACTTAGGTGCTGAAACCCAGGTAACATTCTAGCAAATCTTCTCTGTACTCTCTCTATTTTGTTGACATCTTTCCTATAATTCGGTGACCAGAACTGTACACAATACTCCAAATTCGGCCTTACCAATGCCTTGTACAATTTTAACATTACATCCCAACTCCTATACTCAATGCTCTGATTTATAAAGGCCAACATAACAAAAGCTTTCTTCACCACCCTATCCACATGAGATTCCACCTTCAGGGGACTATGCACCATTATTCCTAGATCATTCTATTCTACTGCATTCTTCAATGCCCTACTATTTACCATGTATGTCCTATTTGGATTATTCCTACCAAAATGTAGCACCTCACACTTATCAGCATTAAACTCCATCTACCATCATTCAGCCCACTCTTCTAACTGGCCTAACATCTCTCTGCAATGGTGTGTGTTTCTGGGAAAAATGAGGAAGGTGCAGGACATGTGTATTCCAAATGTGAAGAAATACCCAAATGGCAAAATAGGACAACTGTGGCTGACAAAGGAAGTCAAAGCTAACATAAAAATAAAAGAGAGTGCATACAACAAAGCAAAAATTAGTGGGAAGATAGAGGATTGGGAAGTTTTTTTAAAAAACCTACACAGAGCATTTAAAATAATAGTGGATTCCTTACATAGTGGATTCACCCGGATCTTATTAAAAGTGGATAGTAAAACCTTTTTCAAATATCTAAAAAATAAAAGAGAGATGAGAGTGGATACAGGTCCACTAGCAAACAAGGCTGGAGAAATAATAATGGAGGACAAGGAGATGGCAGATGAACTAAATGAGTATTTTGCATCAGTCTTCACTGTGGAAGACACGAGCAGTGTGTCAGATGTTGTGGTGTGTGAAGTGGGTGCAGTTACAATTACAAGCAAGAAGATGCTCAAAAAGTTGGAAGACTTAAAGCTACATGAATCACCTGGACCAGATGAACTGTGCCCTAGGGTTCTGAAAGAGTTAGCATTAAGATTTTTGTAGCAATGATCTTTCAAAAATCATTGGACTCTAGCATGGTGCCATAGGGCTGGAAAAGTGGAAAATGTCACTCCACTCTTTAAGAAAGGAGGAAGGTGGCAGATTGGAAATTATAGACCAATTAGCCTGATCTCAGTGGTTGGGAAGATGTTAGAATCAAGTGAATAAGGTGATGAAGTACTTGGTGACACAAGACAAGATAGGACAAAATCAGCATGGTTTCCTTAAAGAAAATTCTTGCCTGACAAACCTGTTGGAATTCTTCGAGGCAATTACAAGTAGGATAGATAAAGAAATGCAGTGAATGTTGACTTTCAGAAGGACTTTGACAAGGTGCCACATATGAGGCTGCTTACCAAATTAAGAATCAGAATCAGGTTTATTATCACTGGCATGTGACGTAAAATTTACATGGTATTGCAGGAAAGTTACTAACATGGCTAGAGCATTGGCTGATTGGTAGGAGGCAGTGAGTGGGAATAAAAGGTTCCTTGTCTGGTTGGCTGCCAGTGACTAGTGGTGTTCCGCAGGGGTCGGTGTTGGGACCACTTTTTTTATGCTGTACATAAATGATGTAGAAGATGGAATTGGTGGCTTTATTGCCAGGTTTGCAGATGATACAAAAATTGGTGGAGTGTCAGGTAGTGTTGAGCAAACAGGTAGGATGCAGAAGGACTTAGACAGATTAGGAGAATGGGCAAGAAAGTGGCAAATGAAATACAATGTTGGAAAATGCATGGTCATGCACTTTGGTAGTAGAAATAAATGTGCGAACTATTTTCTAAACAGGGAGAAAATCCTGGAGTCTGAGATGCAAAGGGACTTGGGAGTCCTTGTACAGAACACCCAAAAGGTTAACTTGTAGGTTGAGTCAGTGGTGAGGAAAGCAAATGCCACGTTAGCATTCATTTCAAGAGGACTAGAACATAAGAGCAGGGATGTGATGCTGAGGTTTTATATAGCACTGGCAAAGCCTCACCTTGAGTATTGTGAACAGGTTTGGGCTCCTTATTTAAGAAAAGGTGTGCTGGTATTGGAGAGGGTCCAGAGGTGGTTCACAAGGATGATTCCAGGAATGAAAGGGTTATTATACAAGGAACATTTGATAGCTCTGGATCTGTACTCACTGGAATTTAGAAGGGTAAAGGGAGATCCCATTGAAACCTTTTTAATGTTAAAAGGCCTGGACTGAATAGATTTGGAAAAGATACTTCCCATGGTGGGAGAGTCTAGGACGAGCAGGCACCGCCTCAGGATAGGGGGCATCCATTTAAAACAGAGATGCAGAGAAATTTCTTCAGCCAGAGAGTGGTGAATTTGTTGAATTTATTGCTACATGCAGCTGTGGAGGCCAGGTCATTGGGTATATTTAAGGCAGAGATTGATAGATTCTTAATTCTTTAATTAGTATCAAAGGTTACGGAGAGAAGGCTAGGAAATGGTGTTGAAGAGGAGAAAAAACAAGGGTAAGCCATGATTGAATGATGGAACAGGCTCAATGGGCTGAATGACCTAATTTCTGCTGCTATGTCTTATGGTCTTATGGTGTTATGGTGCTGTATCCCGAAATAAATAGATTAAGATGAAATATTTAAAATAGTTATGTATACACCATCTTAGTTTAATATCACACATAATGTTTAAAATAATGAACCCTCTCATTCTGGTTACTTCACACTTCTTTTTCAATCCCGATGAAAGGAGTCGGTCTGAAATGTTGACCATTTATTTCCCTCCATAGGTGCTCCTTGATGTGCTGGGTTCTTCCAGCTTTTTGTGTATGTACCGGTGTCCACAGAGTCTCATCTTTTTCATTCTTATTGTGCTATTTATGTGAATTATTTTACTGAAATTGATTTTTCATCCATCTCGATGACTTCATAGTGACTGGATGCAAAAGTTTGTCAAGAGCAAGAATTGTAATGGGGGATTCTTGCCTCAGGTTTCTAGTTTCAGGTTTCAGGTTTCTGGACATTTGTATTGGAGTTAGCGGCGAGCACCACTGGAGTTAACGTTGTTAATTGTACTAATCCCAGATGAAGATTAAAACTAGAACAAGGCTTTCCAAGAGTGAGCTGATGCGCAATTCTTCACCCAAACCCCAGTGGAAATCAGCAACTCCCTCAGAAGATGGTGCTGGTGGGGTCAATTGCCAATTTTGAGATGCTGTTATTGAGTAAGAATATCAAAGGTTACAGAAAAAGAAGACAGATAAATGTGCATGCTGTAATTGAATTGAGAAAGAGGCTCAAGAGTTTCATTTCTTATTTACCTATGGTCCAATGTAATTTAAAAAAAACAATAAAACTGGGTCCAACATACTGATGGAATTATAAAAGGTCTATATTTCATTGGAGTTTGAAGAGATTTGGTACAGAACTGTGTAAAGGTACAAGGCACATATATATAGCTAGGGTACCAAAGGCTTTTGCACAGTACTGTATTTGTCAACATGGAGAAAAGAGCGAGTTTGTCAATCTGGTGGGAGCAAAAGATGCTGGGAACGGTGAGGCCGGATCGTCATGGGATGGGTGTGGGGCAGGTGGCAGAGAAGGAGTGGCAGGGGTGTGCAAACATTCCCAGCCCCGAGACACCAGGCAAGATCATTCGATTAAAAACAATAAGTTTATTGATCATTACAGAATGTTTCTCTGATGCTTCCCATATCCTCCGCTCTCCCTTCCCTTTTTCTCAATGATGATTCCTCTCTCCCTGTCACCTTCCCAATCTCAGTCCACAATAAAGACCCATATCAGGTTTCTGGGTCACTCACCTGTCATGAAATTTGCTTTTATTTGTGGCAGCAGTACAGTGCAAAACATAAAATTACTACAGTACTGTGCAAAATTCTTAGGCACCCTAGCTATACTGCGTGTGTACGTATGTATGTATGTATGTATGTATGTATGTACGTATGTATGTATGTATTTATGTGTGTATGTTTGTATGTATGTATGTGTGTATGTATGTGTGTATGTATGCATGCGTATATACATATATGTATGTGATTAAGACTTGTGCAAAGTACTGTATGTCACCAAGGACCCAAACGAATTGCTACCGAAGTACTGTGGAGAGCATTCTGACCGGTTGCATTACCGTCTGATATGGAGGGGCCACTAGCACAGGTTTGTAAATTCAGCTGGCTCAATCGCACGGCCTTGCCTTCCCTCCATCATCGAAAAGCAATGGTGGTATCCATGAGCAAGGACCCTTACCATACAGAAGGTTTCTGAATGGTCCATGAACTGATGAACACTAGCTCCCTATTATCCCCTATTTTTGCACAACTTACTTTTCATATTTCTTGCTTTAACTCATAAACAACTTTAATATGTACTGAACAGTATTGCTACCGGTAAACAACAAATTTCCTGACATTTCATGATGGATGGAGATCTGTCCCTACCAAAGGAGGTGTAAGGTCATCCTTGGGTGAGGTGCGTCACCTGATTAGCACCCTGACCAGGGTCACGCGACTCCAGGGGTGCGGTGGTGGATGGTTGTATGAGCAGCCGGTGCAGATCACAAGTCCTGGTTATGCGAACACTGATGCCAAGCAGACAATCTCTGAAGAGTATTGTTAATGGTTGGGGTCACCCGTCTTGTAAAGACACCGCCCAGAAAGCAATGGCAAGCCACTTCTGTAGAAAAATTTGTCAAGAATAGTCATAGTCATGACCATGATCACTCATGTCAATCGACACAACGCATAATGAATGAATGAATGCGGTTTCCACTTGGAATTAATTCCTGTAACTGTCAGAAAACTCCTTTCACTTGAAGTACAACTGGTAATTAGTAATATTTAGAAAAATAGTTAAAATGATTTATTAATACTAAAGAAATATAAAAATAATGCATCATGTATTTATATAAAGCCACCTTCAAAATATATAGAACTAGTTAAATTATTATTGGTGATTAACATCAATTTAAAGAATAAACAAAACTTAGTAAAGGTTGATGATCTCATTCAATGTAATAATGACATGCTAATTAGCTTACATACTGTTCTGACACTAAACATGGAGTTCATCTCCCCTCAGCTTGCTGCATTATGGAAGCAACTCTGGCACCTGCACTGAGGCAGTAAAATATGCCCTGATCGGACCTCCAGTGTGAGGGAAGGAATGTGATCTGATCTGATCTCCAGTGCGAGGGAGGGAATGTGATCTGATCTGACCTCCAGTGTGAGGGAGTGAATGTGATCTGATCTGACCTCCAGTGTGAGGGAGGGAATGTGATCTGATCTCCAGTGTGAGGGAGGGAATGTGATCTGATCTGATCTCCAGTGTGAGGGAAGGAATGTGATCTGATCTGATCTCCAGTGTGAGGGAGGGAATGTGATCTGATCTGATCTCCAGTGTGAGGGAGTGAATGTGATCTGATCTGATCTCCAGTGTGAGGGAAGGAATGTGATCTGATCTGATCTCCAGTGCGAGAGAGGGAATGTGATCTGATCTGATCTCCAGTGTGAGGGAAGGAATGTGATCTGATCTGATCTCCAGTGTGAGGGAGGGAATGTGATCTGATCTGATCTCCAGTGTGAGGGAGGGAATGTGATCTGATCTGATCTCCAGTGTGAGGGAATGAATGTGATCTGATCTGATCTCCAGTGTGAGGGAGTGAATGTGATCTGATCTGATCTCCAGTGTGAGGGAGGGAATGTGATCTGATCTGATCTCCAGTGTGAGGGAGTGAATGTGATTTGATCTGATCTCCAGTGTGAGGGAGTAAATGTGATCTGATCTGATCTCCAGTGTGAGGGAATGAATGTGATCTGATCTGATCTCCAGTGTGAGGGAATGAATGTGATCTGATCTGATCTCCAGTGTGAGGGAGGGAATGTGATCTGATCTGATCTCCAGTGTGAGGGAAGGAATGTGATCTGATCTGATCTCCAGTGTGAGGGAGGGAATGTGATCTGATCTGATCTCCAGTGTGAGGGAGGGAATGTGATCTGATCTGATCTCCAGTGTGAGGGAGTAAATGTGATCTGATCTGATCTCCAGTGTGAGGGAGGGAATGTGATCTGATCTGATCTCCAGTGTGAGGGAGGAAATGTGATCTGATCTGATCTCCAGTGTGAGGGAGTGAATGTGATCTGATCTGATCTCCAGTGTGAGGGAGGGAATGTGATCTGATCTCCAGTGTGAGGGAGTGAATGTGATCTGATCTGATCTCCAGTGTGAGGGAGGGAATGTGATCTGATCTGATCTCCAGTGTGAGGGAATGAATGTGATCTGATCTGATCTCCAGTGTGAGGGAGGGAATGTGATCTGATCTGATCTCCAGTGTGAGGGAAGGAATGTGATCTGATCTGATCTCCAGTGTGAGGGAGGGAATGTGATCTGATCTGATCTCCAGTGTGAGGGAATGAATGTGATCTGATCTGATCTCCAGTGTGAGGGAGTGAATGTGATCTGATCTGATCTCCAGTGTGAGGGAATGAATGTGATCTGATCTGATCTCCAGTGTGAGGGAGGGAATGTGATCTGATCTCCAGTGTGAGGGAGTGAATGCGATCTGATCTGATCTCCAGTGTGAGGGAATGTGATCTGATCTGATCTCCAGTGTGAGGGAGGGAATGTGATCTGATCTGATCTCCAGTGTGAGGGAGTGAATGTGCTCTGATCTGATCTCCAGTGTGAGGGAGGGAATGTGATCTGATCTGATCTCCAGTGTGAGGGAGTGAATGTGATCTGATCTGATCTTCAGTGTGAGGGAGTGAATATGCCATGATCTGACCTCCAGTGTTGTTGTGAAACCACTGGTTGTCTGTATACATAGTTTCACACACAGATATGCTGGAGAATCTCTGCAGATCAGGCAGTATCTGTGGAAAGGAATACACAATCAACATTTTGGGCTGAGACCCTTCATCAGGACTGGAAAGGAATAATAAAGTCAGTGGAGGGAAAGAATTACTAGCTAACACCTGACAGAGATTTTCCATTCCCCATTCAGGCTTCTCTCATTCTCATTCCTTCTTCCTCACCTCCCTTTGGTTCCTCTCCTCCTTTCCTTTCACACATGGTTCACTCTCCTTTCCTATCCGATTCCTTCTTTTGAATTGCTTCACTTTTCACACATCATCTCCCAGCTACTCACTTCATCTTCCCTTACCTCACCCTCCCACCTTCCCCCTCACCTGGTCTCACCTATCACCTGCCAACTTATTCTGGGTTCTGCACTCTTCCTTCCATTCCAATCCTGATGAATGGTTTTTGAACATATTATTTTAAGTTAAGAGTAAAAAAGTAATATGTTGAAGTATTCATTTGAACACTGTCCTGAAATATGCCTTTTGTGTTTTATGTTCTGTGCTTTCACTAGTTCTTTTGTTGCCATTTGAGCGATTTTTTTGCACGTAGTTGTTTTGAAGTCCGATGTTTTTCTTTGAATGGGTTTTGCTGTTTTGTGATTGTGTGGGGAAGACAAATTTCAGGGTTGTCTACCACATACATACTTGGATAATAAATGTACTTTGAACTTTGTAATTTGATACATTTATAATGCAAACATTTTTAATAGAGCAGCAAATTTGTTCATCAGTAATTATGTTCAAATTCAAGGTCAAATTTATTGTCATTCAACCATGTACATGTATATAACTAAACAAAACATTATTCCTCTGGGGTCAGGGTGCAAAACACAGTACAAACAGCCACACACAGCACATATAGTTACGATCCCACACATCGAGTCATAAAACAATATTAACACAAGTCTCGGAGTGTGCTGGCCTAATGATTTATTGTGCATGGAGTGTTATCTCGAAGAAATGCTTCTGCAGGAATGAGTATGCAGCATTTCCTATCTCATGTTTGGTATGAAGACTAAGGCAAATCATGTTCCTTCTGACTTATGAACTTACATGCCATTAAAAAGACACAAATCTCAAAACGCCCCTCGTCCTTCCCTTTCTCCCACTCTCCTCTCCAATCAGAATCCTTCTCAAGCCCATTAACTTTTCCACCTATTACCTTCCAGTTTATTTCATTCACCCTCCTGCACCCACAAGGTTTCACCTATCACCTTCTAGCTTATCCTCCTCCCCCCCCCTCACTTCTTATCCTGGCGGCTTACCCCTTCCTCTCTCGTCATGAAGAAGGGTCAAAGGTTCCTCCAACGTTTTGAATGTGTTGCTCCGGATTTCCAGCGTATTTTGACTTTAAGATGTTTCTTTTGTTTATTTTACAGTGGGACCGGTGTATAAATAACTGAATTCATGTCTGTTAAAGTGAATTCCTGAGTTTCCACTACAGGCAGCAGTGGATACAGTCCAGTCAATGACCCTTCCCACCACTGAGCACATCTACACGAAAAGCAACATCTATCATCAAAGACCCCCACCACACAAGTCATGCTGCCACCAGGAAGAAGGTACAGGAGCCTGAGGACTCACACAACCAGGTTTAGGTACAGTTATTAACCCTCTATCATCTGGCTCTTGAACCAGAGGGGATATCTTGACTCAACTTCACTCACCCCAACACTAAATTGTTCCCACAGCATTCCTATAGCTCATGAGCTGGCAGCTTGTTCTACCTTCTTACCACCCTCTGAGGTAAGAAGTATCTCCCTTGCTCACCTTAAACATTTCACCTTTCACCCTTAACCCATGACCTCTAGTTCTAGTCTCACCCAACCGTAGTGGGAAAAGCCTACTTGCATTTACACTAAATATACTCCTCATAATTTTGTATACCTCCATCAAATTTTTCTTCAGTCTTTTACATTCTAGGAAATAAAGTCCTAACCTTTTCTTTGGGGGCCTAGGATCTTGGGGCTCTGGAGATGGGCAGTTCAAAGGTCAGTGTCCCGACAGACTGGTGTGTTGTGGGAGCTGGAAAACCTTTGGCTGTGCTCCCAGTGATCTGAGATCTTTGGGTACAGAGCAATGCAACTGACTTTTAACATTGCAAATCAGTGAGTTGTTTGTTATGTCTCTCTTCTCGCTGTGAAATGGAGACACCTCTTTCTCCCTTATTAGGGAGGGAGAGAGCCTGTGGTGTGTTGAATACAGGGTGAGTGTGTAGTCTCTGGAGTACTGCAAGTCTGTGTCTTTGCTGTTGCTTTGCTCAGGTTTGAGTGTTTGGTGATGGGTGCTGGTACTTTTTTTGCCGGTGGGGGAGGGGGGATTATTGCTTGCTGCCGCTTATGTTCAGGAGGGAGGGGAGCTGGGGGGAGTACTTTGGGTTCTAACATTTAACTGTCATTCATTCTTTGGGGCACTCTGTCTTTCGTGGATGGTTGTGAAGGAAAAGCATTTCCGGATGTATATTGTATACATTTCTCTGATATTAAATGTACCTTTGAAACCTTTATATATAACTCATGTTCTCAAGTCCTGATTAACATAAATTTTCTCTACACTCTTTTAATCTTATTTACATTTTTCCTATAGGTAGATGACTAAAGCTGCTCACATTACTCCAAATCCGGCTTCATCAACCTCTTACACAAATTCAACATAACATCCCATCTCCTGTACTCAGTATCTGATTTTTGAAGGCCAATGTGTCATAAACTTTCTTTAGACCAAAAGGACCACAATTCACCTGTGCTTTAAAACCCTACAACCTGTGAAACCACTTTCAGGGAATATATGAACTTGTATTCCCAGATCCCTCTGTTCTATTACGCTACTCATTCCTATAACTCACAGTGTAAGACCTACCAAAGCACACAACCTCACACTTGTCTGCATTAAATTTCATCCGCCATTTTTCAGCTCATGTTTCCAGCTGGTCCAGATCCTCCTGCAAGCCATGATAGCTTTCCTCACTGTCCACTACACGCCCAATCTTGATATCATCTACAAGTTTACTGATCCAGTTCACCACATGATCATCCAGATCGTTGTTATAGATGACAAAGAACAAAGGACCCAGCATCAACCACCTAGGTGAGTCCAGGACAAGAGGTCACCGTCTTAGAATTAGAGGGTATCCATTTAAAACAGAGATGAGGAGAAATCTTTTTTAGCCAGAGGGTCATGGATTTATGGAATTCGTTGCCACATGAGGCTGTGGAGGCCCAATCATTGAGGGTGTTTAAGGAGGAGATTGATATGTATCTAATTAGTCAGGGTATCGAGGGATATGGGGAAAAAGCCGGAAATTGGAACTAGATGGGAGAATAGTTCAGCTCATGGTGGAGTGGCAGAGCAGACTTGATGGGCCGAATGGCCTACTTCTGCTCTTTTGTCTTGTGTGATCAATCCTTGTGGCATTCCACTAGTCACAGGCCTCCAGTCATCTACTACTTCCTGGCTTCTCCCATGAAGCCATTGTCTAATCCAATTGACTACCTCATCCTGAGTGCCAACCGACTGAACCTTCCTGACCAGCCTCCCATGTGGGACCTTATCAAAGGCCTTGCAAAAGTCCCTTTTTATTCAAATATTTATATATTCGGTCCTTTAGAATACCTTCCAATAACCTTCCCACAACTGACATCAGGCTCACAGGCCTATAATTTCCTGGTGTATGTTTAGAGCCTTTTTTAAATAGCGGAACAGCATTGAGTATCTTCCAATTCTCTGGCACCTCACCCATGACTAAGGATGA
Organism: Hypanus sabinus; assembly: GCF_030144855.1. NCBI lineage: Eukaryota > Metazoa > Chordata > Chondrichthyes > Myliobatiformes > Dasyatidae > Hypanus > Hypanus sabinus. The sequence continues at coordinate 6,464,992 of NC_082715.1, forward strand.
TTTAAATATCTCTGCTCGGGCCCTGGCAATTTCTGCACTTGCCTCCCGTAGGGTCTGGGAGAACACTTTATCAGGCCCTGGGGAGTTATCCCCCTTAATTTGTCTCAGGGTGGAAAACACCTCCTCCTCTGTAATCTGTACAGGGCCCATTAAATCGATGCTGCTTTGCCTCATTTCTATAGGCTCTGCATCCATTTCCTGAGTAAATACAGATGCAAAAAAATCCATTTAAGATCAGCAGCTACTTCTCTTTTGGCTCCACACATGGATTACCGTTCTCATATTCCAGAGGACCAATTTTGTCCAATGATATGCTTTTGCTCTTAATATAGCTGTAGATTCCCTTAGAATTCTCCTTCATCTTGTCTGCTAGAGCAACCTCATGTCTTCATTTAGTATTTCTGATTTCCTTCTTAAGTGTTCCCTTGCATTTTTTATACTCCTCAAGCACCTTATTTGTTCCCACCTGTCTATATCTGCTATGCACCTCCTTTTTTGCTTAACCCTGGCTTCTATAGCTGTTGAAAACCAAGGTTCCACAAACCTGTTATCCTTGCTTTTTATTCATACAAGAATATACAACTCTGTACTCGTAAATTTTTATAAGGCCTCCCATTTACCAAGTACACCTTCATCAGAAAACAGCCTGTCACAATATACACTTGCTAGATCATTTCTGATACCATCAAAATTGGCCTTTCTCCATTTTTGTATCTCAACCTGTGGACCAGACCTATCTTTTTGAATCAAAAACAAGAGAAAATCTGCAGATGCTGGAAATCCGAGCAATACACACAAAACACTGGAGGAACTGTTGAAGGGTTTTGGCCTGAAATGTCATTAGAACACTAGAATACTACAGCACAATACAGGCCCTTCAGCCCTCTATGTTGTGCCGACCCCTATTTTCCTTTAAAAAAAGTACTAAACGCACACTACCGCATAACCCTCCATTTTTCTTTCATCCATGTGCCTGTCCAAGAGGCTCTTAAATACCCCTAATGTTTTAGCCTCCACCACCATCCCTGGCAAGTCATTCCAGGCACTCACAACCCTTTGTGTAAAAAACTTACCCCTGATGTCTCCCCTAAACTTCCCTCCCTTAACTTTGTACATATGCCCTCTGGTGTTTGTTATTCACGCCATGGAAAACAGGTACTGACTATCCACCCTATCTATGCCTCTCATAATCTTGTAGACCTCTATCAAGTCCCTCTCGTTCTTCTACGCTCCAAAGAGAAAAGTCCCAGCTCTGCTAACCTTGCCTCATAAGACTTGTTTTCCAATCCAGGCAACATCCTGGTAAATATCCTCTGCACCCTCTCCATAGCTTCCACATCCTTCCTATAATGAGGTGACCAGAATTGAACACAATACTCTAAGTGCGGTCTCACCAAAGATTTATAGAGTTACAATATGACCTCTCTACTCTTGAACTCAATCCCCCTGTTTATAAAGCCTAGTATCCCACTGGCCTTCTTAAATACCCTATCGACCTGCGCAATGACCTTGAGGGATGTATGGATTTGAACCCCAAGGTCCCTTTGTTTATCCACACTCTTAAGTAATTTACCATTAATCCTGTACTCAGTCTTCTGGTTTGTCCTTCCAAAATGCATCACCTCACACTTATCCGGATTGAAATCCATCTGCCATTTTTCTGCCCAACTCTGCAGCCTGTCTATATCCTCTTGTAACCTTTGACAACCTACAGCTCCATCCACAACTCCTCCAATCTTCATTCATCCATAAATTTACTCACCCATCCTTCCGCCTCTACATCCAGATCATTTGTGAAAATCACAAACAGCAGGGGTCCCAGGACAGATACTTGTGGCACTCCACTAGTTACCGACCTCCAGGCAGAATACTTTCCTTCCACTACTACCCTCTGCCTTCTTCCTGTAAGCCAATTTTTGATCCAAATAGCCAAGGTTCCATTGACTCCATGCCTCATGACTTTCTGGATGAGTCTCTCTTGGGGGACCTTGTCGAATGCCTTGCTAAAGTCCATGTAGACCACATTTACCACCCTACCCTCATCAATTTCTGTTGTTACTTCTTCAAAAAACTCAGTGAGGTTTTTGAAACATGACCTTCTCTTCACAAAGCCATGTTGACTATCCTCAAGTAGACTGTACTTCTCCAAATGCTCATAGATCCTATGCTTAAGAACCCTTTCCAATAGTTTGCAGACCACTGACGTAAGACTCACCGGTCTATGGTTCCTAGGATTCTCCCTATTACCTTTTTTAAACAAGGAAACTACATTTGCCATTCTCCAATTCTCTGGCACCTCCCCTGCAGCCAAAGAGGGTTCAAAGATCATAGCTACTGCTCCAGCGACCTCTTCTCTCACTTCCCACAGCAACCTGGGGTAGATCACATCCAGCCCTGGGGACTCATCAATCTTAGTGTTTTTAAGATCCTACACTTCTTCTTTCTTAATCTGCACATTGTCCGGCACACAGGCCTGTTCTATTTCAACCCCACCCTGATCAGGATCCTTTTCACTTGTGAATATTGAAGCAAAGTATTCATTTAGGACCTCCCCAACATCCTCCACCTCCAGGCACATGTTGCCTTCTTTATCCTTCTTTTTCCTACCATTTTTTCCTTGTCTCACTGGGACAAACCTATCCTGAGCTCAGCTCAAGTGGTCCCTAAACTTCTCCCACATTACTTCTGTACTTTCACCCTAGAAATCTGTTTCCAACTTTCTCTCACTAGTTCCTGCCTCATCCCTTCAAAGTTAGCCCTTCTCTAGTTAAGCACTTTACCATTTCATCTGATTTTATCCTTTTCCATAGCTATGTTGAAGCTAAGGGAGTTGTGGTCACTCTCACCAAAATGCTCCCCCACCAAGAGGTCTGTCACCTGACCAGGTTCATTACCCAGAACTAGATCCAGTATGGCCTTTCCTCTTGTCAGCCGGTCCACATACTGTGTCAGGATTCCTTCTTGAACACACCTGACAAATTCAACCTCATCTATCCCCCTTGCACTCAGGAGGTGCCAGTCAATATGAGGGAAGTTGAAATCACCCATAACTACTACCCTGCATCATTACTGCCCTTGAGGTCCTGCTTTTTAACTTCTTTCCTAACTAACTATATTCGTTCTTCAGGACCTCATCCCTACTCCTATTTATGTCATTGGTCCCCACGTGGACCACAACATTGGCTGCTCACCCTCTCTCCTGAGAATACTGAGAAATCGATCCGAGATATCGTGGACCCTGGCACCAGGGAGGCAACAGACCATCCGGGATTCTCAATCTCTCTCACAGAACCTCTTATCTGTCCCCCTAACTATCGAATCCCCTATCACTACTGCTCTCCTCTTTTCCTTTTTGAGCTGAGGGTCCAGTCTCGGTGCCAGAGATGCGACCACCACAACTGTCGACTGAACTCTTTTCTTGCTGAGTTCCTCCGGCACCTTGTGTGTGTTGCTATCTTTTTGAATATTTGTTTTTTAAACCAATGTCAATAGATGCAAAATGTTCTCCTACACAAACTTCAGTTATCAGCCCTGTCTCATTCCCTAATAGTAGATCCAGTATCAAATGCCCTCTAGTTGAGACTTCTGTGCACTGATTAAGGAAACTTTCCTGAACACATTTGACGAACTCTATCCCATCTAGTCCTTTTACAGTATGTGAGTCCCAATCTATACGTGGAAAGCTAAAATCACCTGCAAATCACTTAGCATTTCTTGCAACCATCTGCAACATCTCTACAAATTTGGTCCTTTAAATCCTGTGGACTGTTGGGTGGTCTGTAGTTTAACCTAACTAACATTGTTGTACATTTCTTATTCCTTTTACCTATCCATAAAGACTTACTAGACTAGCTTTCCATTCTATCCTGACTGAGCACCGTAATCACATTTTCTCTGATTAGCACTGTTGTAACTCTACCCAATCCAAAATGGTTGTTCCACTTACACCTCCTTTCCTTTTATCGGCTCAAATAGTGACTCACTCCCAATAAGACTTGCAGTTTTCACTTGGCTCCTGCCCTACAAGATATCACTCTCTCACACACCACTTCAAACAGTTTCTTGGATTTACTGTAATCGCTCGGAAGAAAATGAATCTCAGCCTGTATAGGTGGCTATGTACTGTGATAATAAACTTAGCTTGAACTTTGAAAAACACTACAGACATTGAGCCAATCACAAACAAGAGAAAGTCTTCAGATGCTGGAAATCTGAGCAACACACAAAAAATGCTGGAGGGACTCAGCAGGCCAGGCAGCATCTGTGGAAAAAAGTACAGTCCATGTTTCAGGATGAGACTTACCGAAGGGTCTCGGCCCAAAATATCGACTGTACTCTCTTTCCATAGGCGCTGCCTGGCCTGCTGAGTTCCTCCAGCAGTTTGTGAGACATTGAGCCAAGATTGAGCACTGAATTACGAATAGCATCTTGGGGATTTCTGTGAAGAAATTTAGCAAATATACATTTTCAGTGATCTGGTCTCAATGTGCAGCTCATTGGGAATTGTAATAATCCATCTGGCAGTAGATCCACCATCAGCTCATCATCAGATAAGAAATATCCTCTTTAGTAATACAGTGAAGCAAGGGAGAGTGGCTGAACAGTGGACACACAGATGAGACTAACCCGTATCAGCTCTTTCTTTCTGCCAAAAGGGATTTAATAAATATGCGATGAGATTAGTCATGAAAGGTCACCCCAGCTTTTCAAGCAAAGATAATTAACCAGGTGACAATACATCATGTACCGACAGCAGTGGCACTCATATCATTTTCTGATTTAATGACAATTTTAAGCAGCTTATCAGATTTTCAGTCTGAAATCCATTCTAGCACCAAATCAGGCTTACATCCTGCCTTTTTTTTTCATTGAGGTCCACATGGGAATCTGAACTTTCTAATTTCCAATACACTCTCAGACACAGCCAGTTTAAATCAATTAGGGTTACCGGTGGCCTTGTCCTGTGTGTTAAGGAGATTAGTGGCTGACTTACTCAGCTGAGGCCAGTTTGAATGCACTTATAATACTCCATCGAGAATTAGGTTTTTGCAACTGTATATTGGAGTTGGGATAGATTTAACATCACAGATGGCAGATAATGATGGTAATTTTCTTTGGCTTTACCCACGACATATTAATGAGAAATGGCTTGTTCTCACAACTTGCGTTCAAAATTTTTTACCATGTTTTTCTTCACATACCGAGAGCCCAGATTTATAAATAATTTTATTGAGTTATTTATTTTTATTTGGAGATAGAGCATGAGCCGCACCTTCCAGTAACCTACTGATTTTACACTAACTTAATCACAGGACGATCTACAATGACTAATTAACCTACTAACTCATAATTTGGACTGCGGGAGGAACTGGGAGCACACGGAGGAAACCGATGTGGATGTGGGGAGAATGCCACACTCCTTACTGAGCTCGCTGGAACTGAACTCTGAACTCTGGAATGCCCTGAGCTGCAAATGCGTCACATTAACCGTGATGCTACCACCCTATCCCGGTCCGTAAGTAACGTGAAATTTTGGAATGAAACCTGCTAATGAAAACAGCACAGTACTGTTCAGTATGATGTTTTACAATGTGCAGACTGTAAGTTTGCATCTCAATTCCCACCGCTGTCTCTAAGGAGTTTGTACCATCTCGCCGTGACCATGTAAGTTTCCTCCCACCTGGTTAGGGTTAGTCAGTGGTGGGCTTGCTATGTTGATGCCAGAACTGTGGCAGTACTTACGGGCTGTCCCCAGCAGAATCCTCGCTGAATTGCTTGGGTGTCAAACAACATATTTCACTGTATACTTTGATGTAAATGTGATTACCAAATTATTTAATTAATTAATTATTGGTGACTAGCTCATTTTTAATATCAATTTACTCTATTAATTGTCGCTACTAATTTACATCTGCTGAATAAAACGGCAGCCATTTATTTGGAGCTGCTGTGTGGTAGATGGATTTTTAGGGATTAGGTTAATTGCTGTGGCTTGGCAACTTTAGCTTGTGACATTGTTGTTTTTCTTTTCCGCTCCTGCATCAACAGCCTGATTCTCAAATAGGATTGAAACTATCAATCAATTATTCTTCGAAAAATCTGGTCTGAATTGGAATGACCAACCATTATCACTCCTGTCTGAGAAGTGACTTGAATCCACTCCAATATGCCCACCAGAGAAACAGGTCCACAGCAGATGCCATCTCATTGGATCTTCACTCAACCCTGAAACATCTGGACAGCAAAGATGCATACATAAATCGGGATGCTCTTTATCAACTCTAGCTTGGCATTCAATACCATCATCCCCTCCAACCTTGGCCACAATACCTCTTTGTGCAATTGGATACCTGATTTTCTTGCTTGCAGCTCCCAGTTAGTTTGGATTAGCAACATCTCCTCCACAATCTCCAGTAGCACAGGTGCACGACAAGGCTGCGTGCTTAGCCCCCTGCTCTACTCACTTTACATTTATGACTTTGAGGCTAAGCACAGCTCCAATACCATATTCAAGCTGGTTGACAACACCACTGTCATAGGCTGAATCAAAGGTGGTGATGAATCAGCATATAAGAGGGGGATTAGAAACCAAGGAGCTGATTATTGATTTCAGGAGAAGGAAACCAAAGGTCCATGAGCTAGTCCTCATTAGAGTATCGGAGGCAGAGAGGATCAGCAACTTTAAGTTTCTCAGTGTTAATACTTTTAAGGACCTGGAGTTTGCTGAGATTTGGCATGATATCTAAAACTTTGCCAAACTTCTATAGATGTTTGGTGATGAGTACTCTAATGCCCTTGAATGGAAAATGCTGCAAAAAGTAGTGGATATGGCCCAGTACTTTGCAGGCAAAGACCTCCCCACCATTGAGCATATCTACATGAAACACTGTCACAGGAAAGTAGCATCCATCATTAGGGACCCCTCACCACCCACGACATGCTCTCTTCTCGCTCCTGCCATCAGAAAGAAGGTACAGGAGCCTCAGGACTCACACCACGAGATTAAGGAACAGTTACTACCACTCAACAAAAGGCGGTAACTTCACTCAATTTCACTGGCTCCTTAACAAAAGGGGATAACTTCACTTGCCCCATCATTGAAATGTTCCCACAGACAATGGACTCACTTTCAAGGACTCATGTTCTCAATATTTGTTGCATATTTATTTATTATTTCTTTTTTTTGGTATTTGCATAGCTTTTGTCTTTTGCCCACTGGTTGAACACTGACATTGTTGAGATCTTCCATTGATTCTATTATGGTTATTACTCTATAGAGTTATTGAGTATGCCCACATGAAAATGAATCTCAGGGTTCGAAATGGTTACATATATGTACTTTAATAAGAAATTTACTTTGAACTTTGAACTTTATTGTGGCCTAAAAATCATAGTGTAATGTATAAAGGTCTTTGTGCTTAGTAACATTGTGGAAAAGTTTTGCAAACCCGCGAAAGGAGCCTCAGTAATGTAGCAGTTAGCATGTCACTATTACAGCTCGAGTCATCTGAGGTCAGAGTTCAATTCTAGCGTCCTCTGTAAGGAGTCTGTAAGTCCTCCCTATGGAATGCATGGGCTTTCTAGGGTCCTCTGATTTCTTCCCACTGTCCAATGACATACCAGGTAGGTTAATTAGTCATTGTAAAATGTCTTGTGATTAGGTTAGGGTTAATTGGGTTTGTCTGGGGTTGCTGGGCGTCATGGCTCAAAGGGCTGGAGGGACCTACTCGGTGCTGTATCATTAAATAAATACAATAGGTGACTTTGGCAATCAATTTTATTTAAAGCATTAATATAGGCAATAATATGTAGAAACACAGAAAATATTATCATTAATATCAAGATATAAAATTAAAATAAATCATCAACTCACACACAGGAAATCAGCAGGTCTGGCAGCATCTACGGCGAGGGATAAACAGTCAACATTTCGGGCTGAGGGTCTTCACTAAGGTCCAGTCACTTGCTGGTTGGAATTCCTTCCTTTCCCCCCATCTTCCTATTCTGGCTTTCTTCCCCTTCCTTTCTCACCCTGGTGAAGGGTGTCAACCTAAAACGTTGACTCTTTATATTCTTTGCCATAGATCTGCCTGACCTGATGAGCTCCTCCAGCATCTTGTGTGCATTGCTCTGGATTTCCAGTGTCTGCAGAATCTCTTGTGTTTAAAATTGTCAATCTGCATTTTCTTGTTCTTCTGAAATACATACTGAGATTCGTAACTGGGACAAATTATAGCTGGCTAAAAATGTCAGCGTACCTGTTTACCATCTTTGACATCCTTTACGCGAATTTGTACAAACTCAGACAACTTCCAATATACTCAACAGAACCATAATCAAGAGTACTTTTTATCAAGGCATAGGCGTTCCTCATGGCAGCTGTTTTATCAATAACGTCTGTTTTTTTAATATATATTCAGTTCTGTACAACACTAGAAATTATGGATCGGTTTAAAACACACAGAGGAGTGGTGATGGGAATGCAATATTTTCTTGATAATAGTGTCTGAAGGCTTCAGACTGTGAAGTCTTCATTTATCTAATTCTTCACAAATGGAGCAGTTTAAAAATCTCATCTCCTAGCATATTCACGCACAGCTGGAGACTGCGTCGATATCAAAAGTAGCTTGAAGCTAGAATATAAGAAACAGAATCAGAATTAGAACCAGAATCAAAATCAGGTTTAACATCACTGGCATATGTCATCAATTATGCTGGTTTGTGGCAGCAATAAATTGCAATACTCTAGATCACAGTAAGAAATACAGTTATAAAAATTAAAGTGAATAAGTAGTGGAAAAAATAACAAGATGGAAGTACATGGTTTCATAGTCCATTCAGCAATCTGATGGCAGGGGAGAAGAATCTGCTCCTAAAACATTGGCTGTGTATGTATAGACACCTATTCCCCCTCCTTGATGGTAGAAATGAGAAGAGGGCATGTCCTAGGTGATATGGGTCCTTAAAGTTGGGTGCTGCCTTTTTAAAGTATCATCTTTTGAAGATCTCCTGGAGGCTGAAGAATCAAGTTCCCACGATAGAGCTGGCTAACCTTCCAACTTCCTGCATCGTTTTCTAATTCTGTGCCATGGCCCGTCATGCAGTGATTCAACCAGTTAGAACGCTCTCCACGGTAAGTTTGTACAACTTTGCGAGAACCATCACCATCATTATGTGCTGTGTGATATGACGTAGGCGATCATGATCTGTGACAATGATTGTTCTTAGCAAATTTCTCTACAGAAGTGGTTTGCCAATCCCTTCTTTTTTCCTCCTTGCATTTTTTAGGAATAGAGAGCATGTCTGTAGGGTTAGTACAGACAGACATCTGTCTGGGTGTCAGATGTCAGAATCCTGGGAATCTTCCCGTCTCCCAGATGACCACGTCTGCACCGGGTGCACCAAGGTGCAGCTCCTGAGAGACAGAGTTAGGGATCTGGATCTGTGGCTCGATGACCTACAGCTTATTAGGGAAAGTGAGCAGGAGATAGATAGGCTCTACAAGGAGTTAGTCAGCTGGAGGCTGCAGGTATTCGACAAGTGGGTGACCGTCAGGGAAGGACTGTTAGTGTAGAAATAGCAGGGGCTCTAACAGAAATATTTCAAATGTCATTAGAAATGGGGATGATGCCAGAGGATTGGCGTATTGCTCATATGGTTCCATTGTTTAAAAAGGGTTCTAAGAGTAAACCTAGCAATTATTGGCCTATAAGTTGACGTCAGTGGAGGGTAAATTAATGGAAAGTATTCTTAGAGATGGTATATATAATTATCTGGATAGACGGGGTCTAATTAGGAACAGTCAGCATGGATTTGTGCATGAAAAGTCATGTTTGACAAATCTTATTGAATTTTTTGAAGAGGTTACCAGGAAAGTTGACGAGGGTAAAGCAGAGGATGTTGTCTATATGGACTTCAGTAAGGCCTTTGACAAGGTTCCGCACGGAAGGTTAGTTAGGAAGGTTCAATCGTTAGGTATTAATATTGAAGTAGTAAAATGGATTCAACAGTGGCTGGATGGGAGATGCCAGAGAGAAGTGGTGGAGAACTGTTTGTCAGGTTGGAGGCTGGTGACTAGTGTTGTGCCTCAGGGATCTGTACTGGGTCCAATGTTGTTTGTCATTTACATTAATGAGCTGGATTATGGGGTGGTAAATTGGATTAGTAAGTAGGCAGATGATACTAAGGTAGGTGGCGTTGTGGATAATGAAGTAGGTTTTCAAAGTTTGCAGAGAGATTTAGGCCAGTTAGAAGAGTGGGCTGAACGATGGCAGATGGAGTTTAATGCTGATAAGTGTGAGGTGCTACATTTTGGTAGGAATAATCCAAATAGGACATACATGGTAAATGGTAGGACATTGAGGAATGCAGTAGAACAGAGTGATCTAGGAATAATGGTGCATAGTTCCCTGAAGGTGGAATCTCATGTGGATAGGGTGGTGAAGAAAGCTTTTGGTATGCTGGCCTTTATAAATCAGAGCATTGAGTATAGGAGTTGGGATGTAATGTTAAAATTGTACAAGGCACTGGTAAGGCCAAATTTGGAGTATCATGTACAGTTCTGGTCACAGAATTATAGGAAAGATATCAACAAAATAGAGAGAGTACAGAGAAGATTTACTAGAATGTTACCTGGGTTTCAGCACCTAAGTTACAGGGAAAGGTTGAACAAGTTAGGTCTTTATTCTTTGGAGCATAGAAGGTTGAGGGGGGACTTGATAGAGGTATTTAAAATTATGATTGGGATAGATAGAGTTGATGTGGATAGGCTTTTTCCATTGAGAGTAGGGGAGATTCAAACAAGAGGATATGAGTTGAAATTTAGGGGGCAAAAGTTTAAGGGTAACATGAGGAGGAATTTCATTACTCAGAGAGTGGTAGCTGTGTGGAATGAGCTTCCAGTAGAAGTGGTAGAGGCAGGTTCAGTATTGTCATTTAAAGCAAAATTGGATAAGTGTATGGACAGGAAAGGAATGGAAGGTTATGGGCTGAGTGCGGACCAGTGGGACTAGGTGAGAGTAAGCATTCGGCACAGACTAGAAGGGCCGAGATGGCCTGTTTCCGTGCTGTAATTGTTATATGGTTTTATGGTTATAAGGGATGGGAAGAGCTCAGGTAGTAGAGAGCACCCCTGTGGCCATCCCCCTTAGTAATCGTTTTGGATGCTGTTGAGGGGGGTGACCTGACCATATAATAAACATATAATAATTACAGCACAGAAACAGGTCATCTCGGCCCTTCTAGTCCGTGCTGAACACCTACTCTCACCTAGTCCCACCGACCTATACTTAGCCCGTAATCCTCAATTCCTTTCCTATCCATATACCTATCCAATTTTCCTTTAAATGACAATATCCAACCTGCTTCTACAACTTCTACTGGAAGCTCGTTCCACACAGCTACCTGAAAGAAGATGACCACGGTGATCTGGTCTCTGGAACTGAGCCTGGTTCCATGATGCAGAAGGGAAAGAGGAAGATGAGGAATACGGTAGTCATAGGGGATTCCATAGGAGGTTCTGTCAGCCTGATAGAGATACCATATGGTGTGTTGTCTCCCAGGTGCCAGGGTATGGGATGTCTCAGATCAGGTGTAGAGTATTCTGAAGGGAGACAAACAGCCAGAAGTTTTGGTACACGTTGGTACCACTGACATAGGTAGGAAAAGGGAGGAGGTCCTGAAGAGAGAATTCAGGAAGCTGGGTAGAGAGCTGAAAAGCGGGATCTCCAGGGTAGTAATCTCAGGATTGCTGCCTGTGCCACATGTTATCGAGCACAAGAATAGCATGATTGGACATATTAATACGTGGCTAAGAGGGCTTCAGATTTCTGGATAGCTGGGGCCTCTTCTGGGGAGGTATGACCTGTACAACAAGGGTGGGTTAAACCTGAACCCAAAGGGGTTCAATATCCCAGCAGTCAGGTTTTATAGAGCTGTTAGGGAGGGTTTAAACTAATTTGGCAGGGGAATAGGAACCGGAGTGATAGGGCTGAGGAAGTGGAAAACAGAAATATATCAAAGATAGCATGCAACAGGGATGATAGAAAGGACAGGCAGGAGATGGGGCTTAATCACAGCCAGTGGGATGGGTTACAGGGCAATAGAGGCATGGCGTAGTTAAAACAGAAAGTAACAAATACTAGACAGAAAATGTTATATTTGAATGCATGCAGCTTAAGAAATAAAATGGACAATCTTGAAATTCAGCTACAGATTGGCTAGTCTGTTGTGGCCATCTCTGAAACTTGGCTGAAGGATAGCTGCTATTGGGAGCTGAATGTCCAAGGATATACAGAAAGATAGGTTAGTAGGCAGAGGGGGTGGTGTGGCTCTGTGTATAAGAAATAATATTAAATCATTAGAAAGGGATGACATAGGATCAGAAGGTGTAGAGTCTCTGTGGGTTGTGTTAAGAAATGGCAAGGGCAAAAGGACTCTAATGACAGCTGTATACAGGCCTCCAAACAGCAGCCAGGATGTGGGCTATAAATTACAGCAGGAGATAGAAAAGACCTGTTAGAAGGGCAATGCCATGATAATCAGTGAGGATTTTAACATGAAAGTGGATTGGGAAATTCAGGCCAGTACTGCACCTCAAGAGAGAGAACTTGTAGAATGTCTAAGGGATGACCTTTTAGAACAGCTTTTTGTTGAGCCCACTAGGGGATTGGCTGTGCTGGATTGGATATTGTGCAATGATCTGGAGGTGATAAGGAGCTTAAGGCTAAGGAACCCTTAGAGAATAGTGATCACAATATGATCGAGTTCACTTCAAAATTTGAAAAGGAGAAACTAAATTTCAATGTATCAGTATTTCAGTGGGATAAAGTAAATTACAATGGCATGAGGGGGGAAACTGGCCAAAGTTGACTAGAAAGGGTCCTTAGCATAAAGGACAGCAGAGCAGCAATGGCTGGAGTTGCTGCGTAAAATGATGGAAGTGCCACAGATATATTCCAAATGAGAAGAAATTTTTGAATGGAAGAAGGACACTACAGTGGTTGACAAGTGAAGTCAGAGCCATAGTAAAAACAAAAGGGAGGACATACAAGGAAGCCAAAGCTAGTGGGAAGATCAAGAATTGGGGAGCTTTTAACAACTTGAAGGAAACTAAGGAGGTTATTTGGAAGGAAAATATGAATTATGAAAGGAAGCTGGCGACTAATATCAAAGAAGATACTAAAAGGTTTTTTAAGTATATAAAGGGTAAAAGAGAGTTGAGGGTAAATATAGGACCAATAGAAAATTATGCTGGAGATATTGTAATGAGAGACACAGAAATGGCAGAGGAACTGAATACGTATTTTGCATCAGTCTTCACAGTGGAAAACGTCTGCAGTATACCAGACATTAAAGAGTGTCGGAAGTGAAGTTTGTGCAGTGAAAATTACGACTGAGAAGGTGCTCAGGAAGCTTAATGGTCTGAGGGTGGATAAATTTCCTGGACCTGATGGAATGCACCCTCGGGTTCAGAAAAAAGTAGCTGGAGAGATTACAGCGGCATTAAGAATGATCTTTCAAGAATCGATAGATTCTGGCATTATACCAGATGACAGGATGAATGGAAAATTGCAAATGTTACTTCGCTATTTAAGAAGGGTGGGAGGCAGCAGAAAGGAAACTATAGACCTGTTAGCCTGACAACAGTAGTTGGGAAGTTGTTGGAATCAATTGTTAGGGATGAAATTACTGAGTACATGGAGGCACATGACAAGATAGGCCAAAGCCAGCATGGTTTCCTGAAAGGAAGATCTTGCCTGACTAACCTACTGCAATTTTTTGAGGAAGTTACATGCAAGGTAGACAAGGGAGATGTAGTAGATGTGGTGTACTTGGATTTTCAGAAGGTCTTTGATAAGGTGCCACGATTGAGGCTGCTTAGCAAGATAAGAGCCCATGGAATTACAGGGGAGTTACTAGCATGGGTGGAGCATTGGCTGATTGGCAGAAAACAGAGTGTGGGAATAAAAAGGAGTCTGCAGATTTCCTTGTGTTTGCATTTTTAAATCCTATTCTGGCTGGCCGCTGGTTACCAATGGAGTTTCACAATGGTGGTTGGGACCGCTGCTTTTTACAATGTATGTCAATGATTTGGACAATGGGATTAATGGATTTGTGGTTAAGTTTGCTGATGATACAATGATAGGTGGCAGAGCGGGCACTGTTGAGGAAATAGAGAGCCTGCAGAGAGACTTTGATAGTTTAAGGGATGGGCAAAGAAGTGGCAAATGAAATACAATGTTGGAAAGGGTATGGTCATGCAGTTTGGTGGAAGAAATAAATGGGCGGACTACTTTTTAGGTGGAGAGAGAATTCAAAATGCAGAGATGCAAAGGGACTTGGGAATCCTTGTGCAGGATACTTTAAAGGTTAATGTCCAGGTTGAGCCAGTGGTGAAGAAGGCGAATGCATTATTAGCATTCATTTCTAGAGGCAGAGAGGATAAGAGCAGGGATGGGATGTTGAGGCTCTATAAGGCACTCATGAAACCATACATGGAGTATTGTGTGCAGTTTTGAGCTTCTTATTTTAGAAAGAATATCCTGACCTTGGAGAGATTTCAGAGAAGATTCACGAGAATTATTCCGGGAATGAAATGTATGAGGAACATCTGGTAGCTCTTGGGCTGTATTCCCTGGAGTTCAGGAGAATGAGGGGGGATCTCATAGAAACATTCTGAATGTTAAAAGGCCTGAACAGATTAGATATGGCAACATTATTTCCCATGGTAGGGGAGTCTAGGACAAGAGGGCACAACTTCAGGATTGAAGGATGTTCATTTAGAACAGAGATGCAGAGAAATTACTTTAGTTAGAGGGTGGTGAATCTGTGGAATTTGTTGTCGTGAGCAACTGTGGAGGCCAAGTCATTGGGTGCACTTAAGGCAGAGATAGATGGGTTCTTGATTAGCCAGTGCATCAAAGGGTATGGGGAAAAGGTAGGGGAGTGGGGATGACTGGAAGAACTGGATCAGCCCATGATTGAACGGTGGAGCAGACTCGATGAGCTAAATGGCCTACTTCTGCTCCTGTATCTTATGGTCTTAATCTAACTTTACGCATTGATATGATACCCAGTATGCATTATTCAAGCAGATCACTCCGGCATGTTTCCAGAATTGTAAACATTGCAGGTCATAATAATAAGGGGATTTAAATTTGTAAAGTATAATGACAAATACATTTGATCCAACTTATCGTGACTCTGAATAATTCTTCAATTAAAAATAAATATGAGATTGCTATCTCAGCAATTTTGTTGTACCGAGGTACCTGGCAGTGGCCATTGAGTACCTGACAGAGGGGCAGAGGGTTAGTTACCTGTAATTACTTGGAATTATCATTTCAGAGGACCTGTCCTGGGCCCTGCACATAAGTGTAATTACAAAGAAACCACGTCAGAGCTTTTTCTTCATTTGGGTGATCAGAGGATGAGACATGGAGAGGGTCAGCAGCTTTAAATTCCTCACGGTTAATATTTTGTAGGACCTGTCCTGGAAGTAGAGGTGTGTTGTGTGTTTTTTTTGTAATTATGAAGAAGGCATGGAAACGCCTCTACTTCCTGAGGAGTTTTCAGAGATTTGGCGTGACATCCAAAACGTTGACAAACTGCTATAGATGTGTGATGGAGAGTATATTAACTGCCTGGAAACATGCCACAGCATGGAAACACCAAAGCCCTTGAATGGAAAATCCTACAAAAAGAGGTAGATATGGCCCAGTCAATCATGGTACAGCCCTCCCTATAATTGAACACATCTACATGAAACGCAGTCACAGGAAAGAAGGGTCCATTCTCAGGGGCCCCCACTGCCCAGGACATGGTCTCTCCTTGCTGCTGCCATCAGGAAGAAGGTACAAGTGAATCAGGACTCACACCACCAGGTTCAGGAACTGTTATAACTCCTCAACCATCAGGCTCTTGAACCAAAGGGGATATTTTCACTCAACTTCACCTGCCCATCACTGAAATGTTCCCACAACCTATTGGCCTCACTCTCAAGGACTCTTCATCTCATATTCTCAATATTTGTTACTTTTTTTTTGGTATGTGTACAGTTTGTTGTCTGCTGCACTCTGGTTGAACATCCAAGTTGGGTGGTTTTGCTTTGATTCTGTTATAGTTATTATTCTATAGATTTATTGAGTATGCCCACAAGAAATGAACCTTAGGGTAGTATATGGTGACATATACGTACTTTGATAATAAATGTACTTTGATTTTTGACTTGAAGCAGAAATTGCCTCTCTATTCACTAGTCACATTCGTAACAATTACTTACAGTACGTTTATTTTACTTTTATCCAAGATTTGATTCTATTGTGTTTCTTTGTTCCACTCTGAATGCCTGCAAGAAAATGAACCACATGGTTGTATATGGTGACATACAGAAATTTGGTACTAAATTTACTTTGAACTTTGAATCTCGATAAACATAAAAATTCTGCAGAGGCTGGAAATCCAGAGTCACACACACAAAATGCCGGAGGAACTCAGCAGGTCAGGCAGCGTCTGTGGAGAGAAAAGGAGACGATGTTTCAGGAAAGTGCAATGAAAAGAACTACCTTTAAATGCTTGTTATATCTTTCACCCTCAGCCTCCAGAGGGACTTGGAGAAATAAGGGAGGCAGGCCTTCAGGCTGTAAAACAGCCCGTAAAAGCTTGATTAGCACACAATAGCACAAAACACAAGAGATTCTTTAGATGCTGGAAATCCAGAGCCACACACACAAAATGCTGGAAGAATTCAGCAGGTCAGGCAGCATCTATGGAGAGAAATTAACAGCTGACCCTTAATCAGGAATCTATAAGTTTCTTATGGTAGTTTTTTTTTTAATTTTTAGTGGGGAATGATGAAGACAGCCATTCTGTAGTGTAGTGTTTCCTGATAATTGAGTATTCTCGGAGCACAGAGCTGAACTTCAAAAGTTCGAAGTTCATAGTTCAAAGTAAATTTATTCTGAAAGTGCAGATATATCACCATATTGCACCCTGAGATTCATTTTATTGCAGGCATGTTAACAACTGTTTCATAGAGTCATTGAGTCACAAAAAACTACAGCACAGAAACAGGCCTTTTGGCCCATCTAGTCCATCCTGAACCAATTAAACTGCCTACTTCCAATGACATGCACCTGGATCTTAGCCCTCCATATCCCTAACGTCCATATACCTATCCAAACTTGTCTTAACCATTGAAGTCGAGCTCACACTTGTACTGGCAGCTCATTCCATATTCACACAACTCTCTGAATGAAGTTTCCCTTCATGTTCCCAGTAAACTTTTCACCTTTCACTCTTAAACCATGACCTCTGGTTGTAGTCCCACACAGTGGAAAAAGCCTGCTTGCATTGACCCTATCTATACCCCTCATGATTTTGTATACCTCTATTAAATCTTCCCTCAGTCTTTTGTGTTCTAAGGAATGAAGTCCTAACCTATTTAATCTTTCCTTCAGTCCCAGAAAAGTCCTTGTACATTTCTTCTGTACTCTTTCAACCTTGTTTACAACTTTCCTGTAAGTAGGCGACCAAAATTGCGCACAATACTCCACATTAGGCCCCACCAGTGTCTTATGCAACTTTAACATAACACCCTATCTCCAGTTTAGCAAATATTAAAGAACAGAGGGAAAAAAATAAGCACACATTTAATTGTTGATATCCTTCTATTATCTTTACCTGACTTAATTACTGCATCTGAAAGTTGATTTCTATTGCAGCAAAGAAAAGATTTCTCAACATAACTCCTGACTAAGAAGCAACTTGGAACACAGCAGATACCATGGCTCTTCACCCAACCCTGGAACATCTGGACAAAAGATACATGCATCAGGATGTTCTTCATCAATTCTTCTTGGCAATCAATATTATCATCCTTCAAAACTAATCAAGAACCTTCAAGCTCTTGGCCTGAGTACCTCCTGTGCAACTGGATCCTCGATTTCGTCATGTGCCAACCCCAGTCTGTTCAGATTGGCAAAATGATCTCCATCAGCACAGGTGCACCACAGGGGCATGTGCTTAGTCCCCGGCTCTACTCACTTTACACCTATGACTGCGTGGCTAAGCGCAGCATCAATGCCATAAGTAAGTTTGCTGACAACACCACTGTCGTAGACCAAATCAAAGGTCAGAATGAATCAGCATAGAGGAGAGAAATTGAAAATTTGACTGAGTGGTGCAATAACAACAACATCTCACTCAGTGTCAACAAGATGAAGGACATGATGATTGACCAGGAGGAGGAAACCAGAGGTCCATGAACCAGTCCTCATTGGGGGATCAGAGGGAGGGAGGATTAGTAACTTTAAGTTCCTCAGTGTTATCATTTCAGAGGACCCAGCGCATCTGCCATTATAAAGAAGGCTCAGCAGTGCTTCTGCTTTTTTATATGTTTGCAAGGATTCAGCATTTCACCTAAAACTTTGAAAAACTTCTATAGACATGTGGTGGAGATTATATTGACTTGCAATACAGCTTGGTATAGAAAAACACCATTACGTCTGAAAGGAAAAACCTACAAAAAGTAGTGAAAATACCCCAGTCCATCACAGATAAATCCCTCTCCACCACTGAGAGCATCTACGTGGAGCCTTGCCGCAGGAAAGCAGCATCCATCACCAGGGTCCCCACCATCCAGCTCATGTTCTCTTCATGTGGCGGCCATCAGGGGCCTCAAGACTCACACCAACAGGTTCAGGAACAGTTATTACCCTTCAGCCATCAGGCTCTTGAACCAGAGGGGATAACCTCATTCCACGTCAATAGCCCCATCACTGAACTGTTCCCACTGAACTTGACTCTCTTTCAAGGACTCTTCATTTCATGTTCTCAATACTTATTGTTTATTCATTTGTTCGTAATATTAAGTAGTTTTTCTCTTTCTTTTTGTATTAGCACAGATTGTTGCTTTCTGTTGCACATTACTTGACCACCCTATTCCAAGCAACACACAGAAAATGCTGGAGGAACTCAGAAGACCCTGCAGCTTCTATAGAAAGGAGTCAAAACACAAAAATACAACTGCAGATGCTGTGGATCAAAGAATACGTACGCAACGCTGGAAGAACTCAGCAGGTCAGGCAGCATCCGTGAGAAAAGAGGAACCAATGTTTTGGGTCGAGATGAAGGGTCTCGACCCGAAACGTTGGCTAATACAGGTCCTTCAGCCCACAATGCTATGCCAAACACCTACATACTTCAGAAATAACTCAGGGTTACCCATAGCCCTCTATTTTTCTAAGCTCTATGTACTTATCCAGGAGTCTCTTAAAAGACCCTATTGTATCTGTCTCCACCACCATCGCTGGCAGTCCATTCCATGCACTCTCTATTCCCTGCGTAAAAGACTTACCCCTGACATCTCCTCTGTACCTACTCCCCAGCACCTTAAACCTGTGTCCTCTTATGGCAACCATTTCAGCCCTGGGAAAAAGCCTCCGACTATCCACACGATCAATGCCTCTCATCATCTTAAGCACCTCTATCAGGTCACCTCTCATCCTCCGTCGCTCCAAGGAGAAAAGGCCGAGTTCACTCAACCTATTCTCATAAGGCATGCTCGCCAATCCAGGCAACATCCTTGTAAATCTCCTCTGCACCCTTTCTATGGTTTCCACGTCCTTCCTGTAGTGAGGCGACCAGAACTGAACACAGTACTCCAAGTGGGGTCTGAATAGGGTCTTACATAGCTGCAACATTACTTCTCGACTCTTAAACTCAATCCCATGGTTGATGAAGACCAATGCACCGTGTGTCTTCTTAACCACACTGTCAACATGTGCAGTAGCTTTGTGTGTCCTATGGCCTTGGAGTCCAACGATCCCTCTGATTCTCCACACTGCCAAGAATCTTACCATTAATACTATCTTCTACCATCATATTTGACCGACCAAAATGAACTACTTCACACTTTTCTGGGTTGAATTCTATCTGCCACTTCTCAGCCCAGTTTTGTACCCTATCAATGTCCCGTTATAACCACTGACAGCCCTCCACACTATCCACAACACCCCCAACCTTTGTGTTATCAACACATTTGCTAACCCATCCCTACACTTCCTCATCCAGGTCATTCATAAAAAATCACAATAAGTAGGGGTCTCAGAACAGATCCTTGAGGCACACCACTGGTCACCGACATCCATCCAGAATATGAGCCTTTGTACATCCCAGTCCCTGTACCCTACCATCCTTTCCATGTCTCATTGGAACGTACCTATGCAGAACACCACACAAATATCCCCGAACATTTGCTACATTTCTGCCATACATTTCCCTGAGAACGTCTGTTCCCAATTTACGCTTTCAGGTTCCTGCCTGATAGCTTCATGTTTCCCCTTACTCCGACTAAATATTTTCCTAACTTGTCTGTTCCTGTCCCTCTCCAATGCTTTGGTAAATGAGATAGAATTGTGAACACTAACTCCAAAATGTTCTCCATCTGAGAGACCTGACCCTTCATCAGTACTGGAAAAAAAGATGAGGAGTCAGAGTAAGAAAATGAGGGGAGGAAGTTCTGGTAGATGGAGGGTAGGTGCTTAGCAAAGCGGTCTCCCAATCTGCATCGGGTCTCATTGATACATATACCAATCTCCTGTATATTGGTGAGACCTGATGCAGATTGGGAGACCTCTTCCTTGAGCACCTCTGCTCCATCCACTGGAAAGAGTGGATTCTCCCAGTGGTCACCCATTTTAATTCCACTTCCCATTCCCATTCCACCATGTCACTCTATTGTCACAATGTTACTGGCTCCAAGGGTAGTCATAGCCGAAGGATGGTAGTGGGGAAGAGCTCCCACTGCTAAACCGATGCTCTTCATGGCGTGCGTCTCAAACAGCCTCTGACAACCAAGTCCAACTCCTGGCCTTCACGTGTGGCATAGTTCTTACGCCCGGCGGAGCTGTTCCCACTGACAGAAGGGGCAAAGGTGGGCCACTGGCACCTTAAAACCAGTTGCTGTGGACAGGTAGGACTCATTAACCATGGAGGGTAACTCATCTAAGAGAGGCAAAACTCCGATTTCAAACCTCCGCTGCCTTGTGGCTACACCCGCTCACGGGAAAGGCTTTGGGAGTAAACCCCGAGGAAAAATCCGGAATCGGAGTCCCGAAGGTGGCTGACTGCTGTACCCAGCACCGGCACGGCAACTCCTGCGACGCTGCTGGCACCAAACCGTACCGACTTCTATCGTTTCGTTGGACCCGTCGTCAGCATGGAGAGGGGGGTCCCACTGCATGGGCAACAGACGGATCTCCATATCATCTCTGCTCTGGCTTACACCCTGGAGAGGCCATTCCCCAGTGACTACCAGAGGCGCAGTACCCACGGTCAACCACGACCGACAGGCCAAACTGTCACGATGAGACCACACCCAGGTTGGAAGAGCAACACCTTATATACCGGCTGGGTAGCCTCCAACCTGATGGCATGAACATTGACTTCTCTAACTTCCTTTAATGCCCCTCCTCCCCTTCTTACCCCATCCCTAACATATTTAGTTGTTTGCCTGTTCTCCATCTCCCTCTGGTGCTCCCCTCCCCCTTTCTTTCCCCTGAGGCCTCCCGTCCCATGATCCTTTCCCTTCTCCAGCTCTGTAACCCTTTCGCCAATCACTTTTCTAGCTCTTAGCTTCATCCCACCCCCTCCGGTCCTCTCCTATCATTTCGCATTTCCCCTCCCCCCACTACTTCCAAATCTCTTACTATCTTTCCTTTCGGTTAGTCCTGACACAGGGTCTTGGCCTGAAACGTCGACAGTGCTTCTCCCTATAGATGCTGCCTGGCCTGCTGTGTTCCACCAGCATTTTATGTGTGTTGATGTGCGGAGGATGTTTCCTATGGTGGAGGGGTCTCAGAAATTCGTCAGAGAGTTATGTATTTATGAGGTACCTTGCTACAGATGCCTGTGGAGGGCAGAACTGGGTATATTTAAAGCAGAGTTTGATAGATTCTTGATCAGCCAGGGTGTCGAACGTTATGAGGCTAAGGCAGAAGAATGGGTTTGAAAGGGATAAATCAGCCATGCTGGAATGGCGGAGCAGACTCAATGGGCTGAATGGTCTAAATCTCCTCGTACATCCTATGTTTTTATGGAAAATACAACTGCGCTGCTTCAAAGTGTGCTACCTGAGGTAATTCTTAGCCTCAACCATGGGCTCTATAATGAGTTAACCTGTAGATGGGCAAGTGATGACCCCCTTCTGTTTGAAGTTACTTACTTTTTTATTCTGTCTTACTTCTCTTCTAATATTTGTGTATTTGTATATCTGTGCACTTGCAATGCTACTGTGACTCCGTAATTCCCTTTAGGATCAATATTTGTCTATCTACCTCTCTGATGGATTGTTCTTACTGGTTCATCAGTCTAGAGGAAGTATAAATAAGGGAAGAACAGAGAGCTAAGAACAGTCTTACTGAGGATGTGAGGTACAGAACAGAGCGACCTGCAGAAATCCAAACTAAGGGAACACTAGGAAAGTCTTGCAGGTCAGGCAGCTTCTGGGCTGTGTGACTCTCTCTCTGGAGAGGGGTTGACTGGGGGAGCTGTAAATCAACACAAGATGCTGCCTGGACTGCAAGTTTTCCTAGTTACTCCTAATCTGCTTCAAACATCTCCTGCTCATCTCACCCTCTCACAGACCACAACACCAGAAGGTAGAGGAACAGAATTAGACTGATCATGACTAGGGCGTGCAATGGGCTGCTGGCGACGGTGGTGGAGGTGGATGCGATAGGGTCTTTTAAGAGACTCCTGGACAGGTATATGGAGCTCAGAAAAATAGAGGGCTGTGGGTAGCCCTAGGTAATTTCTAAGGTAAGGACATGTTCGGCACAGCTTTGTGGGCTGAAGGGCCTGTATTGTGCTGTAGATTTTCTGTTTATATGTTTCTATCAGCATGTCAAGTTTTCTCTGCTATTTCATTATTTTGATTGCATGTCTTTGTTCGACTGTGAATGTCTGCAAACATTATGAATCTCAGGGTGACATTTACGAACTTTGTTAATGAATTTACTTTGAACTTTGTACTCTCAGTCCCAATCTCCTGCCTTCTTCCTGTAACCTTTCACACCCTTACTAATTGAGAACCTATCAACCTTTGCT
The DNA here is from genome assembly GCF_030144855.1 of Hypanus sabinus. NCBI lineage: Eukaryota > Metazoa > Chordata > Chondrichthyes > Myliobatiformes > Dasyatidae > Hypanus > Hypanus sabinus. The sequence goes on from NC_082715.1 coordinate 6,488,101, forward strand.
TTAAACATATCCAATGACTTGGCCTCTGAGGTGCCTTGTGTTATCTTACTCCAACCATTTCACTGTATATTCAAACATGACTGAATTTCAGTCTTTTTCTGTGTTCTGAACAAAGGCCATTGACACATTTTACCTGACTTGCTGAGTGCTTCTTCAATGGCCTAATTGTGATCCTAAGCCTTATGGTCTCATAGTCTTACAATTTGTGAAAGGGTGGAGATGAACAGAAGATATTTTCTCTTTTCATTTTTATATTTCCTGCACCTGTAGCTGAGTTGCTTTCCCATAGTTATTAAATTTCTGCTATTTATTTATTTAGTAATACCGTGCAGATCTGGCTCCTCCCGCCCAACAAGACAATGAACCACACTGACCAGCAACCCATCCATTTTAATACCTGCCCAATCACAGGACAATTTACAATGACCAATTAATCTACTAACTGGTACATATTTGGACTGTGGGAGGAAACAGAGCACCCGGAGGAAACCCACGAGGTCCATGGGGAGAATGTACAGCCTCCTTGAACTCCAATCTCTAGAATGACCTGAGCTGTAATAGTGTCATCCTAACCATTATGTTATCATGGCATCCGACTCCTAATTGCGCAGTTATCTTCACATTCCACAATGTAGGGACAAGCGGGAGATATTAATTATGTTTCAATTTTCACATTAATGCAAATAATTGACTATTCGTGCAAGAGAGCGTTACCGTAACAAGCACGTCAATAAATATCATCTGCAGCATAGAATCTAAATCTGCATTATTTCCTTAATGACCAACTGCGTTTGTCTGAACACATCTTCGTGGTTTGTTGCTCAGATCCTCAGTCAGTTACAAGTGATGTCATAACTTGCCACAGGGAAAATACACTTTTATATTTGTCTTGAAGTAATGTAACTGATGAATATTTAATACAGTATTGTGAACTGGGACCAAGTACTTGTGACCACTCTTCATTGACATTAAAACTGATATTCATTTAAAAAGAAATTAGTGTCAAGTGCAAGGATGTATTTCTAAAGTGGTCTTTTGTGCTCCTTAGGGAATACAAGAAATAGAGAATGATATCTGAGTTCCTATTTATCCGAAATTTTATTTAGAGATACAACGCAAAACAGGCCCTTCCAGCCCAATGTGACACACTGCCCGGCAACCCTCTATTAACCCTAGCCTAAGCCAGGATAATTTTCATTGAGTAATTAATCTACTATCTGGTATGTCTTTAGAATGTGGGAAGAAATCAGAGCACCCAGAGGAAATCCACACAGTTACAGTGAGAACGTACAAATCCCTTATGGACAGCAGTGGGAATTGAACCCAGGACACCAGTGCTGTAATAAGTTATGCTGACCGCTACATTACGCTGTGATCATGGGTTAATCTAAGCCCATTTTTGTTATTTCTTAATTTTAAGTATAAATCTATATTGCAATTTTGCTTTGTTGAAGCAGTTCTTGCTAAGTGTGCTTCAGCATAAATTATTAAAAAGGGTCAGTTAACTGACTTTATTGCTAACATTAGCACTTTATGATGCTAATTGAAATTACATTGGACAGCCTCAGTCTTTGCCTTAGTATAAAAGTCCAAATGATAATATTGTGCAGTGATTGAATATTTGTCACTCAGTTTGTTTTGCTAGTTGCAACAAAATAGTCTCGCTCCAAAATGCTGCCTTTATCTCCAACTGAAATAGACCATTTTTAATATTTCAGTTACATTTGAGTAATCTTGTATATTTTGGTTGTTTAAGAAAGTTGCAGATGGTGGGATGATTTGCAGTGAAACATTGGGTGAAAATAGACATGGGCGATGAGCACAGGACTAAGGATTTATATTTGAGTGCAGGCAGTGTACAGAATAAGGTGGGGATTCCACAGTGCAGTTACATATTGGCAGGTATGATGTTGTGGGCTCTGTGTAGTGGCTGAAAGAAGATCATAGTTGGTAGCGTAACATCCAACAATAAACTTTGTATTGATGGGACAGGCAGGTAGTCAGAGGGGGGGGGGGGGGTGGAGTGGCTCTGTTGGTAAAGAGATGAAATCGAGTCTATAGAAAGAAATGACATAGGATCAGAAGATGTAGAATCCTTGTGAGTAGAGTTAAAAAAATGCAAGAGTGAAAAGACACGGATGGGAGTTCTAAACAGGCCTCTGAATAGTAGCAAGGATGTGAGCTACAAATTACAATAGGTATGTCAAAAGGGCAATGCTTCAATTGTCATGGAGGATTTCAATATGCAGGTAGATTGGGCAAATCAGTTTGGTGCTGGAGCCCAGAAAGGGAATTTGTAGAATGCCTAGACCATAAAACATAAAGGCAGGAATAAGCCATTCAGCCCATTAATTCCGCTCCGCCATTTCATCATGGCTGATCCTGGATCCCACTTAACCCGGCCCCCTCACCATTTGCCTTGATGCCCCAACCAATCAGGAGTCTATCAACTTCTGCTTTGAATAAACTCACAGACTTACCCTCCACTGCAGTCTCCGGCTCAGCATTCCACAGATTCACCAATCTTGTCTAAAAAATACCTCCTTCCTTCTGTTCTGAAATGTTACCCCTCAAGCCTACAAGATAGCTTTTTAGAGCATCTTGTGTTTGAACTCACTAGGGGCAATTCTGGATTGAGTGTTGTGCAATGAATCAGGTTTGATTAAGGAGCTTAAGATAAAAGAACCCCAAGGAGACAGCGATCATAATAAAATAGATTTCACCCTACAATTTGAGAATGAGAAGCTAAAGTAAAATATAACAGTATTACAATGGAGTAAAGGGAATTATAGTGGCATCAAGAGAAACTGGCCAAAGTTGATTTGAAGGGGGCACTAGCGGAGATAATGGCAGAACAACAATGGATGTGGTTCCTGTGGGCAATTTGGAAGGGACAGGACCGATACATCCCAAAGATAAAGAAGTATTCTAAAGACAGCATGACACAACGGTGAATGACAAGGGAAGTCTAAATCAACATCAAAGCAAAAGAAAGGGCATTTAATAAAGCAAAAATTAGTGGGAAGTTAGAACATTTGGAAGCTTTTAAAACCTAACAGATGAATACTAATAATGTATAGGGAGGGAAAAGATGAACAATGACGGTAAGTTAGCCAACAATATCAAAGAAGATACCAAAGGCTTTTTCAGATATGGTGTATAAAGAGTGAAAGACAGACAGACAGACATACTTTATTGATCCCCAGGGAAATTGGGCTTTGTTACAGCCACGCCAACCAAGAATAGTGAAGAAATATAAACCATAAATAATTAAATAATAATAAGTTAATTATGCCAATTGGAAATAAATCCAGGACCAGCCTATTGGCTCAGGGTGTCTGACACTCCGAGGGAGGAGTTGTAAAGTTTGATGGCCACAGGCCGGAATGACTTCCTATGACGCTCAGCGTTGCATCTCGATGGAATGAGTCTCTGGCTGAATGTACTCCTGTGCCTAACCAGTACATTATGGAGTGGATGAGAGTCATTGTCCAAGATGCCATGCAACTTTCAGACACCACCGTCAGAGAGTCCAGTTCCACCCCCACAACATCACTGGCCTTACGAACGAGTTTGTTGATTCTGTTGGTGTCTGTTACCCTCAGGCTGCTGCCCCAGCACACATCAGCAAACATGATAGCATTGGCCACCACAGCCTCATAGAACATCCTTAGCATCGTCCGGCAGATGTTAATGGACCTCAGTCTCCTCAGGAAATGGAGATGGCTCTGACCCTTCTTGTAGACAGCCTCAGTGTACTTTGACCAGTCCAGTTTATTGTCAATTCGTGTCCCCAGGTATTTGTAATCCTCCACCATGTCCACACTGACCCCTTGGATGGAAACAGGGGTCACTGGTGCCTTAGCCCTCCTCAGGTACACCACCAGCTCCTTAGTCTTTTTCACATTAAGCTGCAGATGATTCTGCTCGCACCATGTGACAAAGTTTCCCACCATAGCCCTGTAGGCAGCCTAATCTCCCTTGCTGATGCATCCAACAATGGCAGAGTCATCAGGAAACTTCTGAAGATGGCAAGACTCTGTGTTGTAGTTGAAGTCCGAGGTGTAGATGGTGAAGAGAAAGGGAGACAGGACAGTTCCCTGTGGAGCCCCAGTGCTGCTGACCACTCTGTCTGACACACAGTGTTGTAAGTGCATGTACTGTGGTCTGCCAGTCAGGTAATCAATAATCCATGACACCAGGGAAGCATCCACCTGCATCACTGTCAGCTTCTCACCCAGCAGATTAGGACGGATGGTGTTGAACGCACCGGAGAAGTAAAAAAACATGACCCTCACAGTGCTCGCCAGCTTGTCCAGGTGGACGTAGACACAGTTCAGCAGGTAGACGATGGCATCCTCAACTCCTAGTCGGGGCTGATAGGCGAACTGGAAGGGGTCTAAGTGTGGCCTAACCATGGGGCAGAGCTGCACTAGAACAAGTGAGAGTAGATAATGGACCACTGGAAAATTACGTTGGAGAGGTAGCAATTGTGGACAAAATGGTGGACAAACTAAATGAGAATTTTGCATCAACCTTCCCCTTCACTGTGGCAATTTCAAGAGTATCGGGTGAGTGCAATTGTTATTACTAGGGGAAGGAGCTTGGGAAGCCGAGATGTCTGAAGGTAGGTAAGTCACCTGGACCAGATGGACAACATCCACACTGTCACTCCACTATTCAAGAAGGGAGGAAGGCAGGGAAAAGGAAACTATAGGCCGGTTAGCCTGAACTCAGTAGCTGGGAAGATGTTGGACTCGATTGTTAAGGAGGTAAGTAGTTTTGGGCTACTTGGTGGCACATGATAAACTAGGCCAAAGTCAACACGACTTCCTTAAGGAAAAATCTTGTCTGATAATTCTAAAGGAACAAGCAGCATAGACAAAGAAGTAGTGGATATCATGTACTTGGATTTTCAGAAGGCCTTTGACAAGATGCCTCACATGATGCTCCTTAACAAGCTAAGAGCCAATGGTTTTACAGGAAAGATATCAGCATGGACAGAGGTTTGGCTGAATTGGAATTACGGGAGCCCTTTCTGGTTGGCTGCTGGTGACTAGTGGTGCTTCGCAGAGTTTGGTGTTGTGACCACTTCTTTTTACATTATATGGGAATGATTTGGATGATGGAATAAATTGCTTTGTGGCTAAGTTTTCAGATGATAGGAGGTAGCAGGTGGTGATGAAGTTGGGAGGCTGCTGAAGCACTTAGAAAGATCAGGAGAATGAGCAAAAAAATTGGCAGTTGGAAAATAGTGTTCGGAAGTATATGGTCATGCACTTTGGTAGAAGGAATAAAAGTGTAGACTATTTTCTAAATGGGCAAAAAATCTAAAAGTAGTTGAGGTGCAAAGGGACTTGGGAGTCCTCTTGAAGAATTCCCTAATGATTAAATTGAGTCAGTAATGAGGAAGGCAAATATGGTCTTAGCATTCATTTCGAGGATGAGAATATGAAAGGAAGGATGTAATGCTGACCTTTATAAGGCGCTAGTGATGCATCACTTAGAGTATTATGAGCAATTTTTGGCTTTTTATCTAAAAAAGGATGTGCTAACATTGGGAAGGGTTCAGAGAGGGTTCAGAATAATGATTCCTTCAATGAAAGGGTAATAATCTGAAGTGTTTTTCATGACTTTGGGCCTGAACTTGCTGGAATTGAGAAGAATGAGAGGGATCTCATTGAAACCCATGGGATGAGTGGGTTAGAGTAGATGTGGAGAGGATGATTCCTATAGTGAGGCGGGGGTGGGGGTGGGAATCTAGGACCAGAGTACACAGCCTCAGAATAGAGGGACGTCCATTTGGAATAGAGATGTGGAGTAATTTCTTTAGCTAGAGATGGTGAATCTATAGAATTTGTTGAAACTTGCAGCTGTGAAGGCCAAGTTATTGAGCATATTTAAAACGGAGGTTGATAGGTTCTTGATTAGTTGGAGAATGAAAGTAAAACAGACGTTTTCAGATTTTTTGAAGAAGATTGTCTACTGTTCACACATTCATAGAATTAGAATGAAATTACAGGACAGGAATATTATCTTTTCAGCCATTAGTTTCTGTTCACATCTAGAATCAACTGACAGGCATGAACATTTATGTAATATTCTCTTCGATGGTGACAAGGAGGTATACAGAAGGGAGATAGATCAGCTGGTTGAACGGTGGCAGAGTAGCGATCAAGTACTCAATGTCAATAAGTCCAAGGAGTTGATTGTACACTTCGGGAAGGGGAAGTCGAGGGAGCATGCACCAGTCCTCATTGAGGGGTCAGCATTGAAAAGGGGAGAAGTTACAAGTTCCTGGGTGTCAACATCTCTGAAGGTCTATCTTGGGCCCAAAATATTGAGACAATTTCAAAGAAGGCACCACAGGGGCCTTATTTCATTGGGAGTTTGGTAAGATTTGGTATGTCACCAAAGACACTTGCAAACTTTTACAGATGCCCCATGGAAAGCATTCTGACTGGTGCGGAGGGTCCACTGTACAGGATCAGAAAATTGTAAACTCATCCAGCTCCATCATGGGCACTAGCCCTGGGTATCATTGAGGACATCATCAAAAGGCGATACCTATCATTATGGACCACCAGAACCCAGGACATGCCCTCTTCTCCTAACTACCATTAGGGCGGAGGTACAGGAGCCTGAAGACACATGCTTGATGTTTGAGGATCAGCTTCTTCCCCTCCATCATCAGAGTTCTGAATGGACAATGAATCCTCACTACTTATTGCTTTCTTTTTTGCACTACCGATGTAATTATTTACCTATATTTTCCTTTCTAATTTTTATGTATCTCACTGAACTGCTGCCACAAAAGAACAAATTTCACAACATCCATAACTGATAATAAACCTAATTCTGAAGTTGTTTAAAAGCAAAAAATCTTCTTGCTCTCTGAGGCAAATATAAATGATTCCCACAAAATTACTTAAGTGAACAATAGGCAAAATGTTCTAATCTTTAATGTATTCTTATCCCATAGAATGAGGCTATTTGATCCACCAAGTCCATGTGTTGGCCTCAACTCAATCCAATCAGTCCCATTCCCACAGTAACCTGTTCCCTATTATATGCCAATAAAATGATTACTTGCCATTTAATTCTTCTGAACCTGTCTGAATCAGGGACAATTAGCATATTTGAGATGTGGGTGGAAATCAGAGGACCCGAGGGAAACCTACTTCGTCGTGGGAGAATGTGTTAATTCCACGCAGATGGAACCTGAGGTGAGAATCCCACTAGTGTGACTGCTTCACCATCTGGTACGGGAATCTGACTGCAAGACCCTACAAAGAATTGTGAGTTCTGCTGAGAGTAGCCTTGCGGTCTCTCTTCTACACATCCAAGATATTTATCAGGAGCACGACTCCTCCCATCACTTTGACTCCCGGCCATCAGACAGGAGGTACCGTGGCATGATGACAATGATTGTTCAGATGGGAAACAGCTTCTTCCCCCAGACTGTGAGACTACTGAACTCTCTGCCATCACTCAGATCTCATCACATATGAAATGCCAGTAGCGCCATGCTGTTTAATTTTGAACTTCTGTTGTAAACGCACCTTATACTAAATGTCAATATTTTGGAATATATATTATTTGTGGTAAGATCACTTCAAGTGTTGTGTGTGAGTTATACGTACCGTGCCGTGAACCTTGGTCCGGAGGAACATTGTTTCATTTAGTGGTATTCAATTGTATACAGTTGAATGACAATAATCTGAACTTGAAAAATGTGCTGTTGGTCTCCTGTTCAATATCATTTCCTCATTTAAGCCCACTAATTAACACACGCTGGCCAAATTCATACTCTTCATTTATGAAGATTAATTGTGAAGGGGTCTGTGCTGGGACCATTGTTGTTTGTTGTCTATATCAATGATCTAGATGATAATGTGGTAAATTGGATCAGCAAGTTTGCTGATGTCACTAAGATTGGAGGCGTTGTGGACAGTGAGGAAGGCTTTCAAAGCTTGCAGAGGGATCTGGACCAGCTGGAAAAATGGGCCAGGAAATGGCAGATGGAATTTAATAGACAAGACAATAGACAGTAGGTGAAGGAGTAGGCCATTCAGCCCTTCAAGCCAGCACCGCCATTCACTGTGATCATGGCTGATCATACACAATCAGTACCCCGTTCCTACCCTCTCCCCACATCCCTTGACCCCACTATCTATAAGAGCTCTATCTAACTCTCTCTTGAATGCATCCAGAGACTTGGCCTCCACTGCCTTCTGGGGCAGAGCATTCCACATATCCACCACTCTCTGGGTGAAAAGGTTTTTCCACATCTCTGTTCTAAATGGCCTACCCCTTATTCTTAAACTGTGGCCTCTGTTCTGGACTCACCCATCAGCGGGAACATGCTTCCTGCCTCCAGTGTGTCCAATCTCTTAATAATCTTATATGTTTCAATCAGATCCCCTCTCATCCTTCTAAATTCTAGTGTATACAAGTCCAGTTGCTCCAATCTTTCAACATATGACAGTCCCGCCGTTCCGGGAATTAACCTTGTGAACCTATGCTGCTCTCCCTCAATAGCAAGAATGTCCTTCCTCAAATTTGGAGACCAAAACTGCACGCAATACTCCAGGTGGGGTCTCACCAGGGCCCTGTACAGCTGCAGAAGGACCTCTTTACTCCTATACTCAATTCCTCTTGTTATAAAAGCTAGCATGCTATTAGCTTTCTTCACTGCCTGCTGTACCTGCATGCTTGCTTTCATGCAGGTACAGCAGGCAAGTGGGACAAGTGTGAGGTGTTGCATTTTGGAAGGACAAATCAAGGTAGAACATAAACAGTAAATGGTAGGGCACTGAGGAGTGTGGAGGAACAAAGCAATCTGGGGGTTCAGATGCATAATTCCCAGAAAGTGGTGTCACAGGTAGACAGGGTTGTAAAGAAGGCTTTTGGCATCCTGGCATTCATAAATCAAAGTATTGGGTATAGGAGTTGGAATGTTATGGTGAGGTTGTGTAAGACATTGGTGAGGCCAAAATTGGAGTATTGTGTACAGTTCTGGTCACCTACGCTCCCCTCTTCACTCCACTCTCCCCTCTTACCCCTCCTCACAGCCCCCAACCCTGCTCTCATGACAACACCCCTCCCACACCTGAAACCACCACGGTGGGCTTCATAGCTCAACAGGTGAGAAGACAGCAGAAAAGTCTCCACCCAAGCAAGGCTGCAGTCCCGGATGGTGTCAGCCCCAGGGTGCTCAAAGCCTGTGCCCCCCAGCTATGTGGAGTACTTCACCATGTCTTCAACCTGATCCTGAGTCTCCAGAGGGTTCCTGTGCTTTGGAAGACATCCTGCCTCATTCCTGTACCGAAGATGCCGTGCCCCAGTGGCTCCAATGACTACAGAATGGTGGCATTGACCTCCCACATCATGAAGACCCTGGAGAGACTTGTTCTAGAGCAGCTCTGGCCTATGGTTAGGCCACACTTAGACACCCTCCAGTTCGCCTATCAGCCCCGACTAGGAGTGGAGGATGCCATCGCCTACCTGCTGAACCGTGTCTACGCCGACCTGGACAAGCCAGCGAGCACTGTGAGGGTCATGTTTTTTGACTTCTCCAGTGCATTCAACACCATCCGCCCTGCTCTGCTGGGTGAGAAGCTGACAGTGATGCAGGTGGATGCTTCCCGGGTGTCATGGATTATTGATTACCTGACTGGCAGACCACAGTACGTGCGCTTGCAACACTGTGTGTCAGACAGAGTGGTCAGCAGCACTGGGGCTCCACAGGGGACTGTCCTGTCTCCCTTTCTCTTCACCATCTACACCTCGGACTTCAACTACTGCACAGAGTCTTGCCATCTTCAGAAGTTTTCTGATGACTCTGCCATAGTCGAATGCATCAGCAAGGGAGATGAGGTGGAGTACAGGGCTACGGTGGGAAACTTTGTCACATGGTGCGAGCAGAATCATCTGCAGCTTAATGTGAAGAAGACTAAGGAGCTGGTGCTGGACCTGAGGAGGGCTAAGGTACCGGTGACCCCTATTTCCATCCAAGGGGTCAGTGTGGACATGGTGGAGGATTACAAATACCTGGAGATACGAATAGACAATAAACTGGACTGGTCAAAGTACACTGAGGCTGTCTACAAGAAGGGTCAGAGCCATCTCCATTTCCTGAGGAGACTGAGGTCCATTAACATCTGCCGGACGATGCTGAGGATGTTCTACGAGGCTGTGGTGGCCAGTGCTATCATGTTTGCTGTTGTGTGCTGGAGCAGCAGGCTGAGGGTAGCAGACACCAACAGAATCAACAAACTCATTCATAACGCCAGTGATGTTGTGGGGGTGGAACTGGACTCTCTGACGGTGGTGTCTGAAAAGAGGATGCTGTCCAAGTTGCATGCCATCTTGGACAATGACTCCCATCCACTCCATAATGTACTGGTTAGGCACAGGAGTACATTCAGCCAGAGACTCATTCCACCGAGATGTAACACTGAGCATCATAGGAAGTCATTCCTACCTGTGGCCATCAAACTTTACAACTTCTCTCTCGGAGTGTCAGACACCCTGAGCCAATAGGCTGGTCCTGGACTTATTTCCACTTGGCATGATTAATTTATTATTATTTAATTATTTCTGCTTATCTCGACTGTTTTATCTCCCCTTGTTCAATCCCTTCCCACCTATGTTCGTGATATTTCCCATGCTTTACATCTCTTCAAAGATTCAAGTTCCCTGGCTCCCACTGCCTTATTTTCACCATGGACGTCTAACCCCTATATACCTCTATTCCCCACCAGAAAGGTCTCCAAGCTCTCTGTTTCTTCCTGGATTCCACACCCAGCTAGTCACCCTCTACCACCACTCTTCTCCGCCTTGCGGAATTAGTCCTCACCTTAACAATTTCTCCTTTGGCTCCTCCCACTTCCTCCAAACTAAAGGTGTAGCCATGGGCACCCGCATGGGTCCTAGCTACGCCTGCCTTTTTGTCGGCCATGTGGAGCAATTTATGTTCCAAGCCTACACCGGCACCTGTCCTCCTCTTTTCTTGCGTTATATCGACGACTGCATCGGTGCTGCTTCCTGCATACATGCTGAGCTCGCCGACTTCATTAACTTCGCCTCCAACTTTCACCCTGCCCTCAAATTCACCTGGTCTATTTCCGACACCTCTCTCCCCTTTCTAGATCTTTCTGTTTCTATCTCTGGAGACAGCCTATCCACCGATGTCTACTACAAACCTACAGACTCTCACAGCTACCTAGACTATTCCTCCTCACACCGTCTCCTGAAAAATGCCATCCCTTTCTCGCAATTCCTCCGCCGCATCTGCTCTCAGGAGGAGGCCTTTCATTCTAGGACAAAGGAGATGTCTTCCTTTTTTAAAGAAAGGGGCTTCCCTTCATCCACTATCAATTCTGCCCTCCACGCATCTCCCGTATTTCACGCACCTGTGCCCTCATCCCATCCCTATCTATAATTATAGTCCGGTTCTCTTTCTCTCTCTTTTCCGCACTTCCCTATAATCTCCCCCCAGCCCTACCTTTCTTTCTCTTTTATTTCCCATAATTCTCCACCTTCCCCCTAGCCCATTTCCCTTCAGCCTATCACTTCCCAGCTCTCTACTTCATCCCTCCCCCCACTTCTTATCTCCCCTCGACTATCCCATGTTACTTCACTCCTGATGAAGGGTTTCGGCCCAAAATGTCGTCACTACCTCCTCCCATAGATGCTGTCTGGCCTGCTGAGTTCTGCCAGCATTTTGTGTTTTTATTTTTTTTAATCATTTAATTATTTATGGTTTTATATTGCTATATTTCTTCACTGTTCTTGGTTGGTGCAGCTGTAACGAAACCCAATTTGCCTCGGGATCAATAAAGTATGTCTGTCTGTCTGCCTAACTATAGGAAGGATACCAGTAAGACTGAAAATTTACTGAGAAAATTTACTAGGATGTTAAGTCTTCAGGAATTGAATTACAGGGAAAGATTGAACAGGTTAGGACTTTATTCCTTGGAGTGTAGAAGAATGAGGGGGGATTTGATAGAGGTTTACAAAATTATGAGGGGTATAGACAGAGTAAATGCAAGTAGGCTCTTCCCACTTAGACTAGGAGAGATATATATGAGAGGACATGGCTTTCTGCTTCACTCAAAGAGTGGTGGGCGTGTGGAACGAGCTGCCATCTGATGTGGTAAATGCAGGCTCACTCTTAAGTTTTAAGAATAAATTGGATAGATACAGGATGAGAGAGGACTGGGTGCACGTCAATGGAACTAGCGGAATAAAGTTTTGGCACAGACTAGATGGGCCAAATGGCCTGTTTTCTGTGCTGTAGTGTTCTATGTTTCTATGTCAATCAATTACCTCCTTGTGCAATTGGATCCTAGATTTCCTCACTTTGAGACCCCAGTCAGTTTGGAATGGCAACATCTCCTCCACAACCTCCATCAGCACAGATAGAGAGATGCACCATAGGGTTGTGTACTTAGTCCCTGTTCTACTCACTTTACACCAATGACTGTGTGGCTAACACAGCTCCAACACCATATTCAAGTTTGTTGTGGGGAGATGGGGGAGATGAATCAGCATTCAGGACAGAGAATGAAAATCTGGCTGAGTAATGTAATAACAACAATCTCTCACTCAATGTTAGCAAGACTAAGGAAATGATTGTAGACTTCAGGGGAGGGAAACCAGATGGATCAGCCAGTCCTCATCGGAGGATCAGAGGTGGAGATGGTTAGCAACTTTAAATTCCTCAGTGTTACTATTCAGATGATCTGTCCTGGGCCCAACACGTAAGTGCATTTGCAAAGAAAGCACGGCAGTGTGTCTACTTCCTCAGGAGTCTACGGAGATCCGGCATGACATCTAAAACTTAGACGACCTTCTATTCGTGTATACTTGAGAGTGTATTGACTGGCTGTATCACAGCCTACTGCGGGAACACCAATGCCTTTGAATGGAAAATCCTACAAAACCTAGTGGATTCGGCCCAGTACATCATGGGTAAAACCCTCCCAGCCATTGAGCACACCTACATGAAATACTGTTGGAGGAAAGCAGCATCCATCATCAGAGACTGACACCTGCCAGGTCACGCTCTTTTCTTGCTGTTGCCATCAGTAGAAGGTACAAGAGCCTCAGGACTCGCACCACCAAGTTCAAGAATTGTTACTACCCTTCATCCATCAGGCTCTTGAACAAAAGGGGATAATTACACTCATTTGCCCATCCATTGAGGTGTTCCCACAGCCAATGTCTCACTTTATGTCATTGGCTGATGTTCTTGTTATTTATTGCTATTTACTTACATTTGCCTTTGCACAGTTTGTTGTCTTCTGCACTCCGGTTAATCTTTCATTGATCCTGCTATAGTTACTATTCCGCAGATTTGCTGAGCATGCCAGCAGGAAAATGAATCGCAGGGTTGTATGTGATGGCATGTATGAACCCTGATAATAAACTTACTTCGACTTTGTCTTTGACTTCTCTCATGACTGTACTTCAAAGAAACTTTATTGTCTATAAAGGGACTTAGACCATGAAAGCTCCATATAAATGCTTCTAAACTAAATAAAGATGAATTTATAATAAATAATTCTAGTAGAATTATTTACTGTGTTTGCTGCTTTTTGTATCATCTTAAAGTTTAGAGAACATTTCTCCATGGTTGAATTAAATCATTGGTACCTATATCAAACAGAAGTAGTTCCAAAACAGAGTCCCTGTGGATAGCTCTATCCTAGTTCAACAGCTTAAAAACTACCCTTAAGTCTTAGTCACCACAGATTTCCTTTTAACAGCTTTTATCCATGTTTTATGCCCTGGCAATTCATAGCAATAAAAGTTCTTGGTTCTTCTTCAAGTGCCTCCTGTGGCTCAAATTTATCTGAAATTCATTCAAATCATATGTGCCAACCATGATATCTATCATGACCTTATAAAACTGGCATAGAACAGAAATTCCTCTTTGGATATTTGCAGTAAACATGTATTATCGTGCCAGACCTCCATGTTCGGAGTTCAGCTCAGGGATAACAACCCTGACTGGTAAAACAAAACTATTATGGAAACAGCAATGAAGAATACTTTTACATCTGAGTGTGACGGTATTCCTGAGTCTCCTCCCGGACTTGCATGACTGACAGTAGTGAAAACTGAACGACTGACATGATGAAGGACACTACTAAAGATAGAGGAACTTCATTGCTACCCTAAACATCAGCGGTGTAACAGGCAACAGAAAATTCCTCTTCTTCCAACATTTAGTTACATTGGAGTTGGTTTGCGAAGGGGAGTAAAGCACAGAGCCTTTGCTGTAATCTGCAATGTTCACTAATAGTTGAGGGAAAAGTTTGTCCTGAAAGAGTTATCAGCCATGTCTGGCGAAGATTGCACCAGCAAACAACACGACTAAGGACAGCATCCTTCAGACAGTTTAGAAAACTACTTTCACTTCTTTTACTTTCAAAGGTGGTTCTGCTACTGTGGGAGCCTGTGATCAACATTTTGATGGTGTATTTTCGGGCAGTGGAGCAATCTGGCGCTTGCTGTCTCCAAGGAATTTTTGAGGTTTTATGCAAAGTGAGTGGCCTGGAGGCAGAGCATGAGCCAATGAACAACACCATATCTCATCAATTAAATGTTGAGGAAGATTGGAATCACTGAGGCTGAAGCAGAAGATGAGGAGGTGTTCAATGCCGTCTAGCAGCTGGTGATCGGTCTCCCTCCCTTTCGCTCGTTCCTGCCAGAGGAAGGTGCCTGCTTGTGATGATCTTGCTCTCTCTCTCTCTCTTGCAAAGAAACTGTTGTGTGTGAAAATCCCAGGAGATTGGCAGTTTCTCAAACCAGCTGGTCTGGCTCCAACAATTATTCTATGGTCAAAGTAACTGAGATCACATTCCTTCCCCATTCTGATGCTTGGTCTGAAAAACAACTAAACATCTTGACTATGCATTCAGTTGCTGGCACATGTTTTAGCTAATTAAATATTTGGATTAGTGAGCAAGTGGGCTAGTGTTTCTAATAAAGTCGCCACTGAGTATATAAGGAATGGCTGAATAGATTAGACTTTATTCCCAGGAGCACAGAAGACTGAGAGAAGATTTGATAGAGCTATACAAAATTATGAGGGCTATAGATAGAATAAGTACAAGCTGAGATGGAATAAAACTAAACCTAGAGATTATAGGTGAAAGGTGAAATGTTTAAGGGGAAAAGGGGGGTGGGGGATGTTGAATCGCTAAGTCTCCAGGATAACTGCAAGTCTGTGTCTTTGCTTTGCTCACACTTGAGTGTTCAGTGGCGGGTGCCGATGCATTTTTTGCCGGTGGGTGGTGGTGGGATTGTTGCTTGCTGCCGCTTACGCACGGGGTGGGGGGCTTTGGGGATCTAAAATTTAACTTCATTCTTTGGGGCACTCTGCCTTTCGTGGATGGTTGTGAAGAAGAAGCATTTCAGGATGTATATTGTATACATTTCTCTGACATTAAATGGACCTTTGAAACTTTACTCAGAGCGTGGTGGGAATGTGGAACGAGCTGGCAGCAGAAGTGATGAATGGTTCAATACGATATCGGAGCAGAACTAGTCCTTTTGACCCATCAAGTCTGC
This sequence comes from Hypanus sabinus, assembly GCF_030144855.1. Classification (NCBI taxonomy): domain Eukaryota; kingdom Metazoa; phylum Chordata; class Chondrichthyes; order Myliobatiformes; family Dasyatidae; genus Hypanus; species Hypanus sabinus. Next base: position 6,503,686 of record NC_082715.1, read on the forward strand.
TCTGCCATTTCATCATGGCTGACCCGATTTTCCTCTCAGCCCCAATCTCTTGCCTTTTCCCCGTATCCCTTCATGCCCTGACTAACCAAGACTCTATCAACCTCTGCCTTAAAGATGTATAAAGATTTGGCCTCCATAGTTGCCTGTGACAAAGAATTCCACAGTCTGGCTAAAGAAATTCCTCCTCATTTCCATTCTAAAAGGACATCCCTCTATTCTGAGGCTGCGTCCTCTGGCTTATACACCCCCACTATAGGAAACCTGTAAGGGTTAGTACCCTTAGGGAATCCTGCACAAGGACTTCCAAGTCCCTTTGCACCTCAGTTTTTGTATTTTCTCTCCATGTAGAAAATAGTCTATCCTTCTACCAAAGTGCATGACCGTACACTTCCTGACACTATATTCCATCTGCCATTTCTTTGGCCATTCTCCTAATCTGTCTAAGTCCTTCTGCAGCCCTTCTACAACTTTCTCAAAACTACCTGCCCCTCCACCTATCTTCATATCATCTACAAACTTTGCAGCAAAGCCATCAAATTCCATCATCCAAAGTAGAATTTAGAATTATAATTTATTTAAATCTTACATCCATCCCACAATGTGAGGGAGTACAAGTAGCCGGTTGGTCCTGGCTTTAAAGTGGTGCTAATGTTTGTCAGATCGAAGCATTATATTTCATCAAACTGACTCTTCCTTCTGTGTAGCCTGCTCACACATTTTGGCAAATTATTCAGCCAATGCCAATTTTGCTTGAGATTCACCTTGCAGTAGTCCAATGTGCTTGTGCATAGATTTTCATAGAACAGAGCAGAAAAGTACAGGCTCTTTGGCTGACAAAGTTTTGCCGACCTTTTATCAATCATTGAGAATATCTACAAAAAGCACTGCCACAAGAAAGCAGCATCCATCATCAAGGATACCACCCCCCACCCCCAGGTTCACCCATCCAGGTCAAGTTCTCTTCTTACTGTTGCATCGGGAAGGTGGACCAAGAGCCTTAAATTCAGGAACAGTTGTTACCCTTCAACCGTCAGGCTCCTGAAACAGCATGGGCAACTTCGCTCACCACTTTTTGTTCAAATCTGTACCTGCATTATTGATCAGCAAATTTCCACATGATGAACTGCTGTGTGTTTGTTCTTGCAGGAACGCAGCTCCAAGACAACATCTCATACACCCATCAATCTACAGACCATGACACTCTGGGACTTGGGCTATTGTGGCCTCTGTCGGTCGTGGTCGACCATAGGTACTGCACCTCTGGTAGTCACTGGTTTGTCCAGCAGTGTCGACTGTGGCTATTGAGGCTGATTCTGGAACAGTAGGCTCTGCCACAGTTGCTGCATGTGTAGGGCATTGTGAAATCATTGTCCGCTGTCCGCTGTGCTCTCTGTTCCTCAAACTGACTCAGGATCACTCTTTCACCTTGCTCTGGGTATTGCTGAAGAGTACCTCGCCATTCGTTGCAGTCATCTGCTGTATCCTCCCAGCACTCTGTGTTGATTTTTAAGGCTTCATATTGTGCTTGCAGAGGTCCTTGAAGCGAAGTTGGGGTCTACCAATGTTCTTCTTGCCTGTTGCTAGTTCTCCATAGAGGATGCCCTTTGGCAGTCTACCATCCTTCATACAACAGATGTGGCCCAGCCAGTGCAGTCTGTGTTGTTTTAAAAGCGTGAACATTGGGGGAAGTCCAGCGTGGGAGAGGACCTCAGGGTTTGGGACTTTGTCTGTCCACGTGATGCCGAGGATGCGGCGAAGGCTGCACAGGTGAAAACTGTTCAGTTTCCTCTCCTGCTTGGAGTAGACAGTCCAAGTCACGCTACCATACAGGAGGGTGCTGATAACGCCTGCATTGTACACGGCAGTCTTGGTCTTTGTGACGGGTTTCGGATTCTGCCAGACCCGCGAGGAGAGTTCAGCAAGGATCGATGCTGCTTTACCGATACGCCTAATGATTTCAGCCTCGAGGGAGAGAGTGTCGCTAATGGTTGACCCCAAGTATGTGAACTCGTGGACCACTTCTAGATCATAATTGTCGATGGTAATGACTGGTGTCTCCACTATGTTCTGGGCAAGGACATTTGTTTTCTATAGGCTGATGGTAAGCCCGCAGTCCTTGCATGCCTTAGAGAAGTGGTTCATGAGAGTTTGTAGTTGTTGTTTGGTGTGCAAGGTTAAAGCAGCGTCATCAGCAAAGAGCATGTCACGTATTAAAATCTTTCTCACCTTTGTTCTTGCTCTCAGGCGCGCAGACCTGGTATGCATGTAGATGTCTTCTGTCAATGTCGTGCTTCAATAGCACAGAGAAGAAGATGCTGAATAATGTTGGGGCCAACACGCATCCTTGTTTGACTCCACTATGAATAGCGAAGGGTTCTGATGAGCTGCCATCGTACTGAACAGTAGCCCTCATGTCGTCATGGAATGACTTGATGATACTTTGGTTTCAGGGGACAGACGATCTTGAGGAGAATCTGAAAGAGCCCATCCCTGCTGACAAGGTCAAATGCCTTGATCAAATCGATGGAAGTGACATAGCGGGGTTTCTGTTGTTCCCTGAACTTCTCCTGGAGTTGATGGAGTGAGAAAATCATGTTGACAGTTGACCTCCTTGTGTGAAAACCACATTGGGACTCAGGGTAGACCCGTTCTGCCAGAGTTTGTATACGTGCCAGAGCTACACAATCAAAGACTTTGCCGACATATTCAGGAGGGAGATACCCCCTTAGTTGTTGCAGTTGCTCCTATCACCCTTGTTCTTGTACAAAGTGACGGTTTGGGAGTCGCATGTATCCTGTGGTATGGCTCCTTCCTTCCAGCACTGACAGAGGACCTTGAGTAAAGGTTGGAGCTCTTGCAGTGTTTGATCAGGTCTGGAGGAATCCCATCATTACCAGGAGCTTTCCCTGGGGCCAGACTGTCAGTTGCCTTGCTGAGGTCCTCAATGGTTGGTTCGGAGTCGAGTTCATCCATGACTGGTAGACAATCGATGGCATCAGTGGCTGAGTTAACAACAACATTTTCTCTCGAGTAGAGCTCAGAGTAGTGTTCTACCCAGTGTTCCATCTGCTTGCTTTTATCGATGATAAAGTCACCGCTGGATGACTTCAGGGGTGCTGTCTTGCTCTGAGATGGGCCAAGGGCCTTCTTGATAGCATCATACATCGATCTGATGTTGCCTGTCACAGCTGCTGTCTGAATGTCCTCACTGAGCTGGAGCCAGTACTCACTTGCACACTGCCTTGCAGTCTGGTGCACTTTGCTTCTAGCAGCTCGAAGAGCTGGAAGGAGTGTTTGGTCGGATGGTGAGCGCTTGTACTCTGTGAGAGCTGCACACTTGGCTTCGATGACAGGAGTCCTGATGTTGGACTTTGCCTCAAACCTGTCACTGCTGTTTGTGGTCTTTCTTCCAAAGGTAGACTTGGAAGACTTGGGCTATACCTGTATATGTTTCTGACTGTACTTTTTTTCCAGTATGGTAACAATATATCCTATATGAGCTATGTGCAGGGTGCGGTGTGTGACTGTGGGTACTGTGATTTGTACAGTACATTGGTCCCGGAGTAACGAGGTTTGTTTGGCTATATTCAAGTATTTGGTTGAATGATAATTAAATGTAAACACAAAATACTCTGCAGATGCTGGGTTCAAAGCAACACGTACAACATGCTGAGTTCCTCCTGACAATCAAATGTGACCTTGAAGCTGAAATCAAAATGCCAGTGGGTTTTCCTGTGTCATTGTAGTAGTAATAGGTGCAGTAGAGTGATCACTGCAGTCGAGTGTGATGTTCTCCTAAGGGGTTGTCTATTGCTGGGTTGTCATGTACCCACAGTCACATCTGGCATCCACATATTCTAGTGTAATGTAAGTAAGAGGAAGTGGTGATTGTGGTTATTAGTTGGGTCTTGTTTGTTCAGCTGCTGCTTGTTCTCTGTGGCATAGCAGATGTCGTTTTAATGTAGAGTAACTTTCCTCTTGAACAGATCTCTTTCAGGTGCATCAGTTGAATGCAATATCTTCCCCGGTTTTAGCTGCAATGTTGAAGTTCTTAAGGCTGATTTTGATGTTATTGTTGAAGTGTTTCCTTTTCCCACCAGAAGCTCGTGGACCTTCGTTCAACTGGGATTGAAGGATCTGTTTGGGGAGACATGAGCTACACACCCAGATGACCTCAGTCTCAGCTCAATGGGATTCCCTCGGATTTCTGTGAAGGATTTAAAATCTCAGTGTTGCATCAACATCATTAACGTTCAGAAATTCTACTGCGAGTCGAAGTTTAAAAGTTCAAAGTTCAAAGTAAATTTATTAATAACATACATATACATCACCATTTACTACGTTGAGATTCTTTTTGTGGGCTTTCACAATAGCTACAATAAAATACAATAGACTCAATGGAAAACTATGCACAGACAAAGATGAACAAACAATCAATGTGTACAAAAGACAAGGAATTGTGCCAATGCAAAAATAAAAACAAAGTAATAATAATAAATACGAATTACATAACATAGCAAACATGAGGTGTAGAGACCTTGAAAATGAGTCCTTCGGGTGCGAAATAAGTTCAGTGTCAGTTCATTGAGGAAAATGGCCATCATATTTCACATAAATGAGGAGGGAGAGGCATATCTACACCCCCCCCCCCATACAGAATGAGGCTTATAAGATAAGAGGCATAGATCGAGTAGACAGTCAGAGAAATTTTCACCAGGTGGAAATAGCAAAATGCGGGGGTGGGGTGCATATTGCTAAGATGATTAGAGGAATGTATGTGGAGATGTCGGAGAAAGGATTTTTACACAGATATTGTGGAACCACTGTGGTTATGTCGATTGCTCTGCCAGGAGTGGTAGTAGAGGCAGATACATTAGGGATAGTTCAGAGACTCTTATAGGCACATGGATGATAGAAAACTGGAAGTCTATGTAGGAGGAAAGGGTTAGATTGATCTTGGAGTAGGTTTCATAGAACTGAAGGACCTATACTGTGCTGTAGTGTTCGATGTTCCATGTTCTTCAGGCTATTATTTTAATACATTCATTTGTCATTCAAGTTTCAGCAGTCGATTCTCACCTACACCTGAGACCAAGAAAATCATCACAATGGTGTAATCATATGAAATAAATCAAACACAGTGACATGATACATAAAGTGGAGGTTGATACGTTCTTTATTCGTCAGGGTGTCAAAGATTATGAGGAGAAAGCAGGAAAATGGGGTCGAGAGGGAAAATAAATCTGCCACGATGGAATGGCAGAGCAGACGTCCGAGCAGGTCTGAATGACTAATTCTGTTCCTTTATGATTTATAGTCTGATGGTTGTATAATGTTCTTTTGTTCTTTATCGCTCATGAGCAATATTACAGAACTACATAGAATGTGTAAAATCATAAATGTTTGCAGAGAATAAGGGCAAGTTTTATCCAAGCGAATGATTTTCTTTCTGAAAAAGCTGAAAATATAGCAGTTACGTTTTCAGTCTTTTATTTGTCATTGAAAATAAATGGTTTGGAAATGAATAATTTTCTAAATTAATTTTGTAATTTTATAATCAAATGCAATTTATGTTTTTCACCAAGTTTATTAATTTTGGAGCCAGGATTGCAACAATTGCCTGCAATTGCTTACCATCAGTTAGCACCATTTTGAATCCTATACAGGAAGTATAAACTCAGTCCCTTTAATTGGGGGCTGAAATGTTGAAATGTAACAAAAGAACTATCAAGTGAGCCAGGTGGAATTTCTATCCTGTGAATAGCTCTCTTATCTCATTCAGATAAAGTTGACTCCATAACTCCATTATACGTATCTACAGAAGGAAATGAAAATTTAAATTAAAAAACCCTAAAGGCATGGCATATTTACGTCATTAATCCTCTGTTCAATTCTTTGGATCAAGTTGAAAGAAAATTAAATAAAAATGTTGCCCCAGATTTAATGCAAACTCCCATTAGGGAATTATTATTTCTAATTTCTTCCGGAAGGGTAACTGCAGTTGATGACTAACAAGTTGCTTCCAATGACTTATTCATTTGCCAGAGAGCAACTAATCGCAAATCTCATGGAAAACCCAACAGAAAGAGATGGATACAGCCCAGATCTTCACAGAAAAAGCTCTCTCCACCACTGAGCACTGCCACAAGATAGCAACATCCATCATCACAAAGAAAGAAAGAATCAGCAGATGCTGGAAATGCACACAACACACACAGTGCTGGAGGAACACAGAAGGAGCGTCTATGAAAAAGAGTAAACAGCCAATGTTTCAGGCCGAGACCCTTCAGCGGGACTGATGAAGAGCCTCGGCTTGAAATGTCAACTGCTTACTCGTTGACCTTGGCATTGTATTTGTACAGCTTGTCTTCATTTGCATGTTGGTTGTCTGTCAGTTTTTTGTAAGTAGCTTTTCATTGATTCTTTAGTATTTCTTTGTTCTTCTGTGAATGCCTTCACAAAAATGAGCTCAGGGCAGTATGCATACTTTGATTTTAAATTTTCTTTGAATTTTGAACCTATGATGAAAGAGTTGACATTTGGGGTATTGGACAAGTTGGTTTTAAGGTGGACGCTGGATTGATGCTTCTCCTGGTGGGAGCTTCCATAACTAGGCTGCGTAGCTTTACAACTAGATTTTGTTCATTTAAGGAGAAAGAATATAATGACTTCTTTTGACCATTGAGGCTCTCTGCTGGTTTGGGAAGATGCAGTATCCTAGCTGCCTATATTGCCAATATGCGAGCCGGGGCAATACGATATCGAGAGCAATCTGTTGCCCATGCAGCAGGCTGCCTCTCGGTATGCAGCTGATGAATCCTAAAGCCTTCGCCATGATTAGATGTAGCCACAAGGCAGCAGAGGTTTAAATCAGAGCTTTCCTTCTCCTAGATGAGGGGCCAACTACAGACAAGCTCCATGAGACTGAAGAGACTGGTTTAAAGATTCTGAGGTAACCCATCCTTCCGCCAGTGGAGATGGTTCCGCCAGGCTCAGTAGCTAAGCTGCACGTGAAGCCCTGGAGCTGGACTAGATTGTCTGAGGCTATTTGAGGCAGTCACCATTGAGAGCATTTAAGAGATAGTGGGAGTTCATCCCCACATCTACAACAACCTTAGGGAACCTTCTTTTAACCAATGCAATTTAAACTGTAATCATAATTGATTCTATTTATGTGTATAACTTCATTTTTGTGTAATCCCAGAGCTCTATATTGTAACAGTACAAAACAATAAATTGTTTGCTGTGAATTACAAGTGATTTCCTCAGACACAATGAGATCAATTTCATTCATGTCAGGCCTGCACAGTCCGACACCTCCCAGTCTCCACCCAGCTAGGACTCATTTCCCACTCATCACCTGCAGCCTACTTAAACCCAGCTCTCACCCATTGCTCGCCCATTGAACCAGTCAGCCTCAACCAGTTGCTTCCAGCGTTGCATTGTTGTGTTTTTTTACTTGTTTTGTGGCCCCTTGTGGCTTGTTATTTTGCAGTTTTATTATTGAATTCACCATTCATAGCTGAATCATCTCCGCTGTTCTGCATTTGGTTCAAACCTCCTCTAAATTTCCTGACAATTTGTCAGATTAGACATGAGCAATTTTAAAAAGCATATTCAAAATACTCTGGCATTTTCTGCTCAATAAACTACTTTATGCCTAAGAAAGACAGAACAATTTCAGAAAATAAGTTGAATTGTTACATGGCAGGATGTGCAGCTAACTATTATTCTGCTCATTGTGGGAAGTTTTTTTTTAGAAATACAAACCAGCTCAGCTCATTTACACCCATGTGACTAATTAACCTCCTGACCAGTACATCATTTGGATTCTGGGAAAACTGACAGAGTCATGGGGAGAACATACAAATCCCTTTCAGGGAGCAGTGGAATTGAAACTGAATTGCTAGCGCTGTAGTTACTTACCAAGAGAGTGTAGCCGTTGTGGCTTTTTGAACCCTCAGTGACTTAGGGCTTGTCTACACAAACCATGTGAAGACTGGATTTGGTGGACTTAGAAACATAGTGTCGCGTACACACAACCCTGTAAAAGTGTCAGCAGCAATTGAACACACCTGGAGTCTGGTTTTGCTGTTAACAAAACACTGTTTTATTAGTAACTACGTCATATAGTAACTTAAACCAGCAGTTAATGGTGTTACACATATAGGGGTGTAAATATATAAATCCCCAAACTTCTTCAAGCGTAGGTGGTAAGTGATACAGTCTTACGATGGTATGTAAGAAAAGTTCAGTTCAAATGCACAGGTTAATTAATGCGAGATGTTTGTAATCCAAAGACGAATATTGTGAGAAGGCAATTACGTCGATATTCCACAGATTCCACAACAGTAATACAAATAACAATAGCAGTAGATTTTATCTCCAAAGTTGTTCCACTCCACACACGAAGAAGTCCAGGTAGCTGTGAGGACATCCATGGTGAAAATAAGACGGTGGGGGCCAGGGAACTTAAAATCATTGAAAAAATTCAAAGCATGAGAAGTGTCACGAACATAGGTGGGAAGAGATTGAACAAGGGGGGAAAAGACAGTGTCAAGGTATGCTGACGTCCATGGTGAAAATAAGACGGTGGAATGTTCATGGTCACTCTTCCTCTTCCCACCCTGTCTCTTGCAAAAATGCCATCCCCTTCTCACAATTCCTCCGTCTCCACCGCATCTGCTGTCAGGATGAGGCTTTTCATTTCAGGACGAAGGAGATGTCTTCATTTTTTAAACAAAGGGTTTCCCTTTGTCCACCATCAACTCTGCTCTCAAACGCATTTCTCCCATTTCCCGCACATCTGCCCTCACCCCATCCGCCCGCCACCCCTCTTGGGATACGGTTCCCCTTGTCCTCACCTACCACCCCACCTGCCTCCAGGTCCAACGTATAATTCCCCGTAACTTCCATCACCTCCAATGGGATCCCACTACCAAGCACATTTTTCCCTCCCCCCCTCTTTCTGCTTTTCACGCGACTCCCTTGTCCACTCGTCCCCCCCCATCCCTTCCCACTGATCTCCCTCCTGGCACATCCTTGTAAATGGAACAAGTGCTACACCTGCCCTTACACTCCCTCCCTCACCACCATTCAGGGCCCCAGACAGTCCTTCCAGGTGAGGCGACACTTCACCTGTGAGTCAGCTGGTGTGGTATACTGTATCCGGTGCTCCCGGTGTGGCTTTTTATATATTGGTGAAACCCGACGCAGACTGGGAGACCGTTCCTACACTCGGTCCGCCAGAAAAAGCAGGATCTCCCAGTGGCCACACATTTTAATTCCACATCCCGTTCCCATTCTGATATGTCTATCCATGGCCTCCTCTATTGTCAAAATGAATCCAAGCTCAGGTTGGAGGAACAACACCTTATATACCGGCTGGGTAGCCTCCAACCTGATGGCATGAACATTGACTTCTCTAACTTCCGTTAATGCCCCTCCTCCCCTTCTTACCCCACCCCTGGCATATTTAGTTGTTTCCCTGTTCTCCATCTCCCTCTGGTGTTTCCCCCCCACCCCTTCTTTCTCCTGAGGCCTCCCGTCCCATGTTCCTTTCCCTTCTCCAGCTCTGTATCACTTTCGCCAATCACCTTTCCAGCTCTTAGCTTCATCCCACTGTGGTGAACTATGTACCTGTCTGGACACGCCCCCTGCTGACTGCTCCTGTGGCTCCTCCCACAGGCCCCTGTATAAAGGCGATCTGAGGCCTGACGCTCGGCCTCAGTCTCCAGGACATAGTATGATGGACACTCACTCCTGGTTCCTTCTTCCAGTCAATAAAAGCCGATATCTCGCCTTACGTCTCAGTGTGAGTTATTGATGGTGCATCACCCACCCCCTCCGGTCTTCTCCTATCACTTTGCATTTCCCCCTCCCCCCACGACTTTAAAATCTCTTACTATCTTTCCTTTAGGTTAGTCCTGACGAAGGGTCTCGGCCCGAAACGTCAACAGCGTTTCTTCCTATATATGTTGCCTGGCCTACTGTGTTCCACCAGCATTTTGTGTGTGTTGTTTGGAGTATTGTGAACAGCTTTGTGCCTCTTATCTGAGAAAAGGTGTGTTGGCATTGGACAGGATCTGAGGAGATTCACGAGAATGATTCTAGTAAATGAAAGGGCTAACACATGAAGAGCAGTTGATGGCTCTGGGCCTGTATTCAATGCAGTTTAGAAGACTAAGGGGGGTGGTGTAGAATTTTATTAAAACCGCGAAACTGAAACCAAATCCGTAAGCACAGTTTAATAACAGAGTAGAGATTTAAATTTGGAATTTTAGAGAGTTGTAAAGGTAATGGAGCTCCTAATAATGAGATTAAATGAAATTGTTTGTTAGCTTTTAATTCCAAATCAATCCAAGCTGGTTTTTGGCTCTTATCGAACCAATATAGCCAAAAACATAATTGTCAAATATTAACAGCCTAATAATACAATCTTAAATTAGGACGTGCAAGTCCACCATCTTTTTTAGATTTTTGTAAATGATACTTATTAATTCTTGGTCTTTTATTGTTCTAAATAAAGGACAAAATAAGAGTCAATTTGATCAAAAAAATGTTTAGTTAGAAAGATAGGTATATTTTGAAAAATATATAAAAATCTAGGTAAAATCATCATTTTCACATCAAGGATATGACCTGTTAAAGGACGTGTAAGTGGGTTCCTTCTAGAAAGTAATTGTTTCATAGAGTCCATTAAAGGAACTACATTAGCTTTATAAAGATCTTTATATTTTTTAGTAATTATAATACCTAAATATTTAAAAGAATTAACAATTCTAAAAGGAATATCATTGTATATAAAAACAGGAGCATTTAATGGAAAAAAGAACTTTTGATGCTCAATTCGATTTTGAGAGAAGATCGGGCTCTTTTGCCAAATATTATCATTTAATTTGAATTAATTTATATGGTTTTCTTCCAATTTTATTTTCTATAAATGTGAATTGGCGGTTGATGACTTTTCTTCTTTATGTATATAGATGATGGTAAGTCGTATTGCTCCAGGGGTTGATTCCTCATGGTTTTTTCTCTTCTTTTTTTTGTTTTTTTTTTCTTTTTTTCTTTTTCCTTCTCTTGCAGTTAGTAGGGTTTCTTTTTTTTATTTGGTTTGGGTTCTCTTTTTCCCTTCTTTTCTTTAAAAAAATATATTTTTTTCATTATCATATATTTTTCTTTTGTGATATGTTTTTATCTTCAGCTTTATAATTATATCAACTTGTTGATGTCTTGTATCATTTTATAGCTGTAGAAGATTATGTATCAATAAAAAGATTTTAAAAATTAAATGAGAATTTCATTAAAACCTATCGAATATTAAAAGGTGTGAATAGGGTAGGCGTGGGGAGCATGTTTCCTATTGTGGGCAATTCTAGGACCAGAAGACACAACCTCTGATTCGAGGGATGTCCATTTAGAACAGAGATGAGGAGGGAATTTCTTTAACCAGAGGGCAGTTAATCTGTGGAATCCATTGCCACGGGCAGCTGTGGAGACCAAATGGTTGAATATATTTAAAGCACAGAAACATAGAAACATAGAAAATAGGAGCAAGAGTAGGCCATTCGGCCCTTTGAGCCAGCACTGCCATTCAGTATGATCATGGCTGATCATCCAACTCAGAACCCTGTACCTGCTTTTTCTCCATACCACCTGATCCCTTTAGCCACAAGGGCCATATCTAACTTCCTCTTAAATATTGCCAGTGAACTGGCCTCAACTGTTTCCTGTGGCAGAGAATTCCACAGATTCACCACTCTCTGTGTGAAGAAGTTTTTCCTCATCTCGGCCCTAAAAGGCTTCCCCTTTATCCTTGAACTGTGACCCCTCATTCTGGACTTCCCCAACATCGGAAACAATCTTCCTGCATATAGCCTGTCCAATCCCTTTAGAATTTTATACGTTTCAATAAGATCCCCCCTCAATCTTCAAAATTCCAGTGAGTATAAGCCTAGTCAATCCTGTCTTTCTTCATATGAAAGTCCTGCCATCCCAGGAATCAATCTGGTGAACCTTCTCTGTACTCCCTCTATGGCAAGAATGTCTTTCCTCAGATTAGGGGACCAAAACTGCACACAATACTCTAGGTGCGGTCTCACCAAGACGTTGTACAACTGCAGTAGAACCTCCCTGCTCCTGTACTCGAATCCTCTTGCTATGAATGCCAACATACCATTTGCCTTTTTCACCGCCTTCTGTACCTGCATGCCCACCTTCAATGACTGGTGTACAATGACACCCATGTCTCGTTGCATTTCCCCTTTTCCTAATCGGCCACCGTTTAAATAATAATCTGTTTTCCTGTTCTTGCAACCAAAGTGGATAACCTCACATTTATCCACATTAAGTTGCATCTGCCATGAATTTGCCCACTCACCTAACCTATCCAAGTCAACCTGCATCCTCTTAGCATCCTCCTCACAGCTAACACCAACGCCCAGCTTCGTATCATCCACAAACTTGGAGATGCCGCATTTAATTCCCTTGTCTAAATCAATATATATTGTAAACAACTGGGGTCCCAGCACTGAGCCTTGCAGTACCCCACTAGACACTGCCTGCCATTCTGAAAAGGTCCCGTTTACTCCCACTCTTTGCTTCCTGTCTGCCAACCAATTCTCTATCCACATCAATACCATACCCCCAATACTGTGTGCTTTAAGTTTGCACACTAATCTCCTGTGTGGGACCTTGTCAAAAGCCTTCTGAAAATCTAAATATCCCACATCCACTAGCTCTCCCCTATCCACTCTGCTAGCTACATCTTCAAAAAATTCTATAAGATTCGTCAGACATGATTTTCCTTTCACAAATCCATGCTGACTGTCCAAAGATTTCACCTCTTTCCAAATGTGCTGTTATCACATCTTTGATAACCAACTCTAGCATTTTCCCCACCACTGATGTTAGACTAACCGGTCTATAATTCCCCCATTTTTCTCTCCCTCCTTTTTTAAAAAGTGGAGTTACATTAGCCACCCTCCAATCCTCAGGAACTAATCCAGAATCTAAGGAGTTTTGAAAAATTATCAGTAATGCATCCACTATTTCTTGGGCTACTTCCTTAAGCACTCTGGGATGCAGACCATCTGGCCCTGGGGATTTGTCTGCCTTTAATCCCTTCAATTTACCTAACTCCACTTCCCTACTAACATGTATTTTCTTCAGTTCCTCCATCTCACTAGACTCTCGGTCCCTTACTAATTCCGGAAGATTATTTATGTCCTCCTTAGTGAAGACAGAAACAAAGTAGTTATTCAATTGGTTTGCCATGCCTTAGTTCCCTATGATCAATTCACATGTTTCTGACTGTAAAGGACCCATATTTGTCTTGACCAATCTTTTTCTTTTCACATATCTATAAAAGCTTTTACAGTCAGTTTTTATGTTCCCTGCCAGCTTTCTCTCATAATCTTTTTTTCCCTTTCCTAATTAAGCCCTTTGTCCTCCTCTGCTGGTCTCTGAATTTCTCCCAGTCCTCAGGAGTGCTGCTTTTTTTTTGCTAATTTATATGTTTCTTCTTTGGACTTGATACTATCCCTAATTTCCCTTGTCAGCCATGGGTGCATTACCTTCACTGGTTTATTCTTTTGCCAGACTGGGATGAACAATTGTTGTAGTTCATCCATGCAATCTTTAAATGCTTGCCATTGCATATCCACTGTCAACCCTTTAAGTATTATTTGCCAGTCTATCTTAGATAATTCACATCTTATACCTTCAAAGTTACCCTTCTTTAAGTTCAGAACCTTTGTTTCTGAATTAACTATGTCACTCTCCATCTTAATGAAGAATTCCACCATATTATGGTCACTCTTACCCAAGGGGCCTTGCACGACAAGATTGCTAACTTACCCTTCCTCATTGCTCAATACCCAATCTAGAATGGCATGCTCTGTAGTTGGTTCCTCGATATGTTGGTTCAGAAAACCACCCCGTATACATTCTAAGAAATCCTCTTCCTCAGCACCCTTACCAATTTGGTTCACCCAATCTATATGTAGATTGAAGTCACCCATTATAACTACTGTTCCTTTATTGCACGCATTTCTAATTTCCTGTTTAATGCCATCCCCAACCTCACTACTACTGTTAGGTGGACTGTACACAACTCCCACCAGCGTTTTCTGCCCCTTAGTGTTATGCAGCTCTACCCATATCGATTCCACATCCTCCAGGCTAATGTCCTTGCGTTAATCTCCTCTCTAACCAGCAATTCTATCCCACCTCCTTTTCTTTCCTGTCTATCCCTCCTGAATATCGAATATCCCTGGGTGTTGAGCTCCCATCCTTGGTCACCCTGGAGCCATGTCTCTGTGATCCCAATTATATCATATTCATTAATAACTATCTGTACATTCAATTCATCCACCCTGTTACAAATGCTCCTCGCATTGACACACAAAGCCTTCAGGTTTGTTTTTACAACACTCTTAGCCCTTATTCAATTATGTTGAAAAGTGGCCCTTTTTGCTTTTTGCCCTGGATTTGCCTGCCTGCCACTTTTACTTTTCACCTTACTACTTTTTGCTTCTACCCTCATCTTACACCCCTCTGTCTCTCTGCACTTGTTCCCATCCCCCTGCCACATTAGTTTAAATCCTCCTGAACAGCTGTAGCAAACATTGAGTTCCAGTCCAGCCCAGCTGCAGACCGTCTTGTTTATACTGGTCCCACCTCCCCCAGAACTGGTTCCAATGCCCCAGAAAATTGAATCCCTCCCTCTTGCACCATTTTTCAAGCCACATATTCATCTGAAATATCCTCCTATTTCTACTCTGGCTAGCACATGGCACTCGTAGTAATCCAGAGATTATTACCTTTGTGGTCCTACTTTTTAGTTTACCTCCTAAATTCACCTTGTAGGACCTCATCCCATTTTTTACCTATATTGTTGGTACCTATGTGCACCACGACCATTGGTTGTTAACCCTCACATTCCAGAATGTCCTGCAGCCACTCAGAGACATCCTTGACCCTTGCACCAGTGAGGCAACATACCATCCTGGAGTCTCGTTTGCGGCCGCAGAAATGCCTATCTATTCTCCTTACAATCGAATCCCCTATCACTATTGCTCTCCCACTCCTTTTCCTTCCCTCCTGTGCCGCAGAGCCACCCATGGTGCAATAAACTTGGCTGCTGCTGCCTTCCCCTGATGAGACATCTCCCCCAGCAATATCCAAAACAGTATATCTGTTTAGGAGAAAGATGACCTCAGGGGACTCCTGCACTACCTGCCTACTGCTACACTGTCTAGTGGCCACCCCTTCCCTTTCTGCCTGTGTAGCCTCTACCTGCGGTGTGGCCAACTCACTGAACGTGCTATTCACGACTTTCTCAGCATCGCAGATGCTCCAGAATGAATCCAATCGCAGCTCCAGATGCTCAATGCTGTCTGCCAGAAGCTGCAGCTGGACACACTTCCTGCACACATAGTCGTCACACAAAGCAAAGGTTGATAGGTTCTTGATTAGTCTGGATGTCAAAGGTTATGGAGAAAAGGCAGGAGAATAGAGTTGAGAGGGATAATAAATCAGCCATGATGGAATATCAGAGCAGCCTCAATGGGCCAAATGACTTAATTCTGCTTCAATGTCTTATGGTCTATTAGTGGAAAGGTGTGAAGTATAGACACAGTCCATGGAGGGAAGAATGGTCCCTGTGATGTGCTAAGATGTAGCCACAACTTTTTGCAGTTTCCTGTGGTCACATGCAACACAATTGCCATACTAAGTTATTATGCATCCGGACAGAATACCAGACAGAATATCTGGTGTTAATAAAAATTGGTAAGGGTCAATGAAGCCATTTCAATTTTTTTTAGCCTTCTGAGGAAGCAGAGCTCTTGGTGACCTTTCTTGCTGTGACATCAATGTGATCAGACCAGGATAGTTCACACCTAGACATTTGAAGCGCTCAATCCTCGTAATGTCAACACCATTAAGGTAGAGGGAGCTTGTGTAGGCACCCCGCCCTTTCTGAAGTCAATAACCATCCTCAGAGATGAGAAGGGAATCATTCTGTCAGAGGTTGGTGAATCTGTAAAATTCATTGGTACAAATAGCTTTGGAGGCCTGTCATTGGGTATATTTGAAGCAGGAGGTTGTCAGGTTCTTGATTAGTAAGGCCCACAGGGAAAGGCATGAGAATAGGGTTGTGAGAGCTCCGTTGGTCAGAGTTGAGCATGGACATTGGACATCCCACCCTGTAAAAACTCATTTCAGGGAGCTAGCACCACCACCCCCGCCCCTGCAACCCCATATCCTGCTGCCCACCCAGATGACCTCCGTGTATATATACAGGACATTTAATTATGAAAGAACACAATAATTTATTTGATCACATATTGAAACTATTTACACACACACACACATTTCCCTCGCTATTCGAAGGTAGAGTGTTCCTATGAAATGGTTCATAAGCCAGAATGTCGTAAAGTGAAGAAGCAATTATTATCTATTTATATGGGAAAAGTTTGTCAGCGTTCGTAGACACAAAAAAAGATCCTACCGAATCAAACCAAATAGCACAAAAACCCTACAATAACAGGAATATAAAGTAGAAATACTCTATGTATGGTGTACTTTCACCCATCAGAATCGGGAAGCCAAAATCGATTTGGAGAAAAAAAATCGGCAGGTACACGCATGCGCACGTACCCGCCTACTCACTTACACACATATGCACACAACTGCCTGCACAAGGCTTCATGATCATGGTAGTCTTTCTCGGGGTAACCACACATATAAAGCGGGCGTCTTTTTTTCGTAAAAGCAAAAATCCTCTGGTTCGTGAAAACAGCGACTAACGTAAGTCTTTCGTGACAGCGAGCTATCATAAAGTGAACGTTTGAAAAATGGGGACCACCTGTATATATTCCTTGTTGAGTATTTCCTTGGCAGTCTCAATGCTAACAGCTAAATGCTAATGCAAATAGCTTTTCTATTTCTTTTCTAAACTTTCCTTGTACTGTGATGTGGCTTGCTCGACAGATTTGAGCATTTTGCTGGAAGTCTCAACCTCATAGCAGTCTGTGTCAATGAATTCGTTAGTTTTGCAAGACATCAGATTCACAAGTGTTTTGTGAGACAGCTGACTTCTGAATTCTCTCTTAATTCGATAAGAACACAATAATTTGATAAGGTGCCACATAGGAGATTGGTGAGTAAAATCAGAGCTCATGGCATTGGGGGCAGGGTTTCAACATGGATAGAAAACTGGTTGGCAGATAGAAAGCAAAGGGTAGCAGTGAATGGGTGTTTCTCGGACTGGCTGGAGGTGACTAGTGGGGTATCACAGGGCTCTGTATTGGGACCACAGCTCTTTACGATTTATGTCAATGATTTAGATGAGGGCATTGAAAACTATATCAGCAAGTTTGCTGACGATACTAAACTGGGTGGCAGTGTGACATGCGAAGAGGACGTTAGGAGAATACAGGGAGACTTGGATAGGCTGGGTGAGTGGGCAGATACTTGGCAGATGTCATTCAATGTGAATAAATGTGAAGTTATCCACTTTGGAAGCAGGAACAAGAGGGCAGAGTATTGTCTGAACGGTGTAGAGTTAGGTAAGGGAGAAATGCAAAGAGACCTAGGAGTCCTAGTTCATCAGTCAATGAAGGTGAATGAGCAAGTGCAACAGGCAGTGAAGAGGGCAAATGGAATGTTGGCCTTTATTACAAGGGGAATTGAGTACAAGAGCAAGGATGTCCTTTTGCATTTGTACAGGACCCTGGTGAGAGCACACCTGGAATATTGTGTACAGTTTTGGTCTCCAGGTTTAAGGAAGGACATTCTGGCAATTGAGGAAGTGCAGCGTAGATTCACGAGGTTGATTCCTGGGATGGCAGGGCTGTCTTACGCAGAGAGATTGGAGAGATTGGGCTTTTACACGCTGGAATTGAGGAGATTGAGAGGGGATCTAATTGAAACGTTTAAGATAATTAAAGGATTTGATAGGATTGAGGCAGGAAATATGTTCCAGATGTTGGGAGAGTCCAGTACCAGAGGGCATGGATTGAGAATAAGAGGTCAGTTATTTAAAACAGAGTTGAGGAAAAACTTCTTCTCCCAGAGAGTTGTGGAGGTGTGGAATGCACTGCCTCAGAAGACGGTGGAGGCCAATTCTCTGGATGCTTTCAAGAAGGAACTAGATAGATATCTGATAGATAGGGGAATCAAGGGATATCGGGACAAGGCAGGAACCGGGTATTGATAGGAGATGATCAGCCATGATCTCAGAATTGCGGTGCAGACGCGAGGGGCCGAATGGTCTACTTCTGCACCTATTGTCTATTGTCTACAATGTGACACACCATGCTGAATGCCCTTTCTACATCACCATTAGAATTTGGCAGCACTAAAAGCAGCTTCATCAACAGGCAGAGCTCTTTGAATCTCAGCTGCCCTGTGCTCACCGATTTTACTTTGGACATCTTCCCCCAGAACTCATCAGCTGGCAAACTTTCGTAGTTTGGCACCAGTCCTTCAAGGTTAGTTGAGACATAATCCAGGACTTCCAAGTGGAGTTGTTCTCTTGCATCTGTCTAGATCACATTTGGAAATCTTTCTGCCAAAGTCAAAATCTGCTCTGGATTCATCTCATCTTGGCTCTCTGCATTGACCACTGACAGATTTTTCAAGATTTGGTCTCTCATTGGGAACTTGTCCAAGATTTTTTGGGAAGCTCCTGACATAGAATGCTCTGGCATCTTTGAAGAACTGCTTTGTCTTGTAAGATGGGAATCTCTTGTGCTTCCTCTCTTAGTAACTGCCTCCTTAGCTAGGTACCCAACAAAAATCTCTTCATCTGGGCAGTGAGTTTCAAGATTGCTCACATCGATTTCCTGAACGTTCTGTTCTCTCGATACCTCTGGCTCAATAAATCTGTTTGCTCTGTCATGCAGGAGCTCTTCTACACTCTGACCCAACTTGAAGAGGGTAGGTGCCTTGTTTAGAAAAATCAAACTGAATTGGTCAAAACATTGTGTGACATTATGGAGAAAGCATATGCATATTTTCATTTGGCGATCTTTCAGTCTCTTCTGAATATGAGATGACTTCTGAATCTCACTCTTTGACTCAAAATATGAAATAAAGGCTGGCCATTGGTGGAGCAGATGGTGCAAACTTTTTCCTAAAGAAAGCCAGCGTGTAGGACAATGTTTTTGTACTCTCTGCTGGGCAACATTGCAAAACTCTTGAAACTGGCTTAGGTCTTTAGAAAAGTCACTGTTGCAAACAGTGCAGCAAGCAACACTGTCATTACTTTTGACCCCTTTTAGGCAGGGGTACACTTTAGTGCAGTCTAGGGTGAAGTACGTTTTATATTTTCTTCTTGTGGAACACTCTGCCATGGCGCAGCAGGACACTAAACTGAACTGATGGACAATGAAAGAGAGAGAGAGGTCGACTGTAAAGCCCGCTCACAGAGAAAACTGATAGGTCTGCTTAGCACAAAGAGAGACCAATCAGGATGCTCTCTCTGTCACTCTTTGGCTACGTCTGTCACTCGTGCTCTCTGTTCTCTCTGTCTCTCTCCCTCCCTCTCAAAAAAATCAATTTCCGGGATATTGTATATAATTTGCGGGTGTCTGGGAGCAGCTCTCAGTATGCGGGAGACTCCCAGAATTTCCGGGAGAGGTGGGATGTCTGACATTTGCAAGCCTAGGCAGTATGAGGCGTTCTATTGTTCAGGTTCAAAGCTGCCTTGTACAGGTACTGTTTGCAGTGATCTGAGTTTCTGCAGGAGAACTCCTGGAGAAATGTTCATTTCTGGTTATGTTCACATCTAGGCCCGAAACATCAACTGTTCACTCTGTTCCACAGATGCTGCCTCCAACATTTTGTGTGTATTCCTTAAGAAACATTGTTTACAGTTGGGTTAGTCAAATTTTACTCAGCTGTGTATGAACACAAGAGATTCTGCGGATGAATTGAATTGACTTTATTTCTTTCATCTTTCACAGAAGGAATAAAAATCTTTACATTACATCTCCATCTAAATGTGCAATGTGCAATTTATAGTAAATGTAATAAATAGTAGGTACAACAGGACAGTCAATATAACAGAAATACAATTGTATCAGTGTGAATTAATCAGCCTGGTGGAAGAAGCCAGTTGGTCCTGGCTCTATGCTACGGTACTGTTTCCTGGATGGTAGCAGCTGGAACAGTTTGTGATTGGAGTGACTCAGGTCCCCAATGGGCCTTCGGGCCCATTTTTACACACCTGTCTCTGTAAATGTCCTGAGTAGTGGGATGTTCACATCTGTGTTGGGCTGTCTGCACCACTCTCTGCAGAGTCCTGCGATTGTGCGATTGAGGAAAGTACTGTTCCCATACCAGGCAGTGATGAAGCCAGTCAGGATGCTCTCAATTGTCCCCCTGATGAAAGTCCTTTAGGATCTGGGGATTCCTGCGAAACCTCTTCAACCGCCTGAGATGAAAGAGGCGCTGTTGTGCTTTTTTCACCACAGAGCCAGTATGTACAGAGCACGTGAGATCGTCGGTGATGTTTGTGCTAAGAAACTTAAAACTGTTCACCCTCTCAACCCCAGATCCATTGATGTCAATAAAGGTTAGCCCATGTTCATTTTTCCTGTAGCCCACAACCAGCTTCTTTGTTTTTGTCACAATGAGGGAAAGGTTGTTTTCTTGACACCTCTGTGTCGGGGTGATGACTTCTTCTCTGGAGGCTGCCTTGTTATTGTTTGAGAAAAGGCCAATCACTGTAGTGTCATCAGCAAATTCAATTAGCATATTGGCACAGTCATGGGTATACAGATAGTAAGGGAGGGGGCTCAATACACAGCCATAAGGGGCATCAGTGTTGAGGGTCAGAAGCACAGAGGTGAGGGAGCCCACTCTTACCACCTGCCGGTGATCTGACAGGAAGTCCAGGATCCAGCTACAAAAGGCAGGGTGAAGGCCGAGGTCTCTGAGCTTCTTGTCACACCTGGAGGGAATTATGGTGTTGAATTTTGTACTGTAGTCCAAGTTCAGCATTCTCACATAGTGTCCTTCTTCTCCAGATGTGTAAGGACAGTATGTAGAGCAGTGGCTATTGCAGTGTCTGATGATCGTTTGTGTTGGTAGGCGAATTGTAGGGGTCCAGTCTGGGTGGTAGCAAGCTGCAGATGTAATACTTGACTAGCCTCTCAAAGCATTTGCTTATTATTGAGGTGAGTGTGACAGGACGCCAGTCGTTCAGAAACGTTACCTTGGTCTTTTTAGGTACAGGGACAATGGTGGATGTTTTGAAGCCAGAGGGCATTTTAAACTAGGAGAGGGAGAGATCAGAAATGTCTGTAAACACACCTGACAGTTATGCCACGCACCACTCCGAATACCCGCCCTGGGATGCCGTCTGGTCCTGCAGCCTTGCGACTGTACACCCATTGGAAATACCCGTGTACTTCAGCCTCAGAGATGACCAAGGTGCAGGTCCCTTCAGTTGCTCTCCTCAGGGGCTCAGTGTTGGAGACAGTAATCCGAGCATAAAAAAGATTTAGCTCATTGGGGAGAGAGGCAGAGACGTTGGCAGCACCACTGCACTTAGCTTTGCAATCTGCGATGGTGTGTAGACCTAGCTGCGTATGTTGCTGGTGGAGAGTTGTGTCTGGACCTTGTCCCTATATTGTTGTTTTGCTCCTTGATGTCTTTGCATAGATCATAGCTGGACTTCTTGAGTTCCTGTTAGTTACCAGCGGCGAAAGCTTTGTCTCGCATGGCAATGCTGGAAATCCAGAGCAACACACACAAAATGCTGGAGGAATTCAGAAGCTGAGGCAGAGAGGAACAGACCAAGATCTTTCATCAGGACTGGAAAGGAAGGGGGCAGAAGTCAGAATAAAAAGGTTGGCAGGAGGAAGAAGTACAAGCTGGCAGGTGATATGTGATGGCTCGGCGTACTGGAAGATAGGCGGGAAGGAAGGTTGGTGACTGACTGAAAGAGAAAGAGGTGAGATTCTAGGAGGTGACCGGTGGAATCTGACAGAAGTGGAGAGAAGACCACGGGAGAATGAGAATAGGAGGGGAACCAAAGGGAGATGATGGGCAGGTAAGGAGAAGAGAAGGGGTAAGAGGGGAACCAGAATGGGGGAATGGGAAAAAAGAGAGAATGGAGAGGAGGGAGAAATGACCAGAAGGTGGGGAGATAGGAGGAATTGCAAGCTGGCAAATGACAGGGGAGGCTAGGTGAAGGGGAAGGTAGATGGGTATGAAGCGAACAGCTGAGAGGTGATAGATGGAAAAACTAAAGGGCTGAAGAAGAAGGACTCTGTTGGTAGTGGAGAGCATTCCATGGGAGAAAGAAGAACAAGAGCAATTTGTTGGGAAGGTGAGGAGAAGGGAAGGAGTAAGAAGAGAGCTAGAATCGAGAATGTAAAAGTAAGAAAGAGAAGATGGGGATAAATTACTGGAAGCTGGAGAAATCGATGTTCATGCCATCAGGCTGGAGGGTACCCAGACAGAATATAAGGTGTTGCTCCTCCAACCTGAGTGCAGCCTCGCCCTGGTGGTAGAGGAGTTGATAGACCGACATGTCAGAATGGGAATGGCAAGCTGAACTGAAACGGGTGGCCACTGGTCATTTCTGCCTTTTGTGGTGGACAGCATAAAGGTGCAAAGGAGAACTATGGCTGCTCAGCAGGAATCCAGTCCAATCACAAAATGTCACAGCTGACTTTTATTCCTAAAGCACCCACTTTTATCCAGTAAAAAACACAAAGTGCTGGCAGAACTCAGCAGGCCAGACAGCATCTATGGGAGGAGGTAATAACGACATTTCAGGCCGAAACCCTTCATCAGAAGTGAAGTAACATGGGATGGTCGAGGGGGGATAAGAAGTGGGGGGAGGGATGAAGTAGAGAGCTGGGAAGTGATAGGCTGGAGGGAAATGGGCTGGGGGAAGGTGGAGAATTATGGGAAATAAAAGAGAAAGAAAGGTAGGGCTGGGGGGGGGAGAGATTATACTGAGGGGGAAAAAAGAGAGAGAAAGAGAACCAGACTAAAATAACAGATAGGGATGGGGGTAAGGGTGGGGTCAGGGGAATCAATGGAGGTCTGTGAGTTGGATGTTCATGCCAGCAGGAAGGAGGCTACCTAGGTGGGAGATAAGGTATTGCTTCATCGACCTGTGTGTGGCCTCATCTTGATGGTAGAGGAGGCCATGAACAGATATATCGGAGTGGGAGTGGTCTGTGGAATTGAAGTGTGTGGCCACAGGGATATCCCACCACTGCTGGAGGACCGAGCATCGGTGTTCGGCGAAATGGTCTCCCCAATGTATAAATGGCCACATCGGGAGCACTGGATACAGTATATCACCCCAGTTGACTCGCAGGTGAACTGGTGCCTCACCTGAACAGACTGTCTGCGGCCTGGGATGAGGGAAGAAGTGTGGGGGCAGGTGTAGCACTTCTTCTGTTTGCAGGGATGAGTGCCTGGAGGGAGGTCGGTGGAGAGGGATGAGGGGGGATGAATGGACAAGGGAGTCATGTAAAAAAGAATTCCTTCACTAGGCAGTCCAAAAGCCATTGGTGTAACACAATGGTTTTGTGCAGTCAAAGTCAATCCTGTGGTCACTGCATATATGCAATGTTCTGCTTCTACCGATTTCTTGAGGTAACTCAAATGGATACACCTCCTGTGCTTCTTAATACGGGTTTCCACCGTGCATCCCATCTCGCCGATATACGCTGCTCTGCGTTCACAGGGAATCCTGCAAATGCCAGCTGTCCTGAGACCCAGGTTATCATGGAGCCACATATGTTGTAATTTGATCTTCCGTCTGGGTTTGTGAATGGTAGTAATCCGATATTTATTCAGAATCCTGGCAATCCTTCCAGAAACATTTAGAAATATTGGTATTTTTACAACAATTATACAACTGTAAACAAGGTGGGAGAGCGGAATCCTGATTGGAAGAGGGATGGATAACAGGGGATTAAATACCACTAGACTAGACATGCCCAGACATCATTCCTGATGAAGATGGCAAAGCTTCACAAGGAAACATTGGTTAAGATTGATACCTGTACCCGCTTGAATGTATTTGACATTTTGTTTAATTTAAATTAATTCAACAAAACTTGCAGATTGGAGCACTACCAAGAGTTTATCATGACACACACACACCTCTACCATTTGCCTTTTCTGAATCAGCACTTTTGGTCCATCCTGTGAATCAAGAAATCTTCGGGTCAGATCACTGTATCTGACGTGCTGGGAGTAAGCCATGTCTCGATTAAACATGGAATTGTAAGCAACACGCAAAAAGCTGGAGGAGCTCAGCAGGCCTGGCAGCACCTATGGAAAAGAGTACAGTTGATATTTCAGGCTGAGACCCTTTGACAGGACTCATGTTATATGGAATTGTAAGATTCATTCCAGAACATGATTGCAAAAATGTCACAGAACACACAATTATTTTAATCTAGTTTTAACCAACCTCTATCAGGTACATGGATGGTAGGGGTATGGAGGGCATGTCGCTGGGAGTAGCCAGTTTACATGCTTTCAGCATGGACTGGATGGGCTGAAAGGCCTGTTTCTGTGCTGTACTTCTCTATGATTCTATTAACCAGAATTATATAATTATACAGTTAGCAAAATACCAGTATATATTCCAGCATCTAATCCAATAAAAATGGAATTTGAATTTATTGAGTATGCCTGCAAGAAAATGAATTTCAGGATTGTTTCTAGTAACATAGATGTACTTCGACAACATATTTAGTTTGAAATGATTTTAAATCCATTCTGCTGCTCTCATCTCCCCGTTCCCATGCTAGTAATTGATCTTCACTCCCAGCCCATCCCTCACCCTCTGCAACACCAGAAGGATTCTGGTACCATTTGCAATTGGAGGCAGCTGTGCAGAGGGCAGACATGACTTGAGAAATTACAAACAGAAAACCACCCGGGGCGCTTCAAAGATTTACGACCAAGCATCTTGACTAATCTTGAAGCTGAGGGATATTTCCCCAGGCCTGTCAATCCTTAAAGCCACTTTATCAATTCTAGAATCTCAGCATCGGTCCACAGATAAGACCATAAGACATATGAATTATATTAGGCCATGCGGCCCTTCGAGTCTGCTCTGGCATTCCATCGTCTAATCCCCATTCTTCTGCCACCTCCCCATAACCTTTCATGCCCTTACTAATCAAGAACCTGTCAACCTTTGCTTTAAATATACTCAGTAACTCAGCCACCACAGCTGTCTGTGGCAATAAATTCTACAGATTCACCATGCTCTGGCTAAAGAAATTCATCCTCTCTGTCGTACGGATAACTGGCTGGTCAGCTTTTTAGAATTACACTCCCAAACGGTGGAATTCAATACATAAAACTATAAAGGATGCAGACTCAGCTGACATTTTTAAACACCAGCTCAAAACATTTATTAAACTTGCTATTAACTAACATTCTTTCGTGTTTTATTTTCATCTTTATTTGTATTTTTATTTTTTATTTTATTTTCATGTTTGCACTTTATCCCATTGTAAAGTACTTTGAATTACATCGGCTGAATGAGAAGTGCACTATATATGTTATTATTTCTCTTAGTATTAAGCAATGACTTTGTGTTCTGGACAATGATTACAGCACTATAGGTAACATGCCCATGCCCAATTTCAGCATGAGGAGAGCCAATGTCAGCTTACAGAGACCTAATATAAACTGCCGCAGAGTCAATATTGGGTCATATTCAGCCGAACTTTGCTAAAGAGACCCAAAGACAACCCAGAGACCTCCAACATCAGCACACAGGGACCCAGTACCAAACCACAGACACTCGGCATTGGCCCACAGTCAATCTCAATCCACAGAGATGCAATATTTCCCAGAAGAGTCACAAATCACAAATCCCCAATCCTTTTTAGGATTTATCAATTACTATAACAGCTTCCTGCCAAACCTGTCTCCTGTGCTTTCTCTTTGAACTCATTACTATGGATCGGGAAGAAATGGCAATGGACAAAGCAGTGTGAGGTGGCCTTCCAAAAGACAAACAAAATGGTGATGTCAAACTCTGTACTCACATTATGATCCACATCATCCATTGAGGTTTGTCTGTGACCTCTTACCTTATGGTATAGGTGCAACCATATCCCATGTTACGAGTGATGGAAATGAACGCCCTATAGCCTTAGCAACATGTTTTCATACCGCTGTAGTGATAGACAGACAGTCCTTGAGTCTTGTTTAGAAGGCCCCCATTACTGATCGTCAACCACATGTGCCCATTTTCAATCCACAGAAAGGTCTTTCACGAACAACAGTGGCATGACTGCAGAGAAGGGCTCTGCTTCTCGGAGGAAACAGACAGACAGACAGACATACTTTATTGATCCCGAGGGAAATTGGGTTTCATTACAGCCGCACCACTAAGAATAGTGAAGAAATATAGCAATATAAAACCATAAATAATTAAATAATAATAAGTTAATCTTGCCAAGTGGAAAAAATAAGTCCAGGACCAGCTTATTGGCTCAGGGTGTCTGACACTCTGAGGGAGGAGTTGTAAAGTTTGATGGCCATAGGTAGGAATGACTTTGTCTGATGCCCAGGGTTACATCTCGGTGGAACAATTGCAAGATCAAATTCAAGAGGACAACTAATCATGAAAATGGTGATGTCAAACTCTGTACTCACATTATCTTTGGAAAAGGAAATAACTGAAACATTTCCAAAAACGGATACTCCTATGGACATATTCTCCCTAACGCAAATCAAAAATCTCCCTATTACGGCAGAGACGATCAAAGGCAAAGCAGAAAAGAGCACACA
The DNA here is from genome assembly GCF_030144855.1 of Hypanus sabinus. NCBI lineage: Eukaryota > Metazoa > Chordata > Chondrichthyes > Myliobatiformes > Dasyatidae > Hypanus > Hypanus sabinus. The sequence goes on from NC_082715.1 coordinate 6,530,488, forward strand.
CTGTGACAGGTCTTCATAGCCCCTCAAAATGACTGGAAATTCCCGCAGAAAAGGGCACACACTGTGACAGGTCTACATAGCCCCCCAAAATGACTGGAAATTCCAGCAGAAAAGAGCACACACTGTGACAGGTCTACATAGCCCCCCAAACTGGCTGGAAATTCCTGCAGAAAAGAGCACACACTGTGACAGGTCTACATAGCCCCTCAAACTGGCTGGAAATTCCTGCAGAAAAGAGCACACACTGTGACAGGTCTACATAGCCCCCCAAAATGACTGGAAATTCCAGCAGAAAAGAGCACACACTGTGACAGGTCTACATAGCCCCCCAAAATGACTGGAAATTCCAGCAGAAAAGAGCACACACTGTGACAGGTCTACATAGCCCCCCAAAATGACTGGAAATTCCAGCAGAAAAGAGCACACACTGTGACAGGTCTACATAGCCCCCCAAAATGACTGGAAATTCCAGCAGAAAAGAGCACACACTGTGACAGGTCTACATAGCCCCCCAAAATGACTGGAAATTCCAACAGAAAAGAGCACACACTGTGACAGGTCTACATAGCCCCCCAAAATGACTGGAAATTCCAGCAGAAAAGAGCACACACTGTGACAGGTCTACATAGCCCCCCAAACTGGCTGGAAATTCCAGCAGAAAAGAGCACACACTGTGACAGGTCTACATAGCCCCTCAAACTGGCTGGAAATTCCAGCAGAAACTCCATTTGCCCCATTTTTACCAGTGCCGGAATGAACTTGCCTTTGATGTGGGGATTGAGAGTTGCTTTCTCATCCAAACTGAGAGTTTAAGTGCTGGAGGAGCTATATGGCGGTTATCTAGCGATGGTCAAAATAAAGTCGTTGGCTCAGAGCCGTGTCTGGTAGCCTGGGTCACATCTGCAAGTCGAGCAACTCTTCAGGATGCCAACACGTCCAGAAGATGCCTAGAGCAACACTCTTCATCCCTGGGATTCATCTGAATTCCCTGGCAGAGGAGTCATATTGACTTTGCCGGAACACTCATGGAGACAGATTTCTTGGTAATAGTGGATGCAACCACAAAGCAGCCAGATGTGTTCCCAATTGCCTCTACTACAGCCTCACACACTGATGATGAGGTGTAAAGCCTCTGTTCAAACACTGGAGTTCCAGAACACTTAGTTGCGGAACAGTTTCAGTCATTCTTGAAAATGAATGGAATAAGATATTACATTTATTGATTGAATGATTGATTGATTGATTGATTGATTGAGATACAGCACAGAACAGACCCTTCCAGTCCTTTGAGCTATGCTGTCCAGCAATCCCCCGATTTAATCCTCACCTAGTCATGGGACAATTAACCTACCAACCGGTACATCTTTGGAGTATGTGATGAAACCGGAGCACCCAGTGGAAACCCATGAGGTCACAGGAAGAATGTACAAGCTTTTATTATTGGCTATTCTGCCCTCATCTTATCGCTTCATATAGCTTTCTTAATTGCCTTTCATTTGATCTTAAAAGCATCGCAATCATCCATAGCCCCACTCACTTCTGCTACCGTATATTCCCTTTCCTTGGCTTTTATGCAGTCCTTAATTTGCTTTTTCAGCCACAGTTGCCTACACCTGTCATTTGCGAAAAAATTATTCTGTGGAACATATTTATCCTGCACCATTGTAAACTATTTCCAGAAACCTCGGCCATCTCCACTCAGCCATCATCCCCACCAGTATCTTTCTCCAATTCACCTGGACAAGCTCCTCTCTCATGCCACTGTAATTCCCTTTATTCCATTGTTAAACTGAAACATGATTTATGCTTCTCCCTCTCAAATTACAGTATTACAATCATACTGTAATCACTGCCTCCTAAGGGTTCCTTTACATAAGAAACAGGAGCAGGAGTAGGTCATCTGGCCCATCGAGCCTGCTCCGCTACATTACATTAAGCTCCCTAAAAAGATCTGGGTTATTACACAATTCCCAATCTCATATAGCTTTTCCCCGAGTAGGCTCAAACACGTTGCTTTATAAAGCCATCTTGTAGGCATTCAACAATTTCCCTCTCTTCTGATCTGACACTAACCTGATTTTCCCAATCTCCTTGCATATTGATGTCCCCCATTACAATTGTGTCATTACCCTTATTACATGCCTTTTCCAGCTCCCTTTGCAATCTCAACCCCACATCTTAGTTATTATTTGAAGGTCTATTTATGATTCCCATAATGGATTTTTACCCTTGTAGGTTCTTAACTCCACCCACAGAGATTCAACACTCTCTGACCCTATGTCACCTCTTTCTAAAGAAGTAATTCCATTTCTTACCAGCAGAGCCACACCACCGCCTGTGCCTTCCTGCCTGTCCTCTGATATGAAGTATATCCTTTGGTGTTAAGTTCCCAACTATGGCCTTCTTTCTGTCATGATTCTGTGACCAATCTCTAACTGCATCACAAATCCGTCCATCTTATTCTGAATGCTACACATACTTAAATAAAGGCATTCTTCACCTTTTTGAATTTTCTCTCTGTGGTACAATTTAACTCTTTGCTCTGTCTGTATTTGTACCCAATCATTGGCTTGTCCTTCCTTACATTCATGTTACACATATCATCTGCTTGTAAACCTGCTGGCTCATCCTCAGCTCAATCATACTGGCTCCCATCCCCCTGCCATGTTAGTTTAAACCACTCCCAACAGCTCTAGTAAACCTGGAGAAGGAGAAGACATCAGAATAAAAAAGTGGAGGGAGGGGATAGCTAGAGTGTGACAGGTGAAACCAGGTGGGTGGGAAAGGTAAAGGGCTGGGGAGGAAGAAATCTGATATGAAAGGAGAGTGGATTATAGGAGAAAGGGAAGGAGGAGGGCAGCCAGGCAGGGTGTCAGAAGAGGTAAAAGGTTAGAGCTGGAAATGGAAGAAGAGAGGAGGAGGAGAGAAGTTTTTTTTTTACTGGAAGGAGAGGTCAATATTCATGCCATCAGATTGGAGGTTACCCAGACAGAATGTTAAGTGTTGCTCCTTCACCCTGAGGGTGGCCTCATCAAGAGGAGGCCATGGATGGCCATGTCAGAACAGGAATGGAAATTGGATTTAAAATATTTGGCCACTGGAAAGTTTCTCTTTTGCTGGATGGAGCAGAGGGGCTTGAGAAGGTGAACCCCCAATTTACTGCAGATCTCACCAATGTAGAGACCACAATGAGAGCACCGGACACAATAAACGACTGAAGCAGATTCCCTCCCTCACCTGGAAGGGCTGCTGTGCCTATTTGGAGGTGCGGGTAGAGATGAATGGACAGGTGTACCCCTTAGGCTGCTTGCAGGCATATAATCCAGGGAGGGAGAATAGTGGGGAGGGACAAATGGACAAGGGACTCACGGAAGGAGCAGAAAGTGAAGAGAGTCGGGTTTGTAAAGATATGCTTAGTTGTAGGTTCCTGCGTCATCCTTTGTCTTCACATTTGAAGCTGCTCAAACCCAATTTCAGAAGGAATACTGTATGTAGGAAAAACAGTCGTGACAGATTGAAGACACCTTAAACAAGGAAACTTGATATTTCCCTCCTGTTCAAGCAGTCCTGGTGAGGGACTACAGAGGTAATCAAAAGTGGATACTCGGAAAGTTTAAGGAGAGAACTGGACCTCCTACAGAATGGAGATTGCATCTGATGTCATCTGGGGGTGACACATTGATCAATTGAGGAAAGCAGAGGAAATTGTTAGAGGAGAAAAGTGTCCCGAGCTGTCAGAACCACTTCCTGCAGTGTCAGAGTCAACTCGTACAACCACCACGGAGGAGGCCCCATGACCTCAGATTGTTTTACAACCACAAGTCTCACCTGCCAAGCAGAGTGAACTCCCTTTTCAGGAAAACTGATATCCCACAGTGTAAGAAAGCCTCAAAAGCAATTAAATCTTTAGGCCTGAATGAGATAATTGAAAAATTGACTTTGTTGTGGATGTCTATATAGTAGCTGTATTATATAATATACAGTGTGTATAGTTGAGATGCATTCCATATTGAGTTGGAGTTTATAACTAAGCAGGGAGCAATGTTGTGTATTTAATATTTAAGTACTATCGTAAATATATTGTGTGGGGGAGATGTGGTGAACTTGGTCCTGTTCACACCAAACGTGCTGAGTGAAGAGGGTTGAAAGCTTCCAGTTCCAGGGAGTGAGCATCACCAATAGCCTGTCCTAGTTCAAGCACATGATGCCATGATTGATATCTTTTTGCATATATTGGCAGTTTTCTTTTCAATATTTTCACTATTTTTTGTAAATTTGACTCTTAACGCCTAATAAATATCTTTGCACTGAAGTATTAAGTGACTCATCAGTTAATAACTCATCGGGGTGATTGATAAATTCGTGGCCTAAGGTAGAATGAGCTGAGTTATTAACTTCAAACTTTCTGCATAATCACTCGAAGAGTTGATCTGCATGTGCATGTAACGAGAGCTGTATAACTAATCTCCTTCTACCCTAGGCCACGAACGTATCAATCACCTATCTGTGGACAATTCTGGAGGTCCAAGATCCGTATGCTCCACGACTGCTGGACCAAGTGTGTAAATGTAGGAGGGGACTATGTTGAAAAATAAATGTGCTAGGTTTTCTGAAATTGACACCTTCTACCTTAGGCCACAAACATATCAATCACCCCTTGTATATGCAAGACAAGTTTTTTGCTGTGCCTCTGTACATGTAACAAGAATAAACCAATTCCAATTCCTTTCTTTAGAGATACAGCATGGAATAGGCATTTCCAGACACTGAGCTGTGGTGCCCAGCAAACCACTGCAATAACCCCAGCCTAATCACAGAACAATTTACAATAACCAATTAACCTGCTGACTAGTACGTCTGTGGGAGGAAACCCACAAAGACATAGGGAGAACATACAGATTCCTTACAAAGGATGTTGGAACTGAACTCCAAACTCCAACACCTCAAGCTGTATTAGTGTCTATTGCTACCATGGTTCTGCATTTTCTGGCAGTACATTCTAGACCCTAATTATATAATTTAGAAATATATTTAGTCCCTATTTCTCTTTTGCTCTTTTTGCTAATCACTCCTGCCCTCAAGTTCTAGATTCATTCATCAGCGAGGGTATTCTTTCTTTGCATTTCCTAAAGCTCTGACATCAGCCCAAAACTCTGGCAAATATTCAACAAGACCTGACAGGAACCTACAGGGACCTAACATCCACTCAAGATCCAATTATGACTCTGAGATCCAACAGCAGCAAAGAGCTGCAGTCTCACAGACTGAACCATAATGTTAGCACACAATGATATCGAGGAGTGTGACATTTTGAATCTGACCTTTGGGACCTGCCATTTACTCATGAAGTGTTGAAAGTTCTTTACTTTAGACATTTATAGTTTTGTGATCTATTACTGAGATTTACTAAAATTATTTTAGGTATATAATGGGCAATATTTTTCATGGGATATAAACACACAAGCAGATAAATTATGATAATTTGCTCTGAGATGGAGAGGGTCAGTAGCTTTAAGTTCTTTGGTATTATCATAGCAGAGAACCTATCCTGGGACCAGCATGCAAGTGCCATCACAAAGAAGGCATGACAGCAACTTTACTCTCTTAGAAGTTTGTGTAGATTCGGCATGACATCTAAAACTTTGACCAAGTCCTACGGATGAACAGTGGAGAGTATTCTAACTGCTAGCATCATGGCCTGGCATGGAAACACCTGAGCTCAGAAATGGAGAAGTCTACAGAAAGTAGTAGACACAGCCCAGTCAATCACAGACAAAGCCTTCCCAACCATTGACCGCATCTACCAGGAACACGGCCACAAGAGCATCCATCATCGAGGACACCCACCATCCAGCCCATGTTCTCTTCTCGCTACTTGCATTGGGCAGGAGGTACAAGAACTTCGGGTCCCACATTACCAGATTCAGGAACAATTATTATGCTACAACCTGCATTGATATTTTCACTCACCTCAACTCTGAATTGATTCCGCAATCCATGGACTCCCTTTCAAGGACTCTGCAACTCAGTTCTCAGTCTTATTTATTTGCACATCAGTGGCTTTTCAGTCTTTGTTTATGTATAGTTTTTCATAAATTCAGTTGTATTTCTTTATTTTCCTGTAAATGCCTACAAGAGAATGAAAGTCACATTAGAATATGGTGACAGAAGCCTACTTTGATAATAGTCTCTGCGTCCAGCACATAATTGTTCGCAATTTGCGCCACCTCCAACAGGATCCCACCACCAAGCACATCTTTCCCTTCCTCCTGCTTTCTGATTTCTGCAAGGATCTCTCCCTACGTGACTCCCTTGTCCATTCGTCCCTCACCAGTGATCTCCCTCCTGGCACTTATCCTTGCAAGCTGAACAAGTGCTACACCTGCCCCTACACCTCCTCCCTCACTACCACTCCTCCCTCACTACCACTCCTCCCTCACCACCATTCAGGGCCCAGACAGTCCTTCCAGGTGAGGCAGCTCTTCACTTGTGAGTCTTTTGGAGTCATATACTGTGTCCGGAGCTCCCGGTGTGGCCTCCTGTATACCATTGGGGCTCGACGTAGATTGGGAGACCAATTCGCCAAGCACCTAGGCTCTGTTTGCCAGAAAGAGCCAGATCTCCTGGTGGCCACCCATTTTAATTCCACTTCCCATTCCCATTCCAATATGTCTATCCTTGGCCTCCTCCACTGGTTGGAGGAAGAACACCTTATATTCCGTCTGGGTAATCTCCAACTTGATGGCATGAATATCAATTTCTCGAACTTCTGGTAATGCCCCCCTCACCCTTCACCATTTCCCATCTCCTTTATCCTCTCACACCTTATCTCCTTGCCTGCCCATCACCCTCCTCTTGTGCTCCTCCCCCCTCTTCTTTCTTCCATGGTCTTCTGTCCTCTCCTATCAGATTCCCCCTTCTTCAGCCCTGTATCTGTTTCACTAATCAACTTCCCTGCTCTTCACTTCATCCCACCCGCTTCAGGTTTCACCTATCACCTTGTGTTTCTTTCTCCCCTTCCCCCTTCCTTTTAAATCTACTCCTCAGCTTTTTTTCTCCAGTCCTGTTGAAAGGTTTCAGCCTGAAACGTCGACTGTACATTCTTCATAGATGCTGCCCGGCCTGCTGAGGTCCCGCAGCATTTTCTGTGTGTTGATTTTCTCCTGTTTGCTGATAATCAATTTACTTTGCCTTCGACTATGTTGTCAATGTTGTGTTCTATCTTTGAGTTAAATCCAAAAATGTAAATCAACATCACAACAAATACCAGAGCTGTCCTGCTGGAAACAGCTTCATCCCCCAGGCTGCTGGAATTCTTAACACCCTGTGGTGCCACTCAGCACACACTTAAACCCTGTCTGAATGCCCACCCTCCCCTGCCCTCGCTGTCACACTCTCATCCTGTACTGGTCACTTTTCATCTTTTATTGCTGCTGTTACAGATACTTATACAGCTGCTTTCTTTATTATATCAGGGTCAGTAACATTATACTGTCTCACATAGTCATGCATCTCGTACCTCATGTCAATCTTCCAAATTATTTTGTGACTCTATGTGCTGGATGGTAACTATCTGTGCTGTGTGTGACCGTATGTATTGTGTTTTGCACTCAGTTGCAGAGGAATGATGCTTCCTTTAGCTGTATACATATATATGGTTGAATAATAATAAAGTTAAACTTGAAAAACTTTGATAACACTCCTCTGGGCATGTCGAGAAGGCACAGAGTTGATAGACATTAGCTGTGAGTGAGGCCCTTTGCTGACATTGACCTGAATATTGCATCCTAGCTATCTACGTAATACACAAACTGGTATGCAAGCCAGGTCAGTACGATATGGAGAGCAAACTGTTGCCAATGTAGCAGGCTCCCCCTCTCCATGTAGCTGGTGAATCCAAAGGAACGATAGAGACTGATACAAGTTGGCACCAGTAGCGTTGCAAGAGTTGCCAGACAGTGTTGAACTCAATGTGGGACTGCCTTAGAAACTCCAGCTCTGGATTTTTCTTTGAGGTTTTCTTCTGAAGCCTTCCCCATGAGTGGGTAAAACAACAAGTCATCAGAGATTTGAGATCAGAGTTTTCCTTCTCCGTGATAGTTACTAACCATGGCTGACAAGCCCCATCTGCCCAAAGCAACTGGTTTTGAGGCACCAGTAACCTGCCTTTGTCCCTTCTCCTTTCAACAGAAATGGTTCCAATGGGCTTCATGTGAAGGTCAGGAGCTGGACTTCATTGTCAGAGGCTATTTGAAACACATGCCATTGGGAGCATTTAATAGGTAATGGGAGCTTGTCCCCACTACCAGCCCCAGCTATGACAACATTTAAAAACTCTGTATTCTGCTGAATATTATTAATGTCATTGTGAAGCCTCATCATACTTTGAACATTTTAGTTAGGAAGTAATATTGTGGGACAACAGCGATGAAGCGTGCATTTCCTGCACAATTATTAACTACTAGAGCTGTTGAATATTTAAACAATTTGATTTAACTTTCCTTTCAACCAAACAATGAGCTCCTGTCTGAACATCCTTCATAAAAAGACCTCCATTTCGACTTTTTCTTACAGTTTGTAATCTCTTTCCTTTCTGTCTTCTACAACATTAGAGAATAAGAAACCCTCTGGTGAGTAAAATTTCTCTGCATAAATCTGATGTACTGCATATTAATATAACACGTATTCATCTGGTAAGATACTGCAGTTCCCTCAAGCATTAGCAAATACAGCTTGCTAAAATGCCTGGATGTCTCAAAAGTTCTTCTTATTGAAATAAAATTTGACTCCAAAAGCTGCCAAAGTAGTTACTTATGAACCCCGTGTGATTTCTTTCAGAAAGACTTTTTTTGTTGTTTTCCACTCTTTAAAGTCTTGAACATTCCCTGCACGTTCAGAATAAGCTTTGCACTGATAAACATTCTAAGCCTATCGCAATGATGATCAATAATCAGGTCCTCTTCCAGACTGAACTTTATTTGCTGCCTGTTCCTTTGCTGGTCCATCAATATTGACCAAACGGTTACATCTCCGTCCGCTATGGAGTCTCCAACGCACAGAATCAGAACAAGTTAAGAAAATAGTAATTGAGAGGATATTTGATAGAGGTATACAGAATTATGAGTTAATAGATAGGTTAAATACTAGCAGACTTTTTCCACTGAGGTTGGGTGGGACTACAACCAGAGGTCATGGGCTAAGGGTGAAAGGTAAAGTTTTTAAGGGGAAACTTCTTCACTCAGAGGGTGGTGAGAGTGTGGAATGAGCTGCCAGTGCAGGTGGTGCATGTGAGCTCGATTTCAACGTTTAAGAGACGTTTGGATAGGTGCAGATGGGAGAGTTATGAAGGACTATGGTCCCGGTACAGGTCGATGGGAGTAGACAGTTTGAATGTTTCAACATGTACTAGATGGGCTGAAGGGTCTTTTTCTGTGCTATACTTTTCTGTGACTCTAGACTTTACACAGCCAGCTCTGTCATGGGCACTAACCTCCCTAGCATCTAGGACACCTTCAAAAGCTGATGCCCCAGAAATGGCAACAATCAGCATTAACGATCCCTTTCACCCCGGGCATGCCCTCTTTCCATTGCTACCATTCAGGTACAGAATTTTGAGGACACACACTCAACATTTCAGGAACAACTATTTCCCCTCCTGCAACAACCCAGAAACACTACCTCCCTCTTTCTTATGCTCTCTTTTTGCACTACTTAGTTAATTCCATGTTTTATATGTATACTTCTTATTGCAATTTATAGTTTTATGTGATTATGTATTGCAGCAATGCACTGTTTCCACAAAGCAACATACCTCACAACATATGCCAGTGATATCAAACTTGATTTTGATTCCAAAACTGATGTCTCTGTATCTAGGAACTTCTGATATCAACTATGCTATCAAGTTTGACATCAGTGGGCAAACATTTTATTGGATGCTATGTCATTAAGATACACTTAGTGGCCACTTTATTAGGAACCTCCTGACTGCTAAAGCCACATGGAATAACAGCAGCACCCAAAGCTCTAACAGCCCACGTGGAGAGAACAAACATAATATACAAGTCCAATGTGGAGACTGCCCCACCCAAACACGATGTAGGCTCGACAGGGAGAAAGCTATCCAGACGACTACATGAACAGCAACTAGCCATAAGATGACATGGTCCTCTATCACTCACCTCAGTACACGAAGACCAAGGAGGACGCAAGTTCATCTGAAAAACTACAAAACTACTGGCAAAAGTACAAAATAAGAAATGAAGAGAATTCTTAGAACAAACAGGGGAAAACCTGCAGATTCTGGAAATCCAAGAAACACACACAAAATGCTGGAGGAACTCAGCAGCCCAGGCAGCATCTATGGGAAAAAGTACAGTTGACATTTCGGGCTGAGATCCTTCAGCAGAATGGATTCTTTGAAGCTTGTTTCTCAGTGGAAGACTCTATTAACCAGCATATTGAACTGGATGCATTTTACAAAGCTATGTATCTGTGGGATCAGGACCAAAGGATGAGCTGTGGACACCTGAAGAACCAAATCTTACAAGGACTGATGACCAAGTACGTAGGCCAGCAGAGATCACTCAGCTACCCAGTTGGCTGGGTCCCAGTGGAGACTAGCGACCAGCATGACAGACTAGAAGAATGAGTCAGACCAATATAACCACGAGCACTTGGCAGAAACAACACTCAACTGCACACTGATGATGTCACCTCGGTTGGAGGTGAAATATTTGCAACCTAACCTCCAGGCTCAGTGAAATACCTTACAAACCAGCAGCCAATTCGAGCTACCGATCTTTCTTCTCATTGTTAGGTCCAGGGGGTACCTGTGAAAAGTGACCCCTGAATGTATATTCATGGTCTTCTTCTGCTGTAGCCCATCCACTTCAAGGTTTGATGTGGTGTTCATTCAGAGATGCTCTTCTGCACACCACTGTTGTGTGTGTGCACCCTTAAGTCATTGGGGTACCGTCATGATGAGTTTTTTGCACCAATCTTTTTGGTAATTGCTCATTGTACGCCATGTCTTGGGTATCTGAAACCTGGCAGAGCCCATCCCTCTCCAGGTTTTTTTTTTCACGAGGTCAAGTTGCTAACTCAACACTCAACCCAAGCACGGATGGAGAGCGTGCAAGGGAGCCGGCCAGATTCGAACTCGGGACCTCTCGCCCCGAAGTCCAGCGCTGATGTCGCTACGCCACTGTTGTAACATGCAATTATTTGAGTTACTGTCACTTTCCTGTCAGTTTGAACCAGTTTGGCCTTCACAGAGCTGCCACTCACTGGATGTTTTTATTTTTTCATACCATTCTCTGTAAACTTGCAAGACTGTTGTTTATGAAAATCCCAGGAGATCAGCAGTTTTTGAAATGACTAAAACCAGCTTGTCTAGCACCACAGTCAAAGTCACTTGAATGACATTTCTTCCCCATTCTGATGTTTGCTCTGAACAACAACTGAACCACTTGACCATGTCTGCATGCTTTTATGCATTGAGTTGCTGCCACTTGATTGGTTGATTAGATATTTGCATCGACAAGCAGGTGTACAGTTGTACCTAATAAAGTGGCCACTGAGTGTATATGATTAGCAAATGCTTACAAGGTCTAACGAGTTTCCGCCAGTCGTCACTAAGAATTCTTGTTTAATGAATCTCTGAAGTCCTAAAACCTTGCCTGAGGCTTTTTCTCAAAAAAAATCCATTTTAACGATTTGACTTTCCCAGTTCTATTTGAAGGAATTGGATGGTGTGGCTGAAAATTATTCATTCAGTTATCTAAAGGAGCAAAAAAAAATCCATGTGGGACAGTCAGGAGAGTTCACAATTTTCATAAAGGACTGCATATTAAAAAGTAGCGGGTGCACGTCCTTAAATATTAATGAGAGTCTCAGCTGACGTTTCCTGTTGGCTCATTGCCTTGGTGTATCAAAGGAGGGGAAGAGTGGATTTACATGAAGATTTTCACAGCAGTCACTTCCAATAATGTCTTTCCATTTGTAGTCTCAATCTGCCAGTGGTTTTGTATAATACAGCACAGCATCTGTTCAGAAATATCATTGGTTATATATATTTACAAGACCTGTAGGTGAGTTTGTGCCCTGCGCAGGAGGATTGATTTAAAAGGCAATGAATGACAGAACTGTAGTGGCAGTGAGATTCATTAGAACACGAGTGTTAAGCGTTAATGCAATTTTTGTTCTGCAAACACCATTAATAAGGATGGCACGGTAGCTTTACATTATTACAGCACCAGAGATCCGGGCTGTGTTCCCACTGATGTCTGTAAGGGGTTTGTATGCTCACCCTGTGCCCTCGAGATTTCTCCAGTTACTCTGGTTTCCTCCCACAATCCAGAGATGTTTGAGTAAGTACGGGCATTGGTCACAGGGTGTAATTGGACAGCACAGGTTTGTTGACCTGTTAGCATGAGACCATAAGATATAGGAGCAGAACTAAGCCATTTGCTCCACTATTCCATTATGGCTGATTCATTTTCCCTTTCAACGCTGTTTTCTTGCCTTCTGTCCATAACTTTTGACAACCTTAGTAATTGAGAACTCTATCTACCTTTGCTTTAAATATACCCAATGACTTGGCCTCCATAACCGTCAACGGCAATGAATTCCACAGATTTACCACCCTTTGGCTAAAGAAATTCTTCCTCATATCTGTTCTATTCTGAGGTTGTGCCCTCTGGTCCTAGACTTCCCCACTACACACTTGTGTGGAATCAGCTTCCAGTAGAAGTGGTAGAGGCAGGTTCGATATTGTCATTTAAAGTAAAATTGGATAGGTATATGGACAGGAAAGGAATGGAGGGTTATGGGCTGAGTGCAGGTCAGTGGGATTAGGTGAGAGTAAGCATTCGGCACGGACTAGAAGGACCGAGATGGCCTGTTTCCGTGCTGTAATTGTTATATGGTTATATGGTTACAGGAAACAGCTTCTCCATATCTTCCCTATCTAGGCATTTCAATATTTGATTGGTCTCAGTGAGATCCCTCCTCAGTCTTCTAAATTTCAATGAGTAAAGGCCCAGAGTTATTAAATGCTCTTTATTGAACCCTTTCATTCCCAGGATCAATCTTGAGGAACTCCTCTGAGCCCTCTCCAATGTCAGCACATCCTTTCTTTGGTAAGTTATCGTGCTATATTTCTAAATAAAAATTAAGAAATGAGAATACTTTTACCATACATCTATTTTTCTTTGAGGGTCAAATGTCTTTGTATATGTGTGGATCAAAGAACTAATGCAGGGTTGAGCATATTTGTTTCAGTGCTTTGTGGAGGCAACTGCTCTAAATATGTAATGCATCTGATTAGTAAACAGGGATTAGAGAACTCAGTCTTTGCTTCAAAATTCAGTGGTCGTGGTGATCAGAGATCTGGGTCCAGGATCTAAAATTAAACAGACAGATTTAGTTCAAATAAAGTAGGACATGACTGCTTGGAGCGGACTGGCAAGGCATATGTGAATGGAGTGTTAAAAAGAAAACCATCTCCAGTAATAAGAGATAGGTGAAGAGCAAGTCTGCTCCAAGTGCAGTTCTGTAAAGAACCGTCTTCATGCTTGTGTGATACAGTATTAGAATGTACGGCCAGAAGATGGAGATTGCCTGATGTTACAGTCATTGCTGGATGAATTCTTTGTAACTCAATTCCCAATACTGAAGGAGTTATAAAGAAGCTTTCTTGTGGAATACTCAGTGATGTATTGTCACTTCCTCTTCATTAATAAAAAATATCTAAACAGCTCAACATGGCATCAACGTTTGTGTAATTAATGCTGTTTATTATTAGCTGAACCGAGGAACTACAGACAGATTGGATCTGGCAGCAGTCAAGTGTAAGACAAACTACTTACAAACTGAGGAAAGGTGAAGATGTCTCCTAGCATCTCCGCAGAAATATATTGAGACTGGTTGCTTCCGAAATCGGGTGGCATGGTAGTGTAGCAGTTAGCACAATGCTTTTCAGTACAGACGACAAAGGCTCATTTCCTGCTGCTGCCGGTAAAGAGTTTGTACAGTCTCCTCGTGATCATGTGGGTTTTCTCCCACAGTCCGAAGGTGTATGTGCTAGTTGGTTAATTGGGCAGTGTAAACTCAAATTAAATCAGGGAATTGCTAGGTAGTGTGGCTCGTTGGGGCAGAAGGGGCTTTATTGTACTGTATCTCAATAAATAATAAATAAATCACTAAATTACAAGACTAGATTCCTAGTCAGGTTGAGTCAAAGCCACCCATCATACAAGCCTACCTATCATAATATTTCCTTGCACAAGCCTTTCTGTAATCTGGTGTGTATCACTTAGCTTTTACAATACTGTGCAAAACTCTTAGGCAAATATATATACAGTTATTAGGGAGCCTAAGACTTTTGCACAGTACTGTAGTGATTTTATGTACTGCACTCTACTGCTGCTACAAAAGAAAACTAATTTCATGATATATGTGAGTGACCTTCACCAAGCCCAAAATCCTTTTACTCCTGTGAGATTTACAAACTCACGCTCTGCTCCACATTGACAAATACTGTACTGTGCAAATGTTTTAGGCACCCTGGCTATACATATGTGGCTAAGACTTTTGCACAGTACTGTATATGATCATACAGGTAGGCTTGAGGGGAAGGTTATCCGAATTCTGCCCATGTTTTCTTGTGCGTGCATTCATGTTCAAACATCTGAAGTAATAAAGCTTCACTATCACTGATAGACAACCAGACCAATGCTGATTGTTCTATATCTGTATTGTATTATGCTTATTATGCTAACTAGTCACAGGAGCAGGGGCCTGCTAAAAGCAAGGGGTGTAAGTTTTGTTCAATAAGTTCATGCTTTGTTCTGGACAGTTTGTAGCTGGGGGCCAATGAATGTCATATCTTTTGTTGACCACTCAGTTATGCTTAACTTTAACTTTGGTAGGCTTAAGTTTCATTGCTTTAAGATTGTAAGTCTGCTAATTGCTGATAAAGGATCAAATACATACCCTTGTCTTCTGGAACAATCATTGCTGGAGCTGAGGGCACGTTATCTAAGTATAACAAATCTGTGGGGGGTTGCCAGCAGCAGCAATTTGTACACTGATGACTATCTTATTAGGAGCAAATGTGGTTCTAACTTGAATTATTAAAAATAATGTTGAACGTGAGCAAAAGAAAGATAAAAAGAGAGAAAAGAAACATCAGCTTTATTAGTCTCATGAAAATCAAAACATCCAGTGAAACGTGATGCTTTCATCAAATTCAATTTGCGAGGATTGTGTGGGACAGCCCATAAGTGTCACCATACTTCCCACACCAGTACAGCCTGCCCACAACTCAGTAATCCTAACAATATGTCTTTGCAATGTGGGAGGAAACCAGAGCACCTGGAGGAAACACATATGGTCACGGACAGAACATGCAAATTCTTTCCAGACAGCGGCAGGAATTGAACCCCGATTAGTGACCGCTCATCATAGCCCCCCAAATCCCTCCCAGCCATCCATGTTGCAATCAAACGCACATCCACCTTTTCCACTGGCAGCTAATTTCACACTCATGCTACCATCTGAGTGAAGAAGACCCCCTTCAGCTTTCTCTGAAATCGAATGTTGAAAGGCATTGACAGAGTGTATGTGGAGAGGATGTTCCCTATGGTGGTGGAGACTAAGGCCAGAGGGCACAGACTCAGAATAGAGGGGCGTCCTTTTGGGATGGAGGTGAGGAATTTCTTTAGCCAGAGATTGGTGAATCTGTGGAATTCGTTGCCAAGAGGTGGCTGTGAATGCCAAGTCATTGGGTATTTTTAAGGCAGAGGTTGATAGATTCTTGATTAGTCAGGGCATTAAGGAATATAGGGAGAAGGCAGCAGATAGGAGTTGAGGCAGATAATGGATCAGCCATGATGAAATGATGGAGTAGACTTGATGGGCCAAATGGCCTAAGTCTGCTTCTATATCTTATGGTCTTTCACCTTTCACCCTTAACCCTTGACATCCATTTCTAGTCTCATCCAGCTTCAGTGGTGAGTCCAGAGATAGAAGCTGTGTGGACATTTGAACTCCAACACATTTTGGAGTTCCAGCTCTCACCATGCATGTTCAGAACTCCACGTGAAGGTGACTGTGAACAAAGTCATCATTCTGCCAGCACAATTCAGGCCACTGTGATCATAAGAAATCTCCAATACTCACAAAGGGAGAGATTGCCAAGTGAAGACTTTAAACAGGTTTTATAAAATATTAGTCTCCTTCTTCAGTAAATTACGTCTAGATGAAGGCTATCTCAACCCTTTTAGGATCCTGACAATTCATAATTGAGTGATCTATGTGCCTCTAATTATGGGTGTAATGTATTGATTTATTTGCTATGTTTTTAGGGTTATCACTTTTATGTCAGAACACAGTCAACAATGTTGCTTGGGCAAGTGACCTGATATTTGGTTGAAGTAGTTCAGTTTTTTCACTAGTGTGTAATTTGTGCTATGGTGCTTATCTGGTTTAATAAATAACAACCTCTGCAGTTATCTTTGATAACTTAAAACGTTATCAAACATAATTATCTCACAGGGAAACACATACTGGAAGAAGCTGATTACATGAACAGCTCCTGGTCTCTGATTGTTCTCCAAGTTACAGATTCATGGAACACTACAGCATATTTTGGCCATTTTGTCTATGTCAAACTTTTATTTTGCTAGGTCCCATCAACCTGCACTTGACTATAGCCCCTAAATCCCTCCTTTCCATGTACCCATTCATACTTCTCTTCAATCAAACCCATATTCACCGCTTCCTCTGGCAGCTCATTTCACACCCTCACCACCCTCTGAGTGGAGAGGTTCCCCTCAAATATCTCACATTTCACCCATAACCTATGACCTTTAATTCTAGTCTCACCCAACCTCTGATGAAAAAGTCTGCTTGCATTTCCCCTCTCTGTACCCTTCATAATTTTGTACCCCTCTATCAAATCTCCTCTCAATCTCCTATGTTCTTGGGATAAAGTCCCAACCTAGTCAACCTTTTTCTGTAACTGAGGTTGTCCAGTCACAACATCCTTGTAACTTTTCTCTGTACTCTCAATCTTATTGATATTGTTACGTACCCTGTAACTGGGTGTCTTACCAGCAAAGATAGAAGTATCCATTGGAGTCTGGTACTATTTTCAAAACAGTGTTTATTAGTAAAATATACAAATCAATATCAACAATGCAAATATACAGATAATACACGTTAGCAATACTAAACCTAAAAGTGTGGGTATAATAATAAACAATCTCTATTGTTGTCTAGGGGATAATGAATTATCATGGGAAAGTATAAAGTTCAGTTCAGTTCATGTAGGCTGAGGTAGTTGCTGGTTCTTTTGTTGTAACCGTGGGAGGGAGGGAGAGGGAGGGAGAGGGGGAGAGAGAGGGGGTGAGGGGGGAGGGAGAGGGGGAGGGGGGAGAGGGAGAGGGGGGAGAGGGAGAGGGAGGGAGAGGGAGAGAGAGAACAGTGACAGCTACAGTCAGTCAAACCTTCCTTTACTTTCTTGATCCGTCGATGTGTTGTTGTGGCCATTCAGGTACGACCCCTCTGTCCTTTGGCTAGACCGTTCTTCCATGGTGGACTTGTCACCCAGGCAAGGGTGGACACACACACAAGCCCCCACCGGCCTCGCTGTAAACACTGTGAGTTAAAATTGACCGATCCTTCGTTCAGTCTCCGATGCCCCCACACCTTCTCGTGGGTTCCAACATTTAAGCAGTGCTCAATAGTGTGTCTCCTGGTGTGTCTGAGGGGTGTCTCCCCAGACCTCACTTTTATCCCTACTCACGGGGTCTCAGGTGTCAATCAGTTTTGAATGGCTTAGTCCATCAAACCAGCCCACTCTGGCTGTCCACTGAGGAATTTTAATGAACAGAATAGTACCAAGTAAATAGCCCTCTCCGGAGCATTGAGTCTTACAGGAGTCATAATATGGTGGAACAACAAGTCTCTTCCTCCCTGTGTTATCTCTCCCTTATCTGAAGCAAATGTTCCAGTCCCAGTATGTTTTTGTTCCATCTCTTTCTCTCTCATCAGCATCCTGGCAACAGTAATGGTTTGTAATTCTCCCAGGGGAGGGGGACATGGGCAACCCTGCACCCTTCTGCCCATCAGAGCTGTTCATCCTTTGTAACAATATCTCTCCTATAGGTGGGTGACCAGAACTGCGCACAATACTCCAGATTGAACGTCACCAACGTACAACTTCAACTCAATATTCCAACCCCTGTACACAATACAGAGATTTATGCAGACCAATGTACCAAAAGCTCTCTTAACAATCCTATCTACTTGTGATGTCATTTTCAAGAAATTATAGATCTATATTCCATAGAGGACTACGGAAATGCAGAAGTGAGTGTAAAAGACCATAAGACCACAAGATATTGCAGCAGAATTAGGCCATTCACCCCTTCAAGTCTGCTCCCCTATTTTATCATGGCTGATCCATTATTCTCTCAACCCCTATCTCCTGCCTCCCCTGCCCATAACATTTCATGCCCTGAATAATCAAGAATCTATTAACCTCTGCCTTAAGTACTCTCAATGACCTGGCCTCCACAGTTGCCAGTGCAATGAATTCCATATATTCACCATGCTCTGGCCAAAGGAATTCCTTATCTCTGTTCTAAATGGATGTCCCTCTATCCTAAGTTTGCCTTCTGGTCTTAGACTTCCCCACTATAGGAAACATCTGCTCCACATCCACTCTATAAAGGCCTTTCAACATTTGATGGGTTTCAATGAGGTCATCCCTCATTCTTCTGAATTCTCGTGAGTAGAGGCCCGAAGTCGTCAAATGCTCCTCATATGAAAAACCTTTCAACCCTGGAATCATTTTTGTGAACCTCCTTTGAACACCATCCAATTTCAACACATCCTTTCTTAGATAAGGGGCCCAAAACTGCACACAATGCTCCAAGTGAGGCTTCACTAGTGCTTTATAAAACCTCAGCATTACATCTTTGTTTTCATATTCTAGTCCTCTTGAAATGAATTGCATGTGCCTTCCTCACCAATGACTAAACCTGCAAATTAACCTTCAGGGAATCCTGCATGAGGACTCCCATCTCTCTTTGACCTCGGATGTTTAAATTTTCTTCCCGCTTAGAAAACAATCTACACTTTTATTAATTCTTAAAGGGAAATCAGGAAGCAAGGAGGACAATTAAAAGAGAAAATCCTGAGAATATTTACCAATATACAAATTGAAAAAGGATAACAAAGAAATGTTTAGGTCCCATCTGAGTATAAAGTATGTGAGGAGGTTGAGGATCTGCAGTTGCATATTGTATGTGCATATTTTGTTGGATTGTGATGTAGAATTGTTATTTTCCTTGTAGTTTCCTGTGCTTTCTCACTGATGTACATATAATTCTTCAGTGAATTTTGTAGCAATTCCAGTATAATGCTTCTGTATTTTTCTAAAAACTTCTCAGTTTTCAATAGCAGATATCACACCACTTGAATCTAGCTATTTTATAGGTTAATTGTTAATTTTATAGTCAATGGGATTTTGCTTATCTCTGGTCTGAGCATGAGATAACCACGACTGTTCTTTTCTTTCTAGACTCGGCTCCTCTTTCCTCCTTCTTCGTGTTGGTTTCTGATCTTTTAACACGGTATAAAAATCCTAAGCAACAAGGTTCATGCCTCATTCTTGACTCTGAAGAACTTTTGGATTGCAAAGCGTTATGATCCAACAATTGTATACACAAGGTGCTGCAGACGCTGGATCCTGAAGGAAAAACAAAAGGCTAGAAATTTGACAGCCAATGTTTCAGGTTAAACTGAAATATATTGAACTGAAATGTCAATTAATATGCCTTGCTAATGAGATTAGTCAGACCTGACAAGAAAAGACCATAAATTTAAACTCAGTAGCCACTTTATTAGAGGAGGTACCTAATAAAGTTGGGGAGGTGGGGTGGAGATATGTCTCAACCAAAGTAGGTGCAAGGAGCTCCTTCTCTCCACTGGCCTGCAGGTCACCTTGGGCAAGGTGTAGCAATTGCTTATCCCCCCGATCAGGGTCATGTGAAGCGATGGGAGCAAGTGGTGCTTTAATTTAATGATTTTATATACAGTATACTTACCAAGATTCAAGTTTATTTCTATATTTATCATGTATTGCATTGTACTGCTGCCACAAAGTTAACAAATTTCACAACATATGCCAGAGATATTAAACCTGATTCTGATTCTGGTTATGAGACCCCTGATGCCAGGCAGACATCTCTGAAGAGTATTGATAATGGCTGGGATCACCCATCTTGTAAAGACACTCCCCAGAAGAAGGAAATTGAAAATCACTTCTGTAGAAAATTTTGCTAAGAACATTCATGGTCAAAAACCCTGATCACCCATGTTATATGACATGGTACATCATGATGGTGATTACCTAATAAAGTGGCCACTAAATGGTCTAGTTGAAACAACAGTAAGACAACTAACACACACAAAATGCCAAAGGAACTCAGCAGGTCAGGTAGAATCTATGGAGAAGAATAAAGAATTGATGTCTTGGGCTGAAATCCTTATTTCAGGAAAGGGGAAGAAGCTGGAATAAGAAGGTGGAAGGTGGGGGTGGAGAATGAAGTTAGAACCTGGGAGGTGATAGGTGGAAAAGGTAAAGGACTGAAGAAGAAGAAAGAGGAATCTGATAGGAGAGGAGAATGGATCATGGGAGAAAGGGAAAGAGGAGCAGCAGCAGAGTAGTTGAGGAGAAAACAAAGGGGAAGAGGGGCATTCAAAGTGGGGAATGGAAAATGAAGAGTACAGCGAAGAAATGGCCAGAAGTTGGAGCAATTGATGTCACCCCTTTCTTTCCAGTCCTCATGAAGGGTCTTGGTCCAAAACATTATCTCCTCTTTCTTCTGCATAGATGCTGCCTGACCTGTTGAGTTTCTCCAGCATTTTGTATGTATTGCTCTGGATTTCCAGTATCTGCAGAATCTCATTGTGTTTAGTAAGAGGATCAGCCTTTGACGTATTTTAGGCAACATGTGTATTAGACAGAATGTTATATTCCTATTTATCTTTTTCCTATATCAGTAAATAAAACAAATTGTCAAGCACACATCCATATCTTGGCAACTTATCGTGGGGCACCATGGTAGTGTAGTAGTTAGCGTGATGCTATCACAGCCCTGGGCATCAGATTATGGAGTTCAACCACAGTGTCCTCTGTAAGGAGTCTCTGTATATTCTCCCTGTGAAATGCATGGGTTTTCTCCGGGTGCTCTGGTTTCCTCTCACAATCCAAAGATGTACCAGATAGGTTAATTGGTCATCGTACATTTTCCAGTGATTGGGGTTAAATCAGGGTTGCTGGGATTGCTGGGGTGGCCTAGCTCAATGGACTGGAAGCACACACTCTGCACTGCATCTCCAAGAAAATGAAAAAATAAACTTTGATCTGAAAACTAACTTGATCTTTTTTTTCGTGGTGAATACCAACAGATGGATAGATTGATTGGGTAGGTGCACAAAGATCAAATGAGCTGTTACAATACATTTTCAGGTGTAAGAATTGAACTGTTAACACAGGCTAGTATTCGTGATATCTTTCTATATGTGTTACATACCATGTGAACTTTCAAGGTATCCTGGACTCAGTGGCATGGTTGGTCTGATGAAAGGTTTCATTGTCATATTTGTCCTCCTTAGCTTCTCCAACACTTTCCTCAACAAGGGGTAAGTACTTCAGGATTGCTTAATGTCATTTCCAGCACACAAGTGTAAAGGAGAATAAAATAATTGTTACTCCAGATCTGATACTGCACAAAACCACAATAAGATACAGAACACAATAATAAAGACATAATAAATATAAATACATAAGATAGCTTATATACATTGATTTTATGTCCATGAAGTGACACTATGCACAGATGACTCTGACAGGAAATGATAAAGTGGTGGTGGTTCGTGGTGCAGAGGGGTATTTAGTGGGTGGAGGTGTTGATCAGCCTTACTGCTTTGAAAAACTAACTGTTTCTGAGTCTGGTGGTCCCAGTTTGAAGCTACGTAGCCTCCTCCCTGATGGGAGTGGAACAAACAGTTCATGAGCAGAGTGGGTGGGATCCTTCATGATATTACTGGCCCTTTTCCAAAACCTCTCTGTATGTATGTACTAGGTGGTGGGTAGGCTGGTGTCGGTGATGCATTGTCTTACTGTCTTATGCCTTCTCCAGACACACCGCTGTCTGCTTGGCCGTGTGCTACAGGATGCAGAACATCTCTGAGACACCCCAGAGAGTACTGATGACAGCTTCCTCACCAAACCCTTCATTTATCATGTTTCTTCAATATTCCAGACCTTTGGTCTATGACACTCCTGCTGGCTATTTTGATCCCTCTGTAGCCTTATTTGTGCCTCAAAAATACCGTGAGGTGAATTTAAAGAAGATTTCCACTGTCTCCCACAAACATTAGCTTTGTTTTAGGTACAAAGAGTGAGAATAATTGAGATGCTTCAATGTTATTTCCTCAGCGGTTTGAACGGAGCAAGCGCTTGGACGTCAGACTGTGAGAACAGCCAGAAGAGTTTAAAAAGACAGATTTATACAGACAGAGTAGGAAGGCATTGGCTCAATGGGGCTTTGGCGATAATGGGTCGAGGGGAGGTAGGTTATCTGTGTAGAATACAGACTGAAAGTATGTGTGTGAGGCTGGTTTCCTGGGTTCGGTGTCAGATGTGAGAATTCCTGGAGACTCCCAGCCCCCCAATTGGCCACATCTGCACCAGGTGCGTCGAGCTGCAGCTACTTAGGGATCACATTAGGGAACTGGAGATGCAGCTCAATGACCTTTCGTCTGGTCAAGGAGAGTGAGGAGGTGATAGAGAGGAGCTATGGGCAGGTAGTAACCCTGGGGCCTGGGGAGACAAACAAGTGGGTAACAGTCAGGAGAGGGAAGGGCAAGAGGCAGATCCCAGAGAGCACCCCAGTGGCTGTCCCCTTTAACAATAAGTACTCCTGTTTGAGTACTGTTGGGAGAGATGGCCTACCTGGGTGAAGCAACAGTGGTCGTGCCTCTGGCACAGTCTAGTCCTGTGGCTCAGAAGGGTAGGGAAAGGAAGAGGATGGCAGCAGTGATAGGGGACTCTATAATTAGGGGGTCAGACAGGCGATTTTGTGGATGCAGGAAAGAAGCGTGGATGTTAGTTTGCCTCCCAGGTGCCTGGGTCCAGGATGTTTCTGATCACATCTACAATATCTTGAAGTGGGAAAGAGAACAGCTAGAGGTCATGGTACATGAAAAAGGGAGGAGGTCCTGAAAACAGACCACAGGGAGTTTGAAAGGATGAAGGATCTGGCAGGACCTCAAAGGTAGTAATCTCAGGATTACTGCCAATGCTATGCAACAGTGAGTACAGGAATAGGATGAGGTGGAGGATAAATGCGTGGCTGAGAGATTGGAGCAGGGGACAGGGATTCAGATTTCTGGATCATTTGGTGTACAAAGGCTGTTGTAAATCTATTCAAGAGGAAAAGAAGAGTTTACGGAAGGTTCAATAAACTAGGTAATGACAGAGATGTAGAAGATTATAAGGCTAGCTGGAAATAACTTAAGAATGAAATTAGGAGAGCCAGAGGGGGCCATGAGAAGGCTTTGGCAGACAGGATTAAGGAAAACCCCAAGGCATTCTACAAGTACGTGAAAAGCATGAGGATAAAACATCAGAGAAAGAACCAATCAAGTGTGACAATGGAAAAGTGTGTATGGAACCAGAGGAAATGGCCGAAGTACTTAATGAATACTTTGCTTCAGTGTTCACTATAGAAAAGGATCTTGGTGATTGTAGGGATGACTTGCAGTGGACTGAAAAGCTTGAGCATATAGATATTGAAGAAAAGGATGTGTTGGAGCTTTTGGAAAGCATCAAATTGGATAAGTCACCAGGACCAGAGGGGATGTACCTCAGGCTACTGTAGGAAGCGAAGGAGAAGATTACTGAGCCTCTGGTGATGATCTTTACATCATCAAAGAGGACGGAGCGGTTCCGGAATATTGGAAGTTTGTAGATCTTGTTCCCTTATTCAAAAAAGAGAGTAGACATAGCCCAAGGAATTATAAACCAGTGAGTCTTACTTCAGTGGTTGATAAGTTGATGGAGAAGATCCTGAGAGGCAGGATTTATGAACATTTAGAGAGGCATAATATGATTAGGAATTGTCAGCATGGCTTTGTCAAAGGCAGGTCGTGCCTTACCAGCCTGATAGAATTTTTTGAGGATATGAACAAAATAAAAGAGATGGTTGCTGACTTCAGAAGAGCATGGAGTGACCACTCCCTGCTGAACATTGACAGCTCCTTGGTAGAGATCGTTGCGAGCACCAAATTTCTTGGTGTACTCCTGGTGGAGAATCTCACCTGGTCCCTCAACACCAGCTCCATAGTCAAGAAAGCCCAGCAGTGTCTCTACTTTCTGCAAAGGCTGAGGAAAGTCCATCTCCCACCCCCCATCCTCTCCACATTCTACAGAGGATGTATCGACAGCATCCTGAGCAGCTGCATCACTGCCTGGTTCAGGAATTGCACCATCTCGGATCACAAGACCCTGCAGCGGATAGTGAGGTCAGCTGAGAAGATCATTGGGGTCACTCTTCCTGCCATCACAGACATTTACACCACACGCTGCATCTGCAAAGCTAACAGTATTGTGAAGGACCCCACGCACCCCTCATACAAACTCTTCTCCCTCCTGCCATCTGGCAAAAGGTACCAAAGCATTCGGGCTCTCACAACCAGTTTATGCAACAGTTTCTTCCCCCAAGCCATCAGACTCCTCAATACCCAGAGTCTAGACTGACATCTGCATCATTTATTATTA
This sequence comes from Hypanus sabinus, assembly GCF_030144855.1. Lineage (NCBI taxonomy): Eukaryota > Metazoa > Chordata > Chondrichthyes > Myliobatiformes > Dasyatidae > Hypanus > Hypanus sabinus. The sequence goes on from NC_082715.1 coordinate 6,555,350, forward strand.
TATTGTAATTTGTCCTCTACTGTGCCTATTGTCTTGTTTATTAATTATTGTACTGTCCTGCACTGTTTTGAGCACTTTATGCAGTCCTGAGCAGGTCTGTGATCTAGTGCAGTTTTTATATTGTTTTACGTAGTCAGTGTAGCCGTGTGCTGTCTCACATAGTCTAGTGTAGTTTTGTGTTGTTTCATGTAGTACCAGTGTCCTGGAGGAATGTTGTTTAATTTTTACTGTGTACCGTACCAGCAGTTTATGATCGAAATGAAAATAAACTTGAACTTGAACTTGACTTGATATTGATGAAGGTAGAGCTGGAGATGTACTGTATATGGATTTCAGCAAGGCATTTGATAAGGTACCCCATGCAAGGCTTATTGAGAAAGTAATGAGGCATGAGATCCAAGGGGACATTGCTTTGTGGATCCAGAACTGGCTTGCCCACAGAAGGCAAAGATTGGTTGTAGATGGGTCATATTCTTCATGGAGGTCGGTCACCAGTAGAGTGCCGCAGGGATCTGTTTTGGGACCCTTATTCTTCATTATTTTTATAAATGACCTGGATGATGAAGTGGAGGGATGGGTTAGTAAGTTTGCTGATGACACAGAGGTTGGAGGTGTTGTGGACAGTATGGAGGGTTGTCAGAGGTTACAGTGGAATATTGATTGAATTTAAAACAGTGGCAGGTGGTGTTCAACCCAGTAAAGTGTGAGGTGGTTCATTTTGGTAGGTCAAATATCAAGTCAAGTCAAGTCAATTTTTATTGTCATTTTGACCATAACTGCTGGTACAGTGCATAGTAAAAATGAGACAATGTTTTTCAGGACCATGGTGTTACATGACACAGTACAAAAACTAGACTGAACTACATTAAAAAAACACACACAGAGAAAGCTACACTAGACTACAGGCCTACACAGGACTACGTAAAGTGCACAAAAACAGTTGGGGCATTACAATAAATAATAAACAGGACAGTAGGGCAAGGGGTCAGTCCAGGCTTCGGGTATTGAGGAGTCTGATAGCTTGGGGGAAGAAACTGTTACATAGTCTGGTCGTGACAGCCCGTATGCTTCGGAGCCTTTTCCCAGACTGCAGGAAGGAGATGAGATTGTATGAGGGGTGCATGGGGTGCTTCATAATGCTGTTTCCTCTGTGGATGCAGCGTGCAGTGTAAATGTCCGTGATGGCAAGAAGAGAGACCCCGATGATCTTCTCAGCTGACCTCACTATCCGCTGCAGGGTCTTGCGATCCGAGATGGCGTAATTTCTGAACCAGGCAAAATATTTAAAAAAAATGATGACAGAATATAGTATTAATGTTAAGACTTTTGGAAATGTGGAGGATTAGAAGGATCTTGGGGTCTGAGTCCATACGACATTCAAAGTTGCTATGTGGGTTGACTCTGTGATTAAGAAGGCATACGGTGTATTGGCCTTCAACAACCGTGGGATTGATTTTAAGAGCCGAGAGGTAATGTTGCAGCTATATAGGACCCTGGTCAGACCCTACTTGGAGTACTGTGCTCATTTCTGGTCGCCTCACTACAGGAAGGACGTGGAAACCATAGAAAGGGTACAGAGGAGGTTTACAAAGATGTTGCCTGGATTAAGGAGCATGCTTTATGAGAATAGGCTGAGTGAACTCGGCCTTTTCTCCTTGGAGTGACGGAGGATGAGAGGTGACCTGATAGAGGTGTACAAGATAATGAGAGGCATTGATCCTGTGGATAGTCAGAGGCTTTTTCCCAGAGCTGAAATGGCTAACATGAGAGGGGATAGATTTAAGATGCTTGGAAGTAAGTACAGAGGAGATGTCGGGGTAAGCTTTTTTACACAGAGTGGTGAGTGCATGGAATGGGCTGCTGGTGGCGGCGGTGAAAGCTGTAATGAAAGGAGACTCCTGGATAGGTACCTGCAGCTGAAAAAATAGAGGCCTATGGGTAAGCCTTGGTAATTCTAGGGTTAGGGCATGTTCGGCACAGATTTGTGGGTTGAAGGATCTGTATTATGCTGTAAGTTTTTTATGTTATCCTCTCTTGGGAACCCGACCCCTCACTCTCCCTCTCTTTTCCCCTTTCTCTCTTCCCCCTCCCTCTTTACCTCCCTCCTCCTCTCCCTTCTCTGTTGTTTACATGGACCTTTGTAAGGTATTTGACAACCTGTGGGGAGGTTCGGTCGCTCGGCATTCAGGATGAGGTAGTAAATTAGATTAGACATCGGCTTTGTGGAATAAGCCAAAGAGTGTTAATAGATGGTTGCCTCTCTGACTGGAGGTCTGTGACTCGTGGAGTGCTGCAGGAATCGGTGTTGGGTCCTTTGTTGTTTGTCATCTATATCAGTGACCTGGATGACAATGTGGTTAACTGGATTGGCAAGTTGAGGATTGCACAAAGATTGGTGGTGAAGTGGACAGTGAGGAAGGCTATCACGGCTTGCAGAGGGACTTGCATCAATTGAAAAAATGGGCTGAGAATTGGCAGATGGAATTTAATGCAGGCAAGTGGGAGGTTTTCCACTTCAGTAGGACCAACCAGGGTAGGCCTTATACAATGAATTGTCAAGTACAGAAGAGTGTGGTATAACAAATGGATCTGCAAATACAAATCCATAATTCATCAGAAGTGGTGTCACAGTTAGATAGGGTTGTAAAGAAAGCTTTTATAAATCCTGGTGTAGATTGATGGCTGTAGGCAGTTTAACTGGTTTTAACATGAGCTAGATGGGCTGAAGGGTCTGTTTCTGTGTTGTATTTCTTTATGACTATGACTCTTCCTTTCTCTCTCCCACTCTCCCACACCCCCCCCCCCCGTGGTCAATGTGGTTAAGAATGTTTAAGTAGGCACCCCCTTCCCCTTTCACTATCTGCCAGACCCACTCTGAATTTGAAAGGCACCAGCAATCAGGAAAAAGAAACTCTTTTTGCAATTGAAAATGATCACACAGGTGGCACGGATACTCACACGACCAGGCCACCAATCTCTCCTCGGTTCCACGAGTGAGATTTATGAGCCTTGGGAAAGTCGTGCTGAAGACAATAAATTTGAAGATGAGTGAAATTCAATTTAAGAAGACCTAATTAATGTCTCATAAGAATGTTAATTGCTGTGATGGAAACCACTCCTCCCCACTCCCCTGAATGAATTAAGCTTTCAACTCACACACTTTGAAACGTGCTTCTGTTAATCCCAACAGTTAAAGCCAGGATGGTAAAGCAAAGACTGGTATCAACAATTTTAATTAACTACCCACCTCCATTATTGTTGAAGGTTGAAACAAACTCCACAAATGGGAATTCCTACTTATATATGTTATTTTGAGATACAGTGTGGAACAGGTCCTTGCAGCCTCACGAACCACTCCTCGAACAACCCACCATTTTAACCCTTGCCTCTATTCTCTTCTTCAGAAGACCATTTGTTGATGACCACACATTCCTATCACAGACACACCAGCACATGCAAGAGAAAACTCAGTTCCTGTGTACAGACCGAATGGTATGACCAGATACTCGTAATGGCCTGGGGTGGTGTTGAAGGCCATCTTCCACTCGTCCCCTTCGCGGATGCGGCAAGATGATAGACGTTACGGAGATCAAGCTTGGTGAAAACTGAGGCTCCCTGCAGTAGTTCAAATGCTGAGGTCACGAGCGGAAGAGGGTAACGGTTCTAAACAATGACTTAATTCAGTCCCCGGTAATCAATGCATGGACGCAAGGAGACATCCTTCTTTTCAACAAAGAAAATCCTGGCACCAGCAGGGGAGGAAGACGGCTGGATGATGCCTGCAGCCAGAGACTCTTGAATGTACTTATTCATGGCTTCTGTTTCAGGTACAGTCAGGGAATACAGCCAGCCCCTTGGGGGAGATGTGCCAGGCAGGAGGTCAATGGTGCAATCATATGGACGATGAGGCAGCAGGAAAGTGGCCCAGGACTTGCTAAACACAACCCTGAGGTCCATGTATTCAGGAAGAATGGCACTAAGATCCGGAAATTCCCCGGGGGGATCTGGGCTTGGAGACAAGGGGATCTGAACGTGGCAGAGGCAATGGGAGTGACAGAATGGGCTCCAGCCTACAATCTTGTGACTGAGCCAGTCAATGTCTGGGTTGTGTTTAAATAACCAGGGATGACCCAGGACAATGGGAGCTTGTGGAGTGTCAATAATATAAAGGGTTAACTGTTCATGATGGTTGCTGGATAAGCTGAGACTCACCGGGGCCGTGACATGGGTGATGTTAGCCAGTCTTTGACCGTTCAAGGTGCTGGCCGCCAATGTTGACTGGAGAGCAGACGTGGGTAATCCTCACCGGGCAGCCAAGCCGGAATCGATAAGACACCTCTCCGCACCAGAATCGACCAAGTTGGAGACTGCTCGCTGTTGGACGCCCCACTCCAGAGAAGCAGGTATGAGAGTGAGTGGTGTTGAGGAGGGCAGGGCAGGGGTCACTCTCACCCGAGTACTCCTCATCCTACTGGTGAGTGTTGGCTTTTACTGGGCAGGTGGAGAAGAAATGTTCTGGAGATGAAATGAAATTGATTGCATAAGTATTCACCCCCTTCAAGTCAGTATTTAGTAGATGCACCTTTGGCAGCAATTACAGCCTCGAGTCTGTGTGGATAGGTCTCTATCAGCTTTGCACATCTGGACACTGCAATTTTCCCCCATTCTTTACAAAGGTGCTCAAGCTCTGTCAGATTGCATGGGGATCATGAGTGAACAGCCCTTTTCAAGTCAGCCTCAAATTCTCTATTGGATTGTGATCTGGACTCTGACTTGGCCACTCCAGGACATTAACTTTGTTGTTTTTAAGCCATTCCTGTGTTATTTTGGCTTTATGCTTAGGGTCATTGTCTTGCTAGAAAACAATTCTTCTCCCAAGTCACAGTTCTCTTGCAGTCTGCATCAGGTTTTCCTCCAGGATTTCCCTGTATTTTGCTGCATTCATTTTACCCTCTCCCTTCACAAGTCTTCCAGGACCTGCTGCAGTGAAGCATCCCCACAGCATGAAGTAGCCACTGCCGTGCTTCACGGTAGTGATGGTGTGTTTTTGATACTTACGCCAAACAGCACGGTCAAAAAGCTCAGTTTTCATTTCATCAGACCACAGAACTTTCTTCCAGCTGACTTCAGCATCTCCCACATGGACTTTCTGTGAGGTTTTTCTAAACAGTGGCTTTCTCTTTGCCACTGTCCCATAAAGCTGCGACAGGTGATGCACCTGGGCAACAACTGTTGTATGTGCAGACTCTCCCATCTCAGCCACTGAAGCTTGTAACTCCTCCAGAGTTGTCACAGGTCTCTTGGTGGCCTCCTTCACTAATTCCCTACTTGCACAGTTACTCAGTTTTGAAGGTAGCCTGCTCTTAAAGATTTACAGCTGTGCCATATTTTTTCCATTTCTTTACGATTGACTTAACTGTACTCCAAAGGATATTCAGTGACTGAAATTTTCTTGTATCCATCTGCTGACTTGTGCTTTTCAACAACCTTTTCACAGAGTTGCTTCGTGTGTTCTTTTGTCTCCATCACATAGTTTTTGCCAGGATACTGACGCAGCAGCAGTTGGACCTTCCAGATACAGGTGTATTTGTACTACAATCAATTGAAACAGCTTGACTGCACACAGGCGATCGCCATTTGACTAATCATGTGACTTCTAAACCAATTGGTTGTATCAGTGATGAGTTGGTGTGACTATATTAAAGTGGATGAATACTTAAGCAATCAATTATTTGGTGTTATATATTTGTAATTAATTTAGATCATTTTGTAGAGATCTGTTTTAACTGTGACACAAAAGCATCTTTTTCTGTTGATCAGTGTCAAAAAAGTGAGATTAAACCCACTGTGATTTAATATTATAACAGAGTAAGAAATGAAAACTTCCGGGGGGGGGTGCATGAATACTATTTATAGGCTTTGTACACTGCATTACACATTTATAGAAGTTGGTCAGTGTTTTAGATATGATGACAAATCTCTATAAACTCCTTAGGAAGTACAGGCACTGCAGTGCTTCCTTTGTAATTGAAAAAGAATGGACAATTGTTCGGCACGGACTAGAAGGGCCGAGATGGCCTGTTTCCGTGCTGTAATTGTTATATGGTTAAATCACCAATGTGCAAGTACCAAAAAAAATAAAAAGCAATGAACATGAGATGAACAGTCCTTGAAAGTGAGTCAATACATTGTAGGAATATTTCAATGATGGGGCAAGTGAAATTGAGTGACATTATCCTCTTTGGTTCAAGAGCCTGATTGTTGGGAGATGTGTGTCCTGATGCTCATACTATCATTGGAAACATCTCTGAGTTGAACCTTGCTGGCACTGACATGAATGTGGAATGTACACATTGGCACCACATAAATTTTAGTCTGTAAATGAACATGGAAAATATAATAACAGAATTGAGTAGTGGAAACAGGTTATAATCCCATAAGACATAGGAGCAGAATTAGGCCATTTGGCCCATGGAGTCTGCTCTGCCATTCCATCATGGCTCATCCAATTTTCCTCAGCTTCAATCTCCTGTCTTCTCCCCATAGCCCTTCATATCTTGACTAATTAAGAATCTATCAACCTCTGCCTTAAGTATACATAAAGACTTGGCCTCCACAGCTGCCCATGGCAAAGAATTCCACAGATTCACCACTCTCAAAGATTACGAGGAGATGGCAGGAGAATGGGGTTGAGAGGGAAAATATGTCAGCCATGATTGAATGACTGAGCAGATGTGAATGCTGCAATGGCCTAATTCTATCTTGAGTCTTAGAAGGATAAGACTGACCTTAAAGAAGGTTTTAAATGTTTGGGTGGTGTAAGGTACTTTTAAGCATCTTTCTTGATAGCTAATTACATGACAGATTTATTTGAATAAACATAAAACAGAATATTTAAAGTTTTAGATTTGTTAAAAAAAGCCTATGAGAATTTTTTAAAACTCATGAATTTTATTACTTTTACCTCATCACTTTTTGTTTTAAGTATGTCTGCTACCAGAATTAGAAAAAAATATCTTCCAACCTTCCTTCTAATTCACTTCAAAATATCTATTAAAGGTATTATTCCACAGCTCGAATCTCCTTTCCTTCACCCCCACTCACTCCCTTCATCGTACCTCTAGAGGAGTTCCAATTTTATCTTTAAGATGTCCTGCAGGTTTGATGTATGCCTTTGGGAAATTGGGAACTAGAAACAGAACACAGTCTGTTTCTAGTCTCCAAATTGACTAATGTTCTCCTGAATTATGATCATTCTCTTTTTTATGAGCATCTCATAACAGAACATTTTTGTTGTTTTAATAAATTCCTATAAAATATAATTGGTCATAAGTTATGCTTATACATTATACATTTTTTCATAAATTAGTCAAATAGTAGTGAAATAGCTTTATGAATAAAGCAACGTTCTCCTCTCCAATCAAATTCCTTCCGAACCAGCCCTTTCCCTTTCCCTTTCCCACCCACCTGGCTTCAAATATTACCTTCTACCTATCCCTCTTCCCCTTTCCCCATCTTTTTATTCTGTCGTCATCCTCCTCCCACCTCAGTCCTGAAGAAGAGTCTCAGCCCAAAGTGTTGACTATTTATTCATTCCCGTAGATGCAGCCTGACCTGCTAAGTTCCTCCAGCAATGTGCATGTGTTACTCTGGATTTCCAGCATCTTCAGAATCTCTTGTGTTTATGGTTTGTTGAACAGAGTGTTATTTTGAGATGGGCTGTTAACTTGTTTTTTGGGGAAGTTGGTTGTGTTTTAAGTGAGTACTGAACTGGGTATTTGTGGCAGCACACTTGCAGACATCATATTATTGGGGTCACCCAGCAAGCGGAATTAGAAAAGTTTCTTAGAGTCTTAGTGAGGCTGAAATAGAAGTACATGGAGTGGTCCTGCACTGATTCTGTTACAAGATACCATGCGTCCACTTTTGGAGTCTCATATCTCCTACACCCTGACTTTACGCAAATTTCCCCACCATCCCTGATCCCTACCATGCACGGAGCTAAATTCTTCACCTTTATGTAAATGCCATCGTTTCAACTCCCCACCTCACTCCCTGCATTTTCACTTCCAATGCTGATTATGAGCCACCTGCTCTCAGACGCAGAACCTTCTGGTCAAGATGGTATTGAGCTGAGGTCTCTGTGGAAGTTGTGGCTCAGACTTAATTTTCAACTTTAATGGGGATGGTTTTGGGGACAGAAGAATGAGTTAAAATGATGGGATTCAGAGATAGGGATGTGGGTAGTTGGAAGTGATGCACCATCAATAACTCACTCTGAGACGTAAAGGCGAGATATCGACTTTTATTGACTGGAAGAAGGAACAAGCAGTGGTTGACCATCATACTACATCCTGGAGACTGAGAGGCCGGGCTCAGGCCTCAATCGCCTTTATACAGGGGTCTGTGGGAGGAGCCACAGGAGCAGTCAGCAGGGGGCATGTCCAGACAGGTATATGTAGTTCACCACATTCACCCCCCCACTTTGTTTTAAAAGAGAGTCCCCACGTGGTGAAGTTTCTTACAGGTTAAGTCTATCAGGTGGTCGAATCTGTCGCTGCGATCTACGTAGCACCGGCTGTGATTGCACAGATGCCGGTGGTGGAACTGCACAGGAGCCGGTGGTGATTGCACCGGAGACAGAGGTTGTGCTGGTTCCGGCCTAACTGGAGGTGGCAGCCTACTAGGCGTCAGTGATCCCTCACGCATGTGCGAGGCGCCTGGTATATACGCGTACGAAACGCCCGGTATATGAGTGTCATGAGGAGTCTGTGTAGGGCTTGGTGTGCGTCGTTTCACCTCGGGTACAGGGTTCATAGTTACCGTGGAGTGTTCGGGGTAGTGGTCTGCTGCTCCTGCGGGCCCCAGGTCGCGGACGGAGACCGTGTCCTCCCGCCCATCAGGTAAGACCACGTAGGCATACTGGGGGTTCGCATGTAGAAGGTGAACCCTCTCGACCAGCGGGAAGTATTTATTACTCCTCACATGTTTCCGGAGCAGCACTGGCCCTGGGGACGTCAGCCAAACTGGTAGAGTGGTCCCAATGGCAGACTTCCTGGGAAAAGAGAATGAGGGGACCTGTCATGAGGGGACCTGCTCATGAGGGGACCTGTCGAACTACAAAGGGGCACTGGATGCCCTCAAAAGACAGTACCTGCAGCCGGTGAACACAGTCTACGCAAGACATCATTTAGCTACGTGACAACAGCGGCCTGGAGAATCGGGCGCCGAATTTCTCCGAGCCCTACAGACACTTGTCAGGACTTGTGACTGCAAAACGCTCACAGCGGAACAGCATGCGGAGCTGCTAGTACGAGACGCCTTTGTTACAGGAATTAGGTCAGTGTATGTGCGCCAGCGGCTGCTGGAAAATGCCGATCTTACCTTACACTCGATGATCAAGACGGCCGGCACACTGGAGGCTGCTCTGCACAGCGCTGACGCTGTCCAGCCGCGTGATCCCCCGCCGGTTCCGTGGACACCTCAGACCCCACCGCCACCGGTTCCCGCGAGCGAATTCAGCAATGCCGCTGCCAGTCGCGATTCCACAAACTCCCCGAACCCGACCACGGTGGCGGCCAGGCGAAAGCCTGAGCTGTGTTATTTCTGCGGACTCAAAAAGCACCCCCGAAAACGCTGCCTGGCCCGAGAAGCGACCTGCTCCAGCTGCGGGAAGAAGGGCCATTTCGCCAAGGTCTGTAAGTTTAAACTACGAGCAGGGTCAGGCAGCGCTGCTTGCGAGGCATGGGGGCCGCCATCTTGCCTGCCTGGATGTGGGCGGCCATCTTTGTCGGCGTCAGCATGCCCCGCCTCCGAACCGCCGGTGTTTACCGGGCACCAAGATGGCTCAACTCTGACCACTGTAACCCTGGACCAAAGCGCCCCACACCAGCTTGCAAGGTCAATGATGGACATCCGGGTGGAGGGGTACAGGACTAGCTGCCTGTTTGACACAGGCAGCACTGAGAGTTTTATTGACCCAGCCACAGTGCAATGCTGCGGACTCGTGACACGGCCGGTAAGCCAGAGGGTCACCATGGCTTCTGGGTCGCATTCCACAGACATAGGGTGGGTTGTGTAGCAACATTAGTGGTGCAGGGCACAGAATATCGGAAATTTGCACTACTGATCAAGCCTAAACTGTGCGCACCTGTGCTATTGGGGCTGGACTTCCAGAGCCACCTTGAAAGTGTCACTATGGCATATGACGGGCCCCTCCCATCAGGAATCCTCAGTTTTGTGGGACTTTGTCATATACCCCGCTACTGACCACACACACACATCCCATCCTGCACCATGCCGACAGCTGTGCTACTGACACCACTTGCTGCTACCCTCAATCAGGCAGGCAGGCCAGTAGCATTCTTTTCTCATACCCTTCAAGGCTCTGAAATTTGGCACTCAGCGGTGGAGAAAGAAGCCCAGGCCATAGTGGAAGCTATTAGGCACTGGAGGCACTATCTTGCCGGCAAAAGGTTCACCTTGCTGACCAACCAGCGCTCGGTTGCGTTCATGTTCAGCAACCAACAGCGGGGCAAAATCAAAAATGATAAGATTTTGCAGTGGAGAATAGAACTCTCCATCTACAACTTTGATATCCTGTACCGGCCTGGCAGACTCCTGTTGCCCTATCCCGGGGAACGTGTGCTAGCGCACAGCTCGACCAGCTATACGCCCTTCATGCACATCTTTGTCATCCGGGGGTCACCCAATTTTACCATTTTGTGAAAGCCTGGAACCTGCCGTACTCCCTGGAGGACATCAGGACGATGACCAGGGTCTGCCAAGCCTGCGCTGAGTGCAAACTGCACTTCTACCGTCCTGAAATGGCGCAACTTGTCAAGGCCACCCGCCCTTTTGAGCGACTGAGTGTTGACTTTAAGGGCCCCCTTCCCTCCACCGACCGCAATGTCTATTTTCTCAATATTATCGATGAATACTCACGGTTCCCCTTTGCCATTCCCTGCCCCAACACCACTGCCACGTCTGTCATAAAAGCCCTGTGCCAGCTCTTCACTCTGTTCGGATATCCCTGCTATATCCACAGTGATAGAGGGTCCTCCTTTATGAGTGACGAGCTGTGCCGGTACCTGCTGGCGAGGGGCATTGCTACTAGTCGGACCACGAGTTATAATCCCCAGGGAAATGGACAGGTGGAGAGGGAGAATGCCACAGTGTGGAAGGCCACACTTTTAGCCCTTAAGTCTAAAGGGTTGCTGGTCTCTCGATGGCAGGAGGTCCTCTCTGAGGCACTCCACTCTATCCACTCCCTGTTATGTATGTCCACCAATGCCACCTCTCAATCACCTTTATACAGGGGTCTGTGGGAGGAGCCACAGGAGCAGTCAGCAGGGGGTGTGTCCAGACAGGTATATGTAGTTCACCACAGGAAGTAAGGGTGGGGTTTAAAGATAGGGGAGTGAGGAGTTGGAGGTCAGGCTGGAGTCTAGAGATAAGATTATGGGGAGTTGAAGGTCGGGGTGGGGATTAGAGATAGGGGTATGGGGAGTTGGAAGCCAGGCTGGAGTCTAGCTCTCCACATCAGAAGGCAAGTGTCAATGTGTGAAGGATATCTGTAGATGGACATTGAGCCAGCAAGCAGTGTGGACAATGTGCACATGTTTATTTATTTATTTAGTGAGATACAGTGCGGACACACTTCAAATCTGCCTGGGCATCCAGGGGTGGTACGCATCCTACAATTCATCTAGAGATGTTATTGGTGGACAGGCATGTCGAAAGCTGTCCAGGAATATGCTTTAGTGTGTAATGTCTCCACACAAAATAAAGAACCCCGAGCAGAGCCTCAAGGTCTCCTTCAATCTCTCCTCATTCTTACTCACCCTTAATCCCATAGTTCCATGGACTTTGTCACTGGTCTACTGCTGTCTTGGGGTAATACAGTAATTATTGTAGTCATAGGCCAGTTCTCCAAGGCCTGCAGGCTTTGTACCCTTTCCCAGACCACCACTGGTTTTACAGGCTGCCAAGCTCATGTTACAGCATGTCTTCAGGATTGAGTTCCCCTCAGGACAACTTCTCTGATTACAGTCCCCAGTTTGCATCTAGAACTTGGAGGGCCGTTTTTGAGCTCACTTAGGCCTCACCTGGTCTCTCTGCCTGGTTTCCATTCACAGACTAATGGGAAAATGGAGAGGGTCAACCAGAACCTAGAGAGAACACTCAGGTGTCTAGTCATGAAGACCCATACCAACTGGAGTGACAACCTGATTTGAGTGGAGCTTGTGCACAACTCAGTTCGGCATCCATCATTCAGAACGTCCCTTTTCAAATGCCAGTTTGGGTACAGTCCTCCAGTGTTCACAGAACAAGGAGCAGAAATGGGGGTTGCATCAACAGACCAATTGGTCCAGAGATGTCGCCAGATATGGGTTAAGGCATGAGAGACGATGTCGGCCAATATGTGGCAACAACAAGATCAGACCAACCACTGAAGAAGACGAGGACCAGCACTTCTTCCCAGTCAGCAGATCTGGTTATCAACCAGAGACCTCCCCATGCAGGTTGAATCCAGAAAATTGGCCCAGGGATTTGGAGGCAAAGAATTCTCTGTCCATCAAAATCTCAAAGTTCTCAACTCCCTTCTCACAGTTTGCGCTCCTATGTAGCAAACTACATGATATTGATCCCAACAGAGGCTTCATGCAGACAGATATATAAAATCAGGATCCTTCTAATGCTGAGCAAATTTCTGGGCCTGAAAATACACGAGTCCCCAGGTCCTGATGGAATGCATCCCAGGATACTGAAAGAAATGGCAGAAGTTATAGTAGAGGCTTTGGTGATAATTTAGCAAAATTCTCTGGACTCTGGGCAGATCCCTCCGGATTGGAAGACGGAAAGTGTCATGCCACTGTTCAAAAAAGGGTGTAGGCAAAGGACAGGTAACTATAAGCCAGTTAGTTTAATATCTGTAGTTGGGAAAATGTTCGAAGATATCATTAAAGAAGAAATAGTGAGGCATCTGGAAAGAAATGGATCCATCAGGCAGATGCAGCGTGGATTCAGCAAATACAGGTCCTGTCTGACAAACTGGAGTTCTTTGACAAGCACAGTGGATAGAGGGGAACAGATAGACATTATTTACTTGGATTTCCAGAAGGTGTTTGATAAAGTGCCACATAAAAGACATCCATAAGATTCAGATTCAGTTTATTGTCATTTAGAAACCACAAATGCAGTGCAGTTAAAAAATGAGACAACATTCCTCCAGAATGATATCACAAAAGCACATGACAAAACAGACTACACCAGAAAATCCACATATCATTTGGCAATCCCCAATCCAGAGTCCGGAGAGGCTGCTGCATATTAATATCACGCTACCGTGTCAGCGCATTCCCCGGAAAGGAGCTCCAAATCCACCAGACAAACAAGACCAAAAAATAAAGCTACAAGACCTGCACAAAACCACATATTTGCAACATATATTTACAACAGTGCAAACAATAGCATAATTGATAAAAAAACAGACCATGGGCACAGTAAAAATAGTCCAAAGATGTTAAAGGACTATAAGTTCAAAAGAAATCACCACAGTTTCCACAAGTCCCCAGGGTCCCAACAGGCTCGTCATCCCACGCCGGCGGCAGAAGGGAATACCCCCGCTATGGACTTCCACGGCGCCGCCAGACTCAGCCTCGCAGACGCAGCACACAATGAAAGCGACCTGAGTCCGTTGAAAGGACTCCGAGTCCGTCGAACCTCCGAGCCAACGACCATCCCCTCCGTCACAGCTTCTCCGGGCACCATCCTTTGCCAAGCGTATTAAGACGCCCCCGCCAAGGACCACTGGCAACACGACCCCAAGGCCTGGGGGCCTGTTCTTCCCAGCAGCGTCCTGGACCTCACAGCAGCAGCAGTAACGAAGAAGGTCTTCCTGGAGATTTCCCGATGTTCCTCCATGCTCCTACGTCCATTTTCAATCAGTTATGATTGCGCACAGCACCCAACTTCACAAATAACAGATAATCAGTTCCGGAGTGGCTGCTGCAAGTTGTGTCGTGCCGCCATCTTGGAAATAAGATAAGCATACATAGAGTTGTGGGTGATGTATTAGCCTGGACAGAATGTTGGGTTATCAATAGAAAGCGGAGTTTTGGGATACATGGATCTTACTCTGGTTGGCAATCAGTGGTGAGTGGTGTGCCACAGGGGTCAGTGCTGGACCCACAGCTGTTCACAATATACATTAACAATCTGGAAGAGTGAATTGAGAGTAATGTATCTAAGTTTGCTGATGACACTAAATTACATGGGAAAGCAAATTGTGCAGAAGATACAGAGGGTCTACAGAGAGATATAGAAAGGTTAAGTGAGTCGGCAAGGGTCTGGCAGATGAAGTACGATGTTGACAAATGTGAGGTCATCCACTTTGGAAAGAAAAAATGGAAGAGCAGATTATTATTTAAATGGTTAAAAATTGCAGTGCGCTGATATGCAGAAGGACTTGGGAGTGCTTGTGCATGAATCACAAAAGGTTGGTTTACTACTATCAAGAAGACAAATGAAATGTTGGTCTCCATTGCTAGAGGAATTGAATTTAAGAGCAGAGAGGTCATGCTGCAACTGTACAGGATATTGGTGAGGGTGCATCTGGAGTACCGCGTGCAGTTCTGGTCTCCTTACTTGAGGAAACATATACTGACTTTGGAGGTGGTACAGTGGAAATTCACCAGGTTGATTCCAGAGATGAGGGGCTTAGACTATGAGGAGAGATTGAGTCGACTGCGACTGTACTCGCTGGAATTCAGGAGGCTGAGAGGAGATCTTTTAGAAAAATTTAAAATTATGTAAGGGATAGATAAGATAGCAGAACAGTTGTTCCACTGGTAGGTGAGACTAGAACAAGAGGACAGAGCCTTAAGATTCAAGGGAGTAGATTTAGGACAGAAATGGGGAGAAATTGGTTTTCCCAGAGGCTGGTGACTCTGTGGAATTCTCTGCCCAATGAAGCACCAGAGGTTACCACAGCACATATATTTAAGACAAGGTTGAATAGATTTTTGCATAGTAGAGGAATTAAGGGTTATGGGGAAAAGGCAGGTGGGTGGAGATGAGTCCATGGCCAGAGCAGCCATGATCTTATCAAATTTTGGAGCAGGCTCGATGGGCCAGATGGCTGACTCCTGCTCCTGTTTTTATGTTCTTATGCTCAATTTCATAGCTTCCAGAAATTGCATTTTGCATTAAGTATGGTCATTGGAAACACTCTAGGTTTTGCACAAAGTACCATGTGCATTCTGTGAACTGAGAATGCTGCCCTGACTTTGCCTGCAGACTAGCTCCAAGACTGATTATTGATTTTGCTGCCATGCAACTTCAGTTATTAAACAAAGGTTGTTATGATTCAGCATATAGGAGGGAGACTGAAAATCCAGCTGACTGGTACTATACCAACCTCTTACTCAATGACCAAGGAGCTGATACAGACTTCAGCAGGAGGAAACCAGAGGTCCCTGAGCCAGGATTAGACATGGAGAGGGCTGGCAACTTTAAATTCCTATGTCATCATTTCAGAGGACATGTCCTGGGTCCTGCACATAGTGCAATGATAAAGAAAGCACAGCAGTGCCTCTACTTCCTTAGGAGTTTGTGAAGATTCAGCATGACAAGTAAACATTAACTAACTTCTGGAGGTGTGTGCTGGAGAGTACATTGACTAGCTGCATTTGCAGTCTGGTATGGAAACACTAATGCCCTTAGATGGAAAATCCCACAAACAGTAGTGGATATGGCCCAGTCCATCACGGGTAAAGCCCTCCCATCATTGAACTCATCTACACAGTGTTTTGTTGCAGGAAAGCAGTATCCATCACCAGGGACACCCGCCACCAAATGCAAGCTCTCTTCTCACTGCTGCCATCAAGAAGAGAGTGCAAGAGCCTCAAGATTCACAGCCTCAGGTCCAGGAACAGTTATTACTCCTCAACCACCAGTCTCTTGAACCAAAAGGGATAGCTTCACTCAAACAACACACACAAAATGCTGGTGGAACACAGCAGGGCAGACCCTTCATCAGGACTCTGCCCGAAACGTTGACAGTGCTTCTCCTTATAGATGCTGCCTGGCCTGCTGTGTTCCACCAGCATTTTGTGTGTGTTGTTGTTTGAATTTCCAGCATCTGCAGATTTTCTCATGTTAGCTTCACTCAACTTCACTTGCCCCATTACTGAAATGTTTCTACAACCTATGGACTCACTTTGAAGGACACTTAATCTCATGTTCTTGATATTTATTTAATATTATTATTTCTTTCTTTTTGTGTTTGCACAGTTCGTTGTCTTTTGCACACTGGTTGAATGCCCAAGTTGGAGTGGTCTTCTATTACACAGACAGACAGACAGATTTTATTGACCCCAAGGGAAACTGGGTATGATTATTATTCTAATATGGTATGCTCACAAGAAAATGAATCTCAAGGTTGTATATGCACTCTGATTATAAATTTACTTTGAGCTTTGGAGGATACTTTTTTAAAGAGTGCTTGTAAGAATCCACTTTACAAGATGAGTAGTCCCAAAGAAGGATCTTGACCTGAAACACTGACTTTTTATTCTTCGCCATGAATGCTGCATGATTTGTTGAGATTTTCAGCAGCTTGTGTGTGCTACTTTAAAAATAGCTGCTTACTCTTTGGAAAATGTGTCCCATACTGTTAAAACACAGAACAGTGTAGCACAGTACAGCCCTTTTGCCCATGATGTTGTGCTGATATTTTAACCTACTCTAAGATCTATCTAACCCTTCACTTCTTCACAGCTGTCCATGTGTCTACCTCAGAGTTTCTCAAATGTCCCTAATGTATCTGCCTCTACCAGCATCCCTGGGTGGTGTGTTCCACACATCTGCCCCTCTCTGTGTTAAAAACCTACCTCTGCCATCCTCCCAATATTTTCCTCCAACCGCCTAAGAAGTATGGTCCCATATATTACCCATTTTCCCTCTCGCAAAATGTATCTGACTATCCATTGATCTATGCCTCTTATCATCCTTTACACCTCTATCAAGGCACCTCTCATGCCCCTTCACTCTAAGGAGAAAATCCCTAGCTCACTCAACCTCTCCTCATATGACATGCTCTGTAATCCAGGCAGCACCTAGGTAAATCTCCATTGTACTCTCCACGTTCTTCCTAGAATGATGCATCTACGACGAAAAGACACACAAAACGGTGGAGGAACGCAGCAGGTCAGGCAGCATCTACGCAAAAGAATTACAAAACTGCAACATCACCTTGTGGCTCTTGAATTCAATCTCCCAATTAATGAAGATCAGCGCACCACACATCTTCTTCCAAACCCCATCAGCCTAATAACATTTTTTTTACTTGTGGTGAACTCAATGTTTTGCAATGATCAGTAACCATTTGATCTAAACTCGGGTATCCAGTTACTATTGGCACTACCCATGGGCCTAATTATTATAGACAGCTCTAGGTACTTTGGTATGAGTTATTTTATTATCATAGCCAGCCAGATAATTGCTGCTCTGAATATTTTAACACAGCACATCATCTGCCACTCGACAGGATATGGAAGTGAATATGGCAAGTTAGAAACTATTTTCCTATATTGGTCTCATGATAGGATATTAAAGAACCAGAGGGTCATGGGGCGTCAGGGTACCATAACAGTTAGTATTTACAGCTTGGAGCAAACTGGAGTTCAAAATTTAATTCCGACACGATCTAGGTACATCCTCCCCATGAATTACGTAGATTTCCTCAGGTTGCTCAGGTATCTCCCATGGTCCAAAGATGTACTGTCACTGGAACTCGTCGGCTTCATCCACTTTGCTCCAATTCTACCCTGTCCTCAAATTTATCTGACACCTCCCTTATTTTTCTCAATCTCCCTGTCTCTATCTCTGGAGGAAGCTTATCTACGGATGTCTATTATAAACCCACTGACTCTCACAGCTACCTGGTCTATCCCTCTTCCCACCTTGTTACTACTAAAGACGCCATCCCCTTCTCTCAATTCCTCTGTCTCCACCACATCTACTCTCAGGATGGGGCTTTTCATTCCAGAACGAAAGAGATTTCCTCCTCCTTCAAAGAAAAGGGCTGAATCAGGGTGGTGGGGTCCAGGATGGGGAGCAGGAAATGAGCCAATGCTCAGACATTTCTGGAGCAAACTTGGAGGCAATTTGATTCCGGAGGAAAGTGGAGGTGATGCCAAATTGAGATGGCGGGGCAAGGTCTGGACAATTTAAGCACCAGGCAAGATCGAAAAGGACAGGGCGTCGGGACCAGAGGAGATGCACAGGCCAGTTAAAATCACTGCGCTGCAAGGTTTACTCATTTCCGTGCTGAACCTCAACTCATTACACCATGAGGTTTACTCGTCTCTGACCGACCTTCAACTCGTTACCCCACGAGGTTTACTCATCTCCAACCGAACTTCAGCTCGTTACCCCATGAGGTTTACTCGTTATGGCAGTGTGGAGGATCGGAGGGATCTTGGGGTCTGAGTCCATAGGTCGCTCAAAGCAGCTGCGCAGGTTGACTCTGTGGTTAAGAAGGTGTATGGTGTATTGGCCTTCATCAATTGTGGAATTGAATTTAGGAGCTGAGAGGTAATGTTGCAGCTATATAGGACCCTGGTCAGACCCCACTTGGAGTACTGTGCTCAGTTCTGGTCGCCTCACTACAGGAAGGACGTGGAAACCATAGAAAGGGTGCAGAGGAGATTTACAAGGATGTTGCCTGGATTGGGGAGCATGCCTTATGAGATTAGGTTGAGTGAACTTGGTCTTTTCTCCTTGGAGCGACGGAGGATGAGAGGTGACCTGATAGAGGTGTATAAGATGATGAGAGGCATTGATCATGTGGATAGTCAGAGGGTTTTTCCCAGGGCTGAAATGGTTGCCACAAGAGGACACAGGTTTAAGGTGCTGGGGAATAGGAGACGCCGGGGTAAATTTTTTACTCAGAAAGTGGTGAGACTGTGGAATGGGCTGCCGGCAATGGTGGTGGAGGTGGATACAATAGGGTCTTTTAAGAGACTTTTAGATAGGTACATGGAGCTTAGAAAAATAGAGGGCTATAGGTAAGCCTAGTAATTTCTAGGGTAGGGACATGTTCGGCACAAATTTGTGGGCTGAAGGGCCTGTATTGTGCTGTAGGTTTTCTACATTTCTATGTCTCTCCGACCGAGCTTCAGCTCTTTACGTAGTGAGGTTTACTCATCTCCGACCGAGCTTCAGCTCGTTGCCCCGCATGGTTTACTCATCTCCGCACTGAGCTGTGCCCATGGCCTGCAGCTATCACAGTGTGAACTCCCTTCAGTGAGCTTCAGTTCTAAATGCTATTTGCTAACTTTTATTGTTTGCTCGTTTATGTTATTTCTTCTTTTTTCTCTGCATGTTGGCAGTTTGGCTGTCTTCTTTTGTTTTATAGGTTCTATTGGGTTTCTCTGTTTTGTAGCTGCCTGTACGAAGACAAAATTCAAGATTTTATGAGGTATACATTGTTACGTACCCCATAACTAGGTCACTTACCAGCAAAGATAGAGAGGTCCGTTGAAGTCTGATGGTACTATTTTTAAAAGTCTTTATTTATAAAGGGGCACAAAAATAAGATTAATACAAACATTCAGATAATATACGTCGTCACTACTCAATCTAAAAGTATGGGTCTAATAATAACCATCAATAAGAAACAGCTCGATCGTTTGTCTAGGGGATAATATATCGTCCGATGGAAATATAAAAGTCACTCAGTTCCTGCAGGCTTCAGCCTTTTGGGACCACTGGGTTTTCACTTGTTGGAGAGAGATTTGTGAGAAAAGAAACTTGCCCGGGTCTTTTATGAAGCAAATCCGTTGAGTTGGAAAAGTTGGTTCCCCGTTGTTAGTTCAAGAACATCGGTTCTGTGGTACCCGCCACCGGCTCCCAAGCAAGGGGAACCGAATGCACGTGGCTTCCTTCAAATGGCTTCCCGCTACTATGGGATCGTTAGCATTTCTTCTGGTGCGTCTGAAGGGGTTGTTCCCCCAGACCCTCTTTTATACCTCCTCACGGGATCTCAGATGTCAATCAGGTTGGGATGATGCAATCTCTCTCTCAACCAGCCCACT
The DNA here is from genome assembly GCF_030144855.1 of Hypanus sabinus. Taxonomy (NCBI): domain Eukaryota; kingdom Metazoa; phylum Chordata; class Chondrichthyes; order Myliobatiformes; family Dasyatidae; genus Hypanus; species Hypanus sabinus. The sequence goes on from NC_082715.1 coordinate 6,575,452, forward strand.
TTGCCCGAGGGCTTGCACGTAGCATAGTCCCCAATCCACAAACGTGGTCTCCAGGAGACAATGGTCAATGTCGCGTTATTTTGCATCGTCGGGGAACGAGGCATCCGGCACGTCTCTCTCCCATTTCCTGGGTCTACTGACCACCGCCCCCCCCCCAACTAGTGCTCTTGCGATTCTCACAAAGGAGGGGGCTGCGGACATAACAACATACTATGATGATAAACGTACTTTGACGTATCACGTGGTAATGTGATGACATATACAATTCACATTTATATATATGACCCAAAATGAATTGCATAAACAAATGATATACATAAATAGATCACTCAAAAGTTACTGAAATATTAATTAAGACCATAAGCCAAAGGAGCAGGATCAGGCCATTTGGCCCATCGTATCTGCTCTGCCATTCAATCATGCCTGATCTTTTTTCCCCTCCTCAGCCCCACTCCCTGACCTTCTCCCCATAACCTTTGATGCTGGGGCCAATCAGGATCCTATCAATTGCCACCTTAAATGCACCCAATGACCTGGCCTCCACAGCAGCACAAATTCCACAAATTCACCACCCTCTGGCTAAAGAAGTGTCTTCACATTTCAGGTTTAAATGGGCAGCCCTCTATCCTGAGGCTTTGCCCTCCTCCTAGACTCTCCCACCATAGGAAGCATCCTTTCAACATCTACTCTGTCTAGGTCTTTCAACATTCGAAAGGTTTCAATGAGATTCCCGCTCATCCTTCTGAATGCTAGTGAGTACAGATTCAGAAGCATTGAATGTTCCTCGTATGATAACCAAATATATAACAGTTCTGTGATTAGGCTAGTGTTAAATAGGTGGGTGCTGGGCGGTGCAGCTCATTGGAGTGAAAGGGCCTGTTCTGCTCTGTATCTCTGAATAAATACATTTTTAAAACTGAGATTTCCATCTATAATATTTGGGCCTTAGTTATTATTGAGAATGAAACCATGCATGATAAGGTACAGACCAGACCACAGTACTGGAACTTGTCTCATTTTTCTTCCATTTAAATCATGAGAAGCACAATCTGTTAAAGTCAGTTGTGCGTTTTGCCCAAGTTTTGGTGAACAACTACATCTATCAAGTCTCTCCAGTCAAAAGCCTTCACCTAGCAGATTTCCATTCAATTTTAAGAGCATATTTTATAGTTTGCTTGGAATTGAAACTCCTTCCAAGCTAAGAGATTCCTGGTATTGTGATATGTGTGACCGAGTTGGTTGATGGCCTAAGTGCAGAGGGAGAGACACTGAAGCAGATTGAGCAGTGCACTGATTTTTAATAAGAATTGTATAGAATAACAAATGCTAGGCCAACAGGGCCACTAACTAAAACTCTCAAACTAAAATCTAATGCCGCCACTGCAGTTCAGAAGCATTAACTTAGTACCAAATTAATACTGCTCCTTTGCAGCATCAATCTCACTTGTTAATCTTCTTTCTCGGAACATGGAGCGAGGTAAGCAGCGGATGTTGCCATCACCATGCTTCAATCAAGACTTGACAAGATTGAAATGAAAGCAAGGGGGTTAAAGTCAATTACAAAGAAAATCTAATTGGCTGGAATGTGTGCATTCTCACGTGCATGATTGCCATCTTCTTTCTGCTGCCCGCCTGCGAGGGCACCCAGACTCTATGGCAGAGGCCGTGGTTGTGGCGATATAACCCCGAAAATTAATAAGAAAATGAAAATAAATCACACTGTCATCATAAATTTATACTCCTGGAACAGCTCATATTTTAACCCTTTCATTGTTATCTTTTTATTTCAGGATAAAAGCAAGAAGAGGAACTGATTAGGTAAACAAATGTTGAAGTTGGACATTAATCACTGAACAAAATGAAGGAATAAAAGGAATAATATTAGCCTTAGCTTGATGATGGATTATGTTATTTGCCGGCTTTTCGAAGAACTATAGTTGGATATAAATTGCATTTTTTTCCCATTTAATTGCAATGCACGCTGCAGAAAAATTGTCTTTGATGTGTTCCTCAGCAGTCAGGTGTATAGTTCTGAATTTTTATTCTGAATATTGAGTTTAAATGCTTTCTGGAGGTCAAGAGATTTATTGCTGGCTGCCTGGGAAGCAAGGGACTAAGATATTGTCGTAGCAGTTAAAATTCTGTGTTCTTCTTTATAACTTTCAGAATATTGTAAATGATGATGAATGCTCAGCAATTTTAATATTGGAGACTGGCTAAGACACGGGGAAGGAGTGAAGTGCAGAGATTGCCCAAAGAAGTACTTATGGTAGGTATTCATTCACAGCTTAGAACGAACCTTTATAACTGATGGTGTGCAGGCAATGCAAAGAGAGGGTGTTTCAAGGTATGTGTTAATAATTTATTATACATGAAGCTCATCAGGCTACGTGATATGTATATAGGTCAACACAATGAAGGTTATCAGAATGATTCTGAAATATTTCTTTATGTAGTCTGTATCCAGGTGAGGTCAGTGGAAATATTGACCTGGCTTTAAATTATGAATCTGTTAGCATAGAACATTTGTAGGGCAATTGGATTCACCACAAACAATGAAGATCTGAAGCTAACTCGAGGGCTGAGGCATGCGAGTGCAATGCAAAGTTGGAGCGAGGTTGAGGATTGTCCGAGAAGTAGTTGAAGCGAGGTAAAGGCATGCTGAAGACAGAATTGGGACATGCGAAGCGGAGGGAAGTCCGAGGGGAGGAGGTTTTGAGTCTGTCCACCCAAGACCGACAATGAGGACTGATTGACCTAAGCACAGGGCCGATTTAGAAAGGTTGGTTACAGGCTAGAACATGACAGATGGGTCCAAGCCCAAAGTGTATCAATGGAAAGGGTCTGGGTCTTAGAGCGAGGAATGAACCGAGATTTGGATGATTTAAATGCTGGGCTGGATGGATTGAAAAGGCAGGGTGTCAGGACCAAAGGTGAGGGAGTCGGTCCAATTCTGCTCCGCGATATTTGACCCACTTTTTGCTGCACTAAGGCCGAGGCTGTGGGCCTGCTCCAGCTGCTCTAGACTTCATTCTTGCAAGCTCTGTGATGTTTTCCTAAGCTTTGTGATGAACTGAAGCTAAGGCAATGGGCCTGCTCCGGCCTTTCTGGCCTTTATGTCTATTGACTCACTTTACGCTGAATGCTGTTGCTTGCATTTGTTGTTTGCACGATTTGTGTTTCTTCCTCTCTCTCTGCATTTGGTGTTTGTTGGACTTTTCTCAATGGGTTCTTTTGGATTTCTTGTTTTATGCCTGCCTGTAAGGAGACGAGTCTCAAGGTTGTATAATGCAATGTGTGGCGAGCATTTGGTCTATAATGACAGATGAGGAAGTTTGTTAAACTGAACAACCACTTTATTGTAATAAACACAAAAACAGACTGGGTACCATGACCCGGAGAGTAACCCCACATGGGAGGTGACCATCACATACCCCAGTTACAGTTAGGGAGACCACAAGCAAATAACTCTATAGCCCAAGCTGAAATGAAACAATAAATCGACTGGAACTTTCCACCATAATCCCACAAAAGCATTTTAATACAAGAATAGATAGAGCTGGTCATTAGAAACGCTGGGGCAGGCTGTCGACCACGGCCCCCCTCGGAGCCTCACACTGCCTGAGGGTTCTGTCGGCTTCCGCAACCCCAGTCCGAATCAAAGTCTAAGAGTCCAAATTTCCCAAATACTGATGGGCATCTCCCTAGAGCGAGGGCCTTAGATGGGGTGGCGTTTGTTAGGTGTGTTTAGGAAGTTTTCCTGACACAATATGTAGATAAGCCAACTAGAGGAGAGGCTGTACTTGATCTGGTATCGGGAAATGAACCTGGTCAGGTGTCAGATCTCTCGGGTGGGAGAGCATTTTGGAGATAGTGATCCTGTCTATTGTGACGGACGGAGCGGAGGTGCTCGATGAAGCGGTCCCCCAATCTGCGTCGGGTCTCGCCAATGTAGAGGAGGCCACACTGGGAGCACCGGATGCAAAAGGATCTCCCATTTGCCACCCACTTCAACACTGCTTCACGTTCCCATTCGGATATGTCCATACATGGCCTCCTCTACTGCCATGATGAGGCCAAACTCAGGTTGGAGGAGCAACGCCTCATATAGCGTCTGGGTAGTCGTCAACCCCTTGGTATGAACATCTAATTATCCAACTTCCGGTAATTTCGTCTCTCTCCCTACCCCCATCCCACTTTCACTCTGTCTCCTTTTCTAGCTGCCTATCATCTTTCTCATGATTTTGCCTTCTTCTACTACCCATAGTGCTTTCCCCTTAGATTCCTTCTTCACCTCTCCTGCCTATCTCCCCCCTGCTTCCCCTCCCCCACCTCTTGATCTTTCCTCTGATTGGTTTTCCACCCTCCCCCCACCTTCCTTATGGGGCCCCTGCCCCCTCCTTCTTCAGTCCTGACGAAGGGTCTCGGTCCAAAATGTTGACTGCTCATTTCCACGGATGCTGCTGAGTTCATCCAGCTTGCTTGTATGTGTTGAGTTCAATGCTGACTGGCAGCTCCTCGATGCCACTGGTGCCGAACCGTATTGATCTCTGCAGTTCCTTTGGATTCATCAATGCATGGAGAGGGGGAGCCTGCTACATGGGCATCAGCTCGCTCTCCATACCATGCCGCCCTGGCTTGTGTATCACGTGTATCAGAGGAATATCTAACTGTGTTCCCTTTGTGAAGCCAACATCTTTTGCCTTTGCTTCAGATTTCTCATGAGTTTAGAGATGATTAGTCTTAATGAAAACCTGCTGAATTCTTACCCGTGCACAGACATAAAGGTCTTGAATTTCTTTGTAGTCAAAAAATGGTATTGAGTGTTAAATCACGCACAGGAGGGTGGCCATCTTGGACAAAGCACCAGCAGCAGATCCAGAGCTGCTGTCCAGTACACTAATTATGACTTCATCAGCAGTTTTGTACTGTCCTCTGTCTAACTATACAGACTTAGGCACATATATATATAGCTACGGTGCCAGACTTTGTAATTTTATGTTTGTTACTGTACATAAAAAACACATTTCATGACAAATATGAATGATGACAAACCTGATTCTTTTATGGGTCTCTATTGTGGACTGAGAGTGGGAAGGGGGCAGGGAGAGGGGAATCACGGTTGGGAAAAGGGGAAGGGAGAAGGGAGGGAGTGGGAAGCATCAGAGAGACATTCTATAATAATAATCAATAAACTAATTGTTTGGAACCAAATGACCTTTTTTGGTGCCTCAGGGCTGGGTGTGTCTGCACCTGCGCTGCTCCCTGCCCTGGCACTCCTTCTCTGCCACCTGTCCCACACCCCTCCCATGGTGCTCCCCCCTCACCATTCCCAACATCCTTTGTCTCACCAGATTTACAGACTTGTTCTCCGTTTCATGTTGATAAATACAGTCCTGTGCAAAAGTCTTAGGCACATATAAGTAGCTAGGGTGCCTAAGACTTCTGCACAGTTCTGTATGTCATAAATGCCCTTTATGCGAATGTGTACATCAATAGAACATAGTTTTATTATTTGTTACTATTATTGTGTTAATATTATTCTATGTATTATATGTGGATTTTTTTTTTGCATCTGATTAGCTGTATAAATGGGGAAGGTTGGATGACAATAAACTTGCACTGGAACTAGGTTTAACATGATTTCCTATTGGAGCCCATGGTGGACAGCATATCAGTCCAATCCAAGCATGATTCGTGATTTCACGGAGAGCAAGGTGTTGGCCTTGTTCCTACCTCAATTCCAAGAGCAACCCGGTTTTATCACTGAAGCAATTCCTATGACTCCTATTCCCTTTGCCGGCTGATCTGAACACTGAAATCACAATAGCCATGACACATTCAGGTCGGAAGAGGGTTTAGCAAGGCATTTTCATGTTATGAAAGACAGACAATCATCTTAACTTCATCAGCCACAAAAGGGACAATTTCCCAGTGGCCACTGATTTCAATTCAGCTTCCCATTCCTGTTCCGACATATTGTTCCATGGCCTCCTCTACTGCCATAAAGATGCCACGCTCAGGGGTAAGGAGCAATAACCCATATGCCATCTGGTTAGCCATCGACCTGACGGCAAGAACATTGATTTCTCTAACTTGCAGTAATTTCTCCATCTCCCCCTTCTCTCTTTTCTCATTCCCCATTCTGGATCCCCTCTTACCCTTTCTCATCTCCTCACATGCCTATCACCTCCATCTGGTCCCTCTGCTCTCTCCCTTTCACTCATGATCCACTGTCCTCTCCTTTCAGAAATCTTCTTCCTCAGCCCCTCATCTCCTCCATCTATCACCTCTGAGCTTCTTACTTCATCCCACCCACCTTCTCAGTCACCTGGTGTCACCTATCACCTGCCAGCTTGTACTCCTTCCCCTTCCACACCTTTTCATTCTGGCTTGAGCCCCCTTCCTTTCCAGTCCTGATGAAGGATCTTTGCCCAAACCAACCCCTCCATAGATGCTGCCTGAACTGCTGTGTTCCTCCAGCATTTTGTGTGTGCTGCTCTGAATTTCCAGCATCTGCAGATTCTCTTGTGTTTAGGAAATCACACGCACTTTCCAGACTTGCTGTACTCCTCTGAAACCTGTACCTGCTGCTTCCAGAAACTCACTGGGGCCCAGTCCCTGTATGTGGTTTCCAGCGATTCAGTCAGGCCCCAGTTGCCACGTTCCCCTGAAACCGGGATGTTATATTCACCAGAAGGTGTTATATACTCTGTAACATCTAGCCTCCGTAGTGTCGAGGACATCTTCAAGGAGCAGTGCCTCAAAAAGGTGACATCCATCACTGAGGTCCCTCATTACCCAGGTCATGCCTTATTCTCATTGCTACCTTCAGGGAGGAGGTACAGAAGCCTGAAGGCACACACTCAATGATTCAGGAACAGCTTCTTCCCCTCTGAAATCCAATTTCTGAATGGACCATGAATGCATCAACACTGCCTCACGATTTTATTTCTGTTTTTGCAATACTTAGTTAATTAAACTATTTATATATATACACACATGCACGCAAGCACACACAAAGGGTGGAGCTTAAGAGGGTGATGGTGCCTAACTGTGACTCCTTTGCTCACATCTTTGGAAACAGCTCTATTGCTATCTTTGATCTCTCTATTTTTCTCTTTCAGGGTTCTTTTGAAGACCCTGACCTGGAGTTACTTGCTGACCACAGTTCTTTGCAGAAATGGGACCCACTCTCAGGGTCTCATGACTGGCCGCTTTTCGACATGCCAAGGACACGGCTGGAAGACCAATGGGCCTTCAGGGTTCCGGATTTTTGTGGCTCTGAAGACGGGCTGATTTGGCACCAGTGCTGCTGCCTGACTTGTCATGGGAATACATGGAACATAAGAACATAAGAAATAGGAACAGGAGTCGGCCATCCGGCCCATCGAGCCTGTCCCGCCATTCAATAAGATCATGCTGATCTGTCTGAAACTCGGCTCCATCTACCTGCCTTTCCTCCATAACCCTTAATTCCCTGACTATGTAAAAATTATCTAACTGTTTCTGAAATATGGAAGTCCGAAAGCAGCGAGCTATCTGCTGACTATATGCCCAGAGCCTCGAACTCTTTGGACATAGAGCTTGGAAAAAACAATGCAATAGACTTTTTAACAGCAAAATCAGGGGTTGTTTTGTTATGTCTCCCCTCTCGCTATGAAATGGCGACACATCTTTTCCCCTTATTAGGGAGAGAGAGAGAGAGAGAGCCTGTGGTATGTTGAATACCAGGTGAACAAGTAGTCTTTTGGGTACTGGAATTCTGTGCCTTATTGATGCTTTGCTGCACGCTTGAGTGCTCGGTGGGGGGTGCCGATGGTTTTTTTGCTCGTGGTGGGGGCTGCTGCTTATGCGTGGGAGGAGGGATTTGGGGAGACATTGGGGTTCTAAGATTTAACTGTCACTCATTCTTTGGGGCACTCCGCTGTTTTCATGGATGTTTGCAAAGAAAAAGAATTTAAGGATGTACATGTTATCCATTTCTCTGCCATTAAATGTACCTATTGAAATTAATGTACTTACTGTAATTCACAGCTTTTTTGCTATTTTTATGTATTGCATTGTACTGCTGCCGCGAGACAACAAATTCCATGACATTTGCTGGTGATATTAAACCTGATCCTGATTTTTGAATTAGAAGTGGGTTGGAGTATTAATACAGAAATTATCCAATAGCCCATTAAAATTGCTGATCCAGCACCTCTAGGTCCCTAAGTGCTGCATTATCGGTGTTTTGGATGTTATATGCTACTGACCCTGAGGAATGGACTTCAAAACTGAGCTTTTTCAAAGAATGTTACATAATGAATCATACAAAGGATTTCTTTGTGAACTGAAACCCTGGCGTTAAAGTGATGTATGAAGACAAGGTTGACAGCAACGTTTAATATAGCAGTAATTGCTTCTCAGACTGCAGAATACTTTCTCCAATGCTTGGATGCAAATGCATCCACAATTATAATTATTTTAATGAAATAATTTCTACTAAATTTCCATAAATATTCATTTGCATATCACTATTTTCAAAAATGTCAATGAATCAGTCTACCTAGGAAAGAATTTAAAAGTAAAATGAATAATTATTTCAATGTGTTTTTTTCATACAAGTGAAAATAGTGGATTGGAGGTTTGTTGAGAGGAGATTTATTGGATGAAATAAATTAATGTAATTCCAGCACCTAACCAAATAGCGAGTAACCTCACTTTAAGTTTCTGAAAACAGTTGTGAAAAGTACAAAATTATTCTAGTTATTATAGGATGGATTAATAAATTCCTTTGCAAATACGATCAAAAATAACACATTGAAATAGAATTTGGCTTTTACTCTGTGGCACAAGGTCAAGTTTAGTGCTCAAATCTAGGATTCAGATTTTTTTTTATCATATCAGCATCGAAGTATATGGTGAAATGTGTCATTTACGTCAAAGACCCACACTTTCTTGGATGAAGTGCCAGCAAGAATCACCACATATTCCAACACCAGTGTAGAATGCCCACTATATGTCTGAAGCCTCCCCACAGGCATGCAAATAAGCATAATCTCACAAATCTCTACAGATGTACTGGGGAGATCATTCTAACTGTCTGCATCACTGCCTAGTATTGGCAGGGGGGTGGTTCCTACCGTACAGGATCGAAGTAAGCTGCAGAGTTATAAACTTGGTCAGCTCCATCATGAGCACTAGCCTTCGTAATATCCAAGATACCTTCAAGGGCAGTGCCTCAATCCTCTTTAGGACCCCATCGCCCAGGTCATGCCTTGTTCTCTTAGCCTGAATGCACACACTCAATATTTCAGGAACAGCTTCTTCCCCTCTGTCATCTAATTTCTGAATGGACATTGAACCCCTGGACAGATATATATATATATTTGTATTGCAATGTACTGCTGCCACAAAACAATAATTTCACGACATATGCTGGTGATATTAAACTTGATTCTGATTCTGAATTTGTTGAAATTCTCAAAGATGACTAATTCACCCTGAGAGGTTGGTGAATTTTGTCCACAAGGTGATTTTAAAACAGAAGATCATCATGCATTCAGTTAATTCTCTGCACCTATAACATTTGTTTATAGCAAATCAAACAGGATTGCAAAGGATTATGCATTCTATCAGTATCTCGTATCCAAATTAAAGCTAAAAGTCTTATATTACCGTTAAACATCCATTAGAATCTTTTAAGTTATTTTTTGTTGAAGTCTTGTACTTCAAGACACTTGGCCTTGCACAGGAGCTATAGTCTTATTAGGTTCTTCATTAGAGGATGTTTCCTGCAGTAGGAGAGAATTGGACCAGAATACACAGTCCCAGAATAGAGGGGTGTCCTTTTAGAATGGAGATGAGGAGGAATTTCTTTAGCCAGAGAGTGGTGAATCTGTGGAATTCTTTGTCACAGGCAGCTGTGAAGGCCAAGTCTTTATGTATATTTAAGGCAGAGGTTGATAGATTCTTGACTGGCCAGGGCATGAAGGGACATGGGTAGAAGGCAAGAGATTGGAACTAAGAGAAAAATTGGATCAGCCTTTTAGCACAGGCCCTCTAATCCAGTCAGCATATGATTCTGGATCAGGGCTGGAAAAGAGTGTTGGCATATAAAGTCAGCTCTTCATTCCTTCCCGTAGATGTTGCCTGACCTGCCGAGTTCTCCTAGTGTTTTGTGTGTGTTGCTCTGGATTTCCTGATCTTCAAACTTCCTCATGATTATGGGTATGGGTAATGAGATTGTGGACTTGTGGTTTCAACAGAGATGTCTTCTTCTCAGAAGTGCCTGTTATTTTTGAGATGGACAAAGCCTTGTTCACTTCTTGTCATTCTGAAGCGGTGCAAGGCCAACCCATCAATGTTGCTGTCAATTCTAGTCAACTTCTCAAGTTAAGGATGTAGGTATGTTTAAAGCAAAAGGTAATAGTTTCTTAATTAGTAAGGGTATCAAAGGTAGGAGCATGGGGTAGTGAGAGTGTAATATATCAGTCATGATGGAATGGTGGAGCAGACACAATGTGCCAAATGGCGCAACTCTGTTCCTATGCCTTATTGTTTGACCTCACATTCACACCTTCAAATCTGTCCACACTCATGAGTGGCGTATTGTAATCATGTGAGTCTGGGGCAATTACTGATTGTTGCCCCGTGTGATAATTATATTTATTTAACACAACAATGATAAAATAACTAAAATTTGGCACCACGGTAGTGTAGCATTTAGAGTAACTCCATTACTGTGACTCAGGTTCGATTCCCGCCATGTCTGTTTGTACATTCTCCCAGTGACCACGCAGGCTTCCTCCAGGTACTTCCGTTTGGTAGGCTGGTTGGTCACGTGGGTGTAACTGGGTGCTGTGGGCTTGTTGGGTTGGAAGGGCCTGTTACAGCATGTTATGTATAAATAACAAGCAACAGGACAAGAAGAGCAATACAAATCCTGTTCTTCCCTCCACCCCCACCCACACACCATACAGAGTCCTCGAACCCCAGAACAGCCCGTCTTCTTTGGCCTCCAGCCTCCAGCGTACTCACGGGTTTGCAGCCTTTGATCTCCCCACTGGACTCAATCACAGATTCGGGTCTCTGCAGTTAAGTTCCATTCTACTCATCCACTTTACTCTTCTTTTACTAGTGATAACTAGAGATGACTGTATATACGGTACAGCATTTACCTCAGAAAAAATCTCCACTAATTTATTAATATCTCTTGCTGATGCAGACAATGGATACAGAAATAATTAAAGAACACGGATGTACAGATAAAATACTACCAGAACTGGTCACACAGCCCCTACCTGGTCAGTACAGACTATAAAACCATAAAACACAGGAGCAGAATAGGCCATTTGTCCTCTCGAATCTGCTGTGGCATTTCAGCACGGATGATTTATTATCCCTCTCAAACCTATCCTCCCACCTTATCCTTGTCGTCTTTGGCACACTTACTAATAAGACCATAAGATATAGGAGCAGAATTTGCCAATTTGGCCCATCGAGTCTGCTGTGCCATTTCAACATGGCTGACCCATTTCCCTCTCAGCCCCAGTCTCCTGCCTTCTCTTCATAACCGAAGGTTGGACAAACTTGGATTGTTCCCCCTGGAACGTTGGAGGGTAAGGAGAGACCCGAAGGGTTTAAAGTTGTGTGAAGCACGAACAGGGTAGTCAGTCAGAATCTTTTCCCCAGAGTAAAAATTTCAAACACCCGAAGGCATGTTTTTGCGATTGGGGGGAAGTTCAAAGGTGATATGTAGGGCATTTTTTTTTTAAACACAGAGATGAATGTGCCTGGAAATGGGTTATCAGGGGTATTAGTGGAATCACACAGTTCAGAGGAGTTTAAGAGGCTTTTAGATAGACAGGTGAATATGAAGAGAATGGAGAGGTATGGAAGACACACAGAAGGGGGGCAACATTTAGTATAAATTGGCATCAAGATCTGTATAACACTGTGGGCTGGGTAGCCTGTCTATTAATGTACTATTCTATCTGAGAGGAGGTCAGAAATATGCTAAAATCATGACTGTCTCCAAGAAATGGAAGATGTATGTCTGTAGTAACCTCAGAGATGTTTATTATTACATCACAGGGAGAGTCACAGTAAGGTCTTCCTGAAACACCTCCTCCCAATAGCTGCAGAGCTTCTACTTCAACCATAGTGTGGATTCCACCAACTTAAAGTCACTGTGTGTTGCTTTGTAACTTCAAAACATTAAACTAATTCAAATGAAGACACGGGAGCCTGGAATGTGAGTGTAACAATAAGTGTTTACTTTAAGTAAGGTGTGCACATGATTAAATAATTTGTTACTTAAACAAACAAGAAAATTTAATTAAACAATATATATATATAAAAACTCAAATATTACTTAAATATTAAATATATGACACTTACACAGAAACACAGAAAACCTACAGCACAATACAGGCCCTTCGGTCCACAATGCAGTGCCAAGCATGTACTTTTTAAAAAAATTACCTGGGGTTGCCCATAGCCCTATCTTTCTCAGCTTCATGTACCTATCCAGGAGTCTCCTAAAAGACCCTATCGTATCTGCCTCCCCCACCGTCGCCGGCAGCCCATTCCACATGCTCACCACTGTAAAAAACTTCTCCCTGCTTAGCTATAAACTCCATATCAATAGGAAATGTAACTCAACTATACACACTATTTACAGACATCCACAGCATAGTAATTTTTAAGTTGTCCCATTCAGGCCTAAAAATGTAATCACTGTGGAAGATTTCTTACTCCCGTGGGATAACGTCTTTCTTAACAAGGGAGATCACTCTGCTTGCCAGCTGAGCCTTGTGGGTGTGAAACAATCTCAGGTTATGGAGCCTCCTCCATGGTGGTTGTAGGAATTGACTCTGAGACTACAGGAAGTGCTTCTAACAGCTCTGGACATCTTTCTTCCTTTTTCTTCCTCTAGTTTGTTCATCTTGATCTTGAGAATTTCTATTTAGTTTACTGGAGTATTTTCTAACTAATCCTTCCATTATTCCCTTTGTGATCTGATCTCTCCTCTTGGTTTCCTCATCCACAAAATCATCTGATAAACCCACCTTTTGGATCTCAACTGACTCCTTTCTTTTTAAGACGCACAAAAAAACTGGATGAACTCAGCAGGTCGAGCAGCATCCATTGAAAAGAGTTCATCCAGCTTGTTTGTATGTCTTGATTTGACCACAGCATCTGCAGTGTACTTTGTGTTTCCTTTCTTTTTAGCTTTTCATTTATTCATCCAGCTGGACTTTGGTCTTTGCTTTACCTTTTCAAGCAGCTTTAACTGTCCCATTAGAAATTCATGAAATATCCTTAATGCATACAGAGCAGATTCTGGTTCTTTATACTCACAACAGCCAAATACTTGCAACTTTCCTGAAACTCCTTGAACACCCTTCCAGCTTAAAACAAAGCCACATTTCACAAGTAACTGCCTGATTACATTTCAGAAGCTTTCTCAAGCCTATAAAAAAAACCTGTTGTAATTAGACCACTGTTTTTATCACTTCCATGGTTCCTCTGAACAGCACGGTCCTTTTTTGGTCCAATGTGCTTTCCAACCAGAGACACAGAGGTTGCCACCAGCACCCATTTGCCCTCTGTTGGGGAACGGTTAATAGTTTCAGCCAATCACACCGCCATAATACTGGTCCTTCGGTTTTTACCACACACAAGCCCAATTTGGATTATTGGCTGTTACACTTTACTGTCACAAATGCTATTTCCACAGAATGTAAGTTTTCTCCAGTATAAATTCTCAGTTGGATACCTGCAGGCTTCAGGTTAGCATCCTTGAAGTGCCATTAAAACTTATGGAATGACTGAAACAGCTGAACCGGTGTCTAATTCCATTTTAATTAATTTGTCAGTCACTTCTGGCATACGCAGTCCTGTATCACTGTCATAATAATCAGATTTTTCATCAACAGCATACAGATAGAGCTCTTTTTGCAACTGTACCTTGAACTTTTATCTTTCTCTTCTCTGTCCCACTCTTTTTTTTCTTCTGCTTGACATGCTCTTTATATACGTCCTGCATGGTTGCCCTTAAATTTATACTTGCTTGGTGTATGTAAGCTCCTGCCACAATTGTTGCCCAATTTGTTTGGCCAGGCTAGTTTCTGTTTAGATGTTACAATTTTCTTCACATTCATTTTCATTCCTGACTACAACTCAGTCACTTCTTTATTTGTGGTTTCCATTGAAACTGCAGTTTCCACTGCTCTCTTAAATGAAAGCTGTGCTTCAGTTAGGAGCTGCTTTTGAATGTTTTTTATAAGATTCCACAGACTGCTTAGGCAACCTCTTCAATTCAGCCATATATACTGAAATGGACACCCCTTTTTTTGATTGTGCTTATGAAACCTAAAGTGTTCTGCAAGCAACAATGACTTCAGTTCTAACTGTTCCTGCATTACTGTTGTTATAATAGTTCCAAAGCTTATTTCTGATGGTTTGATTGAAGCAGTCAAACTTCAAACTGAAATGTATGCCTTTAAAGTGAATGAACACAGCAAAATTGGTACTTGCTTTTCATTGTCTATTTCATTTGCTTTAGAATATTGTTCCAATAACTCAGTGTACATGAGCCACTTAACCGTTGTGTAATCAACTCAGCAATCTTTCTGATGTAGCCAGCCAGTTCTGATTTTTGTTAATGATTATTATCACCTGGTACTCATTGTAAATGAACCCTGAGTTCTTCTGTTTACACCCTTTTTAAAAAACTCAATGTCTCTGCACATGCTGGGCTGCATTTAACTTGACTGTCCACACTATTATTAAAAACACAACACTGTGGATGTGAACGTTATGGTGCAATAACCGCTATGCAGAGAGCTGCATCAGCTGTTGTACATCCCTCTTTTTGACCTCATGAAAGTCATTCAAGCATAGATTCTTGATAAATAGAAGGGTGAAAAGTCACTGCAGGCAATTGGGAATTTGGAGTTCAGGTGAAAAAGGATGTGATTTTATTAAATGGCAGAGTAGATTCAAGGAGGCCATTGTTTTGCTTCGAATTTGTATGTCCGTAAAATAAATCATTACTTAAATGACTTTCTGTCAGTATCTGAAGCCCAGCAGATTCAATGCTGAAGTTGTTCAAGATGGATACTAAACCACTCATAAGATTGAAATACAAGAAGAAAATAAATGTAACAGGAAAAAAGTGTTATTCGATTTGTTCATCATCATCCAACTATTAAGACTAATTATGCATCTGATCATGTTATTTATAAACTTCTCCAACACAAATATTTTAGTAACCAATGAAAGATATTTGAAAGAACGTAGGGACCAATTTATCCTTCTTTCTGTCAATAATACATCATTATCAGTCATGAAATTAAAATAATCTGATACATTAGCCCAGAAATTGAGTAATGTTATGCAGCACACACAAAATGCTGGAAGAAGTCAGCAGGTCCTGAAGTATGAAGTCGATGTTTTGGGCCAGGACCTGAAGAAGGACTCTCCATAGATGCTGCCTGACCTGCTGTCTTCCACCATCATTTTGTGTGTGTTGCTCTGGGGCTTGCAGCATTTGCAGAATCCTACCTATTTGGGTGGAGGGGGCCTAAACAGGTGCTACACCTTGCCCAAGGGTGACCTGTGGGCCAGAGGGAAGGAAAGCCTTAAACCTCCTTTAGCACTGTTGTATCTTCAACCTATCACACACATATATAATGAAGAGAGCTCCTTACTGCGACTGACATGGATAACTGGAAGAACATTGGACTTAAACCCAATTCTGATTCTGAATTGCATGTTTATTTTGCCATTTAAACAGACAGAATACTGACAATAGAAAGCCAGAACATTTACTTTCAGAAGTGACATGGGTTATCAAACACCTTTCAAAATTTAGAACATGTGCCAACGTAACAAGAAATGCTTTTTCCAACACACATCTTCATTTAGGGCAGTATGGGGGTCATGTAAGTGCTGAAACATTGGATCCTTGATTTTCTCATCGGGAGACTACAGTCTGTACGAGTTAGAAATAAAATCTCTTCCTTGTCAACAATCAACCTTGGTGCATCTCAAAGATCAGTGCATAGATCAAAGCTCTACTCTCTCTACACCCATAACTGTGTAGCTAGATACAGATCAAACAGCATCTATAAATATGCCAATGACACAACTGTAGTTGACAGAATTTCAGGTGATGAGTAAGTGAACAAGAGTGAGATAGACTAGTTGTTTAAGTGGTGTCCCAACAACTTTGTACTCAACTTCAGTATGACCATGGAATTGATTGTGGACTTCCGGAAGAGGAAGTTAAGGGAGCACACACCAGACCTCATCGAGGGATCAGCAGTGGAAAGGG
The DNA here is from genome assembly GCF_030144855.1 of Hypanus sabinus. Taxonomy (NCBI): domain Eukaryota; kingdom Metazoa; phylum Chordata; class Chondrichthyes; order Myliobatiformes; family Dasyatidae; genus Hypanus; species Hypanus sabinus. The sequence goes on from NC_082715.1 coordinate 6,591,782, forward strand.
TGAGCAGTTTCAAGTTCTTGGATGTCTACAACTCAGAAGGTACGGCATCTGCTATGTTTCATCTGGAGTTTGAGGAGATTTGGCGCATTACCAAAACTCTCACAAGTTTCAACAGATGCACTGCAGAGAACATTCTAACCGGATGCATCACCATTTGAAATGGAAGGGCCACTGCACACAATTGGAAAAAGTTGAAATCACAGCCAGCTCCATCATGGGTTATGGACTTGCCAGCGTCGAGAACATCTTCAAAAGGTGATGCCTAAAAAAGGCGTTATCTATCATTAAGATCGTAAGCTATAGGAGCAGAATAAGGCCATTCAACTCATCAAGTCTGCTCTACTATTCTATAATGACTGATCCCAGATCTCACTCAACCCCATATACCTGCTTTCTCACCATAACCTTTGACGTCCCAGCCAATCAGGAAACTATCAATTTCCGCTTTGAATATATCCACAGACTTGGCCTCCACCCCAGTCTGTGGCAGAGCGTTACACAGATTCACCATCCTCTGGCTGAAAAAAATGCCTCCTTACCTCTATTCTCAAAGGTCGCCCTTCAATTTTGAGGTCTGTGCACTCTAGGTCTGGATACTTCCACCAAAGGAAACATCCTCTCCACATCGACCTTATCTAGTCCTTTCAACATTTCACAGATTTCAATGAGATCCCCACACACTCGTCTGAATTCCAGTGAGTACAGGCCCAAAGCTGCCAAATGCTCCTCATATGCTAAGCCCTTCATTCTGGAGTCATGCTTGTGAACCTCCTCTGGACTCTCTCCAATGACAAACACATCCAGCTTTGGGGCCCAAATGCAGCTTAACTAGTGTCTTATAAAGCCTCACATTATCTCCTTCTTTTCATAGAAACATAGAAAACCTATAGCACGATACAGGCCCTTTAGCCCACAAAGCTGTACCGAAACTTAGAACTATCTAGGCTTACCCATAGCCCTCTACTTTTCTAAGCTCCATGTACCTATCCAGGAGTCTCTTAAAAGACCCCATTGTTTCCACCTCCACCACCGCCACCGGCAGCCTATTCCATACACTCACCACTCTCTGCGTAAAAAACTTACCCCTGACATCTCCTCTGTATCTACTTTCAAGCTCCTTAAAACTATGCCCTATCAGGCTAGCTATTTCAGCCCTGTGAAAAAGCCTCTGACTATCTACACGATCAATGCCTCTCATTATCTTGTACACCTCTATCAGGTCACCCCTCATCCTCCGTCGCTCCAAGGAGAAAAGGCCGAGTTCACTTAAACTATTCACGCTCCCCAATCCAGGCAACATCTTTGCCTGGGTACCGACTGGGTAGCCTCCAACCTGATGGCATAAATATTGACTTCTCTAACTTCTGTTAATGCCCCTCCTCTCCTTCTTAGCTTCACCCCACCCCATCCAGTCTTCTCATATCATTTCACATTTCCCCCTCCCCCTCCTACTTTCAAATCTCTTACTATCTTTTCTTTCAGTTAGTCCTGACAAAGAGTCTCAGCCTGAAACATCAACAGTGCTTCTCCTTATAGATGCTGCCTGGCCTGCTGTGTTCCACCAGCATTTTGTGTGTGTTGCTTGAACATCCTTGTAAATCCCCTCTGCACTCTTTCTATGGTTTCCATGTCCTTCCTGTAGTAAGACAACTAGAATTGAGCACAGTACTCCAAGTGGGGTCTGACCAGAGTCCTATAGCTGCAACATTACCTCTGGGTTCTTAAACTCAATCACGATTGATGAAGGCCAACGCACCGTGTGCCTTCTTAACCACAGAGTCAACCTACGTAGCAGCTTTGAGTGTCTTAAGGACTCGGACCCCAAGATCCCTCTGATCCTCCACACTGCCAAGAGTCTTTCCATTAATACTATATTCTGCCATCATATTTGACCTCCCAAAATGAACCAGTTCTATTCCCCTTGAATTGAATGCCAACATTGCATTTGCTTTCTTTACCACAGACTCAACCTGTAAATGAATCTTCTAGAAGTCTTGCCCAAGGTCTCAAAATTCCCTCTGTACCTCTGATACTTGAATATTCTTCCTATTTAAATAATAGTCTACACTATTGTTCCATATAACTATATAACAATTACAGCATGGAAACAGGCCATCTCGGCCCTTCTAGTCAATGCCGAACACTTCTCTCACTTAATCCCACCAACCTGCACTCAGCCCATAACCCTACATTCCCTTCCAGTCCATGTACCTATCCAATTTTTTTTAAACGACAAAATTGAACCTGCTTCTACACTTCTACTGGAAGCTCGTTCCACACAGCTACCACTGAGTAAAGAAGTTCCTCCTCATGTTACCCCTAAACTTTTGCCCCTTAACTCTCAACTCAGGTTCCTTTTACCAAAATGTACTATCATACACTTCCCAACACTGTATACCGTCTGCCACTTTTTTTGCTCATTCTTCTAATTTGTCTAAGTCCTGCTGCAATCGCATTGCTTCCTCAGCACTAACTACCCCTCCACCTGTCTTTGTATCATCTACAGACTTTGCCACAAAGTTATCAATTCCATTATCCAAATCATTGACAAATAACGTGAAACACAGTGGTCCCAATACTGACCCCTGAGGAACACCACCTATAACTGGCAGCCAACCAGAAAAGGCCCCTTTTATTACTACTCACTGCCTCCTGTGTGCTATCCAACCCTCTATCCATGCCAGGATCTTTCATGCAATGCCACAGGAGTTCACCTTGATAAGGAGCCTCATCAGATGTCTTCTGAAAATCCAAGTAAACAACATACATTGGCTCTCCTTTATTCACTGCTTGTTACTTCCTTGAAGAACTCTAACAGGTTTGTCAGGCAAGATTTCCCTTTACATAAGCCGTATCAACTTGTCTCAGGAGGGCAGCGTCCATTATTAAGGACCTCCAGCACCCAGGGCATGCCCTTTACTTGCTCTTACCATCAGGTAGGAGGTATAGAAGCCTGAAGGCACAGACTCAGCGATTCAGGATCAGCTTCTTCCCCTCTGCCATCCGATTCCTAAATGGACAATGAAGCTTTGGACACTACCTCACTTTTTTAGAATATAGAGTATTTCTGTTTTTGCACATTTTAAAAAATCTACTCAATATACATAATTGATTTACTCATTTATTATTATTATGTTTTATTTTATTTTATTTATTATTATTATGTTTTCTCCCTGCTAGATTATGTATTGCATTGAACTGCTGCTGCTAAATTAACAAATTTCACGTCACATGCCAGTGATAATAAACCTGATTCTGATTCTGAACTTCGACTTATTTTATCATTGATTTCCAAATACGCTGAAACCTCATCCTTCATAACAGACCCCAACACTCCCCCCAAACACTAATGTTAGGTTAACCGGCCTATAATTTCCATTATTTTGCCCTCGGCCCTTCTTAAAGAGTGGAGTAACATTTGCAATCTTCCAGTCACCCAGGACCATGCCAGAATCAAGTGACTCCTGAAAGGTCATGACAATGCATCCCCATTATCTCTTTAGAAACCTCTTTCTGAACTCTGGAATGTAGTCTATTTGGTCCACGTGACATATCCACCTTAAGACTTTTCAGTTTGCAAAGCACTTTTTCCATTTTAATAGCGATGGCACTCACGTGTAAACATGAGGAAATCTGCAGATGCTGGAAATTCAAACAACACACACAAAATGCTGGTGGAACACAACAGACCAAGCAGCATCTATAAGGAGAAGCACTGTCGACGTTTCGGGCCGAGACCCTTCGTCAGGACACTTACGTGTGCTCCCTGACACTCACAGACCTCTGATACACTTCTAGTATCTTCCACAGTGAAGACGGATGCAAAGTACCTATTAATTTTATCTGCCATTTCTTTGTCCCCCATTACTACCTCACCAGTGTAATTTTCCAGTGGTCCAATATCAACTCCTTACTCTTTAAATAACTGAAAAAACTTTTAGTATCCTGCTTTACATGATTGGCTAGTTTGCTCTCACATTTCATCCTTTCCCTTCTTATAGTTTTTTAATTTGATTTTAGTTACATTTTAAAAGCTTCCCAATCATCCAACTTCCCACTCACCTTTGTGACTTTATATGCTCTTTCCTTGGCTTTTATGCAGTCCTTGTCAGGCACGGTTATCTACCCCTGCCATTTGAGAACTTATTCTGTGGGACCTATTTACCTTGTGCCTTGTGAACTATTTCCAGAATCTTCAGGCATCTCTGCTCTGCTATCATCCCACCTGTCATAAGTCGGGTGTTGAATCAGGACCCAACTGCAGCACACAGACTGAAATCCTGGAAACAGGACAAGACAGACCCTGGCAGTCTAGACAGGGGAAGCAGGACCAGGACGAGGGACTGGGAACAAAGAGCCTGGGATGGACTCCGAGCCCGAGACTGAACAAGGACCCAGAACCTGGGTCTTGCCTCGGGCTCAGACCCCCAAACCCAGGCGAGGACGTGACAAGGCCGCAGGCTTGGATTGAGGCTAGAGGCTGGAGGATTGGGTCGAGGGTTGAGGCTGGAAGCTGCAGGCTTGGAGCTTGGGGAACTCAGAGGCTGGAGCTAGGGGCAGACTAGGAACTTTACATCAACATGGAGCCGGGACTTATCCTCCGACAAGCTGGGATTCATCTTTAACAGGACACTGACATGAAACAGGACAGTACACAGACATAGAGCCAGGGCTTATCCACCAACAAGCCGGGACTCATCTTTAACAAGGCACTGACATGAGACGGGACAGTACACAGACATGGAGCCGGGACTTATCCACCAACAAGCCGGGACTCATCTATAACTCCACACCAAGGTGGGGCAGGGCCATCCATTGGGTAACGTCAGAACGGCCTGACCTATCCAACAGAGGCAAAGACAAGGTAAGAAAGATTTCCCCCGCAGGGCAATGGCAGAACAGCCAGACTTACCCCACGGGGGCAAGGTCAGGTAGAGACAAACACCAAGGAACGACAGACAGTTCCACCTCTGCATCGGGGTAGCTCCGAGTAGTCGTTACGGCCGGCAACCTTGGCTGGCTACGGAAACAACTGGATCCCTACCTGGCTCAGAGTGGCTGATGGCCACCCAGCTGGCTGGGGAAATGGCTGAATCCATACCACAATGACAGCTCCGACTACTACCAGCAAGGCTCCCAGAAGCCATGGTTCTCCAACACTGCCCCAAGGATGGCAAGAGCCCATTCTAGCCTTCCACCAGCCATCTGTGCCATGAGTATCCTGGCCTGCTTGCCTGCCGGCTCCACGTACCTATATAGAGGCTCTTAAAAGACTCTATGGCATCTGCTTCCAGCACCACCGCCAGCAATGTATTCCATGCACCCAACGCTCCCTGTGTGAAAAACGTACCCCTGACATCTCCTCAATACTTATTGCCAAGCACCTTAAAACTATACCCCCGCATGTTAACCATTTCAGCCCTGGGAAAAGGCCTCTGGCTATCCACACGATCAATGCCTCTCATCATCTTATACATCTCTATCAGGTCACCTCTCATCCTCTGTCGCCCCAAGGAGAAAAGGCCGAGTTCACTCAACCTATTCTCATACTCCTTCCAATTCAGGCAACATCCTTGTAAATCTCCTCTGCACTCTCTCCATAGTATCTCCATCCTTATGTCTCCATCTAAATGTGCAATGTGCAATTTATAGTAATTTATAATAAATAGTATGTACAACAATATAACATAGAAATACAGTTGTGTCAGCATGAAATTGATCATTTTGATGGCCTGATGTTAGCACCTGTTGGTCCTGGCTTTTATGCTGTGGTACCGCTTCCCGGATGGCAGCAGATGGAATATTTTATGGTTGAGAAGACTCAGGATCCTTCGGGCCCTTTGTCCACACCTGCCTTTGTAAATGTCCTGAATAGAGGGAAGTTCACAACTACAGAAGTACTGGGTTGTCTGCACCATTCTTCAGGGTCCTGTGACTGAGGAAAGTACAGTTCCCATACCAGGCAGTGATGCATCCAGTCAGGATGCTATCAGTTGTGCCCCTGTTAAAAGGCTTTAGGCTTTGGGGGCCCATACCAAACTTCTTCAACCATCTGAGGTGAATGAGGCACTGTTGTGCCTTTTTCATCAAACAGCTGGTATGTAAAGACCATATGAGATCCTTGGTGATGTTTATGCTGAGGAACTTAAAGCTGTTCACCCTCTCAACCCCAGATCCACTGATATCAAAAGGGGTGGGCCTGTCTCCATTCCTCATTCAACCAACTCCTTTGTTTTTTGCAACATTGAGGGAGAGGTTGTTTTCTTGACACCACTGTGTCAGGGTGATGGCTTCTTCTCTGTAGGCTGCCTCATTATTATTTGAGATAAGGCCAATCAGTGTAGAGTCATCAGCAAAGTTAATTAGCTGATTGGAGCTGTGTGTGGCAACACAGTCATGGTTATACAGGGAGTAAAGGAGGAGGCTTAGGGGCATATGAGATGCTCTCAGTCAGAACCGGACCAGAGCCATCATTCTCTTGAATCTCCTCTGGACCCTCTCCAATGCCAACACATCCTTTCTTACATATGGAGCCCAAAATTGTTCACAATACTCCAAATGCATTCTGACTAATTTCTTATAAAGCCTCAGCATTATATTGTTTCTGTGAAGGCTGATAAAAGTCCATCTCCCAACCACCCCCCCCCCCCCCCAATCCTCATCACATTCTGCTGAGGATGTATCGAGAGCATTCCGAGCAGCTGCATCACTGCCTGGTTTGGGAATTGCACCATCTCGGATCGCAAGACCCTGCAGTGGATAGTGAGGTCAGCTGAGAAGATCATCATGGTCTCTCTTCCTGCCATCACAGACATTTACACTGCATGCTGCATTCACAAAGCAAACAGCATCATGAAGGACCCCATGCACCCCTCATACAAACTCTTCTCCCTCCTGCCACCTGGCAAAAGGTACCAAAACTTACAGGCTGTCATGACCAGACTGTGCAATAGCTTCTTCCCCCAAGCCTTCAGACTCCTCAATACCCAGAGTCTAGACTGACATCTATATTATTTATTACTATATTGTAACTTGTCCTCTACTGTGCCTATTGTCTTGTTTATTAATTATTGTACTGCCCTGCACTGTTTTGTGCACTCTATGTAGTCCTGTGCAGGTCTGTAGTCCAGTGCAGTTTTTATATTGTTTTACGTAGTCCAGTGTAGACTTGTGCTGTCTCGCATAGTCTAGTGTAGTTGTGTGTTTCATGTAGCACCAAGGTCCTGGAGGAATGTTGTTTTGTTTTTACTGTGTACCGTACCAGCAGTTTATGGTTGAAATGACAATAAACTTGACTTGTTTCTTTTATATTCTAGTCCTCTTGAAGTGTACCTGGACTAAAGCTTGGACCTACAATTCTGAGTCAAGGCACTATCACTGAGAGATAATAAAGAACATAAAGAGACATTTAATGTTCAGTGGCAGGGAGAAACATTTTGCTATAGGTTTGCATTTTGCAGAGACTGAACATGGTAAATGTACGCTACTGATCATCTCAGTCATACTATTCCCAGGCCAAGCATATATTTAACATTTAAATAAACATTTCCTACTTACAATTTGATATTTTTATACAACAGAATGTAGATGATGGTTGTTCTTTTAAATCAATTAAATGCAAACTATACAAGCAATATTTTTATTAAATTGCAGATTAGATAATTATCAAAGGAGAATAAATTGAGAGAACTTTAAAACCATTCAGCTACAATCCTATGAAATTCTGAAATCACCTGTGGAAGCAGAATTCTCCATTGAAAAGATAAATCTATTAACAGCTGAAGTTATTAGATTTTCATTATAATATCATTAGACTTTCATTTAAATCAATTAAATCAGTTAAACTTCGCTATAGGTTGTAGTTCAAAGTAAAACCAAGTAATTAGATATTCCAAGTGTGCTGAAATCTTTGATCAAGACTTCAAACCTTCCACAAAACTCAATACCCAACCTCACTTCTGTATGCTTAGAGACAGAGCAAGGTGGAAAGTCCCTCTAGCCTAATGAGTCTGTGAGCCTAATTACACCCATGTGACAATTTAACCCATATGACTTTACCTAATGAGTATTGAATGGCCTTGCTCGAGCAGACTCGGAGAGGATGCTTCCACTAGTAGGTGAGTCTAGGACCAGAAACATAGACTCAGAACACAAGGATGTTCCTTTGGAACAGAGATGAGGTGAAATTCCATCAGGCAGAGGGTGGCGAACCTATGGCATTCTGTACCACAGATAGCGTGGAGACCGTCATTGGGTATATTTAAATTCTTGATTAGTCAGGGTGTCAAAGCTTACAGGGAGAAGGCTGGAGAATGGGGTTGAGGGTGATAGTAAATGATGGAATGGTGGAGCCGATGGTTGAATGGCCTAATTCTGCTCCTACGTCTTATGGTGCATGGAACGTGAGAGGAAACGGGTGGTCACAGGGAGACCATGCAAACCCCTCACAGACAGCGGCAGGCACATCTCCTCATCTTTTTAGCCAGAGACTAAGAAGAAGACTACAGAGAGTCCATTCAGGGCAAGTATTCTGTTGTGGAACAATGAAAGGATCTGAAAAAGGCTCCACTTTGGATACCCATATATACAGCTTGCAGAAATTAAGCTGCAAGTCAGAGGTAATATTTTTACATGGAGAGTGGGGGGCTTGTGGAACACCCTGCAGTACTGATGATAGAAGCAGATACATTAGGGGCATTTAAGAAACTCTTAAATAGACACATGGATGACAGACAGTGGAGGTCTATGTAGGAGGGATGAGTTAGATTGATCATTGAGTAGGATAATGGGTCGGCACAACATTTGGGGCAAAGGGCCGGTACTGTGATGTGTTCTAAATTCTAATCATTCAGAAGCTGCCTTCTGTATTCACCAGTAATCAGATTAGTTTAAAAACTCATCTTATATGTGTATTCCCTAAATCTTTGAAGACTGTCTCTTAACACCATAAACACAGAAGATTCTGCAGATACCACCTGACCTGCTAAGTTCCTCCAGCACTTTGTGTTTGTTGTTCTTAACACCATGCCTGACAAACTTTTGCCTTCAAACCAATATCACTGAAGTAACTTATTTACATATTATACTGAATTATTGTCTTAACTTTATTTTATTCTTTCACCCTCCTCTTCCCTTTATAATTATATTTCCCAGCTATGCTTTCCTGACAACTACCTTACTACTTTCTATTTTTTCTTTGAACATTTTGTTTTAACTTAACTATTTAATAGACATATTTATATATGATCTATACAAACTGTAATTCAGTTTGTTTTTTCCCTCAGTACTTATTTATCACATATTTCATTGTATTGCTGCCACAAAGACAACAAATTTCACAACATATGCCAGTGATATTAAACCTGATTCTGAATCTGATTCCCTCTCTGGTGTCTCATGCACTCCCTTACTTTCAAGCTGCAAAGGGTTCTGGTGGCTTGATTGAAAATGAATCATTTTCATTACCTAAAGCCAAAGATCTGAAGGAGTGAAATTCTTGGATTGTAGTCATTCCTGTGTTTATCCCTTTGTATTTCAGTAGTCTGGAAATTACTGGTCTGCTAACCTAATATTATTACCATTGCAGCAATCATCAAAACAATGCACAACTATGAGGGTTTCTATTTATTTTTGAAAGGACAATGATAATAATAGTCTAGCTTAAAAGCTAAGAAAATTAGTCCAGGTATTGAGTTCAAAAGTCAGGAAGTTATGTTGCAGCTTGTTAGGCTGCATTTTGGAGTATTGCACACAGTTCTGGTCGGCCCACGACAGAAAGGATGCCAAGGTTTTGAAGAGGGTGCTGAAGAGGTTCACCAGGATGCTGCCCTGTTTAGAGGGCACGTGCTGTCATGGAACGTTGAACAAACTTGGATTGGGTTCTCTAGAGCTGTGGAAGCTGAGAGGAGATCTGATAGAGGTTTATAAGATCATGAGAGGTGTAGATGGGGTAAATAGACCAGATCTTTCTCTCAGGTTTAAATGTCAAATATCAGATGGAATGCATTTAAGATGAGAGTGGGTAACTTCACTGGAAGTGAGAGAGTGAATGGGTGCCTAGAATGCATGGCCTGGGCTGGTGCAAGAGGCAGGTCCATCAGGGACATTTAAGAGGCATTTAGATAAGCACATTCATCAACCGTGGGAATGAGCCAGGAGGTAATGTTACAGCTATATAAGACCTTGATCAGACCCCATTTGTAGTACTGTGCTCAGTTCTAGTTGCCTCACTACAGAAAAGATGTGGAAACTATAGAAAGAATGCAGAGGAGATTTACAAGGATATTGCCTGGATTGGGGAGCATGCCTTATGAGAGTAGGTTGAGTGAACTTGGCCTTTTCTCCTTGGAGTGAAGGAGGATGAGAGGTGACTTGATAGAGGTGTATAAAATGATGAGAGGCATTGACTGTGTGGACAGGGCTGAAATGGCTAACACAAGGAGGTGTAGTTTTAGGATACTTGGAAGTAGGAACAGAGAGGGTATTGGGGGTAAGGTTTTCACACAGTGGAATGCACTGCTAGCGGTGATGATGGAGGTGGATCCAATAGGGTCTTTTATGAGACTCGTAAATATGTACATGGAGCACAGAAAAACAGAGGGCTATGCGGTAGGGAAATTCTAGGCAGGTTCTAGAGTAGGTTACGTGGTCAGCACAACATTGTGGACCAAGGGGCCTGTAATGTGCTGTAGATTTCTATGTTCTATCTGCAAGTGGCTCTCAAAATGCATTTTTTTAAATGACGTATCAGTTCCCATTCCTGGAGCTTGTCAACTGATTCTTTTCCAACATTTTCCAGGCACCGTATTGTGGTGCCTCCAGGTTGGAAGATGGTGCCTCCAGGTTGGGGCCCTACATGGCTCTTTGGACAACTGATTCTAGTCCGGTGTTGCCGACTGAGTCGTCATGGAAGAAGAAACATCAGGATGCGCTGCGACAGATGGAAGTCTCTGTAGGCAAGCGAATGCACTCTCTCACTCTCTCTCAATGGTGGGGAGAGTCTGCTGCTGATTCTCAAGTTGGAGAATCTCGGAATAAATGCGATGCAGTAGACTATTGTCACAGCGATCGCTTGTTGGTCTTTTCTTTTGCTGTGAAATGGTGACATGTCAAACTGTTGGGTAAACAATAGTTTTCTTGTGTGCAGATCATGGTCTCTCATTGGGGGATTTGCTATTGCTTGGTGGGTTGTGGCTGCTGATGTTTTTTGCTGAAATGGGTGGAGGGGTAGGGAGAGGCTGATGCATTGGCTCTTGATACTGCTTGCACAGGGAGGGGAGAGAAGGGGCTTTGGGGTGCTAACGTTTTTCTGTCATCCATACTTTTGGGGTTCTGCCTTTCACGGATGTCTGCAAAGGCAAGTTTTTCAGGTTGTATGCTGTATACAGTCTCCAATAATAAATGAAACCATTTGAAACCATTTTTCCCAGATGCTACCTGACCACCAGCATTTTGTGTGTAGTTTAGCTGGCCATTCGATTACTAATTTAACTGGTTTAGCACAACATTGTGAGTCATAGGGAGTGTGCCGTACTGTTCTAAGTTCTACAGGCTACACAGAAGCCTTTGACCTATATATATAGCTGGGGTGCCTAAGACTTTTGCACAATATTGTATACTATGTCTTTCCAGTTACTAAATAACACTTAATACTATTGAGCTAATACCTAGCTAAGTACTCTTTTTTCTCTTTCCTTTCTATTTTAACCAATATACGGTACTGTGCAAATGTCTTCAACACCCTATAATGTGCCTAAGAATTTTGCACAGTTTGGTATGTTCTATTAATCATGAATAAAAAGCTGCAGATCCTGTAAATCTGAAATAAAAACAGAGCATTCTTTCAATACTCAGCAAATCATGGAATACTACGAGATAAGAGAAATCAAGTGTGCTCCAAGCTTAATGGCCTTCGTCAGAACTGACCAGGCTGGCTGGTGGTGTACAGGCGTCAAGGCAGGTGGTCCTGAGTTCAAACCCAGCCGGATCCCGACCTGGGCGGCAGCAGTATCTGCGCGGAAGCAAAGCCTGGCAATCTGCTTCCGTGTCTTGTCATGAAAAACCTATGGTCCATAGGCACAAAGAGTCGGTCTCAACAACCGAACAACAACAGAACTAACCATTTACCTGATGCTATTTCTCTCCACACAGATACATTCTGCCTAACCTGTCAAATATTTCAAAAACTTAGTTTTTTATTTTAAGAAATAATATTGTCTTGATGATAAGCTAATGGATTCTGGTTGATCTCAGCAAACAACCATTTGCTGTCTTTGCAAAGATCAGACGTGAACCAGTATTCTCACCTGGAATTCTACATTGGTTCGAGCGATTAAAAGCAGCAAGGTTGCTCTGGGATACTCTGAAAGAAAAAAATGGAGCATAAAAATAGACCATACAGCACAGGAACAGGCCCTTCAGCCCACAATGTTGTGCTGAACTAATTAAATTAGTAAGCAGTTGGCCAACTCAACTAACCTCTTTTGCCTACACAATGTCTGTATTCCTCCATTTTCCTCACATTTATGTGCCTAGCTAAAAATCTCTTAAAAGTCTCCAATGTGCCTCTACCACGATACCAGGCAGCACATTCCAGGCACTCACCACTCTCTGAGTAAAAAAACTTACCCTTCACATCGCTTTGAACCTACCCCCGTCACCTTCAGTGCATGCCCTCTGGTGTTAGACATTACCCTGGGAAAAAGACAATCCCTGTCTACTCTATCTATGCCTCTCATAATCTTGTAAATCTCTATCAGATATCCCCTCAGTTCCACCACACCTTTGAACTTTTCCCCTCTCACCTTAAATGTTGTGGAAATTAAGTCAGGGCGACACCTGAGGGCAAAATAAAGACAGGAAGCATAACAATGCAGCTAAAACAGTAATCTCCTGGTATTGGATAACAATAGACTGTGCTACGATCTGTGCAGCATGTAACACAATGCGCTATATTATCCAATACTTGGAGAACAGCAGCAATGGACAACACTTACATAAGGATGCAGTTATCAGGCCAATTTGTCCTGATGCACATTTGTTAACTTTGACTCAACCTGACATGACCTTAATGGAATGACATTTGCGGTTGAAAACACCATTTGTCTTTTTTTTTCGACAATCCTTGATCTCTCTGCAACACAAACAGTGATAGGTTTTCAAGAATGAATTTATCTAATAAATTGAGTGAAATTATCCAGAGAAGTGTTGCAATAAATTTGCTGACATGTTGACTATTTCTCTGCAGGAATGCTGGGGCATTGTCAGTAATGACATTGCTAGCAGCCCGCTGATGGTGGAAGTAGCAAACGGGTTATTAAATCACCCCCTGTCTGTGATTTGTTTTATATGTTGCACATGGGGCACATTGCTTTCAGAAAGCTCGTTCACAATCTTCAGGTCAGGGTAGTCAAATACATTTATTATATATATATGATTTTCAAATGACAAATAATCTCATATTTATTACTTTATATCTTTAGTTTGTTACCTTGCCTTGATTATTGGCAATCTTTCAACCCCTGAAGTTAGTGCAAAGCTTTTCTCACAGTTGTAATCAATACTAGAGATTAGGAACATTTAATTCAGAAGGCCTGCTTGATGTGTTTGTGCATTCCTCTGATAAAGATGCAATGATTTAAGGATATTGCTCTTCATATCAATCTCACCCACATACTCTGTCAGTGCCACTCTTGGCCCAAAGCGCTTTGATAGGTACTGGACATTGGGCCATGAATGGATGTCCTCCCTCAACCAAGATCACCTTTCTCCCCCACACACCTGGCTTCACCTATCAGCTTCGAGCTTCTGTTCCATCCCTTGCACCCACCTTCGTATTTTGGCATCTTCCCCCTTACTTTCAATTTTGATGAAGGGTCTCAGCCTGAAACGTTGATGGTTTATTCTTCTCCATAGATGCTGACTGACCTGCTGATTTCCTCCAGCATTTTGTGTGTTTAGCCAAGATAGTTGATCAGATTAATGTCAGGGTGACAACATTTTTAAGGTAGCATGAAGTTTTTTTGTTTTAATACCTCTATAGTGCTGTCAAGAAGGGAGCTTTTGGAAAATGCAGTTTGCTATACTCTCGTTATCAGATTCCTTCCTTTCTAGCCCTTTATCTCTTCCACCTACCACTTCCCAGCTTCCCCCCTCACCTGGTCTGACGTATAACCTTCTAGCTTGTACTTCTTCCCCTCCCCTATCTTCTTATTTTGGCCTCTTTCCCCTTCCTTTCCAGTTCAGAAGAATGGTCTTGGCCTGAAACGTCCGCTCTTTATTCGTCTTCATTGATGCTACCTGACCTGCCAAGTTGCTCCAGTATTTTGAGTGTGTTGCTCTGGATCTCCAGCATCTGCTGAATCTCATTATTTGTTTCAATCAATACCCCTTATATTTTTGCAATATTCTTTGGACTGAAAATATATAAAAGATTGTGCATTTTGGAATATGAGCTACTGTTACAGGTGTGAGATAGGGATCAGTCAGCCTGGACATTGCAAGGCATTTAACATCATTTCTCAGTTTGATGGACATGGCTTTGCACATTTACCTCCTTTACTATATACTATTTAGCTGGGTACATTGTCAAACACGGCAGCCAATAGCAGAACAATGAGGCAAACATCATGCAAGACCCAAGAGAACAAGGCAGGCCGTGATGGAAATTAAATGCATGCCTCTTTGCAGAATACCTCTGTCCGTCCTGCAAAGGTGACTTGAAGTTGCTCATCCACTGTCATTTTCAATCTCTTTCTTTTTCATATTCTTTCCTCTCAATCTTTGGCTTCCTGCACTGAATAATAATAATAATAATAATAATAATAATAATAATAATAATAATATGGATAACCTGAGCAAAAAAATTAAGAAAAAAGCTAAGGATGTATAAGGTCCATGTAATCTATGTAACAAAAGCGTGGTAAAATTTATAGATACACTAGTTGCTCACTCGATGGCCAGAATAAATAAGTACATGAAATGTGGCAGATGAAGAAATCAGAATTATTATTTCAAGAAGCAATGAAAAATTATTGGTTATTTGGGGAAAGAAATAAATATATACACTAAAGCTATTATGAACTCCATGGAGCATGTGGGGATCTTCCGATATCCAGGCACTCTTTCTTTCTTTCTTTCTTCTCTTTTATGTTAGAGGGGAGCGGGGAAGGGTTGATAATTTTTAAAAAATTTATAAAAAAAAGAAACAATGAAAAAGACCTATACAGGGCACTGAAACTAAATTCAACACACCAAAATATCACCAAACCATGCGCAGAATTACCAGCAAACTTTTGGTGTAATATTTGATTAAACAAGGTGACACACAATTAAGAACCAAGCTGGATTTGGAAGGGAAAGAAATGCATACACACTATGAAGGCATACAAACACCTGAAGTTACAATGGATATGTTAAAATAATTTAAAAAAAATACCACAACTGGAAAAGCACTGGTAGAGATAATATTCATAATTATTGTTATAAACAATTACTTGCCTCATCTGTACCAATTAATATATATCAACAATGTTCACTTCCTGACAAAGTGCCCAATTTGACAGAAGGTAAAACATATCTTCTACCTAAAGGAGAAATCACAAACAATCCATCAAAATATTGTTTGTTTACAAACTATATATAAAATTTTTCATGTTATTATATTCACTTTAGGCATCCGTCAGTCTCGACAGACCATGGATTTGCACCTTGGAAGGTTTCAGGGCGCAGGCCTGGGCAGGGTTGTATGGGAGACCGGCAGTTGCCCATGCTGCAAGACTCCCCTCTCCACGCCACCAATGTCGTCCAAGGGAAGGGCAACGGCCGATACAGCTTGGCACTGGTGTTGTCGCAGAGCAATGTGTGGTTAAGTGCCTTGATCAAGGACACAACACGTTGCTTTAGCCAAGGCTCGAACTAGCGACCTTCGGATCACTAGACCAACGCCTTAACCACTTGGCCACACACCAACACATATATTCACTACTAAAGTGCATTTGATTCTGTCCCACACTCACAGTTATTAGTTCCTAATATATACAAACTACACCCAATACTTATGAAATTACTACAACATGGTAAAGTGCTTAACTGGGGAAGGGCTAACTTTGAAGGGATGAGGCAGGATCTAGTGAGAGTAAATTAGAAACAGATGTTCAAAGGGGAAAGCACAGAAGTAATGTGGGAGAAGTTTAGGGACCACTTGTGCTGGGTTCAGGATAGGTTTGTCCCACTGAGGCAAGGAAAAAATGGTAGGAAAAGGGAACCGTGGCTGATGAAACATGTGAGGCAACTCGTCAAGAGGAAAAAGGAAGCATATGTTAGATATAAGAAGCAGGAAGTAGGAAGGGCTTATGAGAAATATAGGGTAGCCAGGAAGGAGCTAAAGAAAAGACTTTGGAGAGCTCAAAGGGAGCATGAGAAGGCCTGGCATGTAAGATAAAAGAGAACCCCAAGGCATTCTATGCGTATGTGAAGAATAGGAGGATGATGAGAACGAAGGTGGGACCGCTAAAGGATAAAGAGGGCAACATGTGCCTGGAGGCGGAGGAGGTTGGGAGGCCCCAAATGAATCCTTTGCTTCAGTATTCACAAGTGAAAAGGATGTTGATCAGGATGTTGAGTGGGCCTGTGTGCTGGACAATGCAGAGATTAAGGAAGAAGAAGTGCTGGATCTTCTTAAAAATATTAAGATTGATAAATCCCCAGGGCTGGATATGATACACCCCAGGTTGTTGTGGGAATTCAGAGAAGAGATAGCAGGAGCATTAGCTATGATCGTTGAATCCTCTTTGGCTGCAGGGGAAGTGCCAGAGGACTGGAGAATGGCAAATGTAGTTCACTTGTTTAAAAAAGGTAATAGGGAGAAACCTGGGAACTATAGACCAGTGAGTCTTACGTCGGTGATCTGCAAACTATTGGGAAGGATTCTTAAGGAAAGGATCTACTAGCATTTGGAGAAATACAGTCTACTCATGGACAGTCAACATGGCTTTGTGAAGGGAAGAGTGTGCCTCATGAGCCTGATTGAGTTTTTTTGAAGAGGTAAGAAAAGAAATTGATGAGGGTAGGGCAGTGGATGTGGTCTACATGGACTTTAGCAAAGCATTTGACAAGATCCCTCATGAGAGACTCATCCAGAAAGTCATGAGGCATGGAATAAGTGGAACCTTGGCTGTTTGGATAAAAAAATGGCATAAAGAAAGAAAGCAGGGGGTAGTTGTGGAAGGAAAGTATTCTGCCTGGAGGCTGTTGGCTTGTGGAGTGCTGCAGGGATCTGTCCTGGGACCCCTGCTATTTGTGATTTTTATTGATGACCTGGATGTAGAGGCGGAAGGATGGGTGAGTAAGTTTGTGGATGACACAAAGATTGGAGGAGTTGTGGATGGAGCTGTAGGTCGTTGAAGGTTACAAGAGGATATAGGCAGGCTGCAGAGTTGGACAGAAAAATGGCAGATGGAGTTCAATCCGGACAAGAGTGGGGTGATGCATTTTGGAAGGACAAACCAGAAGACTGAGTACAGGATTAATGGTCAGTTACTTAAGAGTGTTGGTGAACAAAGGGACCTTGAGGTTCAAATCCATACATCCCTCAAGGTTGCTGCATAGGTTGATAGGGTAGTTAAGGAGGTCTATGTGATGCTGGGCTTCATAAACAGGGGGATTGAGTTCAAGAGTAGAGAGGTCATGTTGCAACTCTACAAATCTCTGGTGAGACCGCGCTTAGAGTATTGTGTTCAATTCTGGTCACCTCATCATAGGAAGGATGTGGAAGCTATGGAGAGGGTGCAGAGGAGATTTACCAGGATGTTGCCTGGTTTGGAGAGCAAGTCATATGAAGCAAGGTTAGCAGAGCTGGCACTTTTCAGACAGACAGACATACTTCACTGATCCCAAGGGAGGTTGGGTTTTGTTACAGTTGCACCAATCAATGATAGAGTAGAAATATAGCAAAATAAAACTAGAAATAATTAAATGATAATAAGTAAATTATGCCAAGTGGAAATAAGTCCAGGAACAGCCTATTGGCTCAGAGTGTCTGACACTCCGAGGGAGGAGTTGTAAAGTTTGATGGCCACAGGCAGGAATGACTTCCTATGATGCTCATTGTTGTATCTCGGTAGAATGAGTTTTTCTCTTTGGAGCGTAGAAGAATGAGAGGAGACTTGATAGAGGTCTACAAGATTATGAAAGGCATAGATAGGGTGGATAGTCAGTACCTGTTTCCCAGGGCACCAATTGCAAACACCAGGGGGCATATGTACAAAATTAAGAGAAGGAAGTTTAGGGGAGACTTCAGGGGTAAGTTTTTTTACACAAGGGGTTGTGAGTACCTGGAATGACTTGCCAGGGATGGTGGTGGAGGCTAAAACATTAGGGTTATTTAAGAACCTCTTGGCCAGGCACATGGATGAAAGAAAAATGGAGGGTTATGGGGTAGTGTGGGTTTAGTACTTTTTTTAAAGGATTATATGTGTCGGCACAACATGGAGGGCTGAAGGGCCTGTACTGTGCTGTAGTGTTCTATGGTTCTATGGTCCTATGATGAAGCACTGGAGTACTATAATCACCCTCTCTATTAACAACCAAAGAAGAACAACAGCCATTAGCAAAATAAACCAGGGTATTTTTGAGAGCAACTCTCTCAGCCCACTATGGCCTTGTCTAGCTTTAAATCCACTCTCTAGTTTACTGGATCAGTCAAAAAAAAAGAGACAACCTAATGAGTTATATCTTGACACCCCTTCTATACATGGATAATTGGAAATAATATGCTCCTTCATCAGTTAAGCTAAAGCAATTAATTCAAATAGGATAAACGTGAAATTTGGACTAGGTACATTAAAAGTAAAGAAAGGTGCAATCAAGCTAGTAGAGAGAAGCACTGTCGATGTTTCGGACCGAGACCCTTTGAACAGAGCAGCAGGGTACAATACAACTGATCGATGAATGAGGAACGTGTCAGTATCTGCAGATGCTGGAAATTCAAACAACACACACAAAATGCTGGTGGAACACAGCAGGCCAGGCAGCATCGTTAGGGAGAAGCGCTGTCAACGTTTCGGGCCGAGACCCTTTGAACAGAGCAGCAGGGTACAATACAACTGATCGATGAATGAGGAACGTGTCAGTATCTGGGATATCAACAAGCAAAGAAAATCAATCACAGTGCAATAAACAGAAAACTTTTGAGAGAATTTACTTCAAGAACTAAGGAAATCTGCCAAACAGAGCTCAATAGTAAGAGTATATCAAAGGCAATAAA
This sequence comes from Hypanus sabinus, assembly GCF_030144855.1. NCBI lineage: Eukaryota > Metazoa > Chordata > Chondrichthyes > Myliobatiformes > Dasyatidae > Hypanus > Hypanus sabinus. The sequence continues at coordinate 6,611,046 of NC_082715.1, forward strand.
CACTTTTGCTACTCTCATAATAACACATTCTTTTTGCATAATATCTTGGTCTGAAACAGATCTGGAAACAAAGAAAAATAAGAAATGAAATGATTATAGTGGTACCATGCAGAGCTTTCTGACAGGTTGCATTACTGTCTGTCATGGAGGGGCTACTGCACAGGATTGAAAGAAGCTGCAGAGGGTTATAAATCTAGTCAGCTCCATCTTGGGTACTAGCCTACAAAATACCCGGGAGATCTTTAGGGAGTGGTGTCTCAGAAAGGTAATGTCCATTATTAAGGACTTCCAGCACCCAGAACATGCCCTTTTCTCACTGTTACCATCAGGTAGGAGGTACAGAAGCCTGAAGGCACACACTCAGTGATTCAGGAACAGCTTCTTCCCCTGTGTCATCTGATTCCTAAATGGACAATGAAGCTTTGGATACTGCCTCACTTTTTTCTAATATACAGTATTTCTGTTTTTGCACGTTTTTTAAAATCTATTCAATATACGTAATTGATTTACTTATTTATTATTATGTTTTATTTTATTTATTATTGTTATTTTTTCTCTCTGCTAGATTATGTATTGTATTGAACTGCTGCTGCTGAGTTAACAGATTTCCGTCACATGTCAGTGATAATAAACCTGATACTGATTCTGATAATTTTACTATACTCAAGCACACTTAAATTAAAATTACTAAGGACGCGTGGAGGCAGAGAAAGATAGACATGACCTGGCTAAGATTTTTATTGCTATGCTGTGAAGTACTTTAGCAGTTTCTGTAAAAACTGTGTGTCCTGTGGTAAGAGAGTTTTGGTATTGGCTAAAGATAAGGAGCCATGTTGTCCAACTTAGGAATGTTGCCTCAGCCAGTCAGGATTGTGAGATGGATGAGAAGGTTCTGAGGTGGGGGGAAGGATTTCTGAAGGACAGTATTCTGCTTTTGGGCTTTCTGGTGGGAGGGGTGGGGAGAAGAGCCCCAGAAAATATACCTGGAGGATCCCATCTGAAGAGTGCTTTGCGACATGGAGGGAAGTTCTGCCTGTGGCTGGTGATGAGAGTTCAGTGCCATGAGAAAAACGATACACCAGCTACTACAGAAATGAGCTCCAATCTTTATGTACACATTAGATTGGTCTAACTGTTATGGGCCCTTTATCATTTTTACCTTTCTCTGCTAACTTTGATAAAGTTGAAAATTGCTAAATATATTCTCTTTATAACTTTAAGCTGGTGTACAATCTGTTACTTCTGAGCCAGATATAACTGTATTTACACCGCATCTACTCAAATGAGGTTCATTTGATCGGATCCCGTTTGGTTGAACCCCAAATCACACCGACCCTAAACGTACATTGCTTACGAAAGGTGGCCTTCCCACCGCTGAGTCACGTGGTTGTTAGCAGAGTTGGCTAATGAGCTGAGATGGTACGTGAGCCCCAGTGAGAGGGTTACAGAATTTACACAGCAGTAAACTTCTAAGGACATATTTTTGTCAATGAAAACAGGATTCAGCACTCCAAGCAAGCATATATAATTCTGATAAAATGTCTACACCACTAACCTTAAATGAAAGCATGACCCAGATGAATGAAGAAATTATCACTATTGAAGAACGAGTTAAGAAATGGAAGAACATGACCATTTATGGAAGACATCCGCATGATCTGACCAGACTGGATGTTGACAAGTAAGTGTCAAACGTCTGGCTCAGTAGGAGATCTCTTCCCAGAAACAATACAGGACCAGGTGGTTAACACAAAAAGTTATCAAAGACCAACAAAGTCAAGATGATAAATACAGAAAATGCCAAATTAAAACAGAAACAATCCTACACACTATGGGATCTTGAAGCAGTTTATCTCAATCTATTATTCACACAGGCACAATCAAGGGGTAAATGCAATTTACCAAAATCTTGCTTTAAAATACAATCTCATAAAAAACTATAGCTTGCTATAAGTACAAGCCTGATCCGGTTTTGGAGCCAGAATCCCACAGGTTATATCATGACTGATCCATTATTACAAGCAAGACAATTCATAATAACCATCTGGGTAGACAGGATAATCCAACAAGAACAACCGAATAGATGCAGCCCTTCTAAACGCACATAACTTACAGGAATCCGGAAGTGAAAAACTCTATAAATATGCTGAATTAAAAGAGAAAATTGAAAGACCTCTGAACCTGAACAGGGTATATGTTGTCCCAATTGCTGTATCTACAGCCGGTATAATCTCATTTCATTTTTAATCTTTTTTATTGATTTAAAATATATATAAAGACAAATATAAATCACAGAAGTTATATCAAATACATATTCCAACAGAAGTACAAACAACAAAATAGGAGTATACATTGTTAAAATCATATATAGTATAATACTGAGCTCCTCAATATCCACAACTCCTCCTAACAGTTCAAAAAAATAGATCAAAAATTACCATTATTAAGAAACAGGAAAAAAACCCACTAAACTAACCTAAAACAAAAAAAAAGAAGACTGGGCATTCCATTTGAGGATATAATTACAACAAAAAGGGGAAAATCCTTCCGGTCAAATCTGAAAAGTCATGGAGAAGAAGAAAAAAGATTACCTAAATAAGTAAAAAAAAAGAAAATTTAAATCATATGAAAATGTTGAATGAAAGGTCGCCAGGTTTGCTCAAATTCAAAAGATATATCAAATATCCAACTTCTAATTTTCTCCAAGCTTAAACACCACAAAACAGAGGAGAGCCAAAAAAAAACAGTGGGTAGATTAGGATCTTTCCAATACAACAAAATAGCTCTCCTAGCCAATAAAGTTGAAAAAAGCTATAATACGTTGAGCGGAAGCAGAAACATTTTCTGCTTCCTTCAGAGTGATCCGAAAGATTGCCGTAAGTGAATTAGGTTGTAGGTCCAAACCTATGACTTTGGATAACATTCTAAAAACATCTCTCCAAAAATTATTTAACTTTATACAAGACCAAAACATATGAGTTAAGGTAGACACCTCAGCATTACATCTATCACAGGTGAGATTTATATTAGAAAAAATATGCACAAGCATATTTCATAGTATATGACTGGTATCATCTCAATGTCACTACATAATAGCATTAAACAATTAAGGCTACACGGCATTATTTATACAAATTTCCAGAAAGCCACAATACTAAACACCACTAGATTAATCTGAAAGTTCATAGCAATTGAGAAATGAGTGTGCTTAGCAAAGCCCATACTTCAGGTTTTACCAGCTTGTGCTAAGGAAAACTATAAATAGAGGAAAACAGCACAGTATGGGCCATGATGTTGTGCCAACTCTTTAACCTACTCCAAGATAAACTGAACTCTTCCTTCTACAGAGTCTCCATTTTTCTTTCATCCATGGGCCTATCTCTTAAATGCCCCTAATATGTTTGCTTCTTCCACCACACCTGGAAGGGTGTTCCACACACCCACCACTCTGTAAAAAAAAATCTACCTCTGACATTCTTTTCTACTAAGGGTTCCAAACTTTTTTTATGCCGTGGCCAATGCCATAAGGAAAGGTGTCCGTGGACCTCACATTTAGATCTCCTGCCTTATATTTTTCTCAAATCCCCTTAAAATTGTGTATGCTCAAATTAGTCATTTCCACTGTGGGAGAAAGATGCTGGCTGTCCACTCAATCTATACCTGTTATCATCTTGTACACCTCTTTCAAATCACCTCTCACCCTCCTTCAACCCAAAGAGAAAAACCCTAGCTCACTCAAACTTTCTTTTGATTGAGTCAAGAAGAAGAGGAAGACAGGAAAGTAAAGCCTTCATTTTTACTTCTGTAATTTTATTTACAATGCTCTATCCCTTTAAGATTTTTTTTAATCAGAAGGAGATGCTCTAGTACCAGAAATGTTACCCAACAGCAAATGGGCATTTCCTCACCAGAAGGATTAAAATAAAGTGGCACATATCCCTGAGTACCACGTTACCATGCCCACAACTTCCTAACCCCCACCCGTACACCATTTTGGAATGTGGAAGGTAACCAGAGAACCTGGAGAAAACCTACATGGTTATGGGGAGAACGTGCAAGCTTCTTACAGACAGCATAAGGAGTTGAACCCCAAACTTCCGATGGCTGATGCTGTAAATCATTATGCTAACTGATAAGCTAATATGCCACCCATGAACCATGAGGATGTAGATTGAGAGATCCAGTGGTCTTTATCTTAAAATACATTTATTTCTCAGCAAATAATATTAGCTTTGTTTGCAGATATACCCAAAATTCATTCCTGGGTTTAGCCAATTTTTTGAACCCCTTATCATTTGAGCTAATCTCACTTATTGTGTCAAAGATATTATCTCCTACTAAACTGATTGATCCCCAGTTATCTAAATCTCATTAGAACATTATATTCTTGATTATATTGATTTTTACAGAAGATTAACATAATAGTTTATAACCTACACCCACAACATTTCCAAATACCATAGCAGTTCATTGTAAAATGAATGACGTGCTACTTGGGTGGTGGGATGGAGATAGCTCTCTACCAAAGGAGGTGTGGGGTACTCCTTCCCTCAACTAGCCTGCAGGACACCCTTGGGAAAGGTGTAATATCTGCTTAGCCCCCACCAATCTGGGTCATGTGAAGCCATGGGAACAGGTGGTGGATGGTCGTATGAGCAGCTGGTGCACATCACAGGTCCTAGTTATGCGACCACTGACACCAGGCAGACAATCTCTGAAGAGTATTGATAATGGCTGAGTTCATCCATCTTGTAAAAACACTACTCAGATGAAGTCAATGGCAAACTACTTCTGTAGAAACAGTTGCCAAGAGCAATCATAGTCATGGAATGACTATATTCGCCCACATCATATGACACAGCATATTTGCTAAGACATTTTCTTAACGTGCACATTTATAATAGTCTGATAAACAAGTTTATTCATCTGGTACCTCCTAAACTAACCACATTGAATGCTTATAAAATAGATAAGGCAATAGGCAAATTGAAGTCAAATCAGATATGAAAAGAGAAATGCAGAATGAAAGGAGGAACATTCAGAAAATCATGTTAAACTTAAAACTAATATTTTAAAATATCATCCAAAATAATTAAATCTAAAATTATAACTCTCATTATATTTAATTATCAGAGTTGGAGGTTGTCATTAACAAATATTAAATTGTTAAAAGTTCACTTAACTCATTAATTACTAGTACTAATTATCTGTAATGCATTTCATTCACATCCACTGCTAAATACACTACCTCATGACATCCAAGATTTGTCAATGGCACAGATACACATCATGGACACTTTATTAAGTACCTCCTGTATCTGTTAAAATGGCCATTGAATATCGTTCTGTATGTTTGTGTTCTGTTGCTGTAGCTCATCCATATCAAGGTTCGATGTGTTGTAAGTTCAGAGAAGCTTTTCTACACACCACCGTTCTGACAGTGATTATTTGAGTTACTGTCGCCTTCCTGTCAGCTTGAACCAGTCTGGCCATTCTCCTCTGACCTCTCTCATTAATGAAGTGCTGTTGCCCACAGAATTGCTGCTCAATAGATTTTTTTTTGTTTTTCACTCAATTCTCTGTAAACTCCAGAGGCAGTTATGTATGAAAATCTCAGGAGATCAGCAGTTTCTGTAATACTCAAACCACCAACAATCATTCTATGATCAAAGTCATTTAGATAGTGCAAATCGTCATATAAAAGATATAAAGTTTAGCTTTTTTTGTCACATTCACAACAAAATATGTAGTGAAATGCATTATTTGTACATTGTTTTCAATGTGTTTGGAGCAGTTCTATGCTTCTGGCAAAAACTTAGCATCCCCACAACTTACTAACCTTCATCTGTTCATCGTTTCGTAATGTGGGAGAAAGCCTGCATAGTCATGTGGAAAATTTACAAACTCGGTATAGATAGCATCAGTAATTGAACCTCGGTCTTCCAATCACTGGTGATGCAAAGTGTTATGCTAGTTGATGTGTCATTTTTATCACATTCTGATGTTTGGTCTGGGCAACAACTGAACCTCTTGACCATGTCTGCATGCTTTTATGCATTGAGTTGCTGCCACGTGATTGGCTGATTAGATAATTGCATTAACAAGCAAGTTTACCTAGTAAAGTGGTCACTGATTGTAAGTAATGTAAGGGTTTAGGGTACAGGCAAATTGAAGTCAAATCAGTTACGAAAAGAGAAATGCAGAAGGAAAGAGGGAACATTCAGAAAGTCATGTTAAACTTAAAACTAATATTTTATATCAATCAAAATAATTAAATTTAACATTATAAATCCCTTTACATTTAATTTTAAGAGACTTGAAGGTTATAATTAACAAATAATAAATTCTTAAAAGTGGAGTTAACCCATCAATTACTAGTACTAATCATCTGCTATTCATTTAGTTCATATACTCCGCTACGTGCACGATCTCAGAATGTTCAATATTTGTCAATGGTGCAGACTGAGTTTTAAACTCAGCTAAGAGCTGCTCTTCAGTACTCCATTATAATTGTTCAGCTGCTCTTTAGCAGAAATTGCTCTAATTTATGAAATATACTCAATGACCACTTTATGAGATGCAGGAGTGAATCTCGGTCTGGCCTTCTGCTGCTGTAGCCCAGCCACTTCAAAGCTCAGAGATGCTCTTCCCCACACTACTATTGCATCAAATAGTTACCTGAGTTACTGTCGCCTTCCTGTCAGCTTGAATCAGTCTCTCATTCTCCTCTGACCTACTTCATTCTCTGTAAACTCGAGGGACATGAAAATCCCAAGAGATCAGCAGTCACTGAGATACTCAAACCACCCCGCCTGGCAACAATAATCATTCCCCAGTGAATGACACGTAGATCTTATTTCTGCCTGATTTTGGTGTTTGGTCTGAACAACAAATGAACCTCTTGACCACACCTGCATGCTTTTATGCATTGAGTTGCTGCCACATGATTAGCCGATTAGATATTTGCGTTAACGAGCTGGTGGTCAGGTGTACTTGTTATAGTGGTCACTGAGTGTAATTAGCAGTAAGTGTCATTGTTATTTTGACACCAATTGTTTTAACCAATAGAATCATAGAAAAAGACAGCACAGGAACAGCTCCTCTAGTCTGTGCAGAACCATTTAGACAGCTTAGTCCTAGTCACCTGCAGCTGGACCATAGCCCTCCATATACCTATTCAAGCTACCCTTAATTGTTGAAATCGAGCTTGAGTTTATCACTTTTACTACACTCACACAATCCTCTGAGTGAAGAAGTTCCCCCTCATGTTCTCCTTAAACATTTCACCTTTCACCCTGAACCTGTGACCTCTGGTTGTAGTCCCACCCAACCTCTGTGGAAAAAGCCTCCTTGTATTTACTCTATCTATACCCCTCATAATTTTGTATACTTCCGTCAAATCTCCCCTCAATCTTCTACATTCTAAGGAATAAAGTCTTATCTTTGCTTTATAATTCAGGTCCTCCAGACCCAGCAACATCCTTGTAAATTTTCTCTGTACTCTTCAACCTTGTTTACATCTTTCATGTAGGATAGGTGACTAAAACTGAACACAATACTCCAAATTAGGCTTCACTAATGTCTTACACAACTCCAATAGACATCCACATCCCATCTCCTGTACTCAGTACTTTGATTGCTGAAGGCCAATGTGCCAAAAGCTTTCTTTACAACCCTGTCTACCTGTGATGCCAATGTTCAATTTTTGTAAGTTGCTTGCATTCATTTTCTGACCGTAATTTCAGAATTAATCAGAACAATGTAGTCTGTTAGGAATATGCAAAGTAATTTTCTAAATCACCGCTGTAGCACATTGGAGAGTACTTCACGATATCATGCCTGACCAGAGACAGTGTAAATCTGCTTAAACTAATTAATTTAAACTTGAAGTTGAAGTGATTGTGTTAAAAGAAACAAATAGTAGATATTTAAAATTAGGTTTTAAACAAAATGGAAGCAATTTTGTTAGGTGAATATCCTGGTAATACATGAATTAGACTAAAAGACCACACGACCATAAGACATCGGAGGAGAATTAGGGCTATTCGCTTTATCAAGTCTGCACTTCTATTCTATCATGGCTGATTTATGATCTTTTCACACTAATTCTCCTGCCTTCTCCCTGTTACCTTTGACACTGTTACTAATCAAGAACCTATCAACTACTGCTTTAAACATACTCACTGACCTGCCCTCCGCTGCGGTTTGTGCAAATGAACTCCACAGATTCACCACCCTCTGACTAAAGAGAATCCCCCCTCATCTCTGCTCTTAAGGGACGTCCTTGTATTCTGATGAATTGAGAAACAGAAGCAAATTAGAGAAGAGGAAAATTTAAAATTCAAATATTCTGGACATTACCTGGAGAGCTGCCCTGCCCTGAAGCTCTGCGAATGTCACACAAAACTATTCGTGCTGCCTAGGGCTCAGTGCCAAATTCAGGATCAAGATTCAAAATTCAATATACTTCATTGTCATTCTTCAGTACTTCAGAGGTGATGCTGCAAATAAAAATCACAATAATATAAATATAAAAACAATCATATAAACACAATGTTGAGAGTTATGGTATATGCTAATAAATATATAGACAGTGTGTGTTAAGTGACAGTAGGAGCAGGAGGATCAAACATAAGGTGACTCTGACAGGAAACAATAAAGTGACAAAGTCCACTAGTCGCAGAGGTATGCAACTTACTGAACAGCTACGCACGTAGAATGTGCATGTTGGTGGTCCAATTAATCATCATTAATGACTTTTTAATGGACCGTTAATGAAAAGAGAAATCTTAATAGTTGAAAGCTGAAACCTATTCTTTTCCAAAAGATAAACACTTGATCAACTAGAGAAGCCAAAAGAATGTTTATCAGCTATGGTAAGATAGCAATTTATCGGCCTTTTGTTCCCCCCACAATGAATGCGCTAGCACACCTTCCTTTCTTTACATTCTTATTCAAACAGCTGTGTGTTATCAGACTGGTCATGGAGCATAAATTAACCTTGAGAAACTTCTGAGGAGACTGCACTCAGTGGCCAGTTTATTAGGTACCACCTGTACCTTATAAAGTGGCCATAGAGTGTGTGTTCATGGTCTTCTGCTGCTGCAGTCCATCCACTTCAAGGATCGACATGTTAAACCATAAGTCTATAAGACATAGGAGCAGAATTGGACCACTTGCCCTATCGGGTCTGCTCTGCACTGTATCATTCCTCCTTATCCATGTTTTAAAAGGACATTCCCCTATTCTGAGGCTGTGCCCTCTGCTCTTAGATTCCCCCAACATAGGGAACATCCTCTCCACATCCACTATATCTAGGCCTTTCAGCATTTGCTAGGTTGCAATGAGACTCCCCCTTATTCTTCTGAATCCCTGTGAAGTATATGGCGAATCGTTTTTGTGAACCTCCATTGAACTCTCCCCAACGTTAGCATATTATTTCTGAGATAGAGGCCCCAAAACAGCTCATAATAAGGCCCCTGTGAGGTCTCATCAGTTCCTTATAAAGCCTCAACATTACATATTTGTTTTTATATTTGAGTCTTCCCTCTCCGAGTCTGTATGCTCAGTGATGCTCTTCTGCACACCACTGAGGTATCTCATGGTTATTTGAGTTACCATTGTTTTGTTGTCAGCTTTAACCAGTCTAGCCATTCCCCTCTGACATCTCTCACTAACAAAGCACTTGCACCCACAGAACTGTCACTCACTGGATTTTTTTTTGCACCATTCTCTATAAATTCTAGACATGAATTCCGAGAGTAGGAAAGCAAGGAGGGGTCATAAAAAAGTTATTGGCAAGTACAACTAAAGAGAATCCCAAGGCAGGATGAGTTGCAACATAAAAAGAGGAAAGGGTGAATACAGGACTGACGGTGTTGTAACTGAATGTGCGCTGTATATGGAATAAGGCAGATGAACTTGTAGCACAGTTGCAATCTGGCAGGTATGATGTTGTAGGCATTGCTGAATTATGGCTGAAAGAAGATTATAGTTCAGAGCTTAATGTCCAAGGATACACATTGTATTAAAAGGACAGCAGAAAGACAAAGGGGGTGGTATTGCTCTGTTGGTAAAAAATGAAATCAAATCATTAGAAAGAGGTGACATAGGGTCGGAAGGTGTTGAATCATTCTGGATAGAGCTAAGGAACTGCAAGGGTAAAAAGACCCTGATGGGTGTTATGTACAGACTTCCAAACAGCAGTAAGGATTTGGCCTACAAAGAACAGTGGGAGATATAAGGACAATGTTACAACAGTCATGGGGGATTTAAATATGCAGGTAGATTGGGAAAATCAGGGTGGTGCTGGATTCCAGGAGGGGGAGTTTCTGGGGTGCTTTTGAGATTTTTTTTTAGAGCAGCTCATGGTTGAGCCCATGAGGGAACCAACAAGAGCATATAATAGAGCAAAACCTAGTGGGAAGTTAGATAGGGAAGCTTTTAAAAACCAATGGAAGGCAACTAAGAAAGTCATTAAGAAAGGGAAGATGGTACACAAAACTAAGCTAGGATAAAGAGGATATCAAAAGCTTCTTCAGATACAGAAAGAGAGGTGAGAGTGGATATTGGACCACTGGAAAATGATGTTGAAGAGGTAGTAATGAGGGAGAACAAAATGCCAGATGAAATAATAAGTTTTCTGCTTCAGTCTTTGTGTGGAAGACATGAGCAGTATGATGGAAGTTCCATGTGTCAGGGGTCATGAAATGTGTGAAGTTACAATAATTAAAGAGAACAAATAAGAGGTAAATCTGCAGATGCTGAAAATCCAAGCAACATATACAAAATACTGGAGGAAATAAGCAGGCCAGGCGGAGTCTATGGAAAAGAGTACTGTTGACGAAGGGTCTCAGTCTGGAACATTGACTGTACTTTTTTCCACTGATGCTGCCTGGCCTGCTGAGTTCCTCCAGCATTTTGTGTCTGTTGGATGAGTTCCTTAATGATTACTTTACATTAATGTTTACCAGGGAGAAGGACGTGGTGATAGGGATATCAGTTCTGAGAGTATTAATATGTTAGGGCATTTTGAGGTAAAGGAAGAGGTAGTCTTGGGTCTCTTAAAGAGAATTAAGATGGATTAGTCTACAGGTTCTGATGAGATACACCACAGGTTATTGAGGGAGCATGTAAAGATCTTACTGGAGCCTTGTCCAGTATCTTTGTGTCCTCTTTAGCCACAGGCAAGGTCCCAGAGGACTGGCAAGCAGCTAATGTTGTTCCATTATTCAAGAAGGGAACCAGGGACAGACCAGTGAATCTCACATCAGTGCTAGGGAAATTGCTGGAGTGAATTTTTATGGATAGGGTTTACAGGCATGGCATTACTAGTGAAAGCCTGCGTGGTTCTGTGTTGCATCTTACTAACTTGACTGAGTTCTTTGATCAGGTGAGGTGATTGATGAAGGAAGGGATGTAGACATTTTCTAAATGGATTTTGGTAAGGTATTTCACAAGGCTTCTCATGGGAGGTTCATTCAGATAATTAAGACACATAGAGTCAATGTTGAATTGGCTGTTTGGACTTAGAACTGGTTTGCACATTGAAGACCAAGTCTAGTGGTTGAAGGGACTTATTCCAGCTGGAGTCCGTGATTAGTGGTGTTCCGCAAGGATCTGTACTGGGACCTTTGCTGTTTGAGGTGTATATAAGTGACTGGATGAAAATGTGGATTGATTGATTATTTTGCTTGCAGATGAAACAAAGATTGGTGGTGTTGTGGATAGCACAGAGAATATAGCAAAGAATAGAGCAGGATTATAGATAGGGTTAGGGTTAGAGTCTGTGGCAGATATGGAGTTTAACCCAGTTAAATATGAAGAGTTGCACATTGGTAGGTCTAACATAAAGAGACAGTACACTGTAAGATCCTTGACAATGTTGATGAGCAGAGGTATTTGGTAGTCTAAGCTTATAGCTCCTTGAAAGTGGATACACAGGTTGATAGGCTGTTAAGAAGGCATACGGCATGCTTGCCTTTATTGGTCAAGTCACTGAGTTAAATGGTTCAGCACAATGCTGTGGGCTGAAGGGCCTGTTCCTGTGCTATGTTCTGTGTTTTATGTATATAGCATACCCACAATTCACTAACCCTACCATACGTGTCATGGTGTGTTGACTGCTTGGTGTACTTATAAAGCAAGATCTCTTCAAGCAGCTGTTGGTGTTTGTGGGGTAAATTCTGAAAGAACAAAGGAACAGTAAAACCCATACAACCTCAGACAATATTTTTTTCTTCAAATTGAATCTTATTGATAATAAAATTATTTACAAGAATAAACCATGCAATGTCTTCATTCTTGCATCCAGTGTAGAGTGCCCTTCTGCTTCAAAATGATCTCTGTACCAAAAAAGACCAAGGTAACATGTCTGAATGACTGGCATCCTGCCACATTCACCTCAATAATAACCACATGCTTTGAGATGCTGGTTAAGGACTACATCTGCAGCATGCTACAACCCACACTGGACCCCCTACAATTTGCCTACCAATCCACAGATGATGCAACAGCCACAGCTCTACACACTGTCCTTACACATCTGGAGAAGGAGGATGCTTATGTAACAATGCTGTTCCTGGACTACAGTTCAGCACTCAACACCATAATTCCCTCCACACTTAACAAGAAGCTCAGACATCTTGGCCTTCTCCCTGCCTTGTGTAGCTGGATCCTGGACTTCCTGTCAGATCGCTGGCAGGTGGTAAGAGTGGACTCCCTCACCTCTGCCCCTCTGACCCTCAACACAGGAGCCCCTCAGAGCTGTGTCTTAATGTCCCTCCTTTACTCCTTGTATACTCATGACTGTTTTGTCACCCTCAGCTCCAATATGCTAATTAACTTTGCTGATGACACTACACTGTTTGGCCTTATCTCAAATAACAATGAGGTAGTTACAGAGAAGAAGTCATCATCCTGACAGTGATGTCAAGGAAACAACCTCTTCCTCAATGTTGCAAGAACAAAGGATCTGGTTGTGGAATACAGGAGGAATAGAGACAGACTAACCCCTATTGACATCAATGGATCTGGGGTTGAGAGGGTAAACAGCTTTGAGCACTTCTTTCACCTCAGATGGTTCAAGAAGTTTGCTATGGGCTCCCAAATCCCAAGAACTTTCTACAGGAGCACATTGAGAGCATCCTGACTGGCTGCATCACTGCCTGGTATAGGAACTGTACCTCCCTCAATCGCAGGCTTCTGCAGAGAGTGGTGCAGACAGCCCAACACATCTATTGATGTGAACTTCACACTAGTCAGGATATTTACAGTGACAGGTGTGTAAAAAGGGCCCGAAGGATGATTGGGGACCTGAGTCACCCCAACCACAAACTGTTCCAGCTGCTACCATCCCAGAAGTGGTACCACAGTATAAAAGTCAAGTCAAGTCAAGTCAAGTTTATTGTCATTTTGACCATAAACTACTGGTACGGTACACAGTAAAAATGAAACAACATTCCTCCAGGACCCTGGTGCTACCTGAAACAACACAAATCTACACTAGACTATGCGAGACAGCACAAGGCTACACTAGACTACGTAAAACAACATAAAAACTGCACTAGACTACAGACCTGCTCAGGACTACATAAAGTGCTCAAAACAGTACAGGACAGTACAATAATTAATAAACAAGACAATAGGCACAGTAGAGGACAAGTTACAATATAATAATAAATGATGTAGATGTCAGTCTGAGTATTGAGGAGTCTGAAGGCTTGGGGGAAGAAACTGTTGCACAGTCTGGTCATGACAGCCTGAAAGCTTCAGTACCTTTTGCCAGATGGCAGGAGGGATAAGAGTTTGTGTGAGGGGTGTGTGGGGTCCTTGCTTTGCGGATGCAGTGTGTGGTGTAAATGTCCGTGATGGCGGGAAGAGAGACCCCTATGATCTTCTCAGCTGACCTCACTATCCACTGCAGGGTCTTGCGATCCGAGGTGGTGCAATTTCCGAACCAGGCAGTGATGTAGCTGCTCAGGACGCTCTCGATACAACCCCTGTAGAATGTGATGAGGATGGGGGGTGGAAGGTGGACTTTCCTCAGCCTTTGGAGAAAGTAGAGACACTGCTGGGCTTTCTTTGCTATGGAGCTGGTGTTGAGGGACCAGGTGAGATTCTCCGCCAGGTGAACACCAAGAAATTTGGTGCTCTTAATGCCAGGACCAACAGGCTCCGGAACAGCTTCTTCCAACAGGCCATCAGCCTGCTTTACTCATGCTGACACAACTGTTTTTCTATGTTATATTGACTATCCTGCTGTACATAATATTTATTATAAATTACTATAAATTGCACATTGCATATTTAGATGGAGATGTAATTTAGAGATTCTTACTCCTCATGTATATGATGTAAGTAACAAAGTCAATTCAATTCAATTCAATTCCATAGTCATTGCTTTCAGTATTGTTTTTTATTTAATTATTTTTAAAACATTTTCATTTATTTAGAGATACAGCATAGCCCTATGAGCTACACCACCCAGCAACCCACTTATTTAACCCTAGCCGAATCACAGGACAATTTACAATGGACAATTAACTGGTATGTCTTTGGAGTGTAGGAGGAAACTGGAGCAGATGGAGGAAAGCCCAGTGTCATGGGGAGCAATGTATGAACTCCTTACAGGTGCTGTCGGAAATGAGCTCCAAACTCTAAAGCCCCGAACTGTAATAGCGTCACACTGACTGATCTGCTCCCATGGCAGCTCCTCTGGTTTTAGGAAATGTCATGTTCTATTACATTCTTTTAAACCAATAGGAGTTTCTCACTCATATGGCACCTCCAGTGTACACTATTACTATAAATGAGGGGTTTCCTCACCCATCCTGACCCTTCCCTGTACAACAGTGGAAGAACCTGACATTGTGGTCCTTCTCCACTGAGCCCTTTCGGTGGCTGCAAGAAGTTCTAGTGCGTCCTACAGCACGTACTTTTGCAGCCTGGAATGTGTCAGTCGGCAGCATTCCTCCACGTACATCTCAATGCTGATAGACCAAGTTCCATGCAGACCAAAGAGTGTCTTTCACCAAGATGATGATCATCTAAATGTTCTTGTGAGTCTCTGGGCACAGCCTGCAGACCAGAGAGCCCTCTGTCACACAGCTGCTCAGGGTGAACTGTGATACAGGCCCTTGCATCTTTCTCCATACCCTCTCCGCAAACCCACAGTATCTCAGAGTTCTAATTTGCAAATGTATTTATGTCCAACATGGATGGGAAAAAACCTCAAGCACCACTTCCCGATGACTGTGGTTAGATGCTTAGCTTCCAGTTCAAATCTATGAATACTTGAAATTTTTTGACTTTGTAACAAAATTCATTTACCCTGAATATTGCAGGTCTGACTCCATATAAACGGCTCTTGATCCAGGGAACATTCTGATACATTGAATTTGCATGTACTCGACCTGTTTATTCCCCTCAGGAAAAAAAAATCCTGATTAAAGCAACCTCTTGCAGGGGTTTGACTTTAGCCGTCATTGTTAATGTTTTCAAACAGAAACTAGCGTTGACCCTACAGACTCACTTTCAAGGACTCTACAATTCCGGTTCTCTGCATTATGCAGTTACCTTTTTTTCAGTATTTGCACAGTTTATCTTTTTTTGCACATTGGTTGTTTGCTTGTCTTTGTGTGTAGCTTTTCATTGATTCTATTGCCTCTCCCCTTTTCCATTGTGAAGGCCTGTAAGGAAAATGTGCGCATGGGCACTACGATAGCCTAGAGTTCAGTATAATGCTGTTCCACCGTAGTTCCAAGTTCGGTTCTGGTGCTGTCTGTAAGGAATTTGTACATTCTCCCTGCGAGTGCATGTGCTCCCTCTGGATGCTCCATGGTCTTCATACAGTCTAAAGATGTACCAGGTAGTAGGTTAATTGGTCATTGTAAATTGTCCTGTGATTAGGCTGGGATTAAGTAGGCAGTTGGCTGTGTGAAGTGGCTTGAAAGTCTGAAAGGGCCTGTACCACACTGTATCTCTAAACAAAATGAATCTCAGGGAATTACATGTTGATATAAATATACTTTGATAAAAATTAACTTTGAACTTTGAAGTTTTTTGTCAGTTCTGAGGGTCCATTTAAGCCAAGGTTTATTGCGCATCTCCAGTTTCACTGACAACATGCTGTTAATTTTTTCTCTTGAATCACCACAGCATGAATTTATTAACTCACTGAAATCAGAACTTCAAAGACAAAATGCAGACAGGTTAGAAAAAAACTGGTTTCAAACATTCTGAGGAGAAATCAGAAGGGAAAATCAATGCTAGGTCAGAAAGCTGATGGGCTGAAAAGACTCATGGGATGATAGCACACAAGGAAAGAGGAGGTCATGGTGATTCAGGGAACAAAAGCACACCCTGGAGGAGATATAAAAAGAGGAGGCAAAATGATTCTACAAAATTCCAAAAGAAAATAAACTCCAGAGGAAGGAAAATTCTAGAAGAAACAAAATCCAGCCATTTCTTGTGTTAAATCACAGTGCTATTTAGAACGTACAACACACGCTATTTAGCAGTACCAGGGCCTTCGGTCCATGATGTGCCAGCTTCTATTTTGAGCAGAATTAATGAATTCGGCCCATCAAGTTTGCTCTGCCATTTTAGCTGGCTGATCCATTTCCCGCTCTACCCCATTGAAACATTAGACCATAAGACAGAGAAATGGAATTAGGCCATTCAGCCCATCGAGTCTGCTCTGCCATTCCATCATGGCTTATCCTGGATCCCATTCAATCCCATTCACCTGCTTTATCACCATAACCTTTAAACATACCCACGGTCTTGGCCTTCACAACCGTTTGTGGCAGAGTGCTCCACAGATTCACCACTCCCCGACTAAAAAATCCCCTCCTCAACTCTTTTCTAAAGGGTTGCCCCAATTTTGAGGCTGTGCCCTCTAGTTCTGGATACACCCACCAAGGGAAACATCCACTTCCTGTCCACCTTATCTAATACTTTCAACAATTGGTAGGTTTCAATGAGACCCTCTGCATTCTTCTAAATTCCAACGAGTACAGGCCCAAAGCTGCCAAACACTTCTAATATGTTAATCCCTTCATTCCCAGAATCATCCTCGTGAAACTCCTCCAGACTCTCTCTAATGACAGCACATCCTTTCTAAGATATGGGGCCCAAGACTGTTCACAATACTCCAAGTGAAGCCTGACTAGTGTCTTACAAAGCCTCGGTGTATTCTCCTTGCTTTTATATTCTATTCCCCTTGAAAAAATGCCAACATTGCATTTGTCTTCTTCACCACAGACTCAAACTGTAAATTAATCTTCTGGAGTCTTGCACAAGGACTCCTAAGTTCCTCTCCACCTCTGATGTTTGAATTTTCTTCCCATTTAGATAATAGTCCGCACTTTAGTATCTTTTACCAAAATGCATTATCACACATTTCCCAACTCTGTATTCCATCTGCCACTGTTTTGCCCATTCTTCCAATTTGTCTAAGTCCTTCTGCAATTGCATTGCTTCCTCAGTATTACCTACCTGTCCACCTATCTTTGTATCATGTGCCAAGTTTGACACAAAGACATCAATTTCTAAATTGTTGAAAATACAGTGAGAAAATTAGCAGTCCCAATACTGACCCCTGAGGAACACAACTAGTCACTGGCAGCCAACCAGGAAAGGCCCCCTTTATTCCCACTCACTGCCTCCTGAGTGCCAGCCATTCCTTTATCCATGTCAGTACTTTTCCTGTAACACCATAGGATTTTATCTTGTTGAACAGCCCCAAGTGTGGCACCTTATCAAATGCCTTCTGAAAATCCAAATAAATGACATCCACTTCTCTCCTTTGTCCACCTGTTGTTACTTCCTTGAAGAATTCTAACAGATTAGTCAGTCAAGATTTTGCTTCACAGAAACCATGTAGTCTTATTTTATTATTGGTCTACAAGTTGCCCGAAACCTCACCTTAATAATAGACTCCAACACTTTCCCAACCACTGAGATTAGGCTAACTGGCCTATAATTTCCTTTCTTTTGCCTTCCTCCCTTCTTAAAGAGTGGAGTGACATTTGTAATCATCCAGTCCTCTGGAACCATGCCAGAATCAAGCGATTCTTGACAGATCATAAGCAAAGCTGTCTTTTCAGCAGCCTCTTTCAGAACTCTGGAATATAGACCTTCAGGTCCAGGCAACATATTCACCTTAAGACCTTTCAGTTTGCCTTGCACTTTTTCCTTTATAATAGCAATGGTACTCACTCCTACTCCCTGACACTCACGAACCTCTCGCACACTGCTAGTGTCTTCCACTGTGAAGGCTGATGCAAAATACTTATTAAGTTCATCCACCATTTTTTGTCCCCCCATTATTACCTCACCAGCATCATTTTTCTGTGGTCCAATATCAACTCTTGCCTCCCTTTTACTCTTTATGTAACTGAAAAAACTTATAGTATGCTGCTTTATATTATTGGCTAATTTGCCTTCATATTTCACCTTTTCCCTTCTTATGGCTTTTTAGTTTTAAAAGCTTCCTCTTCATCCAACTTCCAACTCACTTTTGCTACCTTGTTCTTTCCTTGTCTTTTATGCCATCCTTAATTTCCCTTGTCAGCCACGGTTGCCAACCCCTGTCATTTCAAAACTTCTTCCTCTGTGGGACATATCCATCTTGTGCATTGTGATCTATTCCCAGAAACTTCAGCCATCTCTGCTCTGCCATCATCCCCACGAGTATCCTCCTCCAATCCACCTGGGCAAGCTCCTCTCTCATGCCTCTGTAATTCCCTTTATTCCATTGTGACACTAATACATCTGACTAATGCTTCTCCCTTTCAAATTGCAACATCAATTCGATTATATTATAATCACTCTCTCCTAATGGTTTCTTTACCTTAAGCTCCCTAATAAAAACTGAATTATAACGCAACACCCAATCTAAGATAGCCTTTCCCCGAGAAGGCTTAAGCACAAGCTATTCTAAAAAGCCATCTCGTAGGTATTCAACAAATTCCCTCTCTTGTGATCCGACACCAACCTAGTTTTCCCAATCCCCTTGCATATTGAAATCCCTCATTACATTTGTGACATTACCCTTATCTAATGCCCTTTCCAGCTCCCTTTGCAATCTCAACCCAACATCTTGGCTACTACTTGGAGGCCTATATATGATTCTGGCAGGGGTGCTTTCCACTATCTGATGTTTTCCCACCTTTCTCTTGATTGTCACACACTTATCTGTCTCTTGTAGCCTTGGAGTATTGTGTTCAGCTCTGCTTGCTTCATTATAGATAGGAGGTGGATGGTTTAGAGGGGGTGCAGAGGAGATATATCAGGATGCTATGAAATCATCCAAGTATATCAGTACCTCAAGCAAGTTAATGTTCCCAACAGTCTTATTCATGGCACATTGAAAAGTAGCCGGTGCTCCTGATATACCCTGGGGCATTCTTTCAAACTGAAAGAATCCAAGTAGACATTTAAATGCCACCTTCTATTTGTCACTTCACTCCTGGGTATCTGATAATACCCACTCCTTAGATCCAACACACTGAACCATCGTGTTCCACTCAGGCAGACCAGAGCATCCTCGATCTGCGGAATAGTATATTGGTCTGGGACTGTATCTGACACTATGTTCAGTGTCCAATGATCAACACATATTCATACCTTCCCACTCTTTTCCTCATCACCTCTATGGGTGACACATAGACACTCTAAGACTCAGTGATAAATCCAGCTTCCTTCAGCTTCGGCAGATATTGCCAAACTTCCTCCACCTCCCTTGGTGCTAGCCATTGAGAATTTACTCTGAAAGGGGTGTCCTCTGTCACTCAAATCGTGTGCCGAGTACTCTTGGAGTAAGCCACATCAAGCTTAGCAGCAGAAAGGAGATCTTCAAGCTTCAGCAACCTCTCCGTTAGTGTCCTTCTCCATCTCTTGGGTACTGAGGAGTCACAAAAGTTGAATAACTTTCCTGATCCAGGAAACTGCCTCTCTCCTGGTTTTCTCACCAGAAAACTAGACGTTGCAGTCACTGAGAAAAGATGTGCAAAGAGCATCTCACCTCGGAGGGTGATCTCTCTCTCCAAGGTGCTCCTGGCACTCACTGTCATGCTGGTTACGTGTACAGCCGAAGGTTTATGAGGCTCAGTTCCCATCAGGTAAGCGTGACTTCTCTTGGTCATCCTCCAGAGCATCCCCCAGGAGGGCCTCGGCCTCAGGCATTCAGGGAAATTTGGGGCTTCCAGCCACTCTTTGCTACTCCCCAAGATGTAACACATTGGGTTTGGACTGGGTGCACCACACAGTTCCACGTTTATGCTCATCATCCTGACTAAGAGAAACTTGCACCTTCTCAAAAGCAGCTCCAAACTCTGGGTGAACGGACAAGGTTTTCAAAAAATTCTCTCCATTTCTCACTTTGCAGGCTCCCACAAGTCTTCTCACAATGGGAGTATTTGCTCCCACAATAATGGAAGCTTCACCTTTTTCAACCGGTTCCAGACAGACCAACACTAATGTATCAAGGGTCTCAGCTACTCAAGCATCTACTTCCAAAAACTCCAGCTTCAATGACAAGTAACCATCACTTGAGAGCCTGTGTCAGGTATGGCTCAAGCATAAGTACCTTTACTCTATATGGATACAGCCGAGCTTGTTTCCACCAAGCCTTCAAGAACAGGGTCTTGCATTTAAGTGTTTCAGTTGATACATTCATTGGAACGTGTTCTCTCAGACACCAGGCTGTTTCATTACTGAGTCTTTCTGGAGTTTCCTGACTTCATTTTTTGTTTAAGCAATCACTGGGTTACTTTCCAAAGGTTTTCCTTCCTTCACAATCCCACTTGAAATTTCCATCCTCTCCACAGTTTCCCTAATCAAGAAACTCCTGTCAGTAGCAGCCTACTGTTTAGTACGTCCTCCAAGTAGGTCTAGTTTCTTATTGTCAAATAGAGTAGCAGCAATAGCTGACACAAACCTAAGTACCTCACTTTGTAGGTTTTTCACTACATCCTGCAAAACCCTCGCTTGTGTGGCATCAGGGGCTGCTTCAGCAACAGAGGCTACTGCTGAAGACTTTGTCCTTTTGATGGAAGACTCCTGCTCTTCGGTCAAGTTTTCCACCTCTCTTCTCTGATCAGCTCAACAGACAAGGGAGGGGTCCACGTCTTATGAGATTCAAATACTTAAAGCAATCACGTCGTGTCTCAGCACGCCCTTCACAACTTGCTCCATCCTTAGTCAATTTAACTTAGCCAGCTGAATGGCCCCTTTATGACACAAACAATGCAGTTGTCTCTCTAGCCTGAAATTGTCGACAGAAAGTTTCTCCCCTTTCTCCTGGGATGTGTGCCTGGACCTCCTCATAAGCTCTGCTGGGATGTCATTGTGCCAAAAATGTTTTGTAGCACTTGACTGTAGTCCACAGACATGACCAATGGGCTTTCTGCCTTTAGAGACCTCGTCACCTCAGCAGTGACCTTTCTGACTCTCTTCCAGTCGCTGTCCTTTCATATTATCTGAGCATTGCCACACATCCAGTAACTGAGATATCAGCTGCACCCAGGTCTCATATTCATCCTCCCCATTGGGGATGGGCTTGACCACAGAGAACATTTTCAGCCTACAATAACTTTGATTCTCTGCCGGTACACGTTACCATTTATTGTCCAGTGATGTAATTGCCAAAGACATCTCAGAATTTCCATCAACCAATTAGACCTTTCACATCAGACAACTCCTTCCCCTCATTTCGCAGAACTGAGAACAACCTGTTCTTAAAGTCTTTACCCTCAGCTACAGACAATTCATCTTTAATGTCATCACATGCCTCCATTCTCTAAAAATATGGACTGCCCATGGCCCTACCTCTCCTACTGCCCTATCCTATCAGGCAGTGCAACTTCAGTTACTTCACTGCTCGTCTGGACTAACACATATCCTTACCAGCCGATTGTCAAAATGCTATTCAACCAGTGTAACTTTCACCAATACTTTTATAGAATTCATCACTCTAATTAGCAGTTCATCAGGGCTTCAGATATCTACCTCATTCAGAACACAAGCATTGTTTGTTGATAAACTCTTTCAATTACAGCTAACTTAAACCCAGTGGCATCCATAATCAAGTACCTTAATCACTTTCCCTGACACTAGTTTAAACACACAAACTGCTTAATCAATTGTTAAACAGCATTCACCAAAACCCAGATGGGCACCCGACATATGTAACCTTCTCACTGGGGCTCAAATGCAGACTTGGCTTGATAGCTAATTCAGCTAACAGCCACTCAACTCAGCGGCGAGAAGGCCACTTTTATAACAATATACATCTAAAGTCAGTATGATTTGGGTTTCAATGAAACAGGAGAGTCGGGATGTTCTGATATACAGAACCCTGATTTGAACAAATGCTGCCAATCAGAATTAACAGTTGCCAAGAAGTGATAAATTATGCACCAGCATAAAATGATAAAGTAAGTATATTTACTGATTTCAGCTTTATCAAACAGTTATTAAGATAAAGAAAAGGAAGGGAAACAAAATAAAAGCGTCCATTACAGTTAGACCAGTCTGAATATGAACATGTCTTTTGGAGCCCATCTCTTCCAAAAGCTGGGTATAACCATTACTTATGGCGCTGATTTCTCATCACCAGTAGAATCTCCTATCTTGGCCTCCTTCATATAGCGAAGCACTCCCTCCAATAATATCTTCCCATTGGATTGAATCCTACAGGCGTCTCCCGATCTTCTCTCCTCACCTCCTGCCAAAAGACCATGGGAAGACCACAACTGTCCATCACCAATGTCTCTCCACTCAGCTCTCGCTTGAACCATCTCCCGATCCCACCATCCTGATTAGCGGTCACAAAATTCCCAAGTTGAACAACATGGCTCCTTACTTTTAGCCTAAACCAAAACACTCTACCATGGTGCCTTTACAGAAAACCACTAAAATGTAACAAAATCCTACCTTGGCGCCTCACCATGGCGTAGGAGTGACACTGGCTGAACATCAGCGAGGTACAGTGGAGATTCGTTCTCTGGCAGGTCTAACCTATCCATGAAGGTGGTGTCCATCGGTATACTACTAGACAAGATCTTAGTAGTAGGATCGTGGCTGGCTAAGTCAAGGAGGTAAGCATGCCTTTGCTACTTTGTAGGTTCTGCCTCTTCAGGCAACAGGACGTCTGATGGTGTCTATGGCAGATGAATCCAAAGGGTCAATGGTACAGCCACCTTGGTGGCATGCGGGGGAACTGGAGTGCGGGTCAATGGATGGCATCACTAGACTAGGTAGTTGTCACTACGGGGCAGCTTCCTTATCCGCTAAGTCTGTTACACTCCTGTGTACCACTTAGCATCAGATTTGGAAGCCCAGAGAGACTGCATGGTGGGGGCACGACACCGTCTCTCTTACTACTGTGCAAGGCATGTTGGAGTAGAGTTTCTGGATGGTGTGCCGAGCCTGTGCTGGTCTTGTGACCCATAAACGTGCCTGCAGAGACTAAACACAGTCAACATGGAAATCGATGGACAGCCGAAAAAAATGAAATACTTCACAGCATAGCAGTAGAAATCTTCACCAGAGCATTACATTGCCCTGAATGCCAGCAGTGGAATGGGCAGTAAGAGAGAGCAGGAAGGACTTCACTTTAGTAACGTAGCAGAAAGGTAGTGCATCCATCAGTATAGTACTCCCCCTTTAGCACACTGGAATGTCAACGTGGGATATAATTTTCAAGTTTCATTGAGCAAGACATGGAGATAAACACTTATAATCCAGGGTTCTACCAACAGATGAAGATATGTACCTTTTAAATTAAGAATTGTAATGACAGGTATATCAAAGCAGGAATCTAGTTGCAGATATTTTCAGCAGGAACACTGTTATGGCTTGGGGTGTTCTGGAGTTCAGAGTTCAATCCTGTCATCCTCTGTAAGGGGTATAAGTACATCATCCCCACAGAATACATGGTGCTCTACAAGGTGGGGTGGAGGCATAAGGCACTTGTTCCCTTCACTAGCCTGCAGATCTCCCTTGGGCAAGGTGTAGCACCTGCTTAGCCCCCTAATCCGTGTCACATGAAGCCATGGGAGCTGATTGCGGATGGTCATATGAGCAGCTGGTGTATATCTCCACTCCTGGTTAGGCGACCACTGACGCAGGCAGACAATCTCTGAAGAGTATTGATAATGGCTGGGGTTACTCGTCTTGTAAGTACATTGCCTAGAAGAAGGCAATGGCAAACCACTTCGGTAGTAAAATTTGCCAAAATCAATCACGGTCATGGAAAGACCATGATCACCCATGTCATATGACACGGCACATAATGATGATGATGTTCCGGTATTCTCCCACATTCCAAATCCGTACTGGGTAGGTTAATTGTCATTGTAAATTATACTGTGATTAGGTTAGGGTTAATCAGTGTTGTTGGGGATTGCTGGGGTAGTGTGTCTTCAAGGGCCGGAAAGGCCTACTCCATGTTGTATTGCTAAATAAATAAGATACAATTACTGTAAAGAGTAAATCTATTACAATCAATTTGACACACTTCATACTTTGTTCTTTACATTCAGAAAGTTTTGTCAGATAGTCTCTAAAATGGTTTCTGCAAAGAAAAAAAAATCACCTCAGAATTTGTTATTTTGTATTAACATTACTTGTCACAAACATTCAATGAATTTTTGAAAACTGCGATTCCTTAAAAAATGAATCCCCTTGGGATGCAGTTCCTACTTAAGGTTGGCTATAGGTCATATATATGAAATCCTGGATCTGCTCCGTTGTAACTCATCTTAAAGAGGCTGTGCAGTGAGGACAAATGAGGAATGAGGACAAATATGACAAGTCAACATTGAAAGAAATCAGAAAGTAGATTTTTGACAGATCACTCCAAGCATGATGACAGATAGGAGAGATCTGGGAGTGAAATTTATATTCATGGTGTCTTCCACATCATTTACAAGTAATCAAAAATATCTGTTCCCTACATTCCAAGATTAAAAGGGATGATTGTTGGGTGGCATAGTGTAAAGGGACGGAAGGGCCTAAATAAATACATAAGATACATTTGTGCACATTATTCCTGTTACGTAGGTTACATACTTTCATGCCCGGTGCATCACCAGCACCAGCCTACCCACCATCAAAGACATATCTACAGAAAGGTGCCGATAAATGTCCAGTAACATCATGAAGAATCCCACCACCCTGCTCATGGACTATTTGTCCCACTCCCATTAGGGAGGAGGTTACGTAGCATCCACACCAGACTCAAAAACACATACCTCCCCCAAGTAGTTAGACTTATCAACACCTCCACCCACGAACTCCACCCATTACTTTATTATTTTCTGTCAGTCACCTTATGTAAAGCAGAGCATCACTTTATGGACATACAATCAATCTATATATATAAGCTATCTTAAGTATTTATGTTAACTATGTGTTTTGTATTCTTGTTTCTTTATCTTTTATGCTTGCTCTTTTGCATTATACCAGATCTGGAGTAACAATTATTTCATTCTCCTTTATACTTATGTATAGGAAATGACATTAAACAATCTTGAATCTTGAACTTTGAAGAACCAATGACTAGTTTTGTCTGTCTCCTTCTGTCAGTTTCATGGGCATCTCATAGCGTTGCATCACCTACTGCGGGTTTTCATTCCAGACAATGTCTTTCAGTGCTCTCTGAAAACAGTTTCATCGATATCTCTTCCCTTCATCCTCTTCCACCAACATTTTACGGAGATATGGTGTGAAACAAGCCCTTCTGGCCCACTGAGCTGCGCTGCCCAACAACCGCTTGCCTAATCACAGAACAATTCATAATGACCAACTGATCTAGCATTTCTTTGGATGTGGGAAGAAACAGGAGCATCTGGAAGAAACATTAGCATTCCACGGGAGGACGTATAAGTTCCTTACTGAGGAGATGGGATTTGAACTCCAAATATCAACATCCCAAGCTGTAATAGAGTTGTGCTACCACTCTCTGGGACTTTTTTTTTGTTTTTCGTACAATTCTCTGTAAACTGTAGAGTGATGTGCATGAAAATCCTTGGACATCAGCAGTTTCTGGGATACTCAAACCACTCCGTCTGACACCAACAATCACTCCACGGATAAAGTTACTCAGATCACATTTCTTCCTCCCATTCTGATATTTGGTCTGAACAACAACTGAACCTCTTGACCATGTCTGTATGCTTTTACGCTTTGAGTTGCTTTCACATAATTGGCTCATTTCTAGGTGTATCCTAGAAGACCTCAACCTAGTTGTGGTTTGGAGGCTTGCATGCCTTAATGACCTGAAGAGTTATCTTGGCTGGAGCCAGGGCTTTATGGTTTGGCTCTTGATAGGGTCACCCATAACAAACATGTTAAAGGGTAGAGGCCAGACTAAAAGTAGTTCACCAGTCCTCCAGGTTTTGGGGGTTCAACTCAGGGCCAACAACCCTGAGTGGTAAAACAAAACTGTTATGGAAAGAGTGATGAGGAATTCTACATCTGAGTGTGAGTGTGTGCACTCGGGACTTGCGTGGCTGACAGTTGTGAAAACCAAGAGGAAGCTACTGACATGTTGAGGGAAACCCTGAACATCACCAGAGGTGGAGGACCCTCATTGCTCCCCTAAACACCAATGGCATAATGGACATTAAGTAAGTACCTAGAAGCTGGCCACTAAGTACATATTGGCATTTCATTGGTAAGTGTGGGTTCATTTTTTAATGTCCTTAGTACTGAGACCTCCTCCTCTTATTCTGTGGTTGCTCTTACTCTGCTTCTAAGGCTCCCCTAGATTATATATTTCATTCATTTGTCTCATTATCCATTACTTAAATAATAATACTGTCTGTTACACTGCTGGGGTTTAGACCAGCAATGAAGGGTCATCCATCTTTGCTAGTGTTCAAGGCTTCCTTCATCGTGTCAGTAGCTTCCTGTCAGTTTTCACTACTGTCAGTCATGCAAGTCCCACATGGAGACTCAGGAATACTGTCACACTCAGATGTAGAAGGAGTCTTCATTGCTGTTGTTTCTGTAACAACTTTGTTTGACCAGTCAGGGTTGTTAGCTCTGAGCTGAACATCCAAACCTGAAGGAGCAGAGAACCACTCTTAGTCTGGCCTTTACCCTTTGACCTGCTTGGCATGGTTGACCCTATCAAGAACCAAAGCATAAAGCCCTGACTCCAGCCGACATGCCTCTCCAGGACACTGAGGCATGCAAGCCTCCAAACCCAATGAGGAGGTTGTGGTCCTCTTGAAGGATCTATTACTTGTTCAAGGTAAAAATCTTGTCTGGTTTATGCTTGTGCGAAGCAACTTGAGATGCTTTACAATATTAAAGATACTCAGTATGAGCGTTGTGTCAGATGAAAGATCTGGCTGTTGCTCACTAGTTGGCAGTTTAGTGGTCAATTTAGCCCTCTTAAAATGAAGAAAGGTACAAGCCTGACATGTTCCACATCAGCAGCACATTTGAGAAATCAGGCTGCATGACTGGCTCACAATGTTTTGCCGTCAACTGGCTGATGAAGCAAATGCCTGAAATCCATTTGTCTGAATGAACAGTGTGAAAAATTGAAGCAGTTTTCCAGAAAGGCCTCTGAATGCTTCAAAAGCCTTTTTATTTGACAGAAGAATAGCAATGGATAAATGCAGCAATTAACTTGCTCATTGCAAAGGATATGAATAAGCATTTATCTTCCACTCCCGCTGGTCTCAATAATGTAAAGAATTTTGATGAAAGAAGAGAATTACCTGCTCCTCTGGTGATAGTACAATAGGGGTTTTGACCTGCTCCTGAACAGGTTGAGGTTTCACTTCTAAATATAATGGGTTGTGTAGCCCTTAGTGAAATGCTAACACAGCACCAGCAACCTGGATTCAATTCCAGCCATTTATACGTTCTCCCCGTAACTGTATGTACTTCCTCCAGGTACTCTGGTTTCTCCTATGGTCCACTCTCCTCTCCTATCAGATTCCTTCTTCTCCATCTCTTGACCTTTCCCACCTGCCTGGCCTCACCTATCACTTTCCAACTAGCCTCCTTCCCCTCCCCGTACCATTTTATTCTGGCCTGTCCTCCTTCCTTTCCAGTCCCGATGAATCTTCTCAGCCCGAAATGTCGATATGGTTGTTCCCTTCCTTGTGAGGCCTGCTGGGTTTCCCCAACGTTCTGTGTGTACTTCTTTGGAATGAGGGAGAAACTGAAGCGCCCAGTGGAAAGGCATGCAGTAATGGCAAGAACACAGAAATTGCTTACAAGCAGTGGTAGGGATTGAATCCCCATTGCTGAAGCTGTAAGGCATTCGGTGAACTGCTAGCCTACTGTGCCTTGCACACGGTTAATTGGTTAGTTATTTGCTTGGATGTACTTGGACAGCACAAGTTCATTGGACTGGAAGAGCTTGTTACCGTGCTCTATCTCTAAATAGATAAATAAATCATATGAAAGAGAGCATCTTCAGCAAAGAGCATTTATTATCTCCCTCAAACCCATTCTTCTGTCTTTTCCCCATAATCTTTCATGCCCCTGCTTTTCAAGAATCTACCCACCCACCTCCATTTTAAATATACCCAATGACTTAACATCCTCATCCAGCAGCGTCAATAAATTTTGGATTCATCACCCTCCGGTCAAAGAAATTCCTTTAAATGGATGCACTTCTATTCTAGGGCTGTGCCCTCTGGTCCTAGACACTCCCTCTATAGGAAGCATCTTCACCATGTCCACTCTATCTGGGCCTTACAATATCTGACAGGTTTCAATGACATCCGCTCTTATTCTTTTAAACTCCAGCGAGTACAGACCCAGAGCAATCAAATGCTCTTCATAAGCTAACCCTTACACTCCATAAAACCATAAGACAGAGGAGCAGAATGAGGCCATTCTGCCCATCGAATCTACACTGCTATTTTATCGTGGCTGATTGTGGACCCCATTCAACCCCATACACCTGCCCTCTCATCACATCCCTTGATGCCTTGACCGATCAGGAATTTATCATGGACATATTTTGAATATGTCTGTGGACATGGCCTCCACCACAACACTCCACAGATTCACCTCTATTCTAAAAGGTTGCCCCTCAATTTTGAGGCTGTGCCCTCTAGTTCTGGATTCCCCCACCAGGGGGAGCATGCTCTCCTCATTCACCTTATCTAGTCCGTCCTGGGATTGTTCTTGCAAACTTCTTCTGGACCCTCCAATACCAGCAAATCCTTCATTAGATACGGGGCCCAGAACTGCTGACAATACTCCAAGTGCAGTCTGACCAGTGCCTTGTAAAGCCACAGCATTACATCATTTCTTTTATACTCTCGTCCTTTTGAAATGAATACTAACATCTCATTCGTCTTCCTCACTGAAGGAGTAGTTATTTGTTACAGAAGGCAAAAGGTGTGAATGAACTGTTTATTGACATGGCACAAATGCCATGTAGTTAATAGTTGAGTCAACCAGGTCTTTATCTACTAAAGTTTTTAGAAGAATGAGCAGAGATCCCCATAAAATATATGTAAGTATGGCAGGGACTGAAAGGCTGGCTGTGGGAATTGAAAACTAAGCACCTGGAACACAACAGCACTGAAATAAGGATAAATTTCTTCAACCAGAGTCCAAACCTGAGGAGAGCTTGTTGGATCTGGTGATAATGATCAGGAGGTTCTTCGAAAGTCAAGAATGAGCCATGAACATAGTAGTTACAGTAATTTTATGAAGTGCTAGGAGAACGAAGAATGAGCAAAGAAAAGACAAAGCGAAAGAAGTTGTGGTCATCTCATCCTCAGACTAGACTCTACAGATTCAAGCGGCATGTCATCTGCAACAAAAAAAACTGAGACGCTTCAAGTAAACTACAGAATCAGCAGTACCATGATTAATAGCAAATTTACTGAACAATTTCGGAGATGAGGAAGAATTTCTTTAGTCATGGAGTGGTGAAACTATGGAATTCATTGCCACAGGCAGCTGTAGAGGCCAAGTCTTTGGGTATTTAAGGCAGATTTTGATAGGTTCTTGCTTGATCAGGGCATAAAGGGATATGGGGAGAAGGCAGGAGATCGGGCTGAGGGGAAAACTGGGTCAACCATGATGAAATGATCAATTGGTCAAATGGTCTAATTCTGCTCCTATATCTTATGGTTTTATTTCACATATAAAGGTGATTATATAAAATTATAAGCAAGTATGGGAAATTAAAATACAAGGAAAAAACTAGAAAAAGTAATAATTGCACACCCTAATCCAACAGCTCTTTCTCATAACTGCAGCAACTTTACGTAGCCCCGATGAAAGTTGTTTTCCTGTTCTAAAAAAGACTATCTATGTTAATTTCTTCAATAACCAGCCTGATCAGAATCCTTCTGGTCACCCCTTTACAGACAACTCCACGTTCTTGATGGGAGCTGATTCCTGTCGGTGGGAAATGAGGTGGATGTCTACCAAACTCCCTCCCTTTAGTTGCTTGGACAGCTTGTTCCAATTAACTGTTGTTCCTAAGAATAACATGTCTTAAATTCCATCCTGAGAGGGGACTTATGAATTCTTCAGAAATGAATTACCTGTAAAATAGATAACTTGGAAAGCCATTTAAATCTTTATGACAATATCATTCTGATCAGCTTCCTAGTAATTCAAAAAAAAAGATGAGGAAATGAGCGGATTCCATGAACAATCAGGCACTTTGAGATCTTTTCTGCTGTCATATTTTCAGTGTCTGGTATGTGGCAATGTTACTTGCCTGCAATGTTTTTGTAAAGAAATTTAATTCCGTGAGCATGTCGTGTTAGCATAGCTTTGCTTTCTTTCGTTATATCTGAGCCCCCTAAGAAAGCTCAAATGCAAACATTGAATGTGTAGAGCAGATGATTCCGTTAAATGACGGAATGACAAGTAAAACTCCCACCTGGTTTCAAGGTTAAAATATTTCCCTCATATCTTGGGGTGGTATGGCAGTGTGGCAGTTAGTATATCTTTATTACAGCACCATCAACCTGGGCTCAAACCCCCCGACTTACGAAAGCAAAGCGTACACCTTCTTCACTCTTAAGAAAGTTGTCGGCCTTCTTTGCTCCTGAGAAGGTTGTGACAGTGAGCTGGCATCTTAAATCACCGTGGGCCCTTCCAACAAATTTTCTCTCGCATATCAGAAAGAGGGCATGCAGCAGTTTTAAGAAGAGGGATTGGTGATTAAAGGGGGATCTTAAGGGGATTTTCTTTTCTTTTCACACTGAGAATGGTTGATATCTGAAATGCACCACCACAGAATGTGGGTCAAATCAGACACAAAGCACCACTTTTAAGAGACATTTAGATGGGCACAAATAGGCAAGAAATACAAAGATACCCAACACAGATTGGGGGACCGCTTCATCGAGCACCTACGCTCTATCCACCACAACAGACAGGATCTCCCGGTTGCCACTCACTTCAACTCTCCTTCACATTCCCATTCGGATATGTCCATACATGGCCTCCTCTACTGCCATGATGAGGCCAAACTTTGGATGGAGGAACAACATCTCATCTAACGTCTGGGTAGTCTCCAGCCCCTTGGTATGAACATCGAATTCTCCAACTTCTGGTAATTCCCTCCCTCTCCCTTCCCCCATCCCACTTTCACTCTGTCTCCTCTTCTGGCTGCCTATCACCTCTCATGACTCTGCCTTCTTCTACTACCCATAGTGCTTTCCCTTTAGATTCCTTCTTCACCTCTCCTGCTTATCCCCTCCCTGCTTCTCCTCCCCCACCCCTTGATCTTTCCTTTGATTGGTTTTCCACCCTCTCCCCACCTTCGTTATAGGGCCCTGCCCCCTCCTTCTTTAGTCCTGATGAAGGGTCTCAACATGAAATGTTGACTGCTTCTTTCAACGGATGCTGCCCGACCTGCTGAGTTCATCCAGCTTGTTTGTACATGTTGAATACAAAGATATGGTGCTCATGCAGGCATCTGGGAGTAATATAAGTGGGTAAAAATGTCAGTATGGACTTGGCACTATGAGGTGGTATGGTAGCAGAGCAGATAGCACACTGGCAGAGATCACTGAGAGGGTTTGATTCCCACTGCTGTCTGTAAGGAGTTTGTTTTCCTCTGCATGCTCTGGTTTCCTCCCACATTACAAAGATATATGGCTAGGGTTTGTAAGTTGTGGGAATGCTATATTGGCGGTGAAAATGTGGCGACACTTTTGAGCACAAATAATGCATTTTCCTGTATGTTTTCATGAACACATGACGAATTGTGACCTTTAGAGACTTAGGTCTTTAGATCTAATATTTTTAGATAGACCAAAAGGCCCATTTCTGTGCTGTACATCTCAGACTCCTTGAAGCACACTAGTCACAGGGAGAAAATGGAAGCTTTACACAGGTAGCATCAGAGATTAGGGTCGAAACCGTGATGCTATGAAATAGCATCTTTACTGACTGCACTACAGACAGCTTCACATGCAAGAAGTAGAGCCTCCCTTTAATCATTAAATTTAAATTAGGCATCAAATTAGATAGTGTGAATCTGATTTAGAAATATTAATGAAGAGCTACACATTTGGAAATTGGAACTCCCATAGGGACTAGAGCTTGACACATTGAAAGTACGCAATGGATATGGTACTAGTCCTCCTTTTAAAATTGTTGGATCTTCCATCTGCATACTCATCTATTCGAGCTGATAGTTGTGAGTGACAGGGAGCAAGGAGGATTTCCAGCTTCCCTTCAAGACTGACATTTCTGGGAATGTTTTCTCCATCACCTAGTCTTAATGGTAACAAAAGTAAGTTAAAGGCACTGGTTACAAATTAAAATTAAACCTCAGGTACCTATAGAGAAGGTATAGATAACTGCTCAGTCAATACGTAGAGGAGTCATTACATAAATATTCTATAGTAGATAATTATTTTAACAGAACTATTCATCTGATCAGACACATGCTTCAATGTAGAGCTGACAAAAAGTTATTTGCAAATAATGAAGTTAATCATTCATCAAAATTTATTACAGTGCTGATAGTTATCAGCGAAGACCCCTACCACCCAGGTCATGCTTTCTTCTCACTATTGTCATCAGGTAGAAAGTAGGGGTGCCTCAGGACTCACACCACCAGATTCAGAAACAGTTATAAACACAAAATACACTGCAAATGCTGGGGTCAAAGCAACTTGTTGGAGGAAAATGTTCGTTTCCATGGATGCTGCCCGACCTGCTGAGTTCCCATCACTGAACTGTTCCCAAAGCCTATGAGCTTTCCTTCGAATATTTTTCTTCCCATGTTGTCAATAATTGTTGCTTATTTATTATTATTATAATTATTATTGTATTTTCATATTTTTCTGGTAAAATCTGAGGTACACGCAAAGCCAAGCAAGTCAAGACAAGTTGAGTATATTGCTATTGAACTACATACATGTATGCTATCAAATGAGACAAAGTTTCTCCAAACCAGGATGTAAGCACAGTAGTACACCTAACCCACATATAACCCACAAAAACATAGGAAAATCTAAAGGTGAATGGTGCATAAAGAATCAAACTAAAGTGCATAAAATAAATATTGTAAAGTGCAGAACAGATTAACTGGTGACATTTGGAATGCAGAAACAAAGAGCAAGTTTGCAAATGCTGGAAATCAAAAGCCAAACACAGTGCTGGAAGAACTCAGCAGGCCAGGCAGCATCTATGGAAAAGAGTAAACTGACATTTTTTTGGGGCCAGGACCCTTCATCAGGTATGGAAAAAAAAGGTGAGAGGTCAGAGTAAGAAGGTGGGGGGAGGGGAGGAAGAAGTACAAGGTGATTGGGAGGCTTTGGGGTTCACATGTTTTAACTGTCACTTATTATTCAGCTGTCGTGAATGCATTGAAGAACAAAAATTTCAGGACATATATTGCATGCTTTTCTCTTGTATTAAATGGAACTACTGAACAATCGAACTATTGAATTATTGTATGTTATGTGTGGTTATAATGGCCATTTCTATTAAGTAAGTTGTTCTTGGTTCTTTATCCTATAATGATATGGATTTGTTGTATCTGTAATAATGGATTGGTCATAGCATAATTTGTGGGACTCTGACTCTAAAATTGGATCAGGCTTATACTTATTGTGAGGTATAATATGTTTTTTTATGAGTTTGCATTTTAAATCAAGGTTTTGGTGAAAGATGCATGACATTTAATTGTGCCTGTGTAAGTAATCAGATTGTGTTAACCTGCTGCAGGATCCTGTATTTTGTTGGATAACTTTTGGTTTATCGTGGCATTTTCTGTATTTGTCATCTTGATTTTTTTTTCTGTTTTATTATTATCATTATTATTATTAATATCATTTCTTTATTTTCCTTTCTGTTTATATTTGCAGTTTGCCTGCTGTGTTGGTATGGTATTTCATTGACTCCATTAGGATTATTGGATTTATTGATTATGCCTGCAAGAAAATGAATTTCAGGATTGTATATGGTGACATATACAGTTTACACTTTGATAATATATTTAATTTGAACTTTGAACTCAACAGTACTAATAGAGTAACCTATGCACATACCATGAAAATACTGCACTATTTTCTTTGTAGAACTTATCAAATTCTCCAGAGACTTAATATTGCCCTTATTGCTTTCTTTTTTGAAACACTTTTCTAGAAATTAAAATTATTCATGCATGTTTGTTAGATCATGGTTATGATTGACTGGTGATATTCCAGTAAGTGACTTATGCACTTTCAGACATGATCCACGATAGTGAGGACAGAAGTAGAATAACATGGCGGAAGAATTGGAGCGGGGGCAGGGATTCAAATTTCTTCTGGGGCAGGTGTGACCTGTACAAAACGGATGGGTTGTACTTCGATCCGAGGGGACGGATATTCTTGTGGGCAAGTTTACTAGAGCAACAGGGATTGATTTAAACTAATATGGCAGGAGGATGGGGACTAGTATAATAGAGCAGAGGATGAGCCAGCAGGTTTACAAATAGATGATAAGTTTAATAATGAATGTAAGGATGGACAAGCCAATGATTGGGTACAAATATCGTCAGAGCAAAGAGTTAACTTGTACCACAGAGACAAAGTTCAGAAGGATGAACAGACAGACATACTTTATTGATCTCGAAGGAAATTGAGTTTTGTTACAGCCGCACCAAGAATAGTGAAGAAATATAGCAATATAAAACAATAAATAATTAAATAATAATACGTTAATCATGCCAAGAGGAAATAAGTCCAGGACCAGCCTATTGGCTCAGGGTGTCTGACACTCCGAGGGAGGAGTTGTAAAGTTTGATGGCCACAGGTAGGAATGACTTCCTATGATGCTCAGTGTGGCATCTCGGTGGAATGAGTCTCTGGCTGAATGTACTCCTGTGCCTAACCAGTACATTATGGAGTGGATGGGAGTCATTGTCCAAGATGGCATGCAACTTGGACAGCATCCTCTTTTCAGACACCACCGTCAGAGAGTCCAGTTCCACCCGCACAACATCACTGGCCTTACGAGTGAGTTTGTTGAATCTGTTGGTGTCTGCTACCCTCAGCCTGCTGCTCCAACACACAACAACAAACATGATAGCACTGGCCACCACAGACTCGTAGAACATCCTCAGCATCGTCTGGCAGATGTTAATGGACCTCAGTCTCCTCAGTAAATAGAAATTTGCAAGAATGCAAGACTGAAGGTGCTGTACTTAAATGTGTGTAGCATTCAGAATAAGGCGGATGAGCTCACTGACACATTTAGAGATTGATTGGTATGACGTTGTGGGCATCACTGAGCCACGGTTGAAAGAAGTCCATTGTTGGGAGCTTAACACCAAAGGATATATTTTGTATCAAAAGGGCAGGTAGGAATATATAGGCGGTGGTGTGGCTCTGTTGGTAAGAGATGGAATTACATCTTTAGGAAGAGGTCACAAAGGGTCAGAGAATGTTGAATCTTTGTGGATGGGGTTAAGAAACTGCAGGGGTAAAAACATTATGATAATCATATATAGGCCTCCAAATAGTAGCCAAGATGTAGGGTTGGGATTGCAAAGGGAGCTGGAAAAGGCATGTAATAAGGGTAATGACCCACTTGTAATGGGGAACTTCAATATGCAAAGGGATTGGGAAAACAGGTTGGTGTGGGATCGCAAGAGAGGGAGTTTGTTGAATGCTACAAGATGGGATTTGAGAGCAGCTTGTACTTGAGCCTACTCAGGGAAAGGCTATCTTAGATTGGTGTTGTGTAATAACACTGATTTTATTCAGGGAGCTTAATGTAAAGGAACAGTTAGGAAGCAGTGATCACAATGTGATTGAATTTATACTGTGATTTGAAAGGGAGAAGCATAAACCACATGCATCAGTATCGCAATGGAATAAAGGAATTACAGAGGCATGAGAGAGGAGCTTGCCCAGGTGGACTGGAGGAGGACAGTGGTGGCGATGACAGCAGAACAGAGATGGCTGAAGTTTCTGGGAATAGTTCACTAGGTGCAGGATAGATATGTCCCACAGAAGTTGTTCCCAAATGCAGGGGTAGGCAACCGTGGCTGTCAAGGGAAGTTAAGGACTGCATAAAAGCCAAGGAAAGGGCATATAAGGTAGCAAAAGTGAGTGGGAAGTTTTTAAAATTGAACAAAAGTTAACCAAAAAAGCTATAAGAGGGGAAAAGATGAAATATGAGGGCAAACTAGCCAATGATATAAAACAGGATACAAAAGGTTTTTCAGTTATATTAAGAGTAAAAGGAAGATGAGAATTGATACTGGACCACTGGAAAATGATGCTGGTGCTGTAGTAATGGGGGACAAAGAAAAGGCAGGTGAGTACTTTGCATCGGTCTACGCTGTGGAGGATACTAGCAGTGTGCCAGACATTCGTGAGTGTTAGGGAGAGGGAGTGTGCCATTGCTATTACAAAGGAAAAAAGTGCTGGGAAAACAAGGACTTAAGGTGGATAAGTCACCTGGACCAGATGGACTAATCTCCAGAGTCCTGAGAAAGTTTCCTGAAATTAACAGATGCATTGGTCATGATCTTTCAAGAATCACTTGATTCTGGCATGATCCCGGAGGACTGCAAAATTGCAAATGTCACTCCACTCTTTAAGAAGTGATGAAGGCAAAAGAAAGGAAATTTTAGGCCAGTTAGCCTAACCTCAGTAGTTGGGAAAGTGTTGGAGTCTATTATTGAGGATGATGTTTTGGGGTACTTGGAGACTAATGGTAAAATAAGTCAAGGTCAGCATGGTTTCTGTAAAGGGAAATCTTGTCTGACAACTCTTTTAGAGTTCTTTGAGGAAGTAACAAGCAGGGTGAATAAAGGAGAGGCAGTAGATGTCATTTACTTGGATTTTCAGAAGGCGTTTGATAAGGTGTGTCACATGAGGCTGCTTAACAAGATAAAATTCTCTGGCATTACAGGAAAGATACTGGCATGGATAGCAGAATGGCTAACAGGCAGGAGGCAGCAGGTGGGAATAAAAGGGACCTTTTCTGGTTGACTGCCGGTGACTAGACGTGTTCCTCAGGGATCAGTATTGAGACCATTACTTTTCACATTGTTTGTCAATGATTTAGATAATGGAATCGATGGCTTTGTGACAAAGTTTGCCGATGCTATGAGGACAGGTGGAGGAGCAGGTAGAGTTGAGGAAGCAATGCGATTGCAGCAGGACTTAGTCAAATCGGGCAAAAGGTGGCTGATGGAATACAGTGTTGGGAAATGTATGATAATGCATTTTAGTAACAGGAACAATAGTGCAGACCATTATTTAAAAGGGGAGAGAATTCAAATGTCAGAGAGACTTACGAGTCCTCGTGCAAGACTCCCAGAAGGTTAATTTACAGGTTGAGTCTGTGGTAAAGTAGGCAAAGGCAATGTTAGTAGTTATTTCAATGGAAATAAAATGTAAAACAAGGAAATAATGCTGAGATATTACCAGACACTAGTCAGGCCACACTTGGAGTATTGTCAACAGTTTTGGGCCCCATGTCTCAGAAAGGATGTGTTGCCATTGGAGAGAGTCCAGAGGAGGTTCATGAAAATGATTCTGGAATTGAAAGGTTAACATATGAGGAACATTTGGCAGCTTTAGGCCTGTACTCACTGGAATTCAGAAGTGCACAGATCTCAACGAAACCTATCAAGTGTTGAAAGGACTAGATTAGAGAGGATGTTTCCTCAGGGGTGAGTATCTGGAATTAAAGGGCACAGCCTCAACATTCAGGGGCGACCTTTTAGAAGAGTGTTAAGGAGGGATTTATTTTTAGCCAGAGAGTAATGTATCTGTGGAATACTCTGACACAGTCTGCGGTGGAGGCCAAGTCCGTGGGTATACATAAGGTGGAAGTTGATTGTTTCCTGATTGGTCAGGGAATCACAGGATATGGGGAGAAGGCAGGTGTATGGGGTTGAGTGGAATCCCGGATCAGCCATGATGGAATGGTGGAGCAGACGCGATGGCTGAATGGCCTAATTCTGCTCCTCTATCTTATGGTCTTATGATAATATGTCTGATGTCATCTGGTGTACAATGCCCATATGTGCAATTACAAACACAAAGCTGATGTTCATGCTGATATAACTGGAGACCACAGGTTATATCTTATAGAATATAAGACAAGGAACATTACTGACACTTTGAATACAGACATTTTGGCTCACCATGTTATGTCAAACTTTTAGCCTACTCCGAGATCAATCTAACCCTTCCCTCCCCCACAGCCATCCATTTTTCCTTCATCCATGTACCTACTGAAATCTCTTGAACATTCTACTGTATCTGCCTCTACCATCACCCCGACAAGGTGTTCCATGCACCCACAACCTCTGATATCCCTCCAATACAACCTGCCAATCATCTTAAAGTGATGTCTCCTTCTATTTGCCATTTCTGACCTGGGAAAATGCCTCTGACTGTCCACTTGATGCATGCCTTTTATCATATTTTACACCTCTATCAAGTCAACTCTCATCTTCTTTTACTCC
Organism: Hypanus sabinus; assembly: GCF_030144855.1. NCBI lineage: Eukaryota > Metazoa > Chordata > Chondrichthyes > Myliobatiformes > Dasyatidae > Hypanus > Hypanus sabinus. The sequence continues at coordinate 6,649,993 of NC_082715.1, forward strand.
AGAAAGTTAGTCCTTATGAAAGGTCTCAGCACAAAATGTCGACTGTTTGCTTCCCTCCATGGAAGCTGCCTGAATGTCGTGCTCCGCCTATGAGCATAATGCTAGTAAAATACCAATGATCAACCATAAGGGCTTGATTGCCATCGCTGCCTGAAAGGAGTTTATATGTTCTCCCCATGTCTACGTAGGTTTCGCTAGATGCTTCCATTCTGAAATCCCAAAGACTTACAGCTTGGATAGTAGGTTGTGGGCATGTTGTGTTGACATCAGAAGCATGGAGACAATCTTGGGCTGCCTGAACACAACCGTTGTTGATTTGGTTTGATGCAAATGAAACATTCACTGTATGTTTTAATGTACATCAGTCAGTGCACAGGAAACAAATTCATAACAACACTGTTACTTGCAGATCCACTTCAAGTTCCCCTTACTCGGAAACTTATCATGTGTCTTTCCTCATTTTCTGGAACTCCTTGCCTGCAGTAGTATCATCAGCAGAAGGGTTGTAACCGTTCAAGTATGCAGCTCATTACGAACATCTCCAGCGTTGTTATAGATGGGCAGTAAATGCCAGTCAATGTAGAAATCTCAGAAATGAACCTAAAAAAATACAATCTGTTTGGATCACTAAAAATTGGCAAACTCCAAATACTAGGAAAAAGATGTTTCACTGTGGATGGAATTACAGAATACTTCCATTTTATGGAAAAATCAGAAACCACTGTTATGTCAATTTTTGATCACATTTACTCATGGCCTTGGAATTTAAAACTAGTGGTACATCAGTCATAAAAATCTCTTGGCATAGAAACATGAGCAAACACTAACAAATTTCAGTGGAATCTTTTGGCTCCAAATAAGACATTAAGGACTTGAATTGGATTTTAAACAAGTTCAAAGGTAACCGACTTTCAAAAGGATAAGTTCAAAGGAGATGCTAAGATGGCACCACTAAGATCATATTAGATATAGGAGCAGAATTAGGCCATTTGGCTCATCTCATCATGGCTGATCCAAAGCTCCTCTCAGTCTCAGCCTTCTGCCTGTATCCTTTCATTTCCTGACCAATCAAGAATGTATCAAACTCTGCCTTAAATATGCATAAAGCCTTGGCCTTCACAGCTGCAAAGAATTCCACAGATTCACAACTCTCTGGCTATAGAAATTCCTCCTCATCTCTGTTTTAAAAGGACACCCTTCTATTCTGAGGTTGTGTCCTCTGGTCTTAGACTCTCCCAACATGGAAACATCCTCTCCACATCCACACTATCAGGCCCTTTCACCATTCAATAGGTTTCAACGAGGTCACCCCTAATTCTTCTGAATTCCAGTGAACACAGGCCCAGGGTGATCAAATGCTCTTCATTTGACAAACCAGTCAATCCTGACAGTATCCAAAGTGGAATACCTGTTGTTGATGGGGATGGCCACAGGGGTAATCTAAACTGGGTCCTTAACACTGTTCCCCTTCCTGACTATCACCCAGTCTATTGAGTCCTGCAACTTGATTGTAACTACCTTTCTTTCTGTCCATCACCCCTTCAGCCTCCCAAATAATCCAAATTCATCCAGTTTCAGCTCCAACTCCTTAAAGTAGATTGTTAGAAGCTGCAGCTGGATATACTTCTCCCAATTGTAGTTGTTAGGGACTCTGGAGGTCTCACTGCCTTCTTACATCCCACAAGAGGAGTATTTAACTATCCTGTCTGGCATCTCTACTGTCCTAGCTGGGCAAATATAAAGAAAGGAAGGAAAAATAAAACTTAAGAGTTTTTCTTTTCTGTTCTTTTGCTTTCACTGACTGAAGCCTCTCTTCATGGAAGCCTTGAAGAGCTAAAGGGTCAAGACCCACTCGGATGTGTCCAGACAGGTATATGTAGTTCACCACAGATGACTGCTGCTGTGCTTCACCCTCAAAATGCTGATGGAACGCAGCAAGCCAGGCAGCACCTATAGGAAGAAGCACTGTCAATGTTTCGGGCCGAGACCCCTCGTCGGGCCTAACTGAAAGGAAAGATAGTAAGAGATTTGAAAGTAGAAGGGGTTGGGGGAAATGTGAAATGATAGGAGAAGACCGGAGGGGGAGGGGTGAAGCTAAGAGCTGGAAAGGTGATTGGCGAAAGTGATACAGAGCTGGAGAAGGGAAAGGATCATGGGACGGGAGGCCTAGGGAGAAAGAAAGGGGGAGGGGAGCACCGGAGGGAGATGGAAAACAGGCAAAGAGTGATGGGCAGAGAAAGAATAAAAAAGGGAGGAGGGAAATAAATAAATCAGGGATGGGGTAAGAAGGGGAGGAGGGGCACTAACAGAAGTTAGAGAAATCAATGTTCATGCCATCAGGTTGGAGGCTACCCAGACGGAATATAAGGCGTTGTTCCTCCAACCTGAGTGTGGCTTCATCTTGACAGTAGATGACATACTAGAATGGGAATGGGACATGGAAATAAAATGTGTGACCACTGGGAGATCCTGATTTCTCTGGCAGACCGAGCGTAGGTGTTCACGAAACGGTCTCCCAGTCTGTGTCAGGTCTCACCAATATATAAAAGGCCACACCAGGAGCACCGGACACAATATACCACACCAGCCGACTCACAGGTGAAGTGTCGCCTCACCTGGAAGGACTGTCTGGGGCCCAGCTATGCCTGCCTTTTTGTTGGCTTTGTGGAACAGTCCATGTTCCAAGCCTATACAGGTATCCGTCGCCCTCTTTTCCTTTGCTACATTGACGACTGCATTGGTGCTGCCTTTTGCATGCATTGGATCAGCTGGTTGTGTGGTGTCATGGCAACAATCTTGCACTCCATGTCAGTGGGACCAAGCAATTGTTTGTGGACTTCAGGGAGGGGAAATTGAGGGAACACACACCTGTCTTCATCAAAGGATCAAAAGTTGAAAGGGTGAGCAGTTTCAAGATCCTGGGTGTCAATATCTTTGAGAATCTAACCTGGGTCCAACATATTAATGCAATTACAGATAAGACATGACAGCAGCTATAAGTCATTCAGAGTTTGAAGAGAGTTGATATGTCACCAACGGCGGTCTCAAATTTCTACTGATGTTCCATAGCAACCTAACCCTCCACTAGGATTGCCGCTCTGACTGGCGGTGTATCGGAGGGGTCAGTGCTGGGACCTTTGTTGACAGGAGAGTTGTGTGGGGAATGATCCCTGTGGAAAGCAGAAAATATGTCCCTCCCGGGCATATATCATCACATTGGAAACAGTTGTAAAGTACAGCAAATGCTGGAAATCAGAAACCAGAACAGATATTGGGAAAATGCAGTCTTTGCATCATTTTTTGAAAGAGAAACCACGTTTATCCTCCGAGTTTGGGACTCCCACCACCCTGGACATGCTCTCTTCTTACATCTGTCCTCAGAAGGAAGTTACAGGAGCCTCGGGACTCACACCACCAGGTTCAGGAACAATTATTACCCCTCAGCCGTCAGGCTCTTGTCCTGGGTGGTGGGCATCCCTGATGCTGTTGCTGCTTTTGTTCAGGGGCATTGAATTATACTTCACTATAGAAGTTTGTCAAAGCTTTAGATGTTTTAAAGTTTTAACCTTCCTCCTGTTGGTGCTAATTCACTTACTCAGTGTTCTTTCGTCCTTTCTATATCCTGCAAACAATAAGAAATAAGACTGGGTGGGATGTGAACTGGTTTCCCACCCCGTCCTATCTGATGAATTGGGTGACATCCAGCATGCCCAAATTAACTATCAATGCATCTACAAACAGCAGGCTCTCTATGTGGTCTGGACGCCAACTGTACACAGTGATATGTACACCAGACTTGTCCTACTTAGTGTAACCAGGCTGCAGTTTTACAAGGTCATTGAAGCTTTATGCATGGTTTTAAGTTTGGCTTAAACGGGTATTAATGGGAAAAGAGATCCTCCATTGGTCAGGGTCCACCATGGAAGTGGTGTCCTAACTGTCTATATGATACACAAGCCAGGGCAGTACGATATGGAGAGCAAGCTGTTGCTCATGTAGCAGGATCTTCCTCACCACAAAGCTGATGAATCCAAAGAAAAGGTAAAGACTGATATAGTTTAACACCAATGGCTTCATAGAAGTTGTCAGTCAGAGTTGAACTCAATGTAGGACTGCCTTAGGGACTCCATCTTCAGATTTTTTACACCTGAAGCTTTTCCTAAGAGTGGGTTTAGCCATAAGGCAGCAGAGGTTTGAGATCAGAGTTTTCCTTCTCCTAGATGAGCTGCCAACCTCCGCTGATGAGCCCCGTCTGCCCTAAGTGACTGGTTTTAAGGTACCAGAGACCCACCTTTGCCTCTTCTCTGTCAGTAGTGATGGCTCTGCTGAGTTTGCTAACTAAACCACACGTGAAGGCCAGGAGCTGAATTTGGTTGGCAGAGGCTATTTGAGATGCACACTATTGGAAGCATTTAATAGTTCCTGCGTCTCTTATTCCCCCTACCAGCCACGGCAACTACAACCTTAGAAATGTAATGGAAGAAATGTTTGCATTAATATAGCATCATTCTATATTTCTCAGTAATGTCTCTTGGGACTGAGCATATGATGAAATAAAATCGGAAAATGTTGGAAAATCATAAAATCAGAACACTCAACAGATCAGAAACTACTCTTCAGCAGGAATGGGAAAGAGAGATAACACATTTGTATTAAGTTGCAAAGTTGGGGTGGATTAAGGAAATATTCAGCGAGGGAATATCTCTGAAAAAGTGAAGTCAAGGTTGCCATGGTACTTGTGATGTTTTAGGAGTAGTCTGGTTGATAGATTGCTGGGGACAGATATGGAGATTGCTTTGAAGCACGGAGGGGGCAAATAAAAACTGCAAATTGCATATCAGTGTTATAGCTATGTGCAATGACACTTCAAGTCAAGTCAAGTTACTTTTATTGTCATTTCATCCATAACTGCTGGTACAGTACACAGTAAAAATGAGACAAAATTTTTCAGGACCATGGTGTTACATGACAGTACAAAAACTAGACTGAACTATGTAAAAAAAAAACACAGAGAAAGCTACACTAGACTACAGACCTACACAGGACTGCGTAAAGTGCACAAAAACAGTGCAGGCATTACAATAAATAATAAACAGGACAATAGGTCAAGGTGTCAGTCCAGGCTTCGGGTATTGAGGAGTCTGATAGCTTGGGGGAAGGAACTGTTACATAGTCTGGTCGTAAGAGCCCAAATGCTTCGGAGCCTTTTCCCAGACAGCAGGAGGAAGAAGAGATTGTATGAGAGGTGCATGGGGTCCTTCATAATGCTGTTTGCTTTGCAGATGCAACGTGCAGTGTAAATGTCCATGATGGCAGGAAGAGAGACTCAGATGATCTCCTCAGCTGACTTCACTATCCGCTGCAGGGTCTTGTGATCCGAGATGGTGCAATTTCCGAACCAGGCAGTGATGCAGCTGCTCAGGATGCTCTCAATACAACCCCTGTAGAATGTGATGAGGATGGGGGGGGGGGGGGGGTGGGAGATTGACTTTCCTCAGCCTTCGCTGAAAGTAGAGACGCTGCTGGGCTTTCTTTGCTATGGAGCTGGTGTTGAGGGATCAGGTGAGATTCTCCATCAGGTGAATACCAAGAAATTTGGTGCTGTTTACGATCTCTACCGAGGAGCCGTTGATGTTCAGCGGGGAGTGGTCACTCCATGTCCACTTGTGCTCACTTGTGGGCTTCAACCAGCAATGCATATTGCTATGTTTGAATGGAAAAGGGCACTGCACACCAACACTGAAAACCTCATCCCAACTGTAAAGCATGGTGGAAGGAGTATCATGGTTCCGGGCTGCTTTGCTTCCTCAGGGCCAGGACAGCTCACACTCATTAGGGAACTATGAATTGAACATTGTATCAAGATATTGCAGGAGAATTGCAGGGAACTTGGTTGAAGAAGGGATAAAAGGACCAGCCATGATTGAATGGTAGAGCAGACTTGATGGGCAAAATGGCCTAATTCTGCTCCTATGTCTTATCGTCTTATAGGTTCTCTTTATTTAGTTTTAGGACTTACTTGAAGATCTGATTACATTTTAGATCATGTTTATAAAGAAACAGAGAAAATTCTATTGAGTTAACAAACTAGCACCACTGTACCAGTGTGAATAACTTCACTTACCTCAGCACTGAACTCACTCACACAACCTACAAACTCATTTTGAAGACTCTACAACTTATGTTTACAGTATTATTCATGTGCTTATTTATTTTTTATTGCATAGTTTTTTTTTGTCCACTGGTTGCTTGACAGTCTTTTTGTGTGTGTAGTTTTTCACTGAATCTATTATATTTCCTTGTTCTACTGTGAGGAAAATGAGTCTCTATATTAGTATATGGTAACATACTATATACAGACTTTGATAATAAACTTACTTTGAACTTTGATAAATAAAACTGTATCTGAAATCATTGTACGATAGGATCTTCAAAATACACATATAGAGCACCTGAAAATGAAGAGAACATCTCAGCTTCATATGAAGTTGCTTTCTCCTCTCAGGCATTGCTTAGGGCTGGAATGTCAGTCTTGATTAAGAACTCAAGCTGCTGCTGCAGATTTAAACCTACAATCTTCTCCCATGTGATTCAAATCTACAATCCTTTGGCCAAAGGTAAGAGAACTGATTTGTGACACATTCACATGATTCTAAATTCTGGGAATGATAAGGTCTAAGCAATTGAATTGAACTTCAAATGCTCCACACTTACATTATTTCCCACTGCAACAGGGGAAAGAACTAAATAGACCATAAGGTCATTGAACATAACAGCAGTTTTAGGCTATTCAGCCCATCGATTCTGCTCCACCATTCAATCATGGCTGATTTATTATCCCTCTCAATCCCATTCTCCTGACTTGTCTCCATAACCATTGGCATCCTTACTAATCAAGTATTAACTTATCAATTTTTGCTTTCAGTGACTTGGGTAAATGATTGCACAAGATTAAGAAAAACTGCAAGGTGCAAAGAACTTTGTTCTTTGCTCTGATTATACCAGAGTTGATTTCAATAAGTTATTGGGAATGGATTTCCTGACAACAGTGCAAATGTATAAGGAATTAGGTGTTAGGTGTGTAATAATGAGTCTAATTAGCTTGCAATAACATTGTTGTAGAATACATCACTGGCTCTCTCCTCTGCTTTGGAGCAGCTGGATACCTGCAAGATGAATGTCTAGCTGTTATTTATTGATTACCGCTCTGCATTCAACATCATCATCTCCTCACCAGTAATAACCAAGGTTTGAAACCTAGGCCTCCGTCCTTTTCTCTGCAACCAGATCCTTCCTGAATGCATGACTACAGTCAGTGTGAATCAATAATAACATCTGCTCCTCATTGTCTATCAACTCAAGCACTTCCGAAGGATGTATGCTAACCCACTACTCTACTCTCAACACCTGCGACCGTATGGCTAAGCACAGCTCAAAAAACGAATTATAAACTTGTTGATGCTACCACTGCTGTTGGTAGAATATCAGATGGTAATGAGGTGGCATGCAGGAGTGAGATAAATAGATAAATAGGATAGTTAAGTGGTGTTGCAAAAACAACTTCACACTCAACATCAGCAAGACCAAACTGACTGCACTTCAGAAAGGGAGAACACCATCATTCCTCATTGAGGGGTCAATGCTGGAAATAGTAAACTGTTGCAGCATCCCAGGCATCAACGCCTTGGTCCCAGCCCATTGATGGAATGCGACACACCAACTGCTGTGCTTCATTTGGTGTTTGTAAATTCTTACAGATTTCTAAAGATGCATGGTGAAAGGCGTTCTGACTGGCTGCATCATAACAAGGTGTGGAGCCTTCAATACACAAGATCAGAAAAACCAATGGAAACTATAATCAGTGAAATGGGTCAATATCAGCTTGTATTCCATACGGCAGATTCTCACCGCAAGGCTCAGTCACGCTGCCTTTGTCTCCCAGAATTCACTCAGAGACTGCAGAGTGCTGAAGCACTCAAATAATCTCCAAGCTGCAAAACACAGTCTCCCGCAACTCCAGAATCACATTCAAGATGAGAAACAAATGTAAGGAACATAAAAGAAGTGAAAAAGATGGTTTCACGATCTATCCAGAAGATGTCAATCAAAGGAGTATTGTATGCAGGCGCCATCTTCACAGAAAGTCTTGGGCTAAAGTGGCTAGACCTCTGCTCAGTCAGATTCTCTGTGTACCCAAGGACTGCTGTCGATCTGAAAAACTGCCAGCTTGTGGATGTCAAGGGTTTTCAGTCATAACCCTGCTTCCCCCAGTAAGTTCCCCACAACAACTCTGTCAAACGCACGCACCACGGCATCTGAGTTTACTAGACTGCTGGGTGAATTCCCAAACCTCACCAACCCACATTCTCCTCTCTAATCAGAAAACATGGGGCAGCACATTCCCAGTCCATGCCCGCACACAGACTGGACCCAGACAAGATGGCAACTGTGAAGGCTGAGCTGTGAAGGCTGAGCTCCCAAAGGCCTGTTTGGCCTTTTTGAGTTCCTGTGTATGCAGTTTGGATTGAAAGATGCAACACAAGCTTTCTAATGGCCTGGATTTTCAAAGGCTTGGACTTTTCTTCTGTTAACCTGGATGCCATGCTTGTCACCAGTGTGTCCAAATCCAAAAATGTTTCTCATCTCTGCACACTTTTCGAGTGCTTAAGCCAACACGGGTTGATTATTAACCCTGCTAAATGCTGGTTTGGGTTGTCAGCCTTTGACTTGCTCAGCCATCACATCTCCACAGAAGGTGCAAAATCTCTTACATAAAAAGTAGTTGCTATTATGGATTTCCCACCGCCCTACACTACAAAAACAAAAGCACTTTTTAGGAAATGTCAAGTTCTATCTCTGCGAACTGCTGGACTTATACTCCCCCTGTATACTGTGCTTAAAGGCAATATCCCTAATCACTTGTTTGACTGGTGAGCAGACATGACCAGAGCATTTGATGATACCAAGTGAGCTCTTTTCTATGTGACCTTACTACTGCACCCATAGCCATTACTACCGACGCCTCAGACTATGCTGTGGGTGCTGTATACAGTTACTCTGAGGCACGTGGCAGCCACTTAGCTTCCTCAGCCAGCAGCTCTGTCCCCCTGAAAGGAAGTACAGCACGTTTGACCGTGAGCTTCTCGGTCTCTATCTGGCTGTCCGCCACTTTCTTCCGGAGGGTCACCATTTCACAGCGTTCGCTGACCACAAATCCCCTCTTGCATGCAATGGCCAGAATATCAGACTGTTGGTCTGCATGACAGCAAGACAGCCCGGCCTACGTATCACAGTTTACAACCGATGTACAATATTTCTAGGGGAAAAGTAATGTTGTGGCTGATTGCCTCTCACGGCCAGCCATACTCATAGGGATCAATTATGCTGCTATGGCAACCAATCAAGCTACTGACCCAGAGGTCCAGGCTTCTGAACAGCAGTCACAGGCCTGCCGTTGGCTGACGTTAAGTTCAGGGAAGCTGGGGTTTCTCTCCTGTGCAACATCTCAAGTGGTTGCCCTCATTTCATCGTGCACGCAAACCGGAGACAGACTGTTTTCAACTCCACGTATCTGGGCCAGAAGGCCACACAGAAACTGGTTGCACCAAAGTTTGTTTGGCATGGCCTTAGAAAGGATGGACTGCAGTCTGTGTGTGGAATACCAGCTGGCAAAAACTAACCATCATGTTCAGGCACCATTGGCACCTTTTGATGTCCCTGAGTTACAGTTTGACCATGTGGATGTAGAACCTATTGGTCCTCTTTCCTCCCTCCCGCAGTTTCATGCACCTTGTTACCATGGTGGACCATACCACCACGTGGCCAGAGGTCATCCCTCTAGCATTGCAGAGCAGCGAGCAAAACCAGCTCAATGCTCATCTCTGATCCCAACACCCGGCATTTAGATTGTCCAAACGTTGGGTCATTCCCACACTAGGACCCGGGCCCAGTTGCTTCAATAGACTCGGCACCTGGACTCTGCTGTGATTGTGGTGTGTCCTCTGAATGCTCGGCTTTATGTACTTACTGATCGGCTGGGGACACACGTCCATCAGCACTGCACTGATGATGCCTCATTGCATGGTGACCAAACGTTTGCAAGTAAATTGCCAAGATTGGAGAACAGCTCAACCCAACCATCAGCCACCCAAGCTATACATCTTCCAAAGATGCAATTTTGCCCAACACCGTGGTAACCTGTGGTCGTTTGAGTGACTGTCACCTTCCTGTCAGCTTGAACCTGTCTGGCCACTTCCTTTGACCTCTCTCATTAACAAGACATTTTCACCCACAGAACTGTCACTCACTAGATTTTTTTTTTGTTTTTTCACACCATTCTCTGGAAACTCTAGAGAATGGTGAGCATGAAAATCCCAGGAGATCAGCAGTTTCTGGGACACTCAAACCAACCCGCCTGGCACCAACAATCTTTCTACGATCAAAGTGGCTTAGACCTAATTTCTTCCCCATTCTGATGTCCATTCTCAACAACAGCTGAACCTCTTGACTACATCTGCATGCTTCTCTGCATTGACTTGCTGGCACATGATTGGCTGATTAGCTATTGGCACTAACAATGTACTTAATAAAGTAGCCACTGAGCGTATGTTCCCATAATTTATAAACGCATGAGCCAGGGTAATAAAATGATAACTGGATTGATTTCTTTAATGAGTCCTTCTTCCTGGTGGTCAATAAATCCCTTGGAAATATTGCAGCCACCACTTTCTATGGCTCCTCGTAAAGGCTCTGTAAATTTCTATGTTAACAAACTAATGCTAATTATTAATACTTTGCAGTAATTGCTCTTGTTTTCATTCAAAATGCAAACAGGATTATCCACATTAGAAAAACAGCAGCCACTGTGTATGCATGAGAGCTGTTTTATTAAAGTCTGTGTGGTAATCAGCCGAAAAGGAAAAGCTAATTAATGTGTCTTCTTCCACACACTGTCAAAGAACAAAACGCTAAGTGGTCCTTTGCGTAATTACTTAGCAAAGTGTGTCATAAACAAGTTAAAGTTAACAACTTTAACCTTTTCAACACTTATTTGCATATATAGAATTCAGCTTAGACATCCATTTATTCAAATTGCGTCCAGTACTTATCTTCAGAAATTTTATTTGCAAAGTTGTGTTCCTTTCACTTTAATGTCCCTATCAGCAGGCTGGCTGCAATGAGAATAAACTTGACATGGGATGGTAGTTCAGTTCTGGGCCGTGGGGCTTAGAAATGAAGTACAGAGGTCAAACAGTAGCTGCCATCATCTGGATTGTTGCAGAACTGAAATACTTGACTATCTCAGTGAGGGAGTTTCCCTTGATTAGATTTTTTCTTGAGTAGGTGCAGCTTCGAGCGCAGATTAAATGTATGTTCGGGTAGCTAACGTGGAGAATGTGGTAGTAGCAGATCACAGATGGGACCCCTTGGGAATGATTACTAGCTGGCCACAGATGCAGATTCCAGTTCCGGTTCCAATTCCATTTTAGATGCAGATCCAGATTCAGATTTATTTATCACATGCACATCAAAGCATACCGTGAAACATGCCATTTTTATGAACAACCAACACACTGAAGGATGTGCTGGGGGCAGCCGAAAAATGTCTCTATACATTCTGGTGCCAAAACAGCATGCCCACAGCGTTCAGTAGAACAAAACAAGCAGCAGCAACATGTGGTGAACTACATATACCTGTCTGGACACCCCCCCCCCCCCCCCCCACTGACTGCTCCTGTGGCTCCTCCCACGGACCCCGGTATAAAGGCGATTGGAGGCACAGCCCCGGCCTCAGTCTCCAGGATGTTGTGTGGTGGTCACTTGCTGCTTGTTCTTTCTTCCAGCCAATAAAAGCCTATATCTCACCTCACATCTCCGAGAGTTATTGATGGTGCATCACAACAACAACCAAAGCAAGCCCCTTCACTCTCGACCCCCAAAACACTTCATTACAGTTTCTGCCCACTCTCTTGCCTGTCCTGATGATGGGTCCCAGCCTGAAATATCAATTGTTCATTTCCTTCTGCAGATGCTGCCCTACCTATTGATTTCTATTCACATTTTGTCAGTGTTGAGGCAGGATGAAAGAGAAATGGAGGGGAGCGTAAGATATATCATGGATAGGTTAAAAGGTTGTCATAACACTGTGAGCCAAAGGGCTTGTACTGTGTTGTAATGGTCTACATTTTATGTACAGAATCAGAATGCTGATTCTCGGACATAACAAATAGTGGCTATTTAGCCTATCCAGTTGAAAGTGTCTCTCTCAAAGAGCAAGCAACTCCCTACTCCTACCACATTGCTTTTTTTTGTACCCTAAAATGGTCTGCTACAATACCATCACTATACTAATGTACACTCAAGGAATTTCTCAGCTGTGTGTTTTTTAACAGCTTTGGAATATGTGAGGGCAATTTTCTAACTTACCGAATAAACATTCAACCAATTACTTTATAATCACTTTCTTTAAATTTTTTACAAAAGGTGCTTAAAATTTTATAAAGAGAAACCCTTGATAAAATCCAAACCAATTCTGATGAGAACAAGTTGGTTGATATCAGCACTGAGACTTTATTTCAAATGCCTGGAAAGTAATCAGAAGAAGAAAGTGATTTTATCAACAATAATCTTGCAAGCAATCTTCAGAGGCCATTTGTAAAGTACTAGAATCTTGAACTGATTTTTGTTTCTTTGGGAGTGCAATGGTTTTCTATCCCACTGAGCCAGGTTACCCAACACAACAACTGGCACATTTTTTTTTGCAGCTCTTTCTTCATTAGTGATGATAGGATAACAGAAAATATGGTTTGATATTGTGTTGTTAATGGTTCAATAACTGTTATCTCACCTTGCAGACTGCATTGTTTCTAACAAGCTTCTGTTTCTATGTTTAAAAAACCATCTATAGAATAGATTTTCATCATCCCAACAATCGATGAAGGAAACATGGAGATAAAATGATCTCTTTTTTTCATGCTTCTTGTTATCTTGACTTATAAACACAAGATAAGAAAGAAAGATAAATTTAAACTAAACAGAATGGTACTTGGCATATTAAACTGGTCATGTTCTTTTTCACTTGCTTCAGATTTTCCTTTTATCATCCCAAACCTTTGACTTAAAAGTGATGAAGCATGTTTTGATGGCTGTGGATAGAAGCATATTTTTGTTCAGAGTCATAGAAGCGCACAGTAGAGAAGCAGCCCCTTTGGCCCACCTAGTTCATGCCAAACTGCCTACTCCCATCAACCTGCACTGGGACAACAGCCCTCCATACACCCACCATTCATGTTCCTATCCAAACACTCTTAAACATTGAAATCGAGTTTGCATGCACCACTTGTGCTGGCAGCTCCTTCCACACTCACATGACACTCTTGAATGAAGAAGTTTCCCCTCATGTTTCCCATAAACTTTTCAGCTTTCACCCTTAACCCATGACCTCTGATTGTAGTCCTATCCAGCCTCAGTGGAAAAAGTCTGCTTGCATTTACCCTATCTATACACTTCATAATTATGTATACCTCTATCAAATCTCCTCTCAATCTTCTAGCTTCTGAAGAACACAGTCCTAACCTATTCAATCTTTCCTTATAACTCAGGTCCTTCAAACCCAGCAACATCCTTGTAACTTTTCTCTGCACATCTTTCCCCAAGGTAGGTGACTAAAACTGGACACAATCCTCCAGAACAGGGCTCACAAAATCTTATACAGCTTCAACATAACATCATATCTCCTGCACTCAGTATATTGATTTATGTGCCAAAAGCTTTCTTTATGCCCCTGTATACCTGGGATGCCATTTGATTTAAATCCACAAGCTTAATTGTGCTTCATTTTTTAAATGTGCATGAGTGCACGTGAATTAATAGCAGGAATAGGACCCTCACACCTTTCAATCTTCTCCACTATTGAATAAAACCATGGCTGATTTAATAGACACAAGAATTCTGCATATGTTGGAAATCCAGAGTGACACACACAAAATACTGGAGAAACTTAGCAAGGCGGGTAATATTTAGGGAAAGGTATAAAGAGTTGATCTCTTGGACCGAGACCTTTCATCAGGACTGATCTAATTGTAAATTCAAATCTGAATTCTTGACTGTAAAGGGTTGGGTTGATCAGACTCAAACCAATTTCAGTGTCCAGGAGGTATGTACAAGCACAACAAAGTAACTTAAGATTAATTTAATTTCATAAAACAGAAAGCACAAATAAGCCATACAAAATACTACGTAGTAAGCTACAACGATTTCAGGGCTTCTTAATCCTGATTGTTGCTGTCGTCAGGGGAGCTCCAAATTCTGACTCATTTGTGAAGCCACCTCTTGTTTGTAGTCACCAATTACTATTTCCTGCCCTCAATAGGGGTTTTGTGGATAGTCTGGAGGGTTGTCAGGGGTTTCAACAGGACATCAATAGGAGGCAGAACTGGGCTGAGAAGTGGCAGATGGAGCTCAACCAAGATAAGTGTGAAGTGGTACATTTTGAAAGGTCAAATTTGAAGGTTGAATATTGTTACATACTCACAGTTTGAACACGGGACAGTGGTTTGATGTAATGGTCTTGTGAGTGGGATGATGTAATTGTCTCATGACTGTGGAGTGATGGCATATTCCAAATGGTATTTAAACCAAACCCGTGATCTATGACGCAGTTCTCATTTTTATTTTTGTGCAATGTTGTTGTTGTCGGTCAGAGGTATGGAGGCTCCACTGGTTTTGTTTGTTGCACGTTTATTTTTCTCTTACAGTCCAGTATCGGAGAATGCAGGCATTACCAGAGTTATCCGAGTTCAAAGGATTGGATAAAGTTAATGTCATTCAGCGTCTTGGGAATGATAGACATTTTTTTTACTTTGTTCAGGAATTGTGGCATGCAAATTTGAGTTGAGCCCCTGCAAAGTCGGGAAGGTTTGTGCAGTGACCTCCCTCCAGTAAAATCATCAGTTCCTTTTTATTTCCTTGTGATTTCTTCAAACAAGGCACCTCTCTGCTGTGGAATCGGCAGATTGTCGTTACTTCAAAGGAGTCGTTTGTTTCGGGGAAGTCTCTCCTTACTGACCGTATAAGTCACATGGACTTTTGAATTTATCCCTTTTAAGTCTGTGCTTGGATGAAAACTTATTACAAACAATTTCTAAGTTTGAATGTTTATGCCACCTAATTGTTAACTTCTGGTTAAGTTAGTCATTTGTTTACTTTTCTAAGTTTTGAGCAGAGGTTAATAAATCTTGGGATTTGTTTTAAACCTTGTATCAGTTTCATATTCATTGAGGCTGCATTCATAACAATATACAGTAGTATTAAATGTAAGACTCTTGGCAGTGTGGAGGATCAGAGAGATATTGGATTCCACGTTGATAGGACACACAAAGCTGCTGCTCAGGTTGACAGTGTTGTTAAGAAGGTGAATGGTATATTGGCATTCATCAACCTTAGGATAGCTTTCAAGAGCCATGAGGTAATGTTACAGCTATATAAGACCCCACTTGGAGTACTGTGCTCAGTTCTGGTCACCTCACTACAGGAAGGATGTGGATGCTACAGAAAGGGTGCAGAGGAGATTTACAAGGATGTTGCATGGATTGGAGAGCATGCCTTATGAGAATAGATTGAGTGAACTCGGCCTTTTCTCCTTGGAGCGACGGAGGATGAGAGGTGACCTGATAGAGGTATATAAGATGATGAGAGGCATTGATCGTGTGGAGAGTCAGAGGATCTTTCCCAGGGCTGAAATGGCTAACTTGAGGAGGTATAGTTTTAAGGTGCTTAGAAGTAGGTACAGAGGGCTAAGTTTTTCATGCAGAGAGTGGTAGGTGCATGGAATGCACTGCTGGAGGTAGAGGCAGATACAATAGGGTCTTTTAAGAGTCTCTTTGATAGGTACATGGAGCTCAGAAAAATAGAAGGCTATGCAGTAGGGAAACTCTAGACAGTTTCTAGAGTAGGTTACATGGTCGGCACAACATTGTGGGCCGAAGGGCCTGTAATGTGGTGTAGATCTCTATGTTCAATGTTCTATGTTCAAATGAAGTCCACCAAAACCAGCGAAAGGCATCTTAATAAATACAATTTTTACAAGTGTAGAGCCACGAGGCAGACAAACTCTTCGATCTTTTGTTCTCATGCTGTTAACCCAGCCAAGTTTCTTTCATTCAAGCAACATGTACGTTCCTTAACACTGTGTTCAGCATAGGCACATAAATTAATTAGACACTTTAATCGTCACTCCCAGTTATACGGGCAGCACTCAACATTCCTTTGGACTTACAAACGAATATTAATATTATATAAGCGACCAACCCAAATCCAAAAAAGAATTCATCTAGCTAACTTTATAGACATCACATTTCAATGGTGCCTGAGACTAAGGATCTATCAATACAGCTCTCAAAGTGACCAGCAGACATCTCATCATTAACAGACCTTGTACAAACATTCTGCAAGCATTCTACAGCATTAACAGACCCCACATCTAGGAGTTCAGAAAGAGTTAAATTGTCATTTCACCCTGCAGACATTCACCCAATGTTTTACAAAATTTAATATAACACCTGACTGCCCCTGTTAAACTTAGACCTCCTTGCATAGCAAGGATTTATCTACCTCTAACTTAAAAAGTTTTTGAATGCATAGCTTCCATTGTTATATATGGAGAGATTTTTGGATGATCTCAACAATTCGTGAGAAAAGAAAGAGCTTAGGAGGAGACAATGGCACCTAACGGTGACTCCTTTGCTTGCACCTTTGGAAACAGTTCTATTTCCATCATTAATATCTCTATTTTTCCCTTTCAGGGTTCTTTTGAAGACCCTGACATGGAGTTACACATTGACTTTGGTTCTTTGCAGGAATGGGACTCGCTCTCGGGGTTTCACAACTGGCCATTATTTGACATGCCTAGGACGTGGTCTGAGAGCTCAGCTTGCCTTTGGAGGCCCAAGATCTCATGGCTCTGGAAATGGACAGATCAAAGGTCGATGTCCCGGGCAGGAGATCAGTGTGTTGTGGGGGTCAGAACTGAGATCTTTGGGCACAGAGCTTGGAAAAAGCGACATAACAGACTTTCAACATTGTAAACCAGTGAGTTGTTTGTCTCCCCTCTCAAAGTGAAACGGAAACATTTCTTTCTCCCTTATTAGGGAGAGAGTGAACTTCTGGTATGTCGAATATGGGGTGAATGAGTAGTCTTTGGGGTACTGCAAGTCTGTGTCTTTGCTGATGCTTTGCTGCACACTTGAGTGCTCGGTGGGGGGTGCCGATGCTTTTTCTTGCTGGTGGGGGAAGGGGGCATTGTTGCTTGCTGTCACTTATGAGTGGGAGAGGGGAAGCTGGGGAGGACTTTTGAGTTCTAAAATCTAACTGTCATTCATTCTTTGGGGGCACTCCTCTCTTTTCATGGATGGTTGCGAAGTAAAAGCATTTCAGGATGTATATTGTATACCTTTCTCTGCCATTAAATGTACCTTTCAAATGTCTGCAACCTCCAGAAGATAGAAACCTAACCTGTCCTGTCTTTCCTTATAAAGCATTCTACCCATTTGCCTAATAAACCATTTTTGAAATGCTTTAAGTTCAAAATCATTGTCATCTTTCTGTATGTATATATAACCAAACAAAACAATGTTTCTCTGGACCACAGAGTATCCACAAAACAATTATTACACACAACACATAAAAAAAAAGTTACCACAAATAAAATATAATTCAAAGTGTGTGTAGTGTGCTGTACAGGAAAACAGTAAACAACTTCCACTGTGATTTCATTCTTCCTTAAATAAGAAGACTCGTACATTACATAATATTTTGTTTGTTCCCTTCATTCCTTTTGTACTTGCATACTAAGTGTTCCTGAATTGTGTTCTGTAATATTTGCCTAGTAAAAGCCTTTATATAGTTATGCTTTACATGTAAGTAAGTTGTGGAACTATTTTTCAGAAGTTACATTGATTAGAGTCATAGAGTCCATATAAAACTACAGCACCGAAACAGGCTCTTTGAACCATCTAGTTCATGCTGAGCCTTTTAAGCTGCCTACTCCCGTTGACCTGCACCAGGACCATAGTTGTCTGTATCCCTTCCATCCATGTACTTATCCATATTTTTCTGAAACATTGAAATCGAGCTTGTATGCTCAACTTGTGCTGGAAGCTCATTCTGCACATGCACGAACCTCTGAGTGAAGAAGTTTCCCCTCATTGTTCCCCTTAAGCTTCTCACCTTTCACCTTTAACCCATGACCTCTAGTTGTATTCTCACCCAACCTCAGCAGAAAATCCAGTAGAATGTCCTGGTTCTTTAGAGTCAATTTAGATTCTCTGCACTTTATTACGATTTGTAATTTTAAAGCACCTCATGATATATTTTAAAAAGCCATAATTTCTGATTAGCTTAATCAACTTACAATCATCAATGACACCTCTGCAGCAGTTTGTAACATTTCCCCCATAGGGTTTTGCAGAACTCCGATATGGAACGTAGGGTGTCACAGCTAACATGATGCTCTGCAGCTAAGTGTGTCGGAGCTGGGAGTTCAATTCTGGCATCCTCTCTAACAGAGTTTGTACGTTCTTCCCTTGTGCATGTGGGTTTCCTCCACATGCTCCGGTTTCCTCCAACAGCCTAAAGATGTGCCGGTTAGTAGGTTATTTGGTCATCATCAATTCCCCTACGTTTAGGCTGATGTTAAATAGGCAGGTGGCTGGGCACTGCAGCTTAGTAAACTGGAAGGGCCTGTTCTGTGCTATATCTGTGTCTATAAAACCTTGGTGCAAGAGGATGAAGAGAAGAGGTATCCCTGAGAAGTTTTTCAGAGAGCACTGAAAGACATTGTTGAGGATCAAAACCTATGCTGGGTGATGCAATGCCATACAATAATGCCATTTGGAAAGAGGTGAAATCATCGGACAAAGTCAGCATGGATTTGTGAAAGGAAAATCATGTCTGACGAATCTCATAGAATTTTTTGAAGATGCAACTAGTAGAGTGGATAAGGGAGAGCCAGTGGATGTGGTATATTTAGATTTTCAAAAGGCTTTTGACAAGGTCCCACACAGGAGATTAGTGTGCAAACTTAAAGCACACAGGATTGGGGGTATGGTATTGATGTGGATAGAGAATTGGTTGGCAGACAGGAAGCAAAGAGTGGGAGTAAACAGGACCTTTTCAGAATGGCAGGCAGTGACTAGTGGGGTACCGCAAGGCTCAGTGCTGGGACCCCAGTTGTTTACAATATATATTAATGATTTAGACGAGGGAATTAAATGCAGCATCTCCAAGTTTGCGGATGACACGAGGCTGGGCGGAGGTGTTAGCTGTGAGGAGGATGCTAAGAGGATGCAGGGTGACTTGGATAGGTTAGGTGAGTGAGCAAATTCATGTCAGATGCAATTTAATGTGGATAAATGTGAGGTTATCCGCTTTGGTTGCGAGAACAGGAAAACAGATTATTATCTGAACGGTGGTGAATTAGGAAAAGGGGAGATGCAACGAGACCTGGGTGTCATTGTACACCAGTCATTGAAGGTGGGCATGCAGGTACAGCAGGCGGTGAAAAAGGCAAATGGTATGTTGGCATTCATAGCAAAAGGATTTGAGTACAGGAGCAGGGAGGTTCTACTTGCAGTTGTACAAGGCCTTGGTGAGACCACACCTAGAATATTGTGTGCAGTTTTGGTCCCCTAATCTGAGGAAAGACATTCTTGCCATAGAGGGAGTACAGGGAAGGTTCACCAGATTGATTTCTGGGATGGCAGGACTTTCATATGAAGAAAGACTGGATCGACTAGGCTTATGCTCACTGGAATTTAGAAGATTGAGGGGGGGGCATCTTATTGAAACGTATAAAATTCTAAAGGGTTTGGACAGGCTAGATGCAGGAAGATTGTTTCCGATGTTGGGGAAGTCCAGAACGAGGGGTCACAGTTTAAGGATAAAGGGGAAGCCTTTTAGGATCGAGATGAGGAAAAACTTCTTCACACAGAGAGTGGTGAATCTGTGGAATTCTCTGCCACAGGAAACAGTTGAGGTTGGTTCATTGGCTATATTTAAGAGGAAGTTAGATATGGCCCTTGTGGCTAAAGGGATCAGGGGGTATGGAGGGAAAGCAGGTACAGGGTTCTGAGTTGGATGATCAGCCATGATCATACTGAATGGCGGTGCAGGCTCGAAGGGCCGAATGGCCAACTCCGGCACCTATTTTCCATGTTTCTAAGATACCCAATGACAGAGATGGAAGGAGACAATCAATGCTAGTGATCAGTAGGTGGGTTGATGTGCAGAGAGCCAGGTGGGCCAGAAGGGAATGTTCCACGCAGCATCTCGAAATAAATAAAATAAATACTTCTGCTGAATGTTGGTCCAAAGCTTTGAATTTGATAACATTGACTGGAAAGGTAATTGTAATTTATGACCTTTGGCATAAAGCCTAAATCTGCTCTGTGTTTTTCCAGTTTCTTTGGTCTGGATCCAGCAATGATTATTTGCATATCTATTGCTTTTGGCTAGAAAGTAATATATCTCTTTAAGAATAATATTGAAGGTTCAATTCATCTTCTTCTGATATATTTACAAAAACTCAATTTGCTCATAATAGATTGTTTAGCTTAAATTCATTAGATTGCCTAATAATTGCAACTAATTGTAATCAGTTCCTCATGAGTGGTATTAGAATTCCATCTGGCTAATCAACAGGAACAGAATTCTTCAACTTGCTCCCCTCGTACCTCTACTGTTCTGCCACAATTTATCAGGAGTACATTATGCAAAGTCCTGAATTACATGTGTAACTGATAAAATTGATGATGCTGCTCTGGCAAAGCTTTTGTATCCATCTGTTATATTTTACCCTTTTAACCAGTGCTTCTAAAAATAGCAAGGTAATCATTTTTCATGATGGCTATCTCAGATTCATTTTGAAGTCTTTAGGAAAGCAACACAAGCAATCCAAAGCATTCAGAATATTTCAAGGCTTGAGTTCTATATTCTCGGTGGTTTACAAACAACGTGCGATGAATACTTTATGATGGGTTTACTCTCGGAGTTTTATTACTTATAGAGATATGGTGCAGAGCTGGCTCTTCCAGTCTATGAGCTGCGTCGCCCAGCAAACACCCTATTTAACACTAGCCTAATTACGGGACTATTTACAATAACCAATTAACCTACCAAATGGTTCGCCTTTGGACTGTGGGAGAAAACCAGAGCCCCCTGGATGAAACCCACATGGATACAGGGTGAATATACAAACTCCTTACAGGCAGGAATTGACTATTTGTTGCCGGTACTGTAAAGCGTTTTGCTAACCACTACACTACAATGCCACCTTTCCACAAGTGTCATCGAACATAGAACATGTAATATTACATCACAGAATCAGAATCAGGTTTAATATCACGGGCATATGTTGTGAAATTTGTTAACTTTACAGCAGCAGTACATTGCAATACATGATAAATAAATATGCAGAAAAAATTATTTACACTAGGTGTGTGTGTGTGTGTGTATATATATATATATATATATATATATATATATATATAACTATATATACACACACACTTAGTGTAATTCATTTTATATATATATATACCTATTAAATAGTTAAGTTAAAATAAGTAATGCAAAAAAGAAACAGAAATATAGAAGTAGTGAGGTATTGTTCATGGTTAAATGTACATTTAGGAATCCGATGGCAGAGGGGAAGAAGCTGTTCCTGAATCACTGAGGGTATGTCTTAGACTTCTGTACTTCCTACCTGATGGTATCAATGAGAAGAGGGCACATCCTGGTGGTGGGGGTCCTTAATGATGGATGTCGCCTTTTTACAGCTTTTCGGCCCCTGATGTTGTTCTGACTAGTCAACCTACTCTAAGATCAATCTAGCCCTTCCTCTCCTCATAGCCCTCCATTTTTCTATCATCCTTCTGCCGATCAAAGAGTTTCATAAATATCTCTAATGTATCTGCCTCAACCCATGCACCACCACTCCCTGTGTAAAGAACTTACCACTTACATCTCCAAAACCTTTCTCCAATCAGCGTGATATTATGCGTCCTAGTATTAGCCAATTCTCCCTGTGAAAAAAATCTGTGGTTAATCTATGTGTCTAAGTGTCTTATCATCTTATACACCTCTATCCTGCTTCACTTCAAAGAAAAATACCCTAATTTACCCCATCTTCATAATCCAGGCAGCATCCTGGTAAGTCTCTGCACCTTCTCTATCCCTTCACATCCTTCCTATAAAGAGATAACTTCCTGGAACTGTGGGGTCAAAATAATTTCTTTTCTTCAGCAAGAGGTGGGAAATTTCTGTAATTCTCCACCTCAGAGGTCTTGGGAGACAAAAAATCACTGGAGGAATTTTTAAATGAGAAAATAATTTTGGTCTGTCACCAAAAGTTTCTTCAGATACACAAAATGTAAAAGAGACATGTGAGTGAATATCAGGCTGCTGGAAAACAATGCTGGAGAAGTGGTATAGAAAGTAGGTGATAAAATAGCAGAAAAACTGGGTAAGTATTTTTCTTCACTGTGAAAGACGAACAGACTAGCAGTATGGTGGAAATTCCAGGTGTCGTGAGTCATGGAGTGTGTGAAACTGCAGAGGGTTCAAAGGAAGTTCACGAAAATTATTTCAGGATTGAATGGCTTGTCATATGCGGAGCTCTGGGTCTGTATTCAACAGAATTCAAAAGAATGAAGAGTGATCTAATTGAAACCTCGCTTCAGAGCTTTCAGATCTTTCCGTTTCCCAAGAACTTTCTCCCTAGTAATGATAACTTCATACACTGTATCCCCTATAAATATTATTGCTAGCTCATTTTCGTATTCTGTCTTTATAGTTGCATTCTGTCGGTTTTTAAAAGCTTTTAATCGCCTATTGAGTCCAACTTTGAGCAGCTCTAAAAAGCCATCTTGTAGGCCCTATAGAAACTCCCCTCCTGGAATCAGGCACCAACCTCATTTTCCCAATCAACCTGCATATTGAAAGCCCAATGACTACTGTAACATTACCCTTTTGACCTTTATTTTCTATCTCGTATTGTCATTTGTAGACCACATCCCCACTATGGCTTATAGGTCTGTACACATTTCCCATCAGGGTCTTTTTACCCTTGCAGTCCCTTAGCTCTATCCACAATGGTTCAGCAATAATGCCCACAATATATCTCCACTTTCTAATGATTTGATTTCATTTTTCACCAACGCCGCCCCCTCTGACTTCCTGCCTGTCCCTTCGATATAATACATATCTTTTGACATTAAGCTCCCAGTTATTGTCTTCTTTCAGCTATAATTCAATGATTCCTACAGCACCATACCTGCCAATTTGCAACTGTTCTAACGTTCTAGCTAAAAATTATACATTGTAATTATTTAAGACATTACAATTACTCCCAAACACACTGTGTTTACTTTAAGTTGGTGTAATTAGCTTTCTATCAAGCTGGTAAACCAACCTGAATTGAAGATATTCCTCACAGGAAATTTGGCCATAGTGGTCTTTGCTCTACTTTTCTGCAGACACATATATAGGAGTGCAGCATTTTAGGGAAGTTGAGTCATTATAAAATTGCATGCCTTTTCTTCCGAGAGCATTCCGACAGGTTGCATCCATGTCTGTCATGGAGGGGCTACTGCACAGGACTGAAAGGAGCTGCAGGAGGTTGTAATTCTAGTCAGCTCCATCTTGGGTACTAGCCTACAAAGTACCCAGGACATCTTTAGGGAGTGGTGTCTCAGAAAGGCAGCGTCTATTATTAAGGACCTCCACCACCCAGGGCATGCCCTTTTCTCACTGTTACCATCAGGTAGGAGATACAGAAGCCTGAGGACACACACTCAGTGATTCAGGAACAGCTTCTTCCCCTCTTCCATGCAATTCCTAAATGGACATTGAATCTTTGGACACTACCTCATGCTTTTTTTAATATACAGTATTTCTGTTTTTGCATTATTATTTTTATTTATTTATTAGGTTTTTTCCTCTGCTAGATTATGTATTGCATTAAACTGCTGCTGCTAAGTTAACAAATCTCACGTCACATGCTGGTGATATTAAACCTGATTCTAATCCGCACTCTAATAGCTTAGAGCGGAGAAACGTCTCTACCAACGGAGGTGTAAGGTGCTGCTTCCCGCTATGAGCCTGCAGGTCGCTATTGGGTAAGCACCTGCTTAGCCCCTCCCCCACGTGATCGAGAGAGAAGCCATGGGAGCAGGTGTTGGATGGTCATATGTGCAGCTGGTGTATATCATAAATCCTGCTTATGAGACCACTGATACGAGGCAAACAGTATCTGAATCGTTTTATGCGGTATATCAGTGATTTAGATGATGGAATAGATGGCTTTATTGCCAAGTTTTCAGATGACATGAAGATTGGTGGTGGGGCAGATAGTGTTGGGGAAACAGGTAGGTGCAGAAGGACTTAGACCAGATAGGAGAATGGACAAGAAAATGACAAATGAGCTATGATGTTGGAAAGTGCTCGGTCATGCACGTTGGTAGGAGAAATGGATGTGCAGACTATTTTATAAATGGGGAAAAATCCAAAAATCTGAGATGGAAAGGAACTTGGGAGTCCTTGTGCAGATCACCCGAAAGGTTAACCGGCAGGTTGAGTGGGTGGTGAGGAAGGCAAATGCCAGGTTAGCATTCATTTCAAGAAGTCTAGAATACAAAAGCAGGGCTGTGATGCTGGTGATTCATAAGGCACTGGTGAGGCCTCACCTTAAGTATTGTGAACAGTTTTGGGCTCCTTATCAAAGAAAAAATGTGTTCCCATTGGAGAGGGTCCAGAAGAGGTTCACAAGGATGATTCCAGGAATGAAAGGGTTATAAAACGAGGAACGATTGATTGCTCTGGGCCTGTACTCTTTGGAATTCAGAAGGATGGGCGGGACCTCATTAAAACCTTTTGAATGTTGAAAGGCCTAGACCGGGGGTCGGCAACCTGCGGCTCCCGAGCCATTTGTGGCTCTTTCACCTCTGTGCTGCGGCTCCCTGTGGCTTTGGGAAATAATTGGTCAGTATTTAATTAAAATGTATTTTATGTTAGTTTGTTAGCTTTTGAAATGTAATTCTAAATTTGAAGATTATGGTGATCTTGTACAATCTAAGTGTGGCTGGCACATCCGAAACGGCTCACAATTAGCCAGCATTCCGGCTAAGGGAGATAGCCTACGGGGGTTTGTGAGTACGCGTCTTTTGCAGCATCTGCGTCCATGGGGGCTGGGTTGAGGGAGGCTTAAAAGCAAGGCTGTTTAGTTCGTATAAAGCTATCTTTGACTGCAGTTTACTGACACCGCTACAACGTGTTTTTATCGCTGGCTGTCCAGACGGAAGGTGCTGAAACGCTTTGTCGCGTGTCTGGAAGAAGTGAAAACTTTCCTGGGCAGCAAAGGGCTCACCTTTCCTGAGCTGGAACAGCCAGAGTGGCTGGAAAAGCTACACTTCATGGTAGACATGACAGCGCACCTGAACACGCTGAACACAGCTCTTCAGGGGAAAGGACGCACAGCCCTGCACATGTTGGAGGATGTTTTGGCATTCGAGCGCAAGTTGACGTTGCTTGCCAGAGATTTACAGAAAGGCACTTTGTCTCACTTCCCCAATTTGAGAGAGTTCAAACAAGGTCACGACATGATAATTTCGGAGTATTTACATTCTGCAATCATCGCAATGCAAACATCGTTTGGGAAACGCTTCTG
The DNA here is from genome assembly GCF_030144855.1 of Hypanus sabinus. NCBI lineage: Eukaryota > Metazoa > Chordata > Chondrichthyes > Myliobatiformes > Dasyatidae > Hypanus > Hypanus sabinus. The sequence goes on from NC_082715.1 coordinate 6,675,713, forward strand.
TGAGTTCAGAGAGGAAAAAAACACATTATCCTTCCCGGTCACTCCCTTAAGCATCGATCCTTCCCTACTGAATACGACTGCATTGGCAGGTGTGAGTCAACCTGATCTTGAGATGGAACTGGCCGACATAGCCGACAAAGACATATGGGTGTCCAAGTTTAGACGCTTGACAGCAGACCTTGAAGATGTTGCCCGTCAGAAGGCCGTTCTTGCTCAGAAACACAAATGGAGTGATATTGAAAACCTTCCAAAACAGGACAAACTTGTGTTCGAAACATGGAATGCTATGCCCGACATTTATGTAAACATTAAAAAGTATGCGCTTTGAGTCCTGTCGATCTTTGGATTCACATATGTAAGTGAGCAGGTGTTCTCCAACATGAACTTTATTAAAAACAAACATCGTGCACGCCTCACAGATGACAGCTTGCGATCCTGTGTAAAGATGAAGGTGACGTCATACAGCCCTGATGTGCAGACGCTGTGCGCTGAGGTCCAGGAGCAGAAATCCCATTAACCAAGTATGATAAATATTTTAATTGCCTATTATTTTATGTATATTCATATTTTTTCATTGTTCAGTGAAATAGTCCTTTTATTTTTCAGGCTGACAGCTGGCTGACGTTATTTTTGGTTTGCTGCTGGCGGAAAATTTAAGTTCGGCGTTTTTCATAAATACAAGAAGGACTCAAATAGACATTGAGTATTTTACTTAAAAGTAACTTTCAACCCAACGTCTTTTTTTCGGAGTTCAAAATGTTTTTGTTGCATGCAGAAATGTAATTTCGTTTTCTCTGCAGGAGTTCATCAATTTCATAAATGCAACACATTATAGTTTGTTTATACATAGCATAAAGGCAAAAAAAACGTTGTATGCAGTGTTATTTCATTTTAAATGTCAAACGGGTTTTGCGGCTCCCAGTGTTTTCTTTTCTGTGGGAAACAGGTCCAAGTGGCTCTTTCAGTGGTAAAGGTTGCTGACCCCTGGCCTAGACAGACTTGACGTGGAATGGCTTTTCCCCATGGAGGGGGAGTCTAGCACAAGACAGCACAGCCTCAGGATAGAGGGGCATCTATTTAAAACAGAGATTCGGAGCAATTCCTTTATCCAGAGTGTGATAAATCTGTGGAATTTTTTTAGGACAGGCAGCTGCTGAGCCCAGGTCGTTGGGTGAATTTAAGGCAGAGATTGATAGGTTCTTGATTGGCCACAGCATCAAAAAGAGAAGGCCAGGGAATAGAACTGAAGAAGAGAAGAAAGGATCAGCCCTGAGTGAATGGCGAAACAGACTCAAAGTACCAAATAGCCTAATTCTACTCCTATGTCTTATGGTTTTATGGTCACCCATCTTGTAAAGACAATGCCCAGAAGAAGGCAATGGCAAACCAATTTTGCAGAAATATTTGTCAAGGACATCATGGAAAGACCATGATAGCCCATGTCCTAGGTCACGGCACATAGTGATGATGATGAATAGTCTTTTTGGTCAAGTATGGTGCAATGACAAGAACTGGCTAACACCTTCAGAAGGAAGAATAATTACATTATCTATTGACTTGTTTAGACAGTAATATTTTGGTAATTGACTGTTTAAGCTTTATTTGGAAAGCAACACCTGCCTTGTCAATCTTTCCAAATATCTGACAGTTACACATCTCCCTTGTGCTCACTCCAGCTTAATCACTTCCTTCAGATATTCTGACTGTCACACTGAAGGCATTGCTTGAGATCTGTTATTTCCTATGAGGTGTGGAATTAAGGTTCTATTGTATCTTTTAAGAAATATACTCAGTGGCCACTTTATTAGGAACAGGAGTGGAACCTGGTGTTGTCTCTGCTGCTGTAGCCCATTCATCTCAAGGTTCAAGGTGTCGTGCATTCAGAGATGCTCTTCTCACAGGAAGAGCCTTTTTTGTGGTCTTATGGTCTTCTGCACACCACTGTTGTAACAGTGCAACAGGTGGAGATTTGAGTTACCTTCCTGTCAGTTTGAACCATTGTCCTCTGACCTCCCTTATTAACAAGTAATTTTCACCTACAGAATTTTTACTTAATGGGGTTTTGTTTGGGTTTTTTTGCACCATTCTCCATAAACTCTGGGGACTGTTATACATGAAAATCCCAGGATCAGCAGTTTCTGAGATACTCAAACCACCCCATCTGGCACCAATAATAATTTAACACTCAAAGTCACTAAGATCACATTTCTTCCCTCATCTGATTCTTGGTCTGAACAACAACTGAACTCTTTACCATGTCTGCATGCTTTATGCATTGAGTTGCAGCCAAATGATTGGCTGATTAGATAGTTGCTTTAACCAGCAGGTGTACAGGTGTACCTAATAAAATGGCCACTGAGTATTAGTTCAGTTTTCCTGGTACTCTTCTCAATAACATTATAAAATTTAAAGCATACAAGGAAGTCATTATCCTTGTAAAGAGAAATCTTTTACTTATTCCTACATTAATTTGAAACACCAATGCCTTTGAATGGAAAATCCTACAAAAGGTAACAGATTCAGCTAATTACATCATATGTAAATCCTTCCGAATCATTGAGCACATTGACATGAAACACTGTCATAGGAAAACAGCATCTATCATCGGAGATTGCCACCATCCAGGGCACACCTTTTCTTGCAGGTAGAAGGTACAAGAGCCCCTGGACTCGCACCACCAGTTTCAGGAACAGTTAATACCTCCCAGCCATCAGGCTCTTGAACAAAAGGGGATAACTATATTCACTTGACCCATCAATGAGATGTTCTCACAACCAATGATCTCACTTTAAGGACTCTTTATCTCATTATCTCACGCTCTTGCTATTTATGTACATTTGCATTTGCACAGTTTGCTGTCTTCTGCACTCTGGTTGATCTTCCATTGTCCTATAGAGTTGCTGAGTATGCCCACAGGGAAATGAATCTCAGGGTGGTATATGGTGACATAGAAATACTTCGAACTTTGTACATTACCAGTTTTATTTCACACACTTTAGGGTTACAGCTCTTTAAGTGCTTATTCACATACATTTAAAAGTGATGAGTCTTACTGTCTCGAAGCAGTGTCTTCCAGATGCTCGCTAATCTTCTGGTGATGAATGCTCTCCTCAGTTCTCCTCTAATCTTTCCATCAGTTAACTTAAATTTAGTTTACCCAAGTGATTAACCCCTCTGTTCATCTCATTTAGGTCTCTCATAATTTTTATATACAGCAATTAAAATGTCAGCTAAAAAAGAACAATAGAAGCTTAGCCAAAGTCTCCACATATCTAAAACCCATCAACTTCTCTCGTGTGCTAATTACACATGGTACTCTAGCTGTAGCCTGATTAATGTTTATCATCACCCTAGCACCAGTACTGCTAACTTTCAGAATACTGTCTGTAAACTCCTTTTGGGGTAGCATAGTAGCACATTGATTTACAAAACCATTGACCCAGGTTCAATTTATGCTGCTGCGTCTACGGAGTTTGTTCATTCTCTCCGTGACCACGTGGGGCTCCTCCAGGTGATCTGGTTTTGTCCCACAGTCCAAAGACATACCGGTTGGTGATTGAATTGGTCATTGTAAGCTGTCCCCTGATCACACGAGGTTAAATAGGTGGGTTGCTGGGCGGTCGGCTCGAATGGCTGGGAGGGCCTGTTCCGCACCGTATCTCAATAAATTAACTAAGTTAATGAACACAAGTGATTCTGAAAATGCTGAAAATCTAGACCAAAACACACAACAAAATGCTGGAGGAACTCAGCAGGTCAGGCAGCATCTGTGGAGGGGAATAAATAGTTGATGTTTTGGGCCAAGACCCTTTATCAGGACTGGGAAAGAAAGGGGTCAGAAACCAGAAAAAAGAGTTTGGGGGAGGGAAAGCAGCACAATTTGGCAGCTAATAGGTGAGACCAGGTGAGGGAGAAGATAGGTGGATGAGGAAGAGGAATGAAGTGAGAAACTGGGAGGTAATAGGTGGGAGAGGTAAAAAGGCTGAAGAAGGAGGAATCTGATAAGAGAGACGAGTGGACCATGGGAGAAAGAGAAGGACGAGAACCAGAGAAGGGTAATGGGCAGGGGAGAAGACAAGAGGTGGGAGGGGAGCCAGAATGGGGAATGGATATGGAGAGGAGGACAAGTGGGGAGAAATTATGAGTATGTTGGAACTGGTTCTGGCTGAGGAAAATGTTTTGGGGAAATTGAGCTACCTTCTTCTGTGGAAGAAGTCTGCAGGATCCAGCTTAATGTGTTATCTCAGGGCCCACACCTTATACAAAGTAACAGAAGGTGGTGGATCTGTGGAATTATTTGCCAAGGACAGCTGTGGAGGTCCAGTCAATGGGTATACTTAATGCAGGATGTCAAATGTTACAGAGAGAAAGCAAGTGGATTGGTTTAAGAGGAATAATAAATTAGCCATGATGGAATGGATTGCAGGCTCAATGGGCTGAATTGGCTAATTCTGCTCGTATATATTATGGTCTAAGTTCAATTATATGAAAGACACTATTTAAATTAAATTCTTTTTTTTTCATTTTCCAGAATAAATTAGCATATTATTAATCAGTTTTGAATATATTCAATGATCATACTATCCAATCTAAGTGATATGATAAACTGAATTATAGTATTTACTTTTAATTAATTTTTAAATTTGCACTTAGAACTGCAAATAATTCCCTTATTGTGCTTTGCAGTCTATCACGTGACACTATTATTCTTTAACAATAATGTCATAATGACCTCTAAATCATAAGATCATGTCATTATTGTATTGCCCTGAACTGTCATTACCATCTTTTAATTTGACTGCCCGTTGCATTCATTGTAATGTGTTTTATAGATGGTAGAAACGAAGCATATGGATATAATTTAATACAAAACTTCAGAAGATGTTCAATAATCACTCAGACTCTGCATTTATGGCCTTTGATACCATCTGAAGCTCTTGATTAAATTGAAAGCTTATTACTTGCTTGGCGTCATCTATAATTTCCTTTCTGCTCTTTGTGTGGAAAATCATAACTCTAAATAAAGTCACTTTTTACTCAGCATGACAACAAACTGACAGGGTGACAGGCTGGGAGATGACCACTTGGACAGCAAGCTCTTTCCTGTTTACATTCATTTTGAATTGTGTTTTATTACCTGACATATGTGGTAATATTTTTATGTACTGTGTGTGATATATGCTTTGTGGGTAGACCATGGTCCAGATGAACAATGGTATATTTGGTTGTACACTGCTGTGCGAAAGCCTCATGTACAATGTATATTGAAGCTGTCTAGGACCTTTGCACAGTACTGTAGTGATTTTATGTATTGCACTGTACTGGAACTGCACAGGAATGATGATAAACCAGATTCTGATATGAGTCTCTATTGTGGACTGAGAGTGGGAAGGGGGCAGGGAGAGGGGAATCATGGTTGGGAAAAGGGGAAAGGGAATGAGGAGGGAACAGGAAGCACCAGAGACATTCTGTAATAATCCTATCATCTTGCCTGGTGTCTTGGGACTGGTGTGTCTGCACCCGTGACCCCCACCCCCCACTCCCCACTCCCCTAGCACTCCTCTCCCAGCTGTCTCACATCCTCCTGTGGCACTCTACCCTCACCGTACTTTGCTCCCGCCAGATTTTCAAACTCACTGTGTTTTCCACTGTGGCTAGGGGAGAAAAAAAACCAGAGGACATGGGTTAAGGGTGAAGGGGAAAAAGTTTAAAGGAAACATTGGAGGGGGGCTTCTTCACACAGAGAGTAGTGGGAGTGTGCCAGATGAAGTGGTAAATGCGGGCTCACTTTTAACATTTAAGAAAAACTTGGACAGGTACATGGATGAGAGGAGTTTGGAGGGATATGGCCCAGGTGTAGGTCAGTGGGACTAGGCAGAAAAATGGTTCGGCACAGCCAAGAAGGGCCAAAAGGCCTGTTTCTGTGCTGTAATGTTCTATGTTTCTATGGTTCTAATTTGACAAATACAGTACTGTGCCAAAGTCTTAGGTATCCTCACTATATATACATATGTGTCTTAGACTTTTGCACAGTACAGTAAGAATGTACAGAAAGATGACAATACACAAACTTGAGCTTGAATCAATTGAAAGACAGTCTTTAACCTTTTGTGCTTTGGAACCTGTTTCTCAGGAGCAACTGGGCAACCATATAACAAAATCAACAGACAGCTTTCTTGTACCATCTTTAGCCATTCATAAACACAATCGATTGTGCAGATGCTGGAGAACACACACAGACACACACGGTAGTATCTATGGAAATAAATAAAGAGTTGATGTTTCAGGCTGGAAAGGAAGGGGGAAGAGGCCAGAATAATAAGGTGGGGGAGGGGTGGGAGGATAGGTGGAAGGTGTTAGGTGAAGCCAGGTAGGTGGGGAAAGATTTGATGAAGTGAGAAGCTGGGCCGTGATAGGTGGGAAGAATAAAGGGCTGAACAAGAAGGAATCTGATAGGAGAGGAGAGTAGACAATGGTCACTAGTTTTAGTCATTGAGTCAGAGAGCACTATAGTACAGAAACAGGCCATTCAGCCCATCCGTCCAGTTGGATTCCTTCATAAAGCTAATTTTGTACTGTAACTGGATAATAGTGCATCTAATTGGATCATTTGTCATGGGACATACCAGTTAATAAAAGTCAAATAGAATATATTGTTATTTTGCACTAATTCTTGCCTTGGGACATGCTTTCCACAAATGAAATTCTCTGATACAATAAACAATATTTTTCCCCAAATCTTCATCTCCTATTGCTTTGCTCCCATACCAAAGCAAAGTCTCTTCCTGTAATTTTCTGTACATTTTCCTTTTGTTTATTATTTCTGATTTCCTTTTATTTTATCTTGTTGCCATCCTTTGATTATTTCACAGCCCACTGGACAGTGGAGAGCACTGAAAGAATTTTAAAGATATTCCTTTTAAACTGATTACAGGACAGAATTTATAAAAAAAGTGCTGTTATTATTTGGGCACCATGGTTGCTGTAGCTGTTAGAGTGACTATTACAACTCAGGACCTTCCGGACTTCAGAGTTCAATGCCAGTGCAACTGTAAGGAGATTGTACAGAATCAGAATCGGGTTTATCATCACTGGCATGTGACGTGGAATTTGTGGTCTTTGCAGCAGCAGTTCAACGCAATGCATAATAGAAAAAAAACTGAATTACAGTAAACACACACACACACACACACACACACATATATATATATATATATATATATATAAATAATTCTCCACCCACTTAGAAGTTTTATTGTTTTACAACATTGAATCATAGTGGATTTAATTTGGCTTTTTTGACACTAATAAAGAGAAAAAGACTTTCATGTCAAAGTGAAAACAAATCTCTACAAAGTGATCTAAATTAATTACAAATATAAAACACAAAATAATTGATTTCATAAGTATTCACCCCCTTCAAGTCAGTGTTTAGTAGATGTACCTTTTGGCAGCAATTACAGCTTTGAGTGTGTGGATAGGTCTCTATCAGCTTTGCACATCTGGACACTGCAATTTTTCCCTATTCCTCTTTACAAATCTGCTCAAGCTCTGTCAGATTGCATGGGGATTGTGAGTGGACAGCCCTTATTGAATCCATCCATGAACTCTCAATTGGATGGAGGTCTGGACTCTGACTTGGCCACTCCATGACATTAACTTTGTTGTTTTTAAGCCATTCCTGTGTTGCTTTGGCTTTTTGCTTGGGGTTATTATCTTGCTGGAAAACAAATCATCTCCCAAGTCACATTCCTCTTGCAAACTGCATCAGGTGTTTTCTCCAGGATTTCCCTGTATTTCGCTGCATTCATTTTACCCTCTACCTTCACCAGCCTTCCAGGATATATCCGAAGATATACTGGTTAGTAGGTTAATTGGTAGTTGTGAATTGGTTAGGCTGGGGTTACATTGGTGGGTTGTTGGGCTGGAAGGGCCTGTTCCACACTTTATCTCTAAATAAATAAAATAAAATTTCAGATTAATAGCAACTCAATTATCATTCTCTATCTCTTGTATTTCCTAAGGAGCACAAAAGACCACTTCAGAAACATATCCTTGCACTTGGCACTAATTTATTTTAAAATGAAAAAAAGTTTTAATGTCAATGAAGAGTGGTCACAAGTGCTTGATCCCAGTTCACAATGCTGTATTAAATATTCATCAGTTACATTACTTCAGGATAAATATAAACGTGTATTTTCCCTGTGGCAAGTTATGACATCACTTGTAACTGACTGCTAATTTGAGCAACAAACCATGAAGATAAGATCAGACCAACGCAGTTGGTCATTAAGGAAATAATGCAGATTTAGATTCTGTGCTGCAGATGATATTTATTGACATGCTTGTTACGGTAACGCTCTCTTGCACGAATAGTCAATTATTTGCATCAATGTGAAAATTGAAACATAATTAATATCTCCCGCTTGTCCCTACATTGTGGAATGTAAAGATAACTGAGCAGTTAAAGATGGATGCACAGTAACGTTGCAGTTAGAGCAACACTATTACAGCTCGGTCCTTTCTGGAGTTTGGAGTTCTAGTCCGGCACAGTCTGTAAGGAGCTTGTATATTCTCCTCATGGATCTCATGGGTTTCCTCCAGGTGCTCCAGTTTCCTTCCATGGTCCAAAAATATACCAGTTAGTAGGTTAATTGGTCATTGTAAATTGTCTTGTGATGAAGCTGGGGTTAAATAGGTGGGTTGCTGGGCAGAGTGGTTCATTGGGTTGGAAGGGCTTGTTCTGCACTGTACCTCTCTAAAAAATAAACAAGATGAATTTCCATAAATCCCAAAGGTATAAGGGTAACTAGGTTATTGGTCACATGGGCGTATTTGGGCAATGCAGTCTTATTGAACTGGAAAGGTCTGTTTATTTGCTCTTTCTCTAAATAACATAAAAGTTAAAATATTAAAATAAATCAATTTTAACCTGTCTGCTGTAGGAAACATTGACTGGAGTTTGGTTTCTTCACAATTTTAAGAGGAAAGGGAAAAGAAATGGCGGAAGGTGAAAATGAAATTCATGCCGTTAGTTGGAGGCTGCCCAGATGGAATACAGGGTGTTGCTCCTCCACCCTGAGGTGGCCTCATCGCGGCACAAGAGGAGGCCATGCACCAAAATGTCAGAACAGGAATGGGGATAGGAATTGAAATGTTTGGCCACCAGGAAATTCTGCTTTCGGCAGCTGGTGCTTTATTAAACAGTCACTCAATTTATGTCAGTTCTCACCAATGTACAGGAGGCCACATTGGGAGCACAGACTGCAATAGACAACCCCAACAGGTTCACAGGCAAAGTGTTGCCTCGTCAGGAAGGACAGTTTGGAGCCCTGAATGGAAGTAGATGGTCTGAATGTGGAGAGGACCAAGGAAATCATTGTGGACTTCAGGAAGGTGCAGATGAACCATCCCCTCTGCAAATACATAGCTCCTCTGTAAGTGCACCAAATTACTAGGCATTCATATCACAGATGACCTCAACAATTCTCTTAATATCACCTCCCTGAACACGAATGCAGAGCAGCACCTCCACTTCCTGAGCAGATTGAGGCAAGTGGGACTCTCCAATCCAACTTAACTGCACTTGAGAAAAGCACCATTGAGAGCGTTCTGACAAGTTGCATCTCCATCTGGTATGGGAGCAGCCAAGTGTTGGACCAGGACTCCCTACAAAGGACTGTGAGAATGACTGAGAGGATCATAGGGGTCTCCCTACCATCTATCAGGGACATTTATCATGAGCACTGTGTACACAGGGCCCTGAGAATTATGAATCCCAGCCATCCATCCAGCATCCCCTTTGACTCTCTACTATCAGGCAGGAGACTATGATGCATAAAGATAAGAACAGTCAGGATGAAGAACAGTTTTCTCCCCCAGGCTTCTGAACTCCCTGCTCAAAGGGTCACTGTACTTTACATTATTTAATTTATGCACTTTACTTTGTTTATTTATGTGTAATTCATTTGCAGATTTTATCCTTACTTTCACAAATTATTGTGTGTTGCGTGCACCCTGGCTCTGAGAAATGTCTCATTTGATGGTACACATGTAAGCAGTTAAATGACAATAAACTTGACCTGAGGTGGATGGGCAGGTGTAGTATTTCTGTCTCTTGCAGAGAGATGTGCCAAGAGGGAGATTAGTGGGGAGGGGCAAATTGTCAAGGGAATCACAGAGGAAGCAATCACAGTGAAAAGCGGAGAGCAGGAGGTAAAGTTGTGATTCGTGCTAGGATACCATTGCAGATGGTGGAGGTTGTGGAGAACGATGTGTTGGATGCAGAAGCTCTTGAGGTGGTAGGCGAGGACAAGAGGACCTCTAGTCCTGTTAAGGCAGTAGGAAGACAGGATGAGTGTGGTTGTCCGGGAAACGGAGGAGATGTGGATGAATGATGGAGGAAGGGAAACCCAGTTCTTTGAAGAAGAAGGATATCACTGAAGTGCCGGAATGGAAAGCCTCATCTTGGAAACAGATGTGGTGGAGACAAAGGAATTGAGAAAGGAGAATAGCATGTTTACAAGATACAGCTTGGGAAGAGGTACGGACGGCCCTCCATATCTGCAGATTCAACCAACTGTGGATCGGGTTTGAAAAAAAAACCCGGAAGTCCTCTCTCCAGCACTCGTTTGAGCATGTACAGACTTTTTTTCTTGTCATTATTCCCTAAACAATACAGTATAACAACTATTTACACAGCATTTACATTGTATTAGGTATTATAAGTAATCTAGAGTTTATTTAAAGTGTACGGGAGGATGTGCATACTTATATGCAAATACTGCACCATTTTATATACAGGATTTGAGCATCCGTGGAATTTGGTATCCGCAGGGGGTCCTGGAACAAAACCTTTGTGGATACAGAGAGCTGACTGTATAGTCAAGATAGCTGTAGGAATCAATAGGTTTATAAAAGATGTCAGTTGGCAGTTTGTCTCCAGAGATGAAGACAGTGCGATTGAGGAAGGAGAGAGGTGTCAGAAGTGGGCCAAGTGAATCTACAAGCAGGGTGGAAGTTGGAAGCAAAGTTGATGAAATTGGTGAACTCAGCATGAGTGTCTAAAGCAGCACCAATGCAGTTGCCAATGTAGCAGAGGAAGAATCATAGCGAAGTACAGGCCCTTCAGCCCATCTTGTCTGTGCCAAAACCATTTAAATTGTGTTGGGGAGTATTACCAGGGAAGGCCTGGAACATAAGTCTGTTCTATATAGCAAATGAAAAGGCACACATTAGGGTTGGAGTTCATGTGGGTGCCCTACACCTTGAGATAAGAGAAAGTGAGAGTAGCCAAAGGAGAAAATGTTGAGGGTGAGGACTAGTTTCGCCAGGTGGAGGAGGGTTGTGGTGGAGGGGAATTGGTCGTCTTTCTTTGAGAAAGAAGCCTTCTTGATGGGGTATGGAAGTGTGTAGGGATTGGACATCCATAGAGAAAATGAGGTAGTCAAGGTGAGGGAATTGAAAGTTGTTGCAGAGATTGAGGGACATGAAGAGTCGGGAAGGGGCTGAGCCAAGGGGGATAGAATGGAGAATCGATAGAGAATGGAAAATTGCGGGACTGTTTTGTCAAACACCTCTGCTCCATCCACCAATAGTGGAAGATCGCAATGGCCTAACATTTCAATTTCTATTCCCGTTTCCATTCCGAAATTTTGGTCCATGGCCTCCTTTTCTGTCACATTGGGGCTACTTTCAGGGTGGAAGAGCAACACTTCATTTTCCACCTAGGCAGCCTCCAACCTGATGGCATAGACATCGATTTCTCCTTCTGGTAAAACAAATCCTTCCCCCCTCCCTTCTTCTCCTATTCCCCACTCTGACCTCTTACATCTTCTCCTCACCTGCCTATCACCTGCCCCAGCATCCACTCTTCCTTCCTTCCCTCTCATGGTCCACTCTCCTCCCCTATCAGGGTAATTTATCTCCAGCCCTTTCTCTTTCCCACACACCTGGCTTCACCTATCATCTTCCTGATGGTCCTCCTTCCCCTTCCTTTCCAGACCTGAAGTAGGACTTTGGCACAAAATGTCGACTGTTTATTCATTTCCATAGATATTGCCTGGCCTGCTGAGTTCCTCCAGCATTTTGTGAGTGTTGCAAAGGGAATACTGTGATTGTGTTCATGTATTCAGGGACCATTCAGAAATATGAGTGGGTGTCTTCAGGCACCTGTAGCTGTTCCGTGATAGCAGCAACAGAAAGAGAGCATGTCACGAACAGTTCGATGTTAATGTTGGATCTCCTCTTGACGATGTCTTTGATGGTGGGGAGGGTTGTGCCCATGATTGAGTTGTCTGAGTTTACAATTCTCTGCATCCTCTTGTGATCCCCTCTCCCCAACCTCCTGGCTTCACCTAGCATCTTCCAGCTAGCCCCTTTCCCCTCTCCTCACCTTTTTATTCTGGCACCTTCCCCCTTTCTCCTCTGTCCTGAAGAAGGGGCTCGGCTTGAAACCTTGTCTGTTTATTAATGTCCAGAGATGCTGCCTGACCTGCTGAGTTCCTCCAGCATTTTGTGTGTGTTGATGGCTTTCAAAGACCTGATTCAATACAAAAGGGCAGAATGTCCTCCTTTGTGTGTTAGGGGTCTATAAGTCTCTTTGCTTGAATATCAGGCATGTCTGCTAAATTTTCTACTTCAGTGAGGATGATAGGTGACTGATGAAGATGATAGGCTCATGAATAGAAATTTGACTAATTTTCCACCAAAGTCAAGGTAACTTATTCATAGAGCTACCAAAGAAATTCTTGGCCAGTTTTGTATGACCTTTGATGTTAGGCAGACAATCTCTGAAGATTATTGATAATGGCTAGGGTAAGACCAAAAAAAGGCACTGCCCAGAAGAAGAAGATAACAGCAAACCATTTCTGCAGAAAAATTTGCCAAGAACAATCATGGTCATGGAACGACCATGATCACCCATGTCATATGACACAGCACATAACAACATGGCGCGGTCTTTGGCACGGCACTGTGCTAAAACCTAATCTTCACTATCCTGGATAAAATTGAACCCATTTCTGGGATCAATTAAATACTAATTTTTTTTCAACTTTCCATATTCTTCAATTACTCACAACCTTCCTGTCTTAGCGTCAAGATTAGGCATCTGCACTTTTCTCAGCTCCAAGGGTGAAGGGTTACTGCTGTTTTATGTCAAAAGTCACCTTTCTTCTTGGATTTCTATCTGGCAACACAGCCTTGGACCTGGTTCTGGCCCTTAGCTTGAGATATAAATGTTGTAAGATTTACTGACAGTAATCACCAGTGATTTCAAATTCTTGGTTTAAAGAATAATTGCCCAGAGTTAGGCTGGGGTAATGTGTCAAGGAATAAGATCAGGCAATGAAACATTTATGGCTAAGTTATAGAATACATTTATATTTACTAGAAAATAAATTCACAATTGCAGCGTTCAGCACCATTACCATAGCAACTCTAACTGGTTTACGGCAGATGCATATAAATTGACACAGAAAGAAGAGTGAAGAATTGGATAAAAAAGGAAGACAGAGATAAAGCTGGAGGAAGAGAGGAGCAAGATGGATCAGCTAGTCTGGTGTTGTCACAACAACATTGCATTCAATGTAAGTAAGAACGAAGAACTGATTGCAGACTTCAGAAGGTGTAAGATGAGGAGATATACACCAGTCCTCATTGAGGGATCCGAAGTGGAAAGGGTGAACAATTACAAATTCCTGGCTGTCAATATCTCTGTGGATCCATCCTGGGTCCAACATACCAATGCATACGCAAAGAAGACACAACAATATCTGTATTTCATTCGGAGTTTGAGGAGATTTGTTATGTCACCCAAAGCTCTCTCAAATTTCTATAGATGTGCCATGGAGAGCATCCCAACTGGCTGCATCACTGTCTGGTATGGAGGCAGTGAGCAGGGGCTGGCACCTGTATAGGAGCAAAATAAGTTGCATGAAGTTGTGAAGGCACAGCTTCTTTCCCTCTGCCAACAGATTTCTGAATGGACATTGAACCCTTGAACACAACCTCACTATTTTTTTTGTTTCTATGTTGACACTATTTATTTCTCTCTCTCTCTCTCACACACACACACACACACACACACACACACACACACACACACACACACACACACACACACACACACACACACACACACACACACACACACACACACACACACACACACACACACACACACACACACACACACATATTGTAATTCACAGATTGTTTTGATTATTGTGTATTGCATCGTACTGCTGTCACAAAATTACCAAATTTCACGGGATATGCCTGTGATATTAAACCTGATTCTGAATAATAAAATAAATATGCATAGATAGTGAGGGAAGAGATATACATAGACTTTGTTTTTCTGTGTGAGAAAAGCAATGGGAGATAAAATGATTTGGGGAAAAAAAGTGTGTTTATTATACCAGAGGAATTCATCATAAGAAAGCACGTCCCAAGGGCAAGAATTAATACAAAATAACAATGTATTCTGTTTGACTATTATTAGCTGGTACGTCCCAAAGACAAATGACCCAGTTATAGGCACTATTATCCTACTAAAGTACAAAATTAGTTTTACAAAGGAGGGCAACCAAATATAGATAAAACTGAGGAACTTACAAGAACTATGCTTGCATTCTAAATGTGGAGAAGTTGGGAAGGCAATGCGGAAAGGGATCCTAATTAAGGAATATTTGTGAGAATTGTAACAATCAAGATTATTTACTGACAGTGTAGGACTTTGCGAATAAAACATGCGAGAATCATTTTATGTGCTTAACAACAGCCGCAGTCCTTCCATTAGTCTCCTTACACTGATGTCATTATGTCAGACACTGCCTCCTAAAGTGAGCACAAAAACTCAGCGATGGTGCTTGGAGTGTGTTGCATGGGCACTGCCATGTATTCACTCCTGAGCTTGTTCCCTGATACCCCATCGACCCGTCCTTTCTATGGATGGGAGGAGTCAGTGTACCATGCCTGCACAGAGTGTGAGAGGTTCCAGCCAATGTTTGAATATCTGCTCCTCAAGTTCCAGCTGCCCTTCAGCCCCGTACTCCTGGTTTATGGGTATCATAAGGAAAGGGGTGTGGGTCACACAGGGGATGTCCTGGCCCAGATAGCTATTTAAGGGCTCTGCCTGAGCTGACTGCCTTCATCTCTTCCGGGGCTACATCCGTGCAGGGTGACTTTTGAGACGGTGCATGCAACCATTGTGGGTAAAGTGGGGAATTTCCAGGAGCGGTGGCACCCCCTCCCCCCAGGCAACTGAGTGCCTTATAGATGCAAATCACTGTATTTTAATTTAATTCCAGTATTATATTCTCTATCATTAATGTACTTTGTTTTTGAATGAAGTTTTGTGCATTTTTTTAAAAAAAAGATGGTGTTTGTAAAGTATGTAGAACACTTTCTAATGTGAACACTACGTGTCATCTATCACTCATGACCCTACACAGGAACCCCCCCCCCCACTCCCCAGAATTCACCAAAACTGGCACTGGGAGCCTGTCTGGGACTCATGCAAGCTGCCCAGCTCGGGTCCTATGTGCTTTGGTTGGAGTATCAGCAAATGCCTGTAGCCCATCCAGGGGAGTGCTGACACGCACTCATGATGGTCACGTTGTGGCACACGGGGTGTAATAGTGGAATCAATCAGGTCTTGTTTAGTGGTTTAAGGCAATCTACAGAGATACGTTCAGGTTTACCCTTCCTATCTACAATCAAAGTCTTTTTGCCCCCTTCTAAAACATGGAATGGGC
Source organism: Hypanus sabinus (assembly GCF_030144855.1). NCBI lineage: Eukaryota > Metazoa > Chordata > Chondrichthyes > Myliobatiformes > Dasyatidae > Hypanus > Hypanus sabinus. The sequence goes on from NC_082715.1 coordinate 6,691,474, forward strand.
TATCATGAGGGGGCTGAAGGGGGTGTTGACGTACACCATGGAGGACAAAAATGCACAAGGTAGAAGGTAGGTTAACTGGAACCCAAGAGTGCTGTTTGCCATGATGGGAGGTTGGAATAGATGTAATAGAATTACATTTACTGAGGAGGACAGAATTCTGCTGAGAAGGTGACCAGACAGTTGTGGCATCAGGAATAGAATCACCCAGTACCCATAATGGTTGTATGTACACCAACTCAGCTGCTCAGGACAGCAGGCCCTCTGTTGTGATGGAAGTAACCGGTTCTTTGAGTCTCAACAGTAGAGGCCTGGACACACACAGTTTTAATAATAAGGAATTTATTATTAAAGGGGAAGTCAGGTCAACACAAGCAACTACAATACACAGAAAGCGGTGTGGGGACAGGGTACAATTACACAAACAAAGAACAAGGGAAAAGCACTACAACAGCTATCCCCCTTGACCTTGAATAGTTGCGGCTCCCTTACCAGGACAAACGATAAACCTTCCCAAACATAAATCAATGCACTTACCTTCAATGAGGTGGACTGTAAAAGAGGCCGATCCAGGGACAAGTCTCACCTTTTATAGCCTGGGGCTGGGCGAGTTAATCCAATTAAGGTGACCAATAATTTAGGTGTGCATTGATTAGTTGGGAGGGACCAAATGTTGATTGGCGTGTGGTGTGTCCGCCGACCAGCCAGGTGGCAGTGCATCGGTCACGTGGCCGGTATCTCTGGATACACCTTTTATGGAGCCGTTGAAGATCCATGGGAGATGATCGTGCCAACGTTCGTCCATCAGGGAGGCCCTCCGAGCAGCTTTTAAGGACCAATGAAACCACTGACACAGGCTATTGGACTGTGGGTGAAACACTGTGATGTGATGCAACTTAATGCCAAGGTTCTGGGACATTGCGATCCAAAGGTGTGAGATGAGTTGGGGACTGTGATTGGAAGAAAAACTCGTTGGGCTACCGAACTGAGCCACCCAGGTGTTGATAAACACCCGAGCCATGTCCATAGACTCATTGGTGCTAGAGAGACAACCTCTGGCCAGCTGGTGGTATGGTCCACCATTGGAAGGAAACGTGTGAAACCACGGGATGGGGAGGAGAGGAATGATCAGGTTCAGTGACGTAGTCCGACCATCACTGAAGGACATTGAAAGGTGCCAATGTTGTCCGAAAGTAACGGTTAATTTTTGTTCGCTGACACACAACTACACAAGGTGTACTCCAGTCTCACATACATTTCCTAAGATCATGCCACACAAATCTTAAAGAAACCAGTTTCTGCGAAGCCTCATCCTGCCCTTTGCTGAATGCGAGAGGCCATAAATGGAGTTAAAGCCAGTAAGCCTCCAGTTTGCAGGCACTATGGGGTCAGGGCGAATGTTTGAGACATTGCACAGGAGAGAAACCCCTGCATCCCCGAACATGACATCAGACAAATGCAAGCCTGCAACTGTTGTGCTGTAAGCCTGGACCTCTGTGGTAGCCTGTTTGGCTGCCATTCCAGCATAGTCAACCCTGAAGTGGATGACATCAATGGCAGGCCGTGCGAGACAATCAGCCATGGCATTATCTTTCCCTTTGATGTATTGCATGTCAGTAGAGATTTCCGAAATGTAGGCCAGGCGCTGTTGCGGCCATTGTGTGCACGAGGGGTTGGTGGTCAATGGACGTTGTGAAATGCCAAACCTCCATGGCCAGATGGAGACTGAGATGTTAGTGGTCAAATGTGGGGTGCTTCCTTTTGGGGGACGGAGCTGCCAGCTGATGAAGGTGAACAGTTGTCACATGCCTCCGACCAACTGCTTGTGCACAGCACAGTCTGAAAGGCCAGTAGTAATGACTATAGGTGCATTGGGGAATGGGTGTGACAGTAGGGTCACAATGGAATCAGCTCAAATACTCTGGTCATGTCCACTGACCAGTCAAGCACATGATTAGGGGCATTTCCTTTAGGGGCATTATACAGAGGGAGCATAAGTTCAGCAGCTTGTGGAATAAAGTGGTGATAGAAATTCATCATGCCTAAAAAGTCCTTTAGCTTTTTTAGTAGTGCGGAGCAATAGTAAATCCATAATAGCAGCTATTTTTGTCAGTGGAGGTTTTGCACATTCTGCAATGATGCAGTGGCCGAAAAGGTCAACAATGAAAAAACCTGAAGTTGCATTTAGTGGGCTAATAATCAGCCCGTGTTGGATTAAGTGCTTAAAAAGTGTGCGAAGATCTGATAAGTGTTCGATTTTGGATGTGCTGGTGACAACTATGTTGTCCAGGTAAACAAAAAGAAAATCAAAGTCTTTTAACACAGTCTATTAGTCACTAGAAAGTCTATGGTGCATCTTGCAGCCCAAAAACCATGCACAGAAACTCAAGTAGGCCAGACGGTGTTAGAACAGCAGTTTGGGAATGCCTTCACTGCACACAGGCAACAGATGGTTGTCCCTGACCAAATCCACATTAAAAAAACTCTCTTTCCGGCTAAACGTGCTGAAGCTTCTTGAATACGTGGGACTGGATAATGACTGGGGGTGGCATGGGTGGCAGACCCCATTGGGCTTCGGGGCCATGTGAAGGGGCAAAGCTCGAGGGCTATTCAACCTGTGCACAATGTCAAGTATTTCCATGATAGCTCACACTGGCCAGGTTTCTGAATCCAGTCTACGTGCACAGGCACCAACTGGTGAGCCAGTTGTGGAAATGTGATACACAATTCCATGCTTTGTGACTGTAGTTGAGAATGTGGGCTTGGTGAGGTTTGGGAATTTGCCCAGCAGGCGAGTGAATTCACATGAGGTGGTGTATGTGCTAGACAGAGTCATTGTGGAGAACATACTGGGGGGAGCAGAGTAAAAACCAGAAGTCCTTTGCGTCCACGAGCCTGCAGTTCTTAAGGTCTACTTACAGTCATTTGGCACATAGGAAATCTGTGCCAAGCTGAGGTCCAGCAACTTTAGCCAAAACAAAGTCCTGTGTGTAGCATCGTCCACTGGGGCAGAATGTTAGAGTGTCCTGCATCGTGTCCCATAATCCTGGATCCTGCTGCCGTTGGCAGTCTCCAGTGTGGGTGCATCACTCTCTGCCTTTTAATCACTTGAGTGCCTGTATCATATAGGAGACATTGCCCTGGATGTGTTTGCAATGAACTGTAATGAACAATAGATGATCTGGCAGCTAGAACACACAGTGTTGACAGACCTCTGACATCCCGATGCACTGACACTGTCGAAGCTGCGTGGTGCTCGGTACTTCCTGGCGTTCATGCTGAAGCATGCGTGGTAACATGGTAACATGGTAAAAACATAGACTCATTGTCTAGATCAGAGCTACAAGCATGAGCCTGCTGGAGGACTTTTTGAGAGAGGAAAGTAGGAGGAACGATGCCCTTCTGCCTGGCTGAGTGCAGACGTTTGGCCATTTAAGCAAGCTTCCTATAATGCTTCAAGAGTCCATTGGTGAGGGCTGCATGAACTTGATCAGGTATTTATTGCATAAAGAGTTCTTTAATAGTAGAACAAGGATGGTGATTGCACAGGAGAGATAGTGTGTAGTCCATTAGTTCTGAAGGCCTAGCATCACACAGGCTGGGCTTACCAGGATGCTGCTTGGAATACAGGGCATGTGCTAACACAAGAGGCTGGATAAACCTGAGTTGCTTTCTTTGGAAAGCCAGGGGCTGAGGGGAGATCTGATAGAGGTTTACAAGTTTAAGAGAAGCATAGATAGAGTTGCCAGAGTGTATCTGTATCGCAGGGTTGAAAATGTCTCATTTCACAGGGCCTGCATTGAAGATGAGGGGGGGGGGTAGGTTCAAGGGGGTTGTGAGGGGTAAGTTTTTTACTCAGAGAGTGGTGGATGCCTGGAATGTGCTGCCCGGTACGGTGGTAGAGGCAAATGCATTGGAGGCTTTTAAGAGATGTTGGATAGGCACTTGTTTGTAAAGAAGATGGAGGGATATGGACATGGTATAGGTAGGAGGGATTAATATTTGAAAGATTTTGATTGCTTTTTAGCTGATTCAGCAGAACATTGTGGGCTGTATTCTTGTGCTGTACTGTTCTATGTTCTATGTTTGGTGTGTTTATATTCAGAGAGTCCAATATTCTGATATGGGTGAGGCTTCAGAATGACATATTTATCACTTACAGGCAGCTCTCCTTGTAGACTCATCACTAGAAGCTGATCTTCTGGAAGACAGTACTAAGCTGCAGTGGAACTACTTAGTGATTCTATGACGTAGTAAATTTGGTGTAGTCTGTGCTGATTTCTCACAGCACGGACTGGGCTTCTGCCTATGCAAACCACATGGTAGCCTGCTGCTTCTAAAACTCCCAGAGCTTCAAAACGACTGTGTTGGTCAACTCCTGCATCATCTCAGAGTATCAGGACCACCAATGTAGGATTTTTTTTTGAATAAAACATGCGAGAGCTAGTTTTCTATGCTTAACAACTGCCACAGCCCATTACCAACAAACCAAAAGTATTTGCCTTACATTGAAATCAGTATGTCAGATATCATCTCTTAAAGTGAATAGAACCCAATGACTGAGTTTGGGAATTATGCAGAACAACTATTATGAACAAAATGTGTCATCTGCCACCCATTATATTACCCTACAAGGGAAAGAAAAAATTCTGAGAAAAGTGGATAGCTAAAGTAGAAATATATCTCGTTGTTGTCCTTCTTTGTGTGTCTCATTTGCTGCACTTCTTTCTCATTAAAAACATTCCAGGATTCTTCAGCATAAAACCCAATGGATTCACAGGCCTGAAAACACATACAACTAGGCTCAAGGGCAGCTTCTGTCCTACTGATATCAGACTATTAAATAGTTCCCCAGCACAATAAGTTGGACTTTTGACCTCACAATCTACCTTTCTCTGTAGCTGTTAGACTTTATTCTGCATTGTTATTGTTTTACCTCAGTGCACGGTGTAATGATCTAGTCTATATGAACAATATGGAAGACAGGAGTTTCACTGTATCTTGGTAGATGTGACAGTTACAAACTGATTCCAATTCCAGATCCAAGTGGTCTGCATCCGATTGGGGTTCAGGTTCATTTGTTTATCACAGACCAGTCCGTCGTAGGTAAAGCCCCCCTCCCACCCTTGAGCACACTTACAAGGAGCACTGTCACAGGAAATTAGCATTGATCATCAAGGACCCTCACCATCCAAGCCAGGCTCTCTTTTCATTGGGCGTAAGGTACAGGAGCCTTAGGCTCCACACCACCAGGTTTAGGAACAGTGATTACCTTTCAACCATCAGGCTCCTGAACCAGCTTGGATAATTTCATTTACCTCAATACAGAACTGATTCTACAACCTACGGACTCACTTTCAAGGACTTCACAACTCATTCCAAATATTATTTACTTTTTATTTGCGTATTTTGACTTTTTTTGCACTTTGGTTGTTTGTCAGTCTTGACGTATAGTTTTCCATAAAATCTATAGCATTACATTATGTTTGTTGAAATGAATCTCAAGATAGTATATGGTGACATTTACAAACTTTGATTTTGTTTTTTATGGGAAAGTGGTGAGAAGAAACTGTGATGTAGGCAGAGAAGACTGCAAAGGAGAGAAGAGACTGCATTTGATGGGAATGTGGAATACGAATCTGCTCACCTGCTGGATCGCCAGTAACCTAGAAGGATCCCAATGGACATCTCTCCACCAAACCGGCTGTGCCCTTGGGGAATCCTGGAATTGGAGTGTAGCACAGGCAGAAGCAAATGAGGAAATGGACAGGGATGATTGGTCAGCAATTTGATACATCGCACTGTTAGATTATATAATACTGTGCAAAAGTCTTAGGCATCAAGGAGACATTGATTGTGGATCCAGAACTGCCTTGCCCACAGAAGGCAAAAAGTGGTTGTAGACGGGTCATATTCTGCATGGAGGTCAGTCACCAGGACATTGATAGGATGCAAAACCAAGCTGAGAAGTGACAGATTGAGTTCAACCTAGATAAGTGTGAGGTGGTTCATTTTGGTAGGTCAAATATGATGGCAGAATACAGAATACAGTATTAATGGTAAGACTCTTAGCAGTGTGGCAAATCAGAGGGATCTTGGGGTCGGAGTCCAAAGGACACTCAAAGCTGCTGCGCAGGTTGACTCTGTGGTTAAGAAAGCATACGGTGCATTGGCCTTCATCAGTCGTGGGACTGAGTTTAGGAGCCAAGAGGTAATGTTGCAGCTATATAGGACTCTGGTCAGATCCCACTTGGAGTACTGTGCTCAGATCTGGTCACCTCACTACAGGAAGGATGTGGAAATTATAGAAAGGATGCAGAAGAGATTTAGAAGGATGTTGCCTGGATTGGGGAGCATGCCTATTGAGAATAGGTTGAGTGAACTTGGCCTTTTTTCCCTGGAGTGACAGAGGATGAGAGGTGACCTGATAGAAATGTACAAGATGATGAGAGGCACTGATCATGTGGATAGTCAGAGGCTTTTTCCCAGGGCTGGAATGGCTAGAATGAGAGGGCACAGTTTTAAGGTGCTTGGAAATAGGCACAGAGGAGATATCAGGGGTAAATTTTTTTATTCAGAGAGTTGTGAGTGCGTGGAATGGGCTGCCAGCAACGGTGGTGGAGGTGAATACGATGGGGTCTTTTAAGAGATTACTGGACAGGTGCATAGAGCTCAGAAAAACAGAGGGCTGTGGGTAACCGTAAGTAATTTCTAAGGTAGGGACATGTTCGGCACAGCTTTGTGGGCCAAAGGGCGTGTATTGTGCTAGGTTTTCTGTGTATCTATGCTAGATATGGTTTCATATAGTCTAGCCTCCACATAACCCTGAACTCAGTATCATTGAGGCAGACTGGGATTTCCTGCAGAGACAGAAGCAAGTGAGACAGTCAATGTCTGCAGAAAAACAATGACAAATTGTCCAAGATGTTTGGACCAACCTGCCAGCTGATGGTCTTAGGTCCACTGTCTTGCAGTTTTATAAGAGAATTCTTGCAGTTTTAAAGGAAAAAGGTGGTCACACCAAATACTGATTTATTTCATTTTTTTATTGGTTACTGCTCTTTATAGTAGTTTTTGATATTTAGAAATGTTTCAATTCATTATTTTTGAAAGCATCTTCGCTTCATGTATTTTTTTGTGTGTGTGCCTGAGGCATCACACAGCACTGTATAGCGCGGTTTTGTATGTCACTTTATAAACACGAGGGATTCTGCAGATGCTGGAAATCAAGGGTAATGTACACAAAATGCCAGAGGAACTCAGCAGGTCTGGGTCTCAGCCCAAAATATCGACTGCCTCTTTCTTTTATTGCTTGAAGGATAGTAACTGTTGCTGAACCTGGTGGTGAGAGTTCTGAGGCTCCTGTACCTTCTTCCTGATGGCAGCAGTAAGAAGAGAGCATAACCTGGGTGGTGGGGGTTCTTGATGAAGGTTGCTGTTTTCCTGCTCCATAGTGAGGGTCACACAGTGTAGAAATAGTCCTTTGACCCACTGAGTCTACACAATCAAGCACACGTTAACACTATTCTTACATTCTCATTCCATTTCAGATGATCAGTTGCAGATGGCGTCGCTAGTCTGTCATGATTGGTGTTTCACATTAATCATAATCGCTCAGGGGTTGTGCGTTTTGCTGTAAGAACAGCATTCATTAATCATTCCTGATTGCCATTGAAGATAGTGAGGTGCTTTCCTGACACGGTTCAGTGACATTGTGTGGGCACTAAGAGTGGGCAAGAACAAAGGAATAGTGAATAAACACTCAGCGACCACTTTATCACATACCTCTCCTACTTAATAAAGTGGCCAGTTGTCTTCTGCTGCTGGAGTCCATCCACTTCATGGTCTGATGTATTATGCATTCAAGAATGTTCTTCTGCACACCACGATTGTAACACACGGCTACTGTCACCTTCTGCACACCACGATTGTAACACGGCTACTGTCACCTGCACACCACGATTGTAACACACGGCTACTGTCACCCCCTGCACACCACGATTGTAACACACGGTTACTGTCTCCCTCTGTCGGCTTGAACCAATCTGGTCATTCTCTTCTGACCTCTCTCATCAAAGAGGCGTTTTTGCCCTCAGACCCACCACTCACTGGATGTTTTTTTGCACCATCCTCTGCAAACTCTAGAGACTGTTTTGTGTGAAAATCCTAAGAGATCGGCAGTTTCTGAGATAATCAGACACCCTGACACCAAAAATCATACCACAGTCAAAGTCAGTTAGATCACATTTCTTCCCCATTCTGATGTTTGGTCTGAATGACAATTGAACCTCTTGACCATGTCTGCATGCTTTTATGCATTGAGTTGCTGCCCTATGATTGGCTGATTAGATAATTGCATTAACAAGCAGTTGTACAAGTGTTCTTTATCTCTCTGTCTCTCTACATATAACTGAATTACAAGTATGGTGCAAAAAGAGAGTGAAAATAGTGAGGTAGTGTTCATAGGTTAATTGTCCATTCAGAAATCTGATGGCAGAGGGGAAGAAGCTGCTCCTGAAACATTCAGTGTGTGTCTTTAGGCTCCTGTACCTCGTCTCTGACGGTAGCATTGAGAAGAGGGCATGTCCTGTGTAAAGCAGATTTTTATACCAAAAGGGAAGAGTATATTTGCAAACAACCTCAGCAAATCTGGTTACAGGAGACTGTAAATTCAGGAAGATAAGCCCCGTGCAATTAAGAGTGTTTAGTGGGGAAACAGTGAAAAGGGAATTGTGAATGAAGCTAAGATTAGAATTGATTATAGCATTACAGAAATCTGGGACAGACATCCTCAGGAGTGTAGAATTTATCAGCTCATCAATATAGTTTATATGATCCAGCTAAATCTTCACAGAAATGCTGAAATAGTCACAGATAGCTTTGCAAGTTTCATCCACAGGGAGCATAGTATGAATAGAGTCATTGTCATAGAGCACTGCATCACAGAGGCCCTTCAGCCCATCCAGTCTATGCTGAAATATTATTCTGTCTCATCTTATTGACCTGCACCTGAACCATAGCCCTCCATACCCCTCCCATCCATGAACATATCCAAAAGGTTCCCCTGTCATGTACCCCTTAAACGTTTCATCTTTCACCCTGAACCGAAGACCTCTGGTTCTAGTCTCATCCAACCTCAGTGGAAAAAGTCTGCTTATATTTACCCTATCTACACCCTCCTAATTTTGTGTATCTCTCTCCAAACTGTGGCTGGCGTCAAGGTAGTGTAGTGGTTAGAGTAACGCTATCACTTCTTGTCCTCTGTAAGAAAGTCTGTGCACTGTTCAACCCACATGTCTACCTGGGTTTATTCCAGGTGATCTAGTTTCTTCTTACAGTTAAAAGACATTGGTCATTGTAAATCATCCTGTGAGTAGGCTAGGGTTAAATCGATGGGTCACTGGGTGGTACAGCTCAATGGGTCAGAAGGTCTTCTTCCACGCTGCATCTCTAAGTGAATAAGTGAGTAATTCAGATTCACTTTATTGCCAGTACGTGAAACATACCAGAATTGATTGTGGTTCGGTGACAAGCATAAAGCACAGAACAATACCATAACAGACAAAATAATAGCAACCAACAATTTACAAGACAATAGTGCAAACAATCATGAGCAATCAGCAATTAGCAGAATGGTTACATGTGCAAACATCAAAAATCAAACTGTAATAAATGTGAACATATGAACAGATTCAATAATTATCAACAGGACAAGGAGACCAGGAACGACCATTTAACAGATGTTGTGCAGGGACTGTATTACAGCTGAGTGAGTTTTGCTGAGAAGCTGGATAGCAACAGGAAAGAAGTTTCGGAGATAGACATAGCATCTCCCTGATGACAATTTGTTGAAAAGGTGACTGGTAGGGTGTCCACTCATTTTCCTACGCTTCAGGGAATAAAGTCCGAACCTATTCAATCTTTCCCTATATCTCAGATCCCCAAGTCCAGGCAATAACCTTGTAAATTTTCTCTGCACTCTTTCAACCGTATTGATATCTTTCTTGCAGGTAGGATAATTTGACCGCTCACGCATGAAGCTAGCGTAAAATCCAAATATACCGGAGATGTCCACCAAAACAAGAATCATCTATGGAAAGAAAAAGTGAACTAATGCTTCAGCTCATTAAACCTAGGAAGCTAGGAAATTAAAGGGCCCCTGTTCGAGTTTAGATAACTCATGGTAACTTTATGCCATTTTGAAGGGTTGAATTTGGAAATTCTATTCCAAGTTTGATTATGGCGCTTCATATTGTATCTACCAAGCAAGTACAATAACTGGACAAACCACTGAACAATATTTTGAGCACCTTCGCTGCATCCACAACAAGCAAGATTTCTCAAAGGTCAACCAATCTCTATTGTAGTCTAAGGATGCAGAAGCAACGTCATATATTCCATCTGCATAGCCTCCGACATGATGCATGAACATCAATTTCTCTAACTTCTTGCAATTTCTCCACCTTTTCCCTTCTCACTTTTTCCATTCCCCATTCTGACTCCCCCCTTATCTCTTCTCCTCACCTGCCTATCACCTCCCTCTGCTGGCCCTCTTCCTTCCTTTTCTCCCATGGTCCACTTACCTCTCCTATCATATTCCTTCTTCTTGAGCCATTGACCTTTTCCACCTATCACCTCCCAGCTTCTTACTTCATCCCCCTCTCCCACCCACCCCCCGATCCTATCCCTAATACTATCACCTTCCAGCTTGTACTCATTCCCCTCTCCCACATTTGTATTTTGTATTCCCCCTTTCCTTTCCAGTCGTGAAGAAGGGTCTCACCCTGAGAAGTCAATTGTTTATTCCTTTCCATAGATGCTGCCTGACCTGTTGAGTTCCTACTGCACTCTGGATTTCCAGCATCCTCGGAATCTCTGTTTATGCTAGCTATCTATCATGTCACTGTGTGATGGTTAATATCTCTGCACAAAAAACAGCATTACAAAAACCAACAGATCTGTGTAGTGAGAAGAAGCATTGCCAGTGATAATAATAACTAAATTTGGTGAAATGTTTTTATTTTGTGTGCAAATTGCTTGATGACCATGATAAATCACAACACAATTCTTTCCTTAATTAGTTAACACAAGCATTCTGCAGAATTCCCCAGGGTGTACATGATATTTGTTGTGGCTTTCTCTTCAATCACAGAGAGAGAGAAAAAAAACTCCAGATGCTGGAAAAGAAAATACAGGAATGCTGGAAATGCTTAGTAGGTCAGTCAGTGGTGAAAGGAACTCAGAAGGTTTCAGATCCACGAACTTCCAGTAGAACCTTGCCTTTCGATCAGAATGGTCTTCATTTTAAGCCTGAGTTCCCTTTACTGAGAACAACTTGAAGTTCAAAGTTCAAAATAATTTTTTTATTGTAGTATGTATATGTCAGCATATACCACCCTGAGATCCATTCCCTTCTGGGCATTCACAGTAGATACAAAGAAATACAATACAATACAATACATTGTACATACAAACAGAATCAGAAAAACAAATACAAAGAAAACAAATAATAAAAATAATAAACAAATAAATATTGAGAGCATGAGTTGTAGAGTCCTTGAATTGAGCCCCTTAGGTTCAAAGATTCAAAAGTTCACTTACTAACAAAGCAGGTATCCATATACAACTCTGATATTTGTCTTCTCCAGAATACACCATAGAGCACAGAACAGTACAGCGTAGAGAGTGGACCATCCACCGTAGGCCACGAAGCATTGAGCAGTACAGCACAGGAATGTTGTGCTGATCCAATGTAGTCAGCAAATGGCCAATCTAGCTAATCCTCTCTGCCTACACAATGTCCACGTCCTTCCATTTTCTGTACATTCATGTACCTATCTAAATGTCTCTTAAAGATCCCTAATGTATCTGCCTCCACCAGCATATTCCAGACACCCTAGCATTCTGTGTATGAAACTTGCCCCTCACATCTCCTATGGAATTGCCCCATCTCACCCAAAATACATGCCCTCTGGTTTTAGACATTTCTACCTGGAGAAAAAGATACTGTCTAACTACTCAATCTATCATAATCTGATAAACTTCTCTCAGATCTCCCATCAGCCTTTGGCATTCCAGGGAAAAACGCCCAAGTTGTTTCTTACATGATACATGTTGGTTAGCTTGCCAAGACCTTCAAACATCATTTTCTTTCAAAATTGATTTTAATGTTTTCAAAATTTATTTAAATATGTTTTCAGAGGTTCCTTAAGGTTGTTATAGCTGGGGGTGGTAATGGGGATAAGCTCTCATTACCTATTAAATGCTTCCAATGACATAGGTTTTAAATAGTCTCTGACAACCAAGTCCAGGTTAGCTAGTAAGCCTGACATGACTGATTTTACTGACAGGAGAAGGAGCAAAGGTGGGTTTTTGGTGCTCGAAACCCAGTTTCTTTGGGTAGATGGGGCTCGTCAGCCATGGTTGGCAGCTCATCTAGGAGGCGCAGGATGGATATGTCCCACAGAGGAAGAAGCTCTCAAATGGGAGGGGTGGGAAACCACGGTTGACAAATGAAGCTAAAAGCCAAAAAAAAGGGCATATAAGGTAGTAAAAGTGAGTGGGAAGTTGGATGATTGGAAAGTTTTTAAAATCTATCAAAAGGCAACTAAAAACGCTTTAAGAAAGGAAAAGATGAAATATTAGGGTAGACTAGCCAATAATATAAAGCAGTATACCAGAGGTTTCTACAGCTATATTAAGAGTGAAAGGGAGGTGAGAGATGATACTGGACCACTGGAAAATGATGCTAGTGTGCTAGTAAAGGGGGAACAAAGAAAAGGCAGATAAACTTAATGGGTACTAAGAAAGCAATGCAATTGTAGCTGGGCTTAGATAAATTGGAACAATAGGGAAAAAAGTGGCAGATGGTATACAGTGTTGGGAAATACATGATAATGCGTTTTGGCAAAAGGAACAATAGTGTAGACTACTAGCTAACTGTGGTGAAGGTTCAAACATCAGAGTGTAGTAAATCAGTGGAAATCTCTGCCACAGACTATGTTGGAGGCCAAGTCCATGGGTATATTTAAGGCGAAAACTCATTGTTTCCTGCTCGGTCAGGGCATCAAAGGATATGTCGAGAAGGCAGGTGCATGGGGTTGAGTGGGATCCAGGATCGGACATGATGGAATGGCACAGCAGACTTAATGGGCTGAATGGCCCAAATCTGTTCCTATATCTTATGTCTTCTGCCGTATGAGAAGGAAAACTCTGATCTCAAACCTCTGTCACCTTGTGGATATAACTGCTCATGGGGAAGGCTTCACGAGTAAACCCCGAGAAAAAGTTTGGAGCTGCAGTCCTATGTTGAGTTCAATGCTGACTGGCCTCTCCTGCAATGTTGCTAGTACCAAACTTTTTATTGGTCTTTGCATTTCCTTAGATTCATCAGCTGTGTGGAGAGGTGAAGCCTGCTGCATGGGCAACAACTTGCTCTTCATGTTGTATTGTCTGGGCTTGCATTATCCCATCCACAGTGGGAGCACCGCTGGAGGGCCGCCCGCTGACAGAGGCAAGCTCCTGCACAGCAGCGCCAGTTAACATCACGTTCACAGCTGTTACGCAGCACCATTAGTCAACCCCGACCAATGGAGGGCCTCACGGTGTTTTCAAAAATGTTTTCAAAACTGATTTAAATATATTCTGATTGGAGCAAGCTAGGCCCAGAGCGTAGTGAATTTTTAGAATTCTCTACCCAGGAAAGCAGTTAGAGGCTGCCTAGTTAAATGCATCTAAGACAGAGTTAAGTAGATTTTTGCACAGTAGGGTAAATAAGGGTTCTGTTGAAAAGCAGGAAGGTGAAGCTGTCTCAGATCAGGTATGGGTGGCATGGCAGCAGTGGGTAAATGCAATACATCACAGCGCCACCCTACAACCAGGCTCTTGCACCAACATGGATAGCTTCACTCACCATAGAGCCATATCGTCTTAGAAAAGTACAGAATCAAAACAGGACATCCAGCCCACCTAGTCCATGCCAAACCACTACTCTAAACAGATTCTACAACCTACAGCAACATACACAAAACACTGGAGGAACTCAGCAAGCCAAGCAGCATCGATGGGAATGAGTCAAGGTTTCAGTTGAAGACTCTTCTTCAGGACTGGAAAAAAAAGATGAGAAGTCAGACCAATAATTTGGGAGGGGGAGGAAGAAGTAGCCCATAAGTTTTGATGTCATGTCAAATTAAGAACCAATCAATCTCTGCCTTAAATACACCTAACAACCTGGCCTCCGCAGCTGCATGTGGCAGCAAATACCACAAATTCACCACCCTCTGGCTAAAGAAATTTCTCCGCATCTCTGTTTTGAAAGGGCGCCCCTCTATCCTGAGGGGAGGAAGGAGGTGGTAGGTGATAGGGGAAGAGGGGGTGGGGAGTGGAGAAATAAAGACCAATCCACCAGGACTAGAAAAACAGATGCTCTTTTTGTTCTGTCCTGATGAAGGGTTTCAGCCCCAAGTATTGACTGTTCATGCTTTTCCACAGATGCTGCCTGGCCTGCTGAGTTCCTCCAACATTTCCTGTGTGTTGCTTTGGATTTGTAGCATCTCATCATTTAAAAACATAGAAAATAGGTGCCGGAGTTGGCCATTCAGCCCTTCAAGCCTGCACCACCATTCAGTATGATCACGGCTGATCATCCAACTCAGAACCCTGTACCTGCTTTCTCTCCATACCTCCTGATCCCTTTAGCCACAAGGGCCATATCTAACTTCCTCTTAAATATAGCCAATGAACCGGCCTCAACTGTTTCCTGTGGCAGAGAATTCCACAGATTCACCACTCTCTGTGTGAAGAAGTTTTTCCTCATCTCAACCCTAAAAAGCTTCCCCTTTATCCTTAAACTGTGACCCTTCGTTCTGGACTTCCCCAACATCGGAAACAATCTTTCTGCATCTAGCCTGTCCAATCCCTTTAGAATTTTATACGTTTCAATAAGATCCCCCCTCAATCTTCTAAATTCCAGTGAGTATAAGCCTAGTCGATCCAGTCTTTCTTCATATGAAAGTCCTGCCATCCCAGGAATCAATCTGGTGAACCTTCCCTGTACTCCCTCTATGGCAAGAATGTCTTTCCTCAGATTAGGGGACCAAAACTACACATAATACTCTAGGTGCGGTCTTACCAAGGCCTTGTACAACTGCAGTAGAACCTCCCTGCTCCTGTACTCAAATCCTTTTGCTATGAATGCCAACATACCATTTGCATTTTTCACCGCCTGCTGTACCCGCATGCTCACCTTCAATGACTGGTGTACAATGACACCCAGGTCTCGTTGCATCTCCCCTTTTCCTAATCAGCCACTGTTCAGATAATGATCTGTTTTCCTGTTCTTGCAACCAAAGTGGATAACCTCACATTTAACCACATTAAATTGCATCTGCCATGAATTTTCCCACTCACCTAACCTATCCAAGTCACCCTGCATCCTCTTAGCATCCTCCTCACAGCTAACACCGCTGTCCAGCTTCGTGTCATCCACAAACTTGGAGATGTTACATTTAATTCCCTCGTCTAAATCATTAATATATATTGTAAACAACTGGGGTCCCAGTGCTGAGCCTTGCAGTACCCCACTAGTCACTGCCTGCCATTCTGAAAAGGTCTCGTTTACTCCCACTCTTTGCTTCCTGTCTGCCAACCAATTCTCTATCCACATCAATACCGTGTGCTTTAAGTTTGCACACTAATCTCCTGTGTGGGACCTTGTCAAAAGCCTTTTGAAAATCTAAATATACCACATCCACTGGCTCTCCCCTATCCACTCTGCTAGATACATCTTCAAAAAATTCTATAAGATTCGTCAGACATGATTTTCCTTTCACAAATCCATGCTGACTTTGTCCGATGATTTCACCCCTTTTCAAATGTGCTGTTATCACATCTTTGATAACCGACTCTAGCATTTTCCCAACCACCAATGTCAGAGTAACTGGTCTATAATTCCCCGATTTCTCTCTCCCTCCTTTTTTAAAAAGTGGGGTTACATTAGCCACCCTCCAATCCTCAGGAACTAATCCAGAATCTAAGGAGTAAATTATCACTAATGCATCCATTATTTCTTGGGCTACTTCCTTAAGCTCTCTGGGATGCAGACCATCTGGCCCTGGGGATTTATCTGCCTTTAATCCCTTCAATTTACCTAATACCGCTTCCCTACTAACATGTATTTCCCTCAGTTCCTCCATCTCACTAGACCCTTGGTCCCTTACTATTTCCGGAAGATTGTTTATGTCCTCCTTAGTGAAGACAGAAGGAGGACATAAATAATCTTCTGGATATAGTGAAAAAGGCAAATGGTATGTTGGCATTCATAACAAGAGGATTTGAGTACAGGAGCAGGGAGGGTCTACTGCAGTTGTACAAGGCCTTGGTAAGACCACACCTAGAGTATTGTGCGATTTTGGTCCCCTAATCTGAGGAAAGACTTTCTTGCCATAGAGGGAGTACAAAGAAGGTTCACCAGATTGATTCCTGGGATGGCAGGACTTTCATATAAAGAAAGATTGGATCGACTAGGCTTATACTCACTGGAATTTAGAAGTTTAAGGGGGGATCTTATTGAAATGTATAAAATTCTAAAGGGATTGGACAGGCTAGATGCAGAAAGATTGTTTCCGATGTTGGGAAGTCCAGAATGGGGGGGTCACAGTTTAAGGATAAAGGGGAAGCCTTTTAGGACCGAGATGAGGAAAAACTTCTTCACACAGAGAGTGGCGAATCTGTGGAATTCTATGCCACAGGAAACAGTTGAGGTCGGTTCATTGGCTATATTTAAGGGGAAGTTAGATATGTCCCTTGTGGCTAAAGGGATCGGGGGTATGGAGAGAAAGCAGGTACAGGGTTCTGAGTTGGATGATCAGCCATGATCATACTGAATGGCGGTGCAGGCTCAAAGGGCCGAATGGCCTACTCCTGCACCTAATTTTCTACGTTTCTATAAGTCTTTTATATGGCACCTTATCAAACATCTTCTTGAAATCCAAGTAAATTATGTCCAGCTGTTACCCTCTAGCCATTGCTGTCATTATATTTTCAAGGAATCAGTAAGTTTGTCAGACAGGACCTGTATTTGCTGAATCCACGCTGCTTCTGCCTGATGGATCCATTTCTCTCCAGATGCCTTGCTATTTCTTCTTTAATGATAGCTTCACGAATTTCCCTGACAGCACAGGTTAAACTAACTGGTCTATAGTTACCTGCCTTTTGCCTACATCCTTTATTGAAGAGTGGCATGATATTCACCATCTTCCAATCTGGAGGAACCTACCCAGAGTTCAGAGAAGTTTGGACCAAAATCATCAAAGCCTCTCCAATAACTTCTGCCATTTCTTTCAGTATCCTGGGATGCATTTCAACAGGATGAGAGGACCACTATTTTCTGGCCACTATCTTTTGCTCAGCACTACCTCTTTAGCGATAGCTATTGTATCGGGGTCCTCACCTCCCATCACATCCATAACACCTCTCATTGGCATGTTAGAGGTGTCCTCCTCCAGCTCAAAATAGTCATTCTGACTACTCAGCCATTTCCTCATTCCTCAATATCAATTCCACCTCTCATCCTCCAAGGGGCCTATATTCACTTTATTCACCCCTTTCCGCTCTATCTTATTATAAAAACTTCTACCGTTGGTATATTTTGTGCCAGTTTATATTCATAATCTAGCTTCCCTTTCTTTATTGCTTGCTTAGTGGTACTTCATTGCTTTTAAAAGTTTTCCCAATCTTCCAATTTCCCACAGCTCTTGGCGACTTTATGTGCACAAGTTTTTAGTTTGATGCCTTTTTTTTATTTCCTTAGTTATTCAAGGCTGTTTCTCCACAACCCTACTGTCCTTGCTTTTAACTGTGAAAAATCTCTTTAAAAGTCTTCCATTGTTCCTCAACCGTCCCACCATTTAGCCTACGTTCTGAAACTACACTAGCCGAATCCTCCCTCACCCCATTGTTCAGACATACTACACTGGTTTTAGATTGAACTATTACACCCCATTTGTATGAGAAACTCAACCATACTGTGATCACTCTTTCCAAGAGGATCCAAGATCACCAATTTTACCTGTATTATTGCGGAGGACCAGATCTAAGATAGCACGCTCCCTTGTAAGTTCAGTAACATGCTGTTCCAGAAAGCCATCACGGATGCATTCTATGAAGTCCTTGTCAAGACTGCCTCAACCAACTTGATTCACCCAATCAATGTGCAAGTCGAAGTCCCCCATGATAACTGCTGTTCCATTCTTACGTTTCTTACAATGTTATGTTTACATATACATTATTATATTGTAATTTGCCCTTTATTGTGCCTATTGTTTTGTTTATTAATTATTGTACTATCTTGCTCTGTTTTCTGCACTTTATGTAGTCCCGTGTAGGTCTGAAGTCTAATGCAGATTTGTGTTGTTTCACATAGTCTAGTGTAGTTCTGTGCTGTTTCACATAGTCTAGTGTAGTTTTGTGTTGTTTCATGTAGTCTAGTGTAGTTCTGTGCTGTTTCATGTAGTCTAGTGTAGTTCTGTGCTGTTACACGTAGTCTAGTGTAGTTCTGTGCTGTTTCTCATAGTCTAGTGTAGTTCTGTGCTGTTTCATGTGGCACCAGGGTCCTGGTGGAACTTTGATTTTTACTGTGTACTGTACCAGCACTTACGGTTGAAATGACAATAAAAGTGACTTGTCTTGACATGCCTCAGATATTTCTCTGTTTATTGTCTGCGCCTCTGTAATGTTATTATTCATTGGCTAATAGACAGCTTAGACAGCTCCCATCAGTTTTTTTCCCCTTTACTATTCCTAAATTCTACCCAGATGGATTCAACATTCTGCTCCTTAGATCTTGTATCATCTCTTTTGCCCTGATCTCATCTTTAATTAAGAGTGCTACTCCACCTCCCTTACCTTCCTGCCTATCCTTCCATATTACCTGATATACTTGGATATTTAATTCCCAGTCCTCTCCATCCTTCAACCACATCTCTGCAAAGGACACTATATCATACCTCTTTGTATTGATTTGCGCCTCAAGTTCACTGACTTTCTTTTGAATACTACTGGCATTCAGATAAAGTGCCCTTACGCTCGTGCTTTTAAAACCTTGTAATCTTTTACTCTTTTGCACTTGACCTATCTTCACTCCACTCTTACTTTTCTCTTTCTCTTTTGCTTTTTCTTTATCTTTATCACTTTTTTTTAACTATACTTCTCCAATCTGTTGAACCAACCCCCCCTACTCTTTAGTTTAAAGCCCTCTCCACAGCCCTGGTTATGTGATTCGTTAGGATCCAGGTCTCATCTGGTTCAGGTGGAGCCTATCACATTGGTACAGCTCACTCCTTCCCCAATACCGGTGCCAATTTCCCATGAGTTCAAACCCACTTCTCACACACAAATCCCTGAGCCATGTATTTAACTCTCTAATATTCTTGACCCTATGCCAATTTGCACGTGGCTCAGGTAGTAATCCAGAGATTATCACCTGTTTGGTTCTGGTTTTTAATTTAGTCCATAGCTGCTCAAATCCCTCAGCAGAACCTCTTTCCTCATTCTCCCTATGTTGTTGGTACCCACATTGACCACGACAGCGGGACCTTTCCCCTTCCACTGAAAATTCCTCTGCAGGTCAGATAAGATGTCACAAACCCAGGCACCAGGCAGGCACACAGCCTTTGGGACTCTTTCCTTGCGACAGAGATCTCTGTCTATTTCCCTGACTATACTATCCCCAATTATCACTACAGTACTCTTCTCACCCCCTTCTTGAATGGCTCTCTGAACTACGGTGCCACAGTTAGGTTGCTCGTCCTTCCTACGGCTCCCACTCTCATCCACACAGGAAGCAGGAATCTCAGACCTGTTGGACAACATCAAGGACTGAGGCTCCTCCAGCGCTGTCTCTCGGATCCCACTACCCGCCTCACTCACAGTCACACCCTCTTGTCCCTGACCACAGACCGAATCTGAGGCAGCTAATCTAATGGGTGTGACTGCCACCTGAAACAGAGAATCCAGGGAACTCCCCCTCCCTGATGTGCCACAGTGTTTGTAGCTCAGATTCCAAGTCACTAACTTTGAGCCTGAGTTCCTTGAGCAGCCAATACTCGCTGCAGATGTGGTCACCAGGAACCACAGTGGGGTCCACCAGCTCTCAGATCATGCAGCTAAAGTGCATCACCTGATCCTGCATCATCCCTACTTTACTTAATTAGCTGTAATTTAGTGACCTGGGAAATGAATGTACAAGGGTATACATGCTATCGTAGGGACAGAAATGTGGGCAGAGGGGGTGGGGTGGACCTGTTGGTGAGGAATGAGATTCAGTCCTTTGCAAGGGGGGGACATAGGATCAGGAGAAGTGGAGTCTGTGTGGATAGAACTGAGGAACAGTAAGGGCAAAAGGACCCAAATGGGTGTTGTCTACAGGCTACCAAACAGTAGCATGGATATTGGGTGCAAGTTGAATCGGGAGTTAACATTGGCATGTGGCAAAGGTAATGTCGCAGTAGTTATGGGGGATTTCAACATGCAGGTGACCTGGGAGAATCAGGTTGGTGCTGGACCACAGGATAGGGAGTTTGTAGAGTGCCTACAGGATGCATTCTTGGAACAGCTTGTACGAGAGCCGACCAGGGACAAGGCTATTCTGGATTTAGTGTTATGTAATGAACAGGATTTGATAAGCGATCTCGCAGTAAAGGAGCCATTAGAAGGTAGTGATCATAATATGATAAGTTTTTATCTGCAATTTGAGAAGGATAAGGGCAGATCAGAGGTGTCAGTGTTGCAGTTGAACAGGGGAAACTATGGAGCCATGAGGGAGGAGCTGGCCAAAGTTGACTGGACGGATATCCTAGCAGAAAAGACAGTGGAACAGCAATGGCAGGTATTCTTGGGAATAATGCACAAGGTGCAAAATCAGTTCATCCCCTGGAGAAGGAAGGATTCAAAGGGGGGGAAAGGGGCCATAGTGGTTGACAAAGGAAGTCAGAGATTGCATAGCATTAAAAAAAAGGAAATATGACAGAGCCAAGGTGAGTGGGAGGACAGATGATTGGGAAGTTTTTAAGGAACAACAGAATGTAAGTAAAATGACAATACGGGGAGAAAAAATGAGGTACGAACGCAAGCTAGCCAGAAATATAAAGGAAGATAGCAGAAGCTTTTTTAGGTCTGTGAAGAGAAAGAAGATAGTTAAAAACAATGTTGGGCCCTTGAAGAATGAATTGGGTGAAATTGTTATGGGAAACAGAGAAATGGCAGAAGAATTTAATGAGTACTTTAGATCTGTTTTCACTAAGGAAGACACAAGCAGTCTCCCAGATGTATGGATGGGCCAAGGACATAGGGTAACAGAGGAAATAAAACAGATTGACATTCGGAAGGAAACAGTGATGAGAAGACTGATGGGACTGAAGGCTGACAAATCCCCAGGTCCGGATGGTCTGCACCCTAGGGTACTAAAGGAGGTGGCCCTGGAAATTGCGGATGCATTGGTAATCATTTTCCATTGTTCCTTAGATTCAGGATCAGTTCCTGAGGATTGGAGAATGGCTAATGTTATCCCACTTTTTCAGAAAGGAGGGAGGGAGAAAACAGAACTATCGACCTGTCAACCTGACATCGGTGGTGGGAAAGATGCTAGAGTCCATTATTAAGGATGAAATAGTGGCATATCTAGATAGCAGTGATAGGATTGAGCCAAGCCAGCATGGATTTACCAAGGGTAAATCATGCTTGACTAATCTGTTGGAGTTTTTTGAGGATGTAACCAGGAAGTTAGACAAGGGAGATCCAGTGGATGTAGTGTGCCTCGATTTCCGGAAGGCATTTGATAAGGTCCCACTTAGAAGGTTGGTGGGTAAAATCTGAACGGTGTAGAGTTGGGTAAAGGAGAAATACAAAGAGATCTCAGAGTCCTTGTTCATCAGTCACTGAAGGTGAATGAGCAAGTGCAGCAGGCAGTGAAGAAGGCTAATGGAATGTTGGCCTTTATTACAAAGGGAATCAAGTACAAGAGCAAGGAAATCCTCTTGCATTTGTACAGAGCCCTGGTGAGACCACACCTGGAGTATTGTGTACTGTTTTGGTCTCCAGGGTTAAGGAAGGACATCCTGGCTGTAGAGGAAGTGCAGCATAGATTCATGAGGTTAATTCCTGGGAGGTCTGGACTGTCTTACGCAGAGAGGTTAGAGAGACTGGGATTGTACATGCTGGAATTAAGGAGATTGAGAGGGGGTCTGATTGCAAAATATAAGATTATTAAGGGATTGGACAAGATAGAGGCAGGAAATATGTTCCAGATGCTGGGATAGTCCAGTACCAGAGGGCATGGTTTGAGAATAAGGGGTAGATCATTTAAGACAGAGTTAAGGAAAAACTTCTTCTCCCAGAGAGTTGTGGGGGTCTGGAATTGACTGCCTCGGAAGGTAGTGGAGGCCAATACTCTGGATGCTTTCAAGAAGGAGCTAGATAGGTATCTTATGGAAAGGGAATCAAGGGATATGGGGACAAGGCAGGAACTGGGTATTGATAGTAATTGATCAGCCTTGATCTCAAAATGGCGGTGCAGGCTTGAAAGACCGAATGGTCTACTTCTGTGCCTATTGTCTATTGTCTATTGACTTTTTATTCAAACAGTACAGAAGTCTTATCTGCTACTCACCTGAGCCTCAAGTTCCCACTCATACACTGGTCCACTCACACAATGGCCGCTCTGCTTTGTCCCTGCTTTACTTTCATTTGCTTCTGCTAATGAATCACAAATCAATTAGTCCACTGCTAATGCGCCAAGCCCTGTGAAATGCTCGTTTTTTTAAACTCTTCCCCCCAACATGTGTGAAACTTTCTTTCTCTCTCTCTCTCTGCAAATCGATTGGTCTACCATTAACTACCACTATTTGATTGATCCTCTTGAAACACTTCTGTTTTAAACTCTTCTCCCTGATGTGTGTGAAGCTGTCTCTCTCTTCGGATTGATTGATCCGCCACAAGGATAAAAAAAAACATCATGGGATATATATATGTCTCTAACTAGTAGCCAAGATGTAGGGTTAAGATTGCAAAGGGAGCTGGAAAATTCATGTAATGAGGGTAATGACACAATTGTAATGGGGAACTTCAATATGCCAGGGGATTGGGAAAATCAGGTTGGTGCCAGATCGCAAGACAGGGAATTTGTTGAATGCTTATGAGATGGTTTTTTAGAGCAGTTTGTGCTTGCGCCTACTCAGGGAAAGTCTATCTTAGATTGGGTGTTGTGTAATAACCCAGATCTTATTAGGGAGCTTCATGTAAAGGATCCCTTAGGAGGTAGTGTTCATAATATGATTGAATTTATACTGCAGCTTGAGAGGGAGAAGCACAAGTCAGATGTATCAGTATCAGAATGAAATAAAGGAAATTACAGAGACATGGGAGAGGAGCTTGTCCAAGTGGATTGGAGAAGGATACTGGTAGGGATGCTGGCAGAGCGGAGATTGCTGAAATTTCTGGGAGTTTTTCACAAGGCGCAGGATAGATATATCCCACAGAAGAAGTTGTTCTCAAATGGCAGGGGTAGGCAACCGTGGCTGAAAAAAAGAAGTTTAGGACTGTATTAAAGAAAGGGGATATAAGGTAGCAAAAGTGGGTAGTTGGATAATTGGGAAGTTTTAAAAATCCAACAAAAACAACTAAAAAAGCTATAAGAAGGAAAAAGCCAATAATATAAAGCAAAATACTAGGTATTTTCAGTTATATAAAGAGATATTAGACCACTGAAAAATGATGCTGACTAGGTAGTAATGGAGGACAATGAAATAGCATACTTTGCATCAGTCTTCACTGGAGAAGACACTGACATTGTGCCAAAGGTTCGTGAGTGTCAGGGAGCAGGAGTGAGTGCCATTGCTATTACAAAGGAAAACAACTAGGCAAATTGAAAGGTCTTAAGATGGATAAGTCACCTGGATAGACTACATTCCAGAGTCCTGAGAGAGTTTGCTGAAGAGATAATGAATGCATTGATCATGATCTTTCAAGAATCACTTGATTCTAGCATGGTCCTGGAGGACTGGGAGATTGCAAATGTCACTCCACTCTTTAAGAAGGGAGGAAGACAAAAGAAATTAATTGTGGTTGGGAAAGTGTTGGAATCTATTATTAAGGGTTAGGTTTCAGGGTACTTGGACACTAACGATAAAGTAAGTCAAAGTCAGCATGGTTTCTATGAAGGGAAATCTTGCATGACAAATCTGTTAGAGTTCTTTAAGGAACTAACAAGCAGGGTGGACAAAGGAGAGGTAGTAGATGTCATTTACTTGGATTTTCAGAAGGCATTTGATAAGGTGCCATACATGAGGCTACTAAGCAAGATAAATTCCTATGGCGTTACAGGAAAGATACTGAATGGATAGAGAAATGGCTGAGAGGCAGGAGACAGTGATTGGGAATAAAGGGGCCCTTGTCTGGTTGGCTCCCAGTGACAAGTGGTGTTCCTCAGGGGTCAGTTTTGGGACTGCTACTTCTCACATTGTCTGTCAATATTTGGATAATGGAATTGATGGCTTTATGGCAAAGTTTGCAGATGATATGAAGATAGGTGGAGGGGTAGGTATTGCTAAGGAACTAATGTAATTGCAGTAGGAATAATGGGCAAAAAAGTGGCAGATGGAATGCGGTGTTGGGAAATGTACGATAATGCATTTTGTCAAAAGGAACAATAGTGCTGACTATTATCTAAATGGGGAGAAGGTTTAAACATCAGAGGTGCAGAGTGACATAGACTCCCAGAAGGTTAATTTACAGGCTGAGTCTGTGGTAAAGAAGGTAAATGTAATGACAGCATTCATTTCAAGTGAAATAGAATATAAAAGCAAAGAGATAATGCCAAGGCTTTATAAGACACTGGTCAGGTCACACCTGGAGTATTGTCAAAAGTTTTGGGCCCCATATCTCTGAAAGATTATATTGTCATTGGAGTGACTCCAAAGAAAGTTCATGAGGGTGATTCTGGGAATAAAAGGGTTAACATATGAGGAGCGTTTGGCAGCTTTGTGCCTGTACTCACTGGAATTTAGAAGAATGAGTGGGGATCTCATTGAAACCTACTGAACATTGAAAGGACTAGATAGGGTGGATGTGGAGAGGATGCTTCCTATGGTGGGTGTATCTAGAACTGCAGGGCACAGCCTCAGAATTGAGGGGTAACCGTTTGGAACAGAGGTAAGGTGGAGTTTTATTAGCCAGAGAGTAGTGAATCTATGGAATGCTTTGCTACAGACTGCAGTGGAGGCCAAGCCCATGTGTACATTTAAGGTGGAAATTGACAATCCCCTGATCGGCCAGGACATCAAAGACTATGGCAAGAAGGCAGGTATATGCATTTGAGTGGGTTCGGGATCAGCCATGATGCAGACTCGGTAGGCTGAATGGCTCAATTCTACTTATGGTCTTATTCACATTAACGACCAACGTTGTCCATGGATGTGCTGGTGGCAACAAGTGTTGCTATGCTTCTGACATAATGCCCACAGCTCACCAACCCTAACCTTAACAGAACGTGGCAGGAAACCGGAGCGTGCAAATGGAGCTACACTGTCACAGGGAGAGTGTACCAACTCCTTACATAGACAGCTCATCTCTAAAAAGATTGTGCTAAGAGCTGCACTACCGTGTCACCAGTGTCACTTTGATCATTGTTCGGAAATGGTCCTTTTTTTCTCGTTCTATTCATGCTTCTGTTACTAAAAATTATGTTTATGTTTTTCTTGTGAATGTTGCTTATCTGATGCTGTATGGCTGTGATGCTGCTGCAAGCAAGCTATTCATTACACCCGTGCACACTTGGACTTGTGCAAGTGACAATAAACTTGACTTTGACCTTGCAGTACCAGGATTATTGGTGACTGCACTGCAGATGTTCTACATTAGCCCTGTTGGGTACTGCTATGGTCCATATTTTATCAAGGTAGTTCTTTACCCTTTTTTCACATTGTTATTATTTGTTAGATAATGTGAACTGCACGAAGAATCCTCTGCAGGAGAGTTATTAATATGGAAAGCCTCTAAATTTGGAAAGTACCATTCTCTTGACCACAGAGGTCTGGATAAAGTAGTATGAGTAGTCATTACAACTGGGTCTCCGTTGGTTTTAGCAAATGACAATGACTTCTTCTCCTCTCTCCTTGAAGTACTGCAGAACCACCATTGATGCCCAGTCTGCCAGAACAGGACTTGCATGCTAGGACAGGCATGTCAATATCTCACCAAAGGCTGTAGAGAGTTGTAGATTCAGCCAAGTCCATCACGGGGAAAACCCTTCCTTCTACGGAGGGCATCTTCCTGAGGCGTGCCTCATAAAGGCAACCACCATCATAAAGAACCCTCACCAACAGGGACAAACTCTCTTCTCATTGCTACCCATCAGAGAGGACATACAGAAGGCTGAAGACCCACATGCAATGATTCAGGAACAACATCGTTTCTGCCATCAGATTTCTAAATAGTCCATGAACCCACGAACACTACCTATTTATTCTTTTTTATGTTGCACTATTTATTTATTTTGTAATTGTTATATTTTGTAACTTCAAAACATAAAACTAATTTAAAGAAAGACATGGGAGTTCAAAAATATGGGTGTAACTTCGAGTTTACGTTAAGTGAGGAGC
Source organism: Hypanus sabinus (assembly GCF_030144855.1). Taxonomy (NCBI): domain Eukaryota; kingdom Metazoa; phylum Chordata; class Chondrichthyes; order Myliobatiformes; family Dasyatidae; genus Hypanus; species Hypanus sabinus. Next base: position 6,718,122 of record NC_082715.1, read on the forward strand.
ATACATATCGTGTTGTAATGTGATGACGTATGCAATTGATGTATTTTTACATATAGCTGGTTACTAATTATTTAAACAGACAAGAAAGCTGTATGTTGTTCAGCTTACTCAAATATTATTGAAATATTACATACACAACATAATTAATAGTGATTCCATGTCCTGCTGCCACAAAATAACAAATTTCACCTCATGTGACAAACAATGATAATGAACCTCATTCCGATTCTCTGTCTGGGATTAGCGGTATCTGCTGACATCACTTCTTGACATAATTTCACTCAACTTCACTTCGAGTCTCTCTGCCTTGTGATCATTCACACGTGTCTTTCTGTGCAGAACATCACACAAATAAGATGTGCAGATCAAGTGGATAACCAGAGACTTTTTCCCGAGGTGGAAATGCCTAACATGAGGGGGCATGATGTTAAGGTGATTGGAGGAAAGTAGAGGACAAATATCAGGAAATTTCTTCACACAGAGAGTGGTGGATGTGTGGAACATCCTGCCAGGGGTGTCTGGAAGCAGATACTTTCAGGATATATAAGAGACTCTCAGCCAGGCACGTGGACAATAGAAACTTGAAGGGCTATGTGGGACGGAACTCCTCGATTGATTTTAGAGTAGATTAAGAGATCAGCACGACATTGTGGGCAGAACGGCCTGTACTGTGTTGTGATGTATGGAGTTCAATGATCTAATAAAACTAAGGTGATGAAAACCTCCAGCCTGTATTGCTAGGAATTTGGATCTAGATTGTGTTCAACTGAAATCAACAAGGGAGGTAAATACAATGTGACAGTAATATCAGCTTAAGCAGGTGTAAGGCTGTTTAGCAAAAAGGCAGTGTTATCAGTCAGCACTAATATACAGGAAATATAACTATGAGTCAAGAGAGACAGAATATAAAACAATACAGCACAGTAAGGATCATTCCTATATAAATGTACTGCATAATCAATTTAACCCTGCCCTCCTACACAGCTCCAAAGTTTCCACTTATTACAGCCACGTGCATATCTAAGAGTCTTTTAAATCCCTCTATTGTATCTGCCTTTTACTATTACAATTGAGGAATCCCCTCTTCAGGAGGGGAGAGAGGCAGAAGAGAGGAAATTACAGGCCATTTAGTCTGGTTGGAAGATGTTGGAGTTGATCGTTAATATGTGGTTTTGGGCTACTTGGAGATATGATAAAATAGGTCATAGTCAGCATGGTTTCCTCAAGGGAAAATCTTGCCTGACCAATGTGTTGGAGTTCTTTGAAAAAACAAGTAAGATAGACAAAAGAGAATCAGTTGATGTTTTGTACTTGGATTTTCAGAAGGTCTTTGACAAGGTGCCACAAATGAGGCTGCTTAACAAGCTATAAGCCCATGTCTAGTTTATCCAAGACTAGTCTGGATAAAGCAGTGGCTGATTGATAGGAGGCGAAGAGTAGAAATAAAGGAAGACTTTCCTGATTGGCTGCCGATGACTCATAGTGCTCCACAGGAGTTTGTGTTGGGACCAATTCTTTTTATGTAAATGAATTTGATGACAGAATTCAAACACTAGAAAATCTTCAGATGCTGGAAATTCAAGCAACACACACAAAATGCTGGTAGAACGCAGCAGGCCAGGCAGCATCTATAGGAAGAAGTACAGCTGACGTTTCGGGCCGAGACCTCTTGTCCTGACGAAGGGTTTCGACCTGAAACGTCGACTGCACTTCTTCCTATAGATGCTGCCTGACTTGATGAGAATTAATGGCTTTGTGGCCAAGTTTGCAGATGATACGAAGATAATTGGAAGGGCAAGTAACTTTGAGGAAGTGGAAAGGCTACAGAAGGACTTAGACCAATTAGGAGTTTGGGCAAAGAAGTGGCAGATAGAATACAATGCTGGGAAGAGTATGGTCATGCACTCTGGTAGAAGAAACAAAAAGGGTTGACAATTTTCTAAATGGAGAGAAAATACAAACAACTGAGGTGCCAGGGGACTTGGGAATCCTTGTGCGGGATTTATTAAAGGTTAGTTTGCAGATTGAGCCTGTAGTGAGGAAGGCAAGTGTGAAAAAGCACTGGTGAGGCTTTACTTTCAGTATTGTGAGCATTTTTAGACTCCTTATCTAAGAAAAGGTGTGCTGCCATTGCAGAGGGTTCATAGGAAGTTCATTCCAGTATTGAAATCATGAGAAGTGTTTGATGGCTCTGGCCCTGGACTCACTGGAATTCAAGAACATGGGAACTGGCCTCATGTGAATGTATCAAATTTTGAAAGACCTTGATAAGCTGGATGTGGAGAGGACCTATCTTATGGTGGGGGAGCCTAAGACCAGAGCACACAGCCTCAGAATAGAGGGGCATCTTTTTTGAACAGTAGTGAGGAGGAATTTCTTTAGCCAGAGTGTAATGAATCTGTGGAATTTGCTGCCACGGGCAGCTTTGGAGGTCAAGTCTTTCTGTACATTTAAGGCAGAGGTTGGTAGATCCTGGATTGGTTCTGGCATGAAGAAACACAGGCAGAATGCTGGAGATTGACACTGAGAGGAAAATCGAGTCGGTCATGATGAAATGGCAGAGCAGACTCAATGGGCCAAATGGCCTAATTTTACTCCTATATCTTATGGACTTATTGCCCCCAGCAGTATGTAAAAACCCTACATTTGACATCTCCCCTAAATTACCCTCCACGCTCCTTAGACAGATGCTTCTAATGTTGGCCATTGCCCCTCTGGGAAAAAAAGATGCTGGCCCTTTCAGTCTTTATGTTCATAGAAAAATACAGCAGAGAAACAGTCCCCTCAGATCATCTAGCCTGTGCTCTCATAAACTTATACAGCTCTATCTCTCTTGTCTCTCATTCTCCTTCACTCCAAAGAGAAAAGACCTACCTCACTCAACCTATTCCCATAAGGCATGCTCCCCAATCCAGAGAGCATCCCAGTAAATCTCCTCTGCACCCTCTGTGAAACTTTCAGATACTTCCTCTAATGAGTCAACCAGAACTGAACACAATACTCCAGGTGTGGTCTCTGTCTCTCTCTGCAATGTGAATACACAAGTCAGCCTCACATCCCAAGTGCGTGCATTTAGTTAATTGATATGTAGTTGTAGAGACACAATGCTACCAAGTAACTTTAAATTGCTCACTCTCTCAATTTCCAATCCTTCTTTGGGGATTGGTTCGTGTTCCCTCGTCTTACCCTTGCTGAAGTCTACAATCAGCTTTTGTCTTACTGACGTTGAGTGCAAAGCTGTTGCTGCGATACCACTCAACGAGCTGGTATATCTCGCTTCTGTATGGCCACTATCTCCTTCTGAGATTCTACCAACAATGGTTGTATCATCAGCAAATTTATAAATGGTATTTGACCTACACCTAGCCACATAGTCCATAAGGCCATAAGATATAGGAGCAGACGTAGCCTATTTGGCTCATTGAGTTTGCTCTACCATTCAATCATGGGCTGATCCAATTCTTCCAGTCATCCCCACTCCCCTGCCTTCTCCCCATACTCTTTGATGGCTTGGCTAATCAAGAACATATCTATGCACCCAATGACTTGGCCTTCACAGCTGCTCGTGGCAACAAACTCCACAGATTTACCACTCTCTGACTAAAGTAATTTCTCTGCATCTCAGTTCTAAATGAATGTCCTTCAATCCTGAAGTCGTGCCCTCTTGTCCTAGACTCCCCTACCATGGGAAATAACTTTGCCATATCTAATCTGTTCAGGCTTTTTAATATTTGGAATGTTTCTGTGAGATCCCCCCTCGTTCTCCTGAACTCCAGGGAATACAGCCCAAGAGTTGCCAGATGTTCCTCGTACAGTAACCCTTTCATTCCTGGAATCATTCTCATGAATCTTCTCTGAACCCTCTCCAATGTTAGTATATCCTTTCTAAAATAAGGAGCCCAAAACTACACACAATACTGCAAGTGTGGTCTCACGAGTACCTTATACAGCCTCAACATCACATCCCTGCTCTTATATTCTATAACTCTAGAAATGAATGCCAACATTGCATTTGCCTTCTGCACCACCGACTCAACCTGGAGGTTAACCTTTAGGGTATATTGCCCAAGGACTCCCAAGTCCCTTTGCATCTCTGCATTTTGAATTCTCTCCCCATCTAAATAACAGTCTGCCCACTGATTTCTTCCACCAAAGAGCATGATCATACACTTTCCAACATTGTATTTCATTTGCCACTTCTTTGCCCATTTCCTTAAATCATCTAAGTCTCTCTGCAGGCTCTCTGTTTCCTCAACACTACCTGCTAGTCCACCTATCTTTGAATCATCAGCAAATTTAGCAACGAATTCCATAGTCCAAATCATTGATATACATCATTAAAAGCAGCGGTCCCAACACTGAACTCTGTGGAACTCCTCGGGCATCTGAAAGCCAGCCAGAATAGGATCCCTTTATCTCTACTCTCTGTTTTCTGCCGATTGACCTATGCTCTACCGATGCTAGTAACTCCCCCGTAATTCCATGGGCTCTTATCTTTTTAAGCCACGTCATGTGTGGCACTTTGTCAAAGGTCTTCTGAATATTGTAGTAGGTTTTTCAGGCAGGGTTCTCCTTTCATGAAACCATACTGGCTTTGGCCTATCTTATCGTGTACCTCCAAGTACTCTGTTATTCCTAACAATCGATTCCAACAACTTCCCAATTACAGATATCAGGTTAACAGGTCTATAGTTTCCTTTCTGCTACCTCCCACCTTTCTTAAATAGGGAGTAATGTTTGTAATGTTCCAGTCATCTGGTACAATGCCAGAATCTATCGATTCTTGACAGATCATTGTTAATACCTCTGCATTCTCTCCAGCTACTTCTTTCAGAACCCAAGGGTGCATTCCGTCAGGTCCAGGATATTTATCCAGCTTCAGACCATTAAGCTTCCTGAACACCATCTCAGTTGTAATTTTCACTGCACAAACTTCATTTCCTAGACATTCTTGAATGTCCGGTATACTGCAGATGTCTTTCACTGTGAAGACTGATGCAAAATACGTATTCAGTTCCTTTGCCATCTCTATGTCTCTCATTACAATATCTCCAACATCATTTTCTATTGGTCCTATACCTACCCTCAACTTCCTTTTACCCTTTATATACTTAAAAAATCTTTTAGTATCTTCTTTGATATTAGTCACCAGCTTCCTTTCATAATTCATGTATTCCATCCTAATGACCTTCTTAATTTCCTTCTGCAAGTTTTTAAAAGCTTCCCAATCCTTTGTCTTCCCACCAGCTTTAACTTCCTTGTATGCACTCTTTTTTGGTTTTACTTTGGATCTGACTTCACTTGTCAGCCACAGTAGTGTCCTTCCTCCATTCGAATATTTCTAATTATTTGGAATATATCTGTTGCACTTCCCTTATTTTTCACAGAAACTCCAGCCACTGTTGCTCCGCTGCCCTTCCTGCTAGTGTCCCTTTCCAGTCAACCTTGGTCAGTTCCCCTCTCACGCGATTGTAATTTCCTTTATTCCACTGAAATACTGACACATTGGAATTTACTTTCTCCTTCTCAAATTTCAAAGTGAAATCGATCATATTGTGATCACTGTTCCCTAAAGGTTCCTTAACCTTAAGCTCTCTTATCACCTCTGGATCATTGCACAACACCCAATGCAGCACAGTCGATCCCCTAGTGGGCTCAACAACAAGCTGTTCTAAAAAGCCATCTCGTAGACATTCTCTTGAGGTCCTGTACTGACCTGGTTTTCCCAATCCACTTTCATGTTAAAATCCCCAACGATTATCATGACATTGCCTTTCTGACACGCCTTTTCTATCTCCTGCTGTAATTTGTAATCCACATTTTGGCTGCTGTTTGGAGGCCTGTATACAACTGCCATTAGGGTCCCTTTACCCTTGCCATTTCTTAACTCAACCCCTAGAGACTCTACACCTTCTGATCCTATGTTATTTCTTCCTAATGATTTAATATTATTTCCTACACACAAGGGCACACCACTCCTTCTGCCTACTAACCTATATTTCTCCTTGGATGTTCAGCTCCCAATGGCAGCCATCCTATAGCCAAGTTTCAGAGATGGCCACATCATATTTACCAATCTGTAGCTGAATTTCAAGATCGTCCATTTTATTTCTTAAGCTGCGTGCATTTAAATATAAGTCAAGTCAAGTCAACTTTTATTGTCATTTCGACCATAACTGCTGGTACAGTGCATAGTAAAAATGAGACAACATTTTTCAGGACCATGGTTTACATGACACAGTACAAAAACTAGACTGAACTACGTAATAAAAAAACACAGAGAAAGCTGTACTAGACTACAGACCTACACTTGACTGCATAAAGTGCACAAAAACAGTACCGGCATTACAATAAATAATAAGCAGGACAGTAGGGCAAGAAACACTTTCAGTCCAGTATTTGTTGCTTTCTGTTTTAACTGCACCATGACTCTATTGCCCCATAGCTCATCCCACTGGCTGTGATTATGCCTTATCTCCTGCCTGTCCTTTCTATCATCTCTGTTGCACGTTATCTTTGATTTATTTCTGTTTTCCCCGTCTTCAGCCCTATGACTTTGGCTCCCATCCTCCTGAACGTGGTGAAGGGCCAACCTTCTAGGAAGTACCTGAAATGCCGGATTGCCAGGTTGAGCGCCAACAGTTCCCGGTCGAAAGCACTGTATTTGAGCTCGGGTGGTCGCAGGTGTTTGCTGAAAAACGCCAGGGGTTGCCAGCGACCTGCGATGAGTTGCTCCAGCATCCCACCGACTGCCGTGTTTGATGCGTCCACTGTGAGGGCGGTAGGGGTGTCCATTCTGGGATGTACTAGCATCGCGGCGTTCGCCAAAGCTTCCTTCGTTTGAACGAAAGCGGCAGCGGACTCCTCATCCCAGGTAATGTCCTTGCTCAGACCCGACATCAGGGCGATCAGGGGGCGCATGATCCGGGCAGCTGAAGGGAGGAAGCAGCGGTAGAAATTGACCATACCTACGAATTCCTGAAGGCCTTTGATCGTGGTGGGTCGGGGAAAGAGGCGGACCGCCTCTACCTTAGCGGGCAGAGGGGTTGCCCCGTCTTTAGTAATCCTGTGGCCCAGAAAGTCAATGGTATCGAGTCCGAACTGGCATTTGGCGGGGTTGATTGGAAGACTGTACTCACTCAGTCGTGCGTAGAGTTGACGGAGGTGGGACAGATGCTCCTGATGACTGCTGCTGGCTATGAGGATGTCATCCAAATAGATGAACGCGAAGTCCAGGTCCCGTCCCACCGTGTCCATTAACCGCTGGAATGCCTGTGCGGCATTCTTCAGGCCGAACGGCATGCGGAGGAACTCGAAAAGGCCAAACGGGGTGATGAGAGCCGTTTTGGGGACGTCGTCAGGATGCATCGGGATTTGATGGTACCCTCGGACGAGGTCTACCTTGGAGAAGATCTGTGCGCCCTGCAGGTTTGCTGCAAAGTCCTGAATGTGCGTCACAGGGTAGCGGTCCGGTGTGGTAGCCTCGTTCAGCCTGCGGTAGTCGCCGCACGGTCTCCAGCCCCCTGTCGCTTTGGGCACCATGTGCAGGGGGGGAGGCCCATGGGCTGTCGGACCGCCGGATGATCCCCAATTCCTCCATCCTCTGGAACTCCTCCTTCGCCAGTCGGAGCTTGTCCGGGGGAAGCCGCCGAGCGCGAGCGTGGAGGGGTGGTCCCTGGGTCGGGATGTGGTGCTGTACGCCGTGCCTGGGCATGGCCGCTGTAAACTGCGGTGCCAGAACCGATGGGAAATCCGCCAGGACCCTGGTGAAGTCGTTGTCGGACAGCGTGATGGAGCCGAGGTGAGGGGCTGGCAACTGGGCTGCACCCAGGGAGAACGTCTGAAAGGTCTCGGTGTGGACCAGTCTCTTCCTGGGCAGGTCTACCAGTAGGCTGTGAGCCCGCAAAAAATCTGCACCCAGAAGCGGTTGGGCTACGGCGGCCAGTGTGAAGTCCCACGTGAACTGGCTGGAGCCAAACTGTAGCTGCACCTGACGGGTGCCATAGGTCCTTACTGTGCTGCCATTCATGGTCCTCAGGGGGGGACCCGGTGCCCTGCTGCGGGTGTCGTAACTCGTCAGAGGTAAAACGCTGATCTCAGCCCCAGTATCGACCAAAAACCGGCGTCCCGACCTTCTATCCCACACATACAGGAGGCTATCCCGATGGCCAGCCGCCGTAGCCATCAGCAGCGGCCGGCCCTGGCGTTTCCCGGGAACTTGCAGGGCGGGCGACAACGGTGGGCTTCTGCGCCCCACCGCTGGTGGTAGAAGCACCAGTGTTCATTGGGCCGGGGGTTGGCGGGCTCTGCGGCCGGGCCTGGACTGGTTTGCTGCCGGGAGCGTGGCTGGGAGATCTGTGCGATGGACGCCCCGCTCACCTTTTTGGCGTTCCACAGCAAGTCCGCCCGGGCTTCCACCTTCCGGGGGTCACTGAAATCCGCGTCGGACAGCAGCAGGAGTATGTCCTCGGGCAGCTGCTCCAGGAATGCCTGCTCAAACATGAAGCAGGGTGTGTGTCCGTCGGCGAGAGACAACATCTCATTCATTAAAGCCGATGGAGGTCTGTCGCCCAAGCCATCCAGGTGCAGTAAACGGGCAGCCCGCTCGCGCCGTGAGAGTCCGAAAGTCCTGAGGAGCAGGGCTTTGAATTCCGTGTACTTGCCGTCTGCTGGGGGCGACTGTACGAACTCCGCGACCTGGGCCGCTGTGTCCTGGTCGAGGGAGCTCACCACGTAGTAGTAGCGGGAGTCTTCTGAGGTGATCTGGCGAACGTGGAATTGGGCTTTGGCTTGCTGGAACCATAGGTTCGGGCGCTGTGTCCAGAAACCCGGCAGTTTCAATGAAACCGCATGAACAGAGGCGGCGTCGGTCATTTCTGGTCCAAAAATCGTTTGGACTGTCGGGGTCACCAATTGTAGTGGTGTGCTACACGCAGCGCTAAAATTACGACACGGAGTCGGTAACTGCAGTCGAAGGAAAAAACTTTATTCGAAATCTTCAGCCTCACTTTTAAGCCTCTGTCAACCGGCCCCCCATGGCGCAGAGGCTCCAAAGCTCTGTGCTCGCAAACCCCCATAGGCTATCTAATTGTGAGCCGGTTCGGATGTGCCAGGAAATGGGTCACCACAAGGCAACATTTCCCTATACAGAAACCATGCTGACTTTGACTCATTTTATCTTTAGTCTCCAATTACTTCAAAACTGCATCTTTAATAATAGACTCCAACACTTTCCCAACCACTGAAGTTAGACTAACTTGCCCTTAATTTCCTTTCTTTTGCCTTCCTCCCTTCTTAAAGAGTGGCGTGATATTTGCAATCTTCCAGTGCTCCAGCACCATGCCAAAATCATGTGATTCTTGAAAGATCTTGACCAATGTATCCATTATCTCTTCAGCAACCTCTCTCAGGACTTTGGGATGTAGTCTTCAGACCTTTGAGTTTGCCTAGCATGTTCTCCTTTGTAATAGCAATGACACTCACTCCTGCTCCTTGACACTCACAGACCTCTGGCAAACTGCTCGTGTCTTCCACAGTGAAAGCAGATGCAAAATACCCATTAGGTTCATTTGTCTTTTTTTTGTCCCCCATTACTACCTCACCAGCATCATTTTCCTGTGGTCCAATATCAACTTTTGCCTCCCTTTTACTCTTTACATAACTGAAAAAAAACTTCTGGTATCCTGCTTTACATTATCAATTCGCCTGCCTTCATATTTCATTTTTTCCCTTGTGATAACTTTTTAGTTGTCTTTTGTTGGATTTTCAAAGCTCCCCAATCATCCAACTTTGTACTCACTTTTACTACCTTATATGCCCTTTCCTTGGCATTTATGCAGTCCTTAACTTCCTTTGTCAGCCCTGGTTGCCTACTCCTGCCATTTGAGAACGTCTTCCTCTGTGGGATGTATCTATTCTGCGGCTTGTGAACTGTTTCCAGAAACTTCAGCCATCTCTGCTCTGCCATCATCCCTGCCAGTATCGTCCTCCAATCTATCTGGGCAAGCTCCTCTCTCATGTCTCTGTAATTCCCTTTATTCCATTGCAATACTGATACATTCGAGTTACACTTCTCCCTCTCAAACTGCAGCATGAATTCAGTCATATTATGATCACTGGCTCCTCAGGGTTCCTTTATTTTAAGCTCCCTAATAAGATTTGGATTATTACACAACACCCAATCTAAGATAACCTTTCCCTGAGAAGGCTCAAGTACATATTAGGGTCGCTTCACCTGGAAGGACTGTTTGGGGCCCTGGATGGTGGTGAAGGAGGTGCAGTTGGGACTGATTTAGCCACTTGTTCTGTTTGCAAGGCTAATTGCCGGGAGGGATGAGTGGACATGTGAGTTGTACAGGGAGTGATTCCTGCAGAAAGCAGTAAGTGAGGGGGAGGGAATGATGTGCTTGGTGGTGGGAGGTTATGGAGAATAATGTGCTGGATGCAGAGGCTTGTGTTGTGGTTTGTGAGGACAAGGGGAACATTATTCCTGGTGTGGCGGCAGGAGGGTGCGGTAAAAACAGATGTAGGCAAAATGGAAGAGATCGGGTGAGGACAGCATTGATGATGGAGGAAGGGAAGACCCTTTCTTTGAAGGAGGACATCTCAATTGTTCTGGAATGCAAAGCTTTACCATGAGAACAGATGTGGCAGAGATAGATTGGAAGTTAGAAGCAAAGTTGATGAAATTAATGAGCTCAGCATGGTGTAGGAAGTAGCACCAGTGCAGTCATCAATGTAGCATAGAAAGAGTTGGGAAGCAATTTGAGCCAAAGGAGAAATTGTTGAGGGTGGAGACAAGTTCTGTAAGACAGAGGAGAGAGGGGATGGATGGAAACTGGTTGGGTCTGTTTTCCAGAGAGAAACAGAGAGTGTTAAGGCTCTCCTGATGGGGAGATGGAGGTGTATAGGAACTGGACATCCATGGTGAAAACTTATAAAAATTAGCGGAAATAGTGAAAAGAAAACTGCCAATATTTACAGAAGGTCATCTACCAGAAAACATCATTATATCTATCTATTATTTCATCCACTGTGAACTCCGGGCAATTTTGACCTCTTTCCCTCCTACGAAGAATGGTCTCCCCATTTTTTTGATACCAGGAAATACCATCTTAAATTACCAACAAATTAGACATAAATTCATTTATGATGCACCCTACAGTGTAGTTATAATCACATTACAAAATAAACGGAAGTATCTACTTAAAATATAGTATACAAACATCACACACAGAGACCAGGGGAGCAATGGGCAGGCAAGGAGATATGGTGAGGGAGGGAAAAGGTGAAGGAGAGGGGAGTGTGGGGGACATTACCAGAAGTTTGAGAAATCAATGTTCATGCCTTCAGGTCGAAGGCTACCCAAAAGGTGTCATTCCTCTAACCTGAGTGTGGCCTCATCACGACAGTGGAAGATAGACATACCGGAATGGGAATGGGAAGTAGAATTAAAATTGGTGTCCACTGGGAGATCCTGCTTCTCCTGGCAGACAGAGCATAGATGCTTGGCAAAGTGGTCTCCAAATCTATGTCACCCATCACTGATATGCAGGAGATTACACCGGGAGCACTGGACACAGTGTATGACCCCAACGGACTCACAGGTGAAGTGTTGCCTCACCTGGAAGGACTGTCTGGGTCCTTGAATGGTAGTGAGAGAGGAGGTGTAGGGGCAGGTGTAGTACCATAAAGAATCGTGCCAGGAGGGAGATCAGAGGAGAGGGATGAACGGATAAGGGAGTCATGTAGGGAGTGATCCCTGCGGAAAGCAGAAAATGGGGGGAAGGGAAAGATGTGCTTGTGTGATCCTGTTGGAAATGGCAGAAGCTTTGGAGAATTATGGAGAATTCAAAGGCTGGTGGCGTAGCAGGCGAGGACAAAAGGATCCTTATCCCTGGTATGGTGGCGGGAGGATGGGATAAGAGCAGACGTGTGTGAAATGGAAGAGATGTGGTTGATGGCAGCATTGATTGTGGAAGAAGGAAAACCCCTTTCTTTGAAAAAGGAAGACATCTCTTTCATTTTAGAATGAAAAGCCTCATCATGCAGATGCGGTGGAGGCAGAGGAATTGAGAGAAAGAGATGGCATTTTTACAAGAAACAGGATGGGAAGAGGTATAGTTCAGGCACCTGTGAAAGTCCGTGGATTTGTAATAGTCATCATAGACATCATCTCTGGAGATAGAGGCAGTGAGATCAAGAAGGAGAGATCAGAAATGGGCCAGGTAAATTTGAGGGCAGGGTGGAAGTTGGAGGCAAAGTGGATGAAGTTGATGAGCTCAGCATGGGTGCAAAAAGCTGCACCAATGCAGTCATCGATGTAGTGTAGGAAAAGTGCGGGACAGTCATCAGTGTAGACTTGGAACATAGACGGTTCCACATAGTGGACAAACATGTAGGCAGACCCACGCAAGTGCCCAAGGCTGCACATTTTGTTTGAAGGAAGGGCAGGAGACAAAGGGGAAATTATTATGAGTAAGGACCAGTTCTGCTAGGTGGAGGAGAGTGGTTGTGGAGGGGAATTGATTAGGTCTGCTGTGAAGGAAAAAACAGAACTTGAGGCCTTCCTGATGGGGAATCCAAAAATGGTTGGAAACTGGAGCACCTGGAGGAAACGCATGTTGTCACAGAAAGAACGTACAAACTCCTTGCAGGCAGTGGCGTGAATTGAACCCAGTTGCTGGAACCGTAAAGTGTTGTGCTAACCACTAGGCTACCGTGCCCCCCCTTGAAATAGGTTAAAAGGCTGGCATTACATCGCGGGCCATAGGGTTTGTATTCTGCTCTTCCAAGTACTATGTTTTGAGACCGTGTTTCCTCTTTTTGCCTGGCTCTCATTGTCACCGGCTGCATTCCCCATTATCTTCAAGAGAGCAACCCACAGTGTGGTTCCTGTATGGGTAAAGACCTCTATCAACAATTCATTCCAAATAACCTCAGTGTGTAAAAACCAGCCATGAACCACTCTGTAACCGAATAGCGCAGCGTAAAGGCAATGGCTTAACCAATGGTTCTTCATCTGTGCTTCAATGATTTGAGGTTTCCTTCTGAGATCCTCAAAGAAGATGGTCAGAGCAGGAATTCACATTTCTCTTCACCACAGTGAAACAATTTTAACTTGCACTCAGTAACCCTTTCATTAAGTACTTCCTGTACCTTATAAAATGGCCACTGAGTGTATGTCTGTGGTTTTCTGCAGCTGTTGCCCATCCACTTCAAGATTCAATGTGTTGTGCATTCAGAGATGCTCTTCTGTATATTATTGCTGTAACACATGGTTATTTGAGTTACTGTAGTCTTTCTGTTAGCTTGAACAATCTGCCTATTCTCCTTCGACCTCTCTCATTAACAAGGTGTTTTCACCCACAGAACTGCCACTCATTGAATGTTTTTTTTTATCTTTCACACCATTAGCTGTAAACTCTAGTGACTGTTGTGTGTGGAAAAACCCAGAAGATCAGCAGTTTCTGAGGTACTCAAACCACCCTGTCTGGCACCAACAATCATTCCACGGTCAAAGTTACTTAGATCACATTTCTTCCCCATTCTGATGTTTGGTCTGAATAACAACTGAACCTCTTGACCATGTCTGCATAATCTTATGCACTGAGTTGCTGCCATGTGATTGGCTGATTAGATATTAGGATCAATGACCAGGTATACAGGTGTACCTAATAAATTGCCTCTGAGCGCATGTTGGATTGGGGTGTAGAACTTGTATTGTTTGTGTTACTTAACTTCCCCATGCTTGCTTGTATTTTTATATTATCACCTATTTACACTTAACTATTCAGTCAATTTTCCAGTCGTTACGGTACAGTTATTTCTGTATTTTTATTTGAAACTTCTTAGTTTTCAGTAGCAGGTGTCGCACCAGTTGAATCTGGCTATTTTGTGGATTAATTCTATTCCCTGGCATTTGCTGTAATCTCTGCTCTGTATCAGATGATCATGGCTACATTTTAGTCTGCTCTTTTTTTGTACTCTCGACGGTGCTTCTTGTTCTTGCTCTTATGACATTTAATAAAACAATGTAAGCAACATTTTTTATGCCTCATTCTTGACTTCTGAAGAACTCAGATCACAGAATTATTAGGATCCAATACTTAGTTACACAGAATAAAAAATCTTCTAAAGTTTTTTGAAAGATATATTCTTCCTTTAAACCAATGCTTAAGATGGTGCATGTGAAGCACAGAAATGACTTACTGGTGGAAAATAAAACAAAATCCATTGTATTAATCCTACTCTTTCTTGGATATACTCACTATAATCTGTAACTTCCTTTTTGGAGTTGAGCTTTTGAACTGGCGTTTGTGAGGTGTAAACTGAAGTCCTGAAGGTGCAGGTTGGATGCGGTGTGGTCCAAGGACAAGGGGATGGAGCCAATATTTGGCTGCTGCTGGATTAGACTTGGAGGCGATTCAATACGGCCAAGCGAGTGGGGGGTGGGGGGCAGTGTCAAGCTGGCATGGCCTGAGCCTGGGTTGAAGAGTGAGAAAAGACCCAAAGTTTGATCAGTTTAAGCTGAATCAAAGTGGCAAGGCCAGGGCCCGAGAGTGTATGGAAGAGGCAGGGCTAGGTCTGACCCAGCGTTTGGATTACTTAAGCACTGGGCTAGATTGAAAAGGTTGGGGCTGTAGGTATAGGAGGGGGCCAGTGTTCAGCTCACAGCTCCGTGAGGTTTTCTTGTCTTTGCGCTGAACTGAGGAAATGTTCTGCAACTAACAGGCTCCTGGATTGGCTGCAGGGATGACCGGCTTTGTGGCTGTGCACTCACTTTCATGATCTTAGTTCTGAATGGTACTTGGTTACTTACAATATTAGCACAATTTGTTTTTCATCTGCCCAGTCTTCTTTAAAAATGGGTTCTATTGGGTTTCTTTTGTTTTAAGGAGACAAGGCTTTATATTGTATACATACTTTGATAATAAATGTACTTTGAACTTTCCTTGGTTAAACTCATGAATGTGGGGTTCTTTAAAGTAGCTAGTCAAGCCTCTTCTCTGCGGAATTATGTTGATTAGAGGCCATGACCTCAGCAAGCTGTTCTCATTACACCTCATACAACGAAAAGACCCATCCATTAACCACAGCCAGTTTACTCTTAAACACGAGACAATCTGCAGACACTGGAAATCCAAAGCAATGCTCACAAAATGCTGGAGGAACTCCATAGGTCAGACTGCATCTTTAGAAATGAATAAACAGCCGAGGATTCAGGCCATGACTCTTCATCAGGATTTACTCTTGCCCACACTGCACCAAAATATGTGAATCCCAGATTGACCTCTACAAGCACCTGATGACCCACTGATAGACAACCCGTTAGGCAAACATCGTACTCAACTCGAGTGATCAGACTATTATTATGATTCAATTATGATTCAATTATATTGACCTCCAGCACAGAAAACCCAGGCAATAACAACAGGGTTGCTTGCTCAGGTTCTCATCTATTAAGCTAAAAAGAATTCCTGCCTCAGATGGGTGTGAAGAACATGTCTTAAGAATGCATTCACCCTCAGGCAAACGTTCATCGAGTTTTTTATTTTCTCCACCATGCTTCCCATGAAGAGAGTTCAGAAAACAATTCCGGACGGTAGGATTTTTACTTTGATTTTAATTTTTATATCGAAGCTTGTTTATATTTTCAAAGTGATGTAATTAGCATTTTCAAGCAACCTGTCTATTCAAAGTACAATTCAAATTGTGAATGAACATGAGAGGCATGGTAGTGCAGTGGTTAACACAAGGCTTTGCAGTATCAGTGCCCCAAATTTAAGTCCCACCATTGCCTGTAAAGAGTTTATACGTTCTCCCTATGACCATGTGGATTTCCTCCAGGTCCTCCGGTTTACTCCCACAGTCCAAAGATGTACCAGTTAGTAGGTTAAATGATCATTGTAAATTGTCCTGTGATTCGGTTAGTATTAAATAATGTGTGTGCGTGTGTGTGTGGGGGGGGGGGGGGGGTTTGTGGGGCAGCATGGCCTGCAGGGCTGGCAGGGTCTATTCCGCGTTGTCTCTCAGTAAACAAATCATGTCCTTCTGTTTGATGCTGTCAATGGAAGGTTTAATCAGCACGGATTGTAAATTTGGACTCTTATTCAATTTTGATGTCAAGTTCTAGTCCTGGTTGCTCCTTTTGTTTTTTTTGGGTGATTTTTGAATCAAAGTGTTCTGCAGATAATGAACTCTGAGCTGAACAATACTGAAATATGCTTTTTGAATTTGAGCTTTTTATTCTGTGTTTTCGGTCTTTTTCGCTTGATGTTTGAACGTGAGGGAGAGGAGTGGTCTGATGTACGATGTTTTTTCAACAGGTTAATTCCATGGTTCTTCTTTGTTTCGTGACCGTCTGTGGGGAAAATGAATCTCAGGGTTGTATTGTGTATATGTACTTTGATAATAAATGTACTTTGAATCTTTGAAATAAATAATTATATGGATGTTACTCTTCTTCCTGCAGCCACAGAGAACTCTCCAACATCTAATTATATTACTATTAATCAATATAATTCCAGTTTTGTTTTGGCATCCTACATTGTAAAGGTCTTGCAAGACTAATATGATGGGTATAGTTAATTGCTGTCACAATGAGCATATTAAACAAATATGCAAAACAGAGTTGTACAGCTAGATGTTTCTGCAGGCTTATTCACAAGGTTATAGAGTGCATTTGTACAAAATTATTCTCTACCATTTTAATAGAGGTGTTAACCTGGATTATATTTCAAATGAAGTAAAGAAGAGAAATAGTTAATATAAATGAGGTTCGTTTTCATATTGTCGTTGCCAATCATAATTCCAATTCATATCATTTCTCACAGATGAGCAGAGTGCACGTTTGTATTAATGTTCAAAATAAAATTCTAAGCTGACTGCGATACTAATGCGTGATGGTGGTCCACTGCAGAAAATTGTCTCACAACACTTAAATATATGTGAGCCATTACATTGCTCTTTCTACATATTGTTCAATCATTTTGGAAGGCTTAATTTGCAACAAGAGGCAGAAAAACACAGTTATTGAAAATCAGAAATTTTAGAAATTGTAAATTCTTACCAGGTTGGACAAAATCTGTGGCAAAGGAAACAAAGAGATGAGCTGGCGTAGCACAGTAGCTAGGCGGCGAACACAGAGCTACTACCGCACCAGTGACCCAGGTTCAATTCCTGTCACTGTCCGTAAGGAGTGGACCTGTTGTACTCTGTGAACCCATGGACTTCTGCAGGTTTTCCCACATCCTGAAATGTGCAGGTTGGGATGAGGATTAGTAAATTCTGGGCATGGCATGCGGGCGTGGGTCCCATGATGACGCTTACGCGCAGCACCAGCACATCCTCAGACTCTGTTGGTCGTTAATGCAAAATGACACATTTCACTTTAGGTTTCAATGTTTCAATGTATATGTGACACATAACTCTAATCCTTGAAAAAGATTAGCTGTGTACTAAATCCCCTCCTTTATTCCTGTATACCCATGACTGTGTCGCCGCCCACAGCTCCAATCTGATAATTAAGTTTACCGATGACACTACATTGATTGACCTTATCTCAAACAATAACGTGGTGGACTACAGGGAAGAAATCATCTCTCTGTCACAGTGGTGTCAAGAAAACAACCTCTCCCTCAATGTCACAAAAACAAAGGAGCTGGTTATGGATTACAGGAGGAATGGAGACAGGCTAACCCCTACTGTCATCAATTAATCTGGGGTTGAGACGGTGAACAACTTTAAATTCCTTGGCATCCACATCACCAAGGATCTCACGTGGTCTGAACACACCAGCTGTGTGGTGAACAAGGAAATAACAGTACCTCTTTCACCTCAGATGGTTGAGGAAGTTTGGTTTAGACCCCCAAATCCTAAGGACTTTCTACAGGGGCACAATTGAGAGCATCATGACTGCCTGGTATGGGAACTGTACCTCCCTTAATTGCAGAATCACTGGGAACCCATGTCACCCCAACCACAATCTATTCCAACTGCTACCATCCAGGAAACACTGCTGCAGCATAAAAGCCAGGATCAACAAGCTCCAAGACAGCTTCTTACACCAGACCATCAAACTGATTAACTCATGCTGATTTGAGTGCATGTCTATTCTACATTGACTGTTCTATTTATTATAAATTATTATAAATTACTATGATTGCACATTACGTATTTAGACAAAGATGTTACGTAAAGATTTTTACTCCTCATGTATGTGAAGGATATAAGAAATAAAGTCAATTCAATTCAATGCAGATTTATCTACCATATATAGAAACATTGAAACATAGAAAACCTACAGCACAATACAGGCCCTTCGGCCCACAAAGTAGTGCCGAACATGTCCCTTCTTTAGAAATTACTAGGGTTACCCATAGCCCTCTATTTTTCTAAGCTCCATATACTTATCCAAACGTCTCTTAAAAGACCCTATCATATCCGCCTCCACCACCATTGCCAGTAGCCCATTCCATGCACTCACCACTCTCTGAGTAAAAAACTTACCCCTGACATCTCCTCTGTACTTTCTGGCCAGCACCTTAAACCTGTGTCCTTTTGTGGCAACAATTTCAGCCCTGGGAAAAAGCCTCTGACTATCCACACGATCAATGCCTCTCATCATCTTATACAGCTCTATCAGGTCACCTCTCATCCTCTGTCGCTCCAAGGAGAAAAGGCTGAGTTCACTCAACCTTTTCTTATAAGGCATGCTCCCTAATCCAGGCAACATCTTTGTAAATCTCCTCTGCACCCTTTCAATGGTTTCCACATCCGTCCTGTAGTGAGGCAACCAGAACTGAGCACAGTACTCCAAGTGGGGTCTGATTAGGGTCCCATATATCTGCAACATTACCTCTCAGCTCCTAAACTCAATTCCACAATTAATGAAGGCCAATACACCATACACCTTCTTAACTACAGAGTCAACCTGCGCAGCTGCTTTCAGCGTCCCATGGACTCGGACCCCAAGATCCCTCCGATCCTCCACAGTACCAAGAGTCTTACCATTAATACTATATTCTACCATCATATTTGACCTACCGAAATGAACCTCTTCACACCTGAACTCCATCTGCCAATTCCCAGCCCAGTTTTGCATCCTATCAATGTCCTGCTGTAACCTCTGACAACCCTCCACACTATCCACAACATCTCCAACCTTTGTGTCATCAGCAAACTTACTAACCCATCCCTCCATTTCCTCATCCAAGTCATTTATAAAAATCACGAAGAGTAAGGGTCCCAGAACAGATCCCTGAGGCACACCACTGGTCACCGACCTCCATGCAGAAATATGACCCATCTACAACCACACATTGCCTTCTGCGGGCAAGCCAGTTCTGGATCCACAAAGCAATGTCCCCTTGGATCCCATGCCTCCTTACTTTCTCAATAACCCTTGCATGGGGTGCCTCATCAAATACCTTGCTGAAATCCATATACACTACATGTACTGTTCTGCCTTCATCAATGTGTTCAGTCACATCCTCAAAAGATTCAATCAGGCTCGTAAGGCAGGACCTGCCCTCGACAAAGCCATGCCGACTATTCCTAATCTTAATTCCTCTAAAGTAGTTCATTTGTTAATGAAAATATGGCAGTTATATTTTTTGGCATTTTATCACGGGAACATTAGTTACATTAATTTGACAAGGTTCCATGTGGTAGGCTTATTCAGAAAGTCAGAAGGCATGGGATCCAGGGAAGTTTGGCCGGGTGGATTCAGAATTGGCTTGCCTGCAGAAGGCAGAGGGTCATGGTGGAGGGAGTACATTCAGATTGGAGGGTTGTGACTAGTGGTGTCCCACAAGGATCTGTTCTGGGACCTCTACTTATGGTGACTTTTATTAACGACCTGGATGTGGGGGTAGAAGGATGGGTTGGCAAATTTGCAGATGACACAATGGTTGGTTGTGTTGTAGATTGTGTAGAGGATTGTCGAAGATTACAGACAGATATTGATAGGATGCAGAAATGGGCTGAGAAGTGGAAGATGGAGTTCAACCCGGAGAAGTGTGAGGTGGTACACCTTGGAAGGACAAACTCCAAGGCAGAGTACAAAGTAAATGGCAGAATACTTGGTAGTGTGGAGGAGCAGAGGGATCTGGGGGTATATATCCACAGATCCCTGAAAGTTGCCTCACAGGTAGATAGGGTAGTTAAGAAAGCTTATGGGGTGTTAGCTGTCATAAGTCGAGAGATAGAGTTTAAGAGTCACGATGTAGTGATGCAGCTCTATAAAACTCTAGTTAGGCCACACTTGGAGTACTTTGTCTAGTTCTGGTCGCCTCAGTATAGGAAGGATGTGGAAGCATTGGAAAGGGTACAGAGGAGATTTACCAGGATGCTGCCTGGTTTAGAGAGCATGGATTATGATCAGAGATTAAGGGAGCTAGGGCTTTACTCTTTGGAGAGAAGGAAGATGAGAGGAGACATGATAGAGGTGTACAAGATATTAAGAGGAATAGACAGAGTGGACAGCCAGCGCCTCTTCCCCAGGGCACCATTGCTCAGTACAAGAGGACATGGCTTTAAGGTAAGGGGAGGGAAGTTCAAGGGGGATATTAGAGGAAGGTTTTTCACTCAGAGAGTGGTTGGTGCGTGGAATGCACTACCTGAGTCAGTGGTGGAGGCAGATACACTAGTGAAGTTTAAGAGACTACTAGACAGGTACATGGAGCAATTTAAGGTGGAGGGTTATATGGGAGGCAGGGTTTGAGGGTCAGCACAACATTGTGGGCTGTAGGGCCTGTAATGTGCTATACTATTCTATGTTCTATTAATACCTAAATATGTGTCATTTCCCATGGATACTTGGCAGTACTCAGACATACAGTACAAACTGTCAACTGGAGTCATAGGTATACAGTTTTTTGGACTGAAAGTAGTTGACACCTGGAATGAAAGTCCAGAGGAGAATGAGAATGAGAATCAGTGATATACGTCATGGAATTTGTTGCTATGTGATAGGAGTACACTACAATACATAATAATAAAAACTGTAAATTACATGGAATGTGCTGTAAGGTTTCACTGCTAATTTAATGGCCTCTCTGTAATGGTTCACTGCTAAGGTAATGGTTTCTCTGTAGCAGCAATGTTTAGGTTATGACTAGAGATAACAGGGGCTTTGGAATGTATGCTAGCCAATGAGACGGATGTTGTTCTTTCTTGTGGGTCTCAGAGCAGGGATTTCAAGGTCCTTTGTTGGTCAGAGAAGATGTGAATAGAAAGAGTTGGTAGGCTGCCAGACCGAGTGGACTCGGAGAGAGGGTCTGACGGTCAGCGACACTTGGAGAAGGTCAATGGGAGTCGAATGGACAATTCTGTGAGCTCCAAATTGCACTTTAGTCTGTTTCATTAAAACGGGCCCTTTCTCTTTTTATTTTCATTACTAACACTATAGTCAGATTAAGATTTATAAAGTTCAATTGTTTAATTGCATACCGTGTACCGTCTGATACTTTGTGGTTCAGATTTGTAACTGGGCATCCACAGAAACTGAGAAATTTCTCTGTTTGGCTGGGCCAAAGGCTGTCTTACCCCAGACAAATGTACGCTGGCTGAACCTCAGGGTTACATACAGTATATATATAATTTAACTTTTTATATATAAAATTAAAAAGTTAAATTAGGCAAGTAGTTCAAAAAGAGAGAAGAAATAGTGAGGTAGCGATCATAGTTCGTTGTCCATTCTGGCAGCCCGGTCAGCAGCAGGAGCAGAGCCCAGCAATGGTATTTCTCATAGATCAGCGATGCTTGTTTAAAAGGAGAGCTTTGCAGACGCTCAGGTCCATTCCAGTCGCCCAGTCAGCGGCAGGAGCAGGCCACGGTGATGAGGCTTCTCACAGATCAGCAACGCTTGCAAAAGTACAGAAGGGACAAGCCAGCAACCAAAGTTGGGAGAATAGGAGTGTCAGGCTTTAGCTCAGAGGAGGTTTCAGCTCAAAAGAGCGTTAGCTCTGGGTAAGTTTCTGTTAAGGGTTCCTTTTTTTACTCTTACTGTACCTAGTGTAGTACATGGCTGTTGTGTGTTCTTCATGCTTGGATGTTGGAGTCCTGGGAGACCCGGAGTCCCACTGGAAACTACATCTGCGTGAAGTGCATCCGGCTGCAGCTCCATGAAGACTGTTCAGCATTTTCCGGGGGAGGTATCACCTGTTCAAAAGTGACGGGTTACACCTGAACCCAAGAAGAAACAATGTTAGACCATAGGACCATAAGACATAGGAGCAGAATTAGGCCATCTAGCCCATCAAGTCTGCTCCACCATTTCATCATGGCTGATCCTTTTTTTCTATCTCCTCCTCAACCCCAGCTCCCAGCCTTTTCCCCATACCCTTTGAAGCCTTGTCCAATCAAGAACCTATCAATCTCTGCCTTAAATACACCCAATGACCTGGCCTCCACAGCTACATGTGGCAATAAATTCCACATCCTTTGGCTAAAGAAATTTCTCCACATCTCTGTTTTGAAAGGGTGCCCCTCTATCCTGAGGCTGTGCCCTCTTGTCCTAGATTCTCCCACCATGAGAAACATCCTTTCCACATCTACTCTGTCTAGGCCTTTCAATATTTGGAAGGTTTCAATATTTCCCCTCATCCTTCTGAATTCCAGCAATACAGACCCAGAACCATCAAATCTTCCTCATATGATAATCCCTTCATTCCTGGAATCATCCTTGTGAACCTCCTCTGGACCAGCACATCTTTTCTTCGATGAGGAGCCCAAAACTGTTCACAATACTCAAGGTGAGGCCTCACCAGTGCCTCATAAAGTCTCAGCATCACATCCTTATTCTCATGGGCAGGTTTGTTAGAGCTGTGGGGGAGGGTTTAATCTTATTTGGCAGGTGGGTGGGAAGTGGAATGAAGGGACAGGAGAGGATGGATGGTAAAAAAGCAAAGATAGCATGCAGTCAGACTTCCAGGAAGAGCAGGCATATGATAGGACAAAATTGCAGCCAGCAGGGTGAGTATCAGTGTATTGGGATGCAGAATCAAAAGGTAGCAAATGCAAGGCTCAAAGTGTTATATCTCAATGCACAAAGTATATGAAGTAAGGTGGATGATCTTGTTGCACTACAGATTGTCAGGAATGAAGTTGTGGCCATCACTGAATCATGACTGAAGGATGTCTGTAATTGAGAGCTAAATGTCCAAGGTTACATGTTGTAACAGAGATAGGAAGGTAGGTAGAGAGGGTGGAGTGGCTCTGCTGGTAAAGAATGGCATGGTCAGTAGAAAGATGTGAAATAAGATTGAAGGATATTGAATACTTGTGGGTTGAGTTAAGACACTCCTAGGGTAAAAGGACCCTGATGTCAGTTAAGTATAGGCCGCCCAACAGCAGCTGGCTAAAGAAGGAATGAGGTTGCCTTAGCAGACTACCCTGTTAGTAGCTGGGATGTGGACCACAGATTCAAACAGGAAATAGAAATAGCGAGCCAAAAGGGCAATGCTATCTATGATAGTCATGGGAGAGTTCACCATGCAGGTTGATTGGGAAAATTGGGTTGCAAATGGATCTCAAGTGAGTGAGTTTGCTGAATGCCTAAGAGATGGTTTTTTTGAGTAGTTTGTCATTGAGACTACTATGGATCAGCTAAACAAGACTGAATGTTATAATAGAGAGCTAGAATCAGAATCAGAATCAGTCTTATTATCACCAGCATGTGACATGGAATTTATTAACTTAGCAGCAGTCATAGAAGATTATGAGGCTAGCAGGAAAGAGCTCAAGAAAAAAATTAGGAGAGCCAAAAGGAGCCATAAGAAGGCCTTGGCGGACAGGATTAAGGAAAACCCCAAGGCATTCTACAATTATGTTAACAACAAGAGGATAAGACATGAGAGAATAGGACCAATCAAGTGTGACAGTGGAAAAGTGTGTGTGGAACCGGAGAAGATAGCAGAGGTACTTAATGAGTATTTTTCTTTAGTATTCACTATGGAAAAGGACCTTGGTGATTGTAGGGATGATCTACAGTGGACTGAAAAGCTTGAGCATGTAGATATTAAGAAATAGGATGTGCAGGAGCTTTGGAAAAGCATCAAGTTGGATGAGATGTGGAAGGTGAGGGAAGAGATTGCTAAGCTTCTGGCAATGATCTTTGCATCATCAATGGGGACGGGAGAGGTTCCAGAGTATTGGAGAGTTGTGGATGTTGTTCCATTATTCAACAAAGGGTGTAGAGATAGCTGAGGAAGTTATAGACCAGTGTGTCTTACTTCAGTGGTTGGTGAGTTGATGGAGAAGATCCTGAGAGGCAGGATTTATGAACATTTCAAGAAGCATAATGTGATTAGGAATAGTCAGCATGGGTTTGTCAAAGGCAGATCATGCTTTACGAGCCTGACTGAATTTTTTGAGGATGTGACTAAACACATTGATGATGGTAGAGTAGTAGGTGTAGTGTATATGGATTTCAGCAAGGTATTTGACAAGGTACCCCATGCAAAGCTTATTGTGTAAGTAAAGAGGCATGTGATCCGAGGGGAAACTGCTTTGTGGATCCAGAACTGGCTTGCCCACAGAAGGCAAAGAGTGGTTGTAGACGGGTCATATTCTGTATGGAGGTTGGTCGCTAATGATATGCATCAGGGATCAATTCTGGGACCCCTACTCTTTATGATTTTTATAAGTGACCTGAAAGAAGAAGTAGAAGGATGGGTTATTAAATTTGCTGATGACACAAAAAGTTGGAGGTGTTGTGGATAGTGTGGAGCTTACAACAAGGCATTGATAGGATGCCAAAATGTGCTGAGAAGCGGCAGATTGAGTTCAACCCAGATAACCATATAACCATATAACAATCACAGCACGGAAACAGACCATCTTGGCCCTCCTAGTCCGTGCCGAACTCTTAATCTCACCTAGTCTCATCTACCCGCCCTCAGCCCATAACGCTCCACTCCTTTCCTGTCCATATACCTATCCAATTTTACCATGAACGACACAACTGAACTGGCCTCGAATACTTCTACAGGAAGCTCATTCCACACAGCTATCACTCTCTGAGTAAAGCAATACCCCCTCATGTTATCCTTAAACTTCTGCCCCCTAACTCTCAAATAATGTTCTCTCGTTTGAATCTCCCCTACTCTCAATGGAAACAGCCTATTCACGTCAACTCTATCTATCCCTCTCAAAATTTTAAATACCTTAATCAAATCCCCCCTCAACCTTCTATGCTCCAATGAATAGAGACCTAACTTGTTCAACCTTTGTAACTTAAGTGCTGAAACCCAGGTAACATCCTGGTAAATCATCTCTGCACTCTCTCTAATTTATTGATATCTTTCCTATAATTCGGTGACCAGAACTGTACACAATATTCCAAATTTGGCCTTACCAATGCCTTGTACAATTTTAACATTACATCCCAGCTTCTGTACTCAATGCTTTGATTTATAAAGGCCAGCGTTCCAAAAGCCTTCTTCACCACCCTATCTACATGAGACTCCACCCTCAGGGAACTATGCACTGTTATTCCTAGATCTCTCTGTTCCACTGCATTCCTCAATGCCCTACCATTTACCCTATGTGTTGTATTTGGATTATTCCTGCCAAAATGTGGAACCTCACACTTCTCAGCATTAAACTCCATCTGCCAACATTCAGCCCATTCTTCTAACCGGCATAAATCTCCCTGCAAGCTTTGAAAACCCGCCTCATTATCCACAACACCTCCTACCTTAGTATCATCGGCATACTTACTAATCCAATTTACCACCCCATCATCCAGATCATTTATGTATATTACAAACAACATTGGGCCCAAAACAGATCCCTGAGGCACCCCGCTAGTCACCGACCTCCATCCCGATAAACAATTATCCACCACTACTCTCTGGCATCTCCCATCTAGCCACTGTTGAATCCATTTTATTACTGCCGCATTAATACCTAATGACTGAACCTTCTTAACTAACCTTCCAATGTGGAACTTTGTCAAAGGCTTTGCTGAAGTCCATATAGACTACATCCACTGCCTTACCCTCGTCAACATTCCTCGTAACTTCTTCAAAAAATTCAATAAGGTTTGTCAAACATGACCTTCCATGCACAAATCCATGCTGGCTACTCCTAATCAGATCCTGTCTATCCAGATAATTATAAATACTATCTCTAAGAATACTTTCCATTAATTTACCCACCACTAATGTCAAACTGACAGGTCTATAATTGCTAGGCTTCCTTCTAGAACCCTATTTAAACAATGGAACCACATGAGCAATACGCCAATACTCCGGCACAATCCCCATTTCTAATGACATCTTACAGATCTCCGTCAGAGCTCCTGTTATCTCTACACAAACGTCCCTCAAGGTCCTGGGGAAAATCCTGTCAGGATCTGGAGATTTATCCACTTTTAAATTTCTTAAAAGTGCCAATACTTCCACCTCTTTAATTGTCATAGTTTCCATAACTTCCTTACTTGTTTCCCACACCTTACACAATTCAATATCCTTCTCCTTAGTGAATACCGAAGAGAAGAAATCGTTTAAAATCTCTCCCATCTCCCTCGGCTCCACACATAGCTGACCACCCTGATTCTCTAAGGGACCAATTTTATCCCTCACTATCCTTTTGCTTTTAATGTAACTGTAGAAACCTTTCGGATTTACTTTCACCTTATTTGCCAAACCAACCTCGTATCTTCTTTTAGCTTTTATAATCTCTTTCTTAAGATTCCTTTTACATTCTTTATATTCCTCGAGCAATTCCTTTACTCCATGCTGCCTATATCTATTGTAGACATCCCTCTTTTTCCGAACCAAATTTCTAATATCCCTTGAAAACCATGGTGCTTTCAAACCTTTAACCTTTCCTTTCAACCTAACAGGAACATAAAGATTCTGTACCCTCGTAATTTCACCCTTAAATGACCTCCATTTCTCTATTACATCCTTCCCATAAAACAACTTGACCCAATCCACTCTCTCTAAATCCCTTCGCATCTCCTCAAAGTTAGCCTTTCTCCAATCAAAAATCTCAACTCTAGGTCCAGTCCTGTCCTTCTCCATAATTATATTGAAGCTAATGCTATTGTGATCACTGGACCCGAAGTGCTCCCCAACACATACATCTGTTAGCTGACATCGCATTCCCTAACAGGAGATCCAACACTGCCCCATCTCTAGTCGGTACTTCTATGTATTGTTGCAAAAAACTATCCTGCACACGTTTCACAATCTCTAAACCATCCAGCCCTTTTACAGAATGAGCTTCCCAGTCTACGTGTGGAAAATTAAAATCTCCCACGATCACCACCTTGTGTTTACTACAAATATCTGCTATCTCCTTACACATTTGCTCTTCCAATTCACGCTCCCCATTAGGTGGCCTATAATACACTCCTATCAATGTTACTACACCCTTCCCATTCCTCAATTCCACCCAAATAGTCTCCCTAGAGGAGCTCTCTAATCTATCCTTCCAAAGCTCTGCCATAAGATTTTCTCGGACAAGAAATGCAACACCTCCTCCTCTGGCCCCTCCTACTCTATCACACCTGAAGCAACTAAATCCAGGAATATTTAGTTGCCAATCACACCCTTCCTGCAACCATGTTTCACTAATAGCTAAAACATCATAATTCCAGGTATCAATCCACACTTTAAGCTCATCCACCTTTCTTACAATGCTCCTAGCATTAAAATAGATACACTTAAGATACTCTCCACCTCCTCCTCTCTTTTCATCCCTAAGAATGCATTCAAATTTAGTATCCTTTTCTTTCTTCTCCCCTACATCTTCGGGCTGAGCGCATCCCTTCTCCATCACCTACCTTTCCTCCCTCACACACTGTCTACTTACTTGCTCTACTGGTGAACTAACCTCCTCTCCCATAGTTTCCTCAAATTGATTCCCGCCCCCCCATCTTACTAGTTTAAAGTCCGCCCTGTAGCCCTAGCAAACTTCCCCGCTAGGATATTGGTCCCCCCAGGATTCAAGTTTAACCCGTCCTTCATGAACAGGTCACGCCTGCCCCAGAAGAGGTCCCAATGATCCAGAAACTTGAATCCCTGCCCCCTGCTCCAATCCCTCAGCCATGCATTCATCCTCCATCTAATTCCATTCCTACTCTCACTGTCGCGTGGCACAGGCAGTAATCCCGAGATTACTACCTTTGCGGTCCTTCTTCTTAACTGCCTTCCTAACTCCCTATACTCTCGTTTCAGGACCTCTTCCCTTTTCCTACCCCTTTCCTTTCATTGGTACCTACATGCACCATGACCTCTGGCTCCTCACCCTCCCACTTCAGGATATCTTGAATGCGATCAAAAACGTCCCGAACCCTGGCACCAGGGAGGCAAATTACCATCCGGGACTCCCGATCACCTCCACAGAACCGCCTGTCTGAACCCCTGACTATTGAGTCCCCTATTACTATAGTCCTCTTTCTTCTAAACCTGAGCTACAGGGCCGTCCTCTGTGCCGGAGGCCCGGCCACTGTCACTTCCACCAGGTAGGCTGTCCCCCCCAACAGTACTCAAACATGAGTACTTATTGTCAAGGGGTACAGCCACTGGGGTACTCTCTAGTACCTGCCTCTTCCCCTTCTTGACCGTGACCCACCTATCTGCCTCCCGTGGCCCCGGAGTGACCACCTGCCTGTAACTCCTCTCAATCACCTCCTCACTCTCCCTGACCAGGCGAAGGTCATCGAGCTGCAGCTCCAGTTCCCTAACTCAGTCCCTCAGGAGCTGCAGTTCGGTGCACCTGGCGCAGATGTGGACGTCCGGGAGGCTCGGAGACTCCAGGACTTCCCACATCCGACACCGAGAACAACAAGCTGCCCTCACACTCATACTTCCCAAATAACTGACAATAACAAGAGCTAAAAGATAAGCCTACTGTGTCCTCTTCCGCCTAAGCCCCCTGAGCCCAAGCCCTACAATCTGCTCCCGGCGCACTGTGAGGCCTCACCTTGAGTATTGTGAACAGATTTGGGCTCCTCAACTAAGAAAAGATGTGCTGGCATTGGAGAGAGTTCAAAGGAAATTCACAGAGATGATACTGGGAATGAAAGGGTTTGATGGCTCTGGGTCTGTACTCAGTGAAATTTAGAAAGATGAGTGGTGATCTCAGTGAAACCTTTCGAATGTTGAAAAGCCTAGACAAAGGAGATGTGGAAAGGATGTTTCCCATGGTGGGAGGGTCTAAGACAAGAGAGCACAGTCTCAGGATAGAGGTGTGTCTTTTAAAAAGACGTGTGGATAAATTTCTTTAGCTAGAGGATGGTGAATTTGTGGAATTTATTTTCACAGTCAGCTATGGAGACTAGGTCTTTGGGTGTATTTAATGTAGAGCTTCATCTGTTCTTAATTGAACCTGGCATCAAGGGTTATGGGGCGAAGTCCGTGGAATATGGTGGAGGAAGTGGAAAATGATCAACAATGACAGAATAGCAGAGCAGACTTGACAGGCCAAATGGCCTAATTCTGCTCCTATGTCTGACTGCCTTATGGTCTTCGTCCATTCAGAAATCACCTGGTAGTGGGGAAGGAGCTGTACCTGAATCCTTGAGCGTGTGGCTTCAGTCTCCTGTACCTCTTTCAAAAATGGTGGCAATGAGAAGAGGGCATGTCCTGGCATGTTCTTGGTGATGGGGAACCTTAATGCTGGATCCCACCTTTTTGAGACATGGATCCCTCCTTGAAGATGTCCTGGATTCCAGGAAGGCTCGTGCCTATAGTGGAGATGACTGAGTTTACAACTGTCTGCACCTGACAGATACAGAGTGGACAACCTCACTTACTCCAACACTGAACTGATCACACAACCTATGGACTCAGTCTCAATGGCTCTGCAGCTCATGGTCTCAATATTCATTATTTATTATTATTTTTTTCTTTGTGTATTTGCACAGTTTGTTGTCTTTTGCACAGTGGTTGTTTGTCCATTTTTGTGTGCAGTCTTTCATCCATTTGTTTGTGTTTCTTTGTACTTACAGTGAAAGTCTGCAAGAAAATTAATCTCACAGTTGTATGTGGTCATAGCAAAATACAGCAGAGAAACAGGCTCTTTGGCCCATCTCGTCAATGCTGAACCATTTATCCTGTTTTTTCTCGGAATTACCTGCACTGTGATCATCCCCTTAATATTCAAAAACCTATCCAAACTCTGAAACCGAGCTTGCATGCACCACATTGTGCTGGAAGCTCATTCCATACTCTTATGACCCTCTGCGAGAAGAAGTTTCCTCTTATGTTCACTTAAATTTTTTACCTTTCACCATTAACCCATGACCTCTGGTTGTAGACTGACCCAACCTCAGTGGAAAAAGCCTACTTGAATTTTCCCTGTCTATACCCCTCATAATTTTGTACTGAATAGCTCTATATTTATTTATGATGATGTACTTACATGGACATATAAGTACTTTGATAATAAATTTACTTTGAACTTTGAACAGGAACAGGTAGGGAATGGAGACATAGACCTTTTATAGACAGATGGGGTTAGCTGTGATTGGCATTGAGGTTGGCACAAACATTCTGTAATGAAGTGCTGTACCTTTCTAAGTTCGATGCTCTTTCCAAGGTAACAAAATATCCGGCTTCAAACTATCATGATCATCTTGCTCTGTGGGCCAAATATATGGATAGCTTTCTCTGGATCTCCACATTGTTTAGTTTTACTCGGTCAGCACATATCAAAAGCTGTAAATCTTACCTCTGTGTCTGAAATTTCCAGATGATAACATTCCAAAGTATTTGGGAATATTTTGAAATACTTTGACTTATTTCTTTAACTTTATGCTGCTGAGTCAATGAAATGTGAGGCAGTGAGTCCTGTGTTTACTGCTAAACTATATCCACAGTGAGTCCCTAAGGTTATTACAGCTGAGAGTGATAGTGGGGATAAGCTCCCACCATCTATTAAATGCTCCCAATGATATACACCTCAAATAACCTCTGACAACCAAGACCAGCTCCTGGCCTTCACATCTAACTTAGCTACCAACAGGAGAAGGGGCAAAGACAGGTTAGTGGTACCTTAAAACAAGTCACTCGGGGCAGAAGGGGCTTGTCAGCCGTGGTTGACATCTCATCCAGGAGAAAGACAACTCTGATCTCAAACCTCCACTACCTTGCAACTATATGCTGTCATGGAGAAGGCTTCAGGAGTAAACCTTGAGGAAAAATCCTGAATTGGAGACCTACATTGAGTTTAACACTGACTTACAACACCACTGGTGCCAAACTGCATTGGTCTCTGCCATTCTTTTGGGTTGATGAGATGCGTGGAGAGGGGGAGCCTGCTACATGGGTAACAGCTTGTCCTCTATATTGTACTGCCCTGACTTGCGTATCTAGACAGCTGGGATGCAACATCCGTGGTCAACCCTGACCAACAGAGGCCTCAGGTAACCACGGTACTGTGGCTTACAAATGGGACTTGAATTTTTGTTAGATTTATATTTCCTATTAGAGGAAGTAAAGTACATTTTAGAATATTGTGACACTCGGGTGTTGGGGGACATGATCAACACCCCACCCCAGCATTCCTAATGACCAGAGCTATTTATTGTTTTTGTGTTAAAATGCTTCCTTGGAATTATGGTGAGATGTTTAAGTTCATTTATTGCTACATTTTAGCTTGGGTTATACGGTTATTTGCATGTGTGTTTGTGGGTCACCTTGACTGTAATTGGGGTGTGTAATAATCATCTCCCCTGTCTGTATGTGACTGAATGGGTTCTCTCCTCGGGTAATAGTGTCCAGTCTGTTTTTGTGCTTACCGCAATAAAACCGGCGGTTGAGCTAAACGAGCTTCTCCCATCTGTGATCATCAGCCAAATGGACACCACAGTATATTAGCAATACAATTGTTTAATAATTTTCATATCTTTTTCCATGTGCCTTCTTCAGCTTGCAAACTGTTATCAAGCAAAGGGTGGCATGGTAGTGCAGTGTTTAGCGCAATGTTTTACCACACCAGTGATCACCGATCGAGATTCAATTCCCTTCACTGCCTGGTGTATGTTCTCCCCATGGCTGTGTGAGTTTCCTCTGAGCGCTCCAGATTCCTACCACCTTCCAAAGACTTACTGTTTGGCTTAATGAGCTGTAGGCCTGCTACGTCGGTGCTGGAAGAGTGGGACACTTGCGGGCCGCACCAAATCAATCCTTTGACTGTGTTGGTCGTAGTCACAAAGTCATACATTTCATTATATGTTTCGACATACATGTGACAAATAAAGCTGATCTGGGTGTCAGGGTGGAAATATATTTCTATCAAAGGGGGTGTAAGGCATTCCTTCTCTCCATTAGCCTGCAGGTCACCCTTGGGCAAGGTGTAGCACCTGATTAGCCCCCCAATCAGGGTCATGTGACCCCATCGGAGCAGATGGTGGATGGTGCATATCACAAGTTCTGGTGATATGACCACTGATACCAGGTAGATAATCTCTGAAACATGTTGATAATGGGAGGAATCACCCGTCTTGTAAAGACACTGCCTAGAAGAAGGCAATAGCAAACCACTTGTGTAGAAAAATTAACCAAGAACAATAATGGTCATGGAAATGCTATGATCACCCACATCATACAACATGGCACATTATGAATGAATGAATGTTAGAGTGACAGTAGTATCCAACAACTGACCCAATCTCCTCTGAGATTCATCCATGTAGATGCCTGATTGATGATGGAGCACTTAGCTTTATAGACAAAGCAGTGGTCCTCACACTTACAGTATATGAAAGGTGCTCCAACAGAAGGGTTTTCAATCCATGGAGCAGATTTAAACAGGAGAACAGAATGTGGCTCATCAACCACAGGATTCTGGAGACAGTGCAACTCAGAACTCCAAAAACATCTGCAGAGGACTATTTCCAGGTGGAATAGTCCTCACCACCACTGAGCACTGCCACAAGAAAGCAAAATCCCCCATCAAGGATCTCCTTCACCCAGGCCACGCTCACTCCTTGCTGTTGCCATTGTGAAGGAGGTCCGAAGACTTAGGTCCCACACCACCAGGTTCAGGAACAGTACTTACCCCTCAACCATCAGGCTCCTAAACTGGCATAAATAACTTCCTACATCTCATCTCTGAACTATTCCACAACCTATTGACTCACTTTCAAGAACCTACAACATATGTTCTCAATATTGATCTATCAACCTATCTACTATTTTTTTGGAGTTTGCAGTTTTTCTTCTTTTGCATTCTAGTTGGTTGCAGACTTTGTGCATAGTTCTTTCATTGATTCTGTTGCATTTCTTTGTTCTGCTGTGAATACCCACAAGAAACCAAATCTCAGGGTCATATATGGTGATGCGTACTTTTATGATATATTTAGTTTGAAACTTGAACTTTAAACGTTTAACTGGGGACAACATGATTTCAACCTGCAATGATCAAAAGTGAAGAGTTAAATGCTGTTATTATTAGGGTGAAGCAGGGTGAAGGATTTATATTGGACTATAGTAACCTGCAGAAAATAAAGGGATATTTTATAGAATATAGAGCAGTACATGCAGGACAGTCCCTTTGGCCCACAACGTAGTGCCAACCCATATAGTACTGTGCAAAAGACTTAGATATTTTATGATTTGCACTGTACTGTTGCCATAAAAAAC
This sequence comes from Hypanus sabinus, assembly GCF_030144855.1. NCBI lineage: Eukaryota > Metazoa > Chordata > Chondrichthyes > Myliobatiformes > Dasyatidae > Hypanus > Hypanus sabinus. Next base: position 6,751,727 of record NC_082715.1, read on the forward strand.
AAATTTCATGATATATGCGATTGATAATAAATCTGATTCTGATATGGGTCTCTATTGTGGATGGAAAGTGGGAAGGGGGCAGGAAGAGAGGATTCGTGGTTGGGAAAAAGGGAAGGGAGAGGGTGGGAGTGAGAAGCATCAGAAGGACATTGTGTAATAATTAATAAACCAATTAGAATCAAATGACCTTGCCTGAGTCTGCACCCGCGCCACCATTCCCCCACCCCTGCCCTGGCACTGCTTCTCTGCCACCTGTCCCACACTCCACCCATGGCACTCCACCTTCACCATTCCCAACATCATTTGCTCCTGCCAGATCAACAAACTCACTCTCCGCTCCATATTGACAAATATAGTACTGCTCAGAAGTCTTGGGCACCCTAGCTATATGTATGTGCCTTGGAGTAGCTGTATACAATACTGTGCAAAAGTTTGATCAATCTCAAACATGAGAAAATCCACAGCAACACACACAAAATGCTGGAGGAACTCTGATGAAAGTTCTCAGCCCAAAACATCGCTAGTTACTCCTTTCCATAGATCTGCCTCTCCCACTGTTTGTCCAGCAATCTGTGTGTATTCCACGATCAATCTAAACTTTCCCTCCTACACAGCCCACAACCCTTTATTTTTCTTTTGTCCATGTGCCAATCTAAGAATCTTTGAAATGTCCTTAATGTATCTGCCTCTTCCACCAGCTGGGCAGTACTTTCCAGGCACCTACAAATCACTGTGAAAAAAAACCTAACTTTGACATCTCCCCTAAATTTTCCTCTATTCACCTTAAAAGAATGTCTGGTATTGGCCAATTGCTGTCCTGGGAAAAAGGTGCTTGTTGTCTACTCCATTTATTCATCTCAAAATCTAATGCACCTCCTTCAAGTCACCACCCAAATGTCTTCACTCCAAAGAAAAAAAAGGAAACAAATTTAAAGTTACATAAATATTATGAAATCTGGTAACTTTATGGCAGTAATATCATGAAATATATGATAAATAAACACAGACTTACATTAAGTATGTATTTCTTTGTAGCTGCTTATACTAGAGCATTGGCTGATTGGTAATCAATATTCTCACAGAGAGTGGGAATAAAGGGTCCTAGCCTGTTTGGCTGCCAGTGACTAGTGGTGTTCCGTAGAGATTGGTGTTGGAACAGCTTCTTTTTATGCTGTATATAAATGATTTAGATGGTGTTGCCGAGTTTGCAGATGATATGAAGATTGGTGGAGGGGCAGGTAGTGTTGAGGAAACAGGCTGGCTGCAGAAAGACTTAGACAGATTAGGAGAATGGGCAAGAAAGTGGCAAATGAAAATGAAAGTGGAAAATGAAAATGAAAATGAAAGTGGTAATGTTGGAAAATGCATGGTCATGTACATTGGTAGTGTGAATAAATGTGCAGACTGTTTTCTAAATGGGGAGACAATCCAAAAATCTGAGATGCAAAGGGACTTGGGAGTCCTTGTGCAGAACAACCAAAAGATTAACTTGCAGGTCGGGTTGGTGGTAAGGAAGGCAAATGCAATGTTAGCATTCATTTCAAGAGGTCTAGAATACAAGAGCAGGGATGTGATGCTGAGGCTTTATAGGGCACTGGTGAGGCCTCACCTTGAATATTGTGACAGTTTTGGGCTCCTTATCTAAGAAAAGATGTGCTGGCATTGGAGGGGGTTCAGAAAATGCTCACATAGATGATTCTGGGAATGAAAGGTTTATCATATGAGGAGCATTTGATCACTCTGGGTCTGTACTCATTGGAGCTTAGAATGATGACGAGGACCTCATTGAAACCTTTCAAATGTTGAAAGTCCTAGACAGATTAAGTGGAGAAAGGATGCTTCCCATGGTGGGGGAGTCTAGGACAAGAGGGCACAGCCTCAGGATAGAGGGGCATCCATTTAAAACAGAGATGCAAAGAACTTTCTTTAGCCAGAGGGTGGTGTATTTGTGGATGCCAGATCATTGGGTGTATTTAAGACAGAGTTCTTGATTGGTCATGGCATCAAAGATTACAGGAAAAAAGGAACAGCCATGATTGAATGGCAGAGCAGACTCAATAGGCTAAATGGCCTATTTCTGCTCCTATATCTTATATTCTTATATGTCTATTAAATAGTTAAATTATAATAAGTAGTGCAAAATAACAGAAATAAAAATGTAGTGAGGTCATTTTCAAGGGTTCACTGCCTAATTAGCAATCGGAAGGTAGTGGGGAAGAGGCTGTTCCTGAATTGCTGAATGTGTGCCTTTAGGCTTCTGTACTTCCTTCCCAATGGTAACAGTGTGAAGAGGGCTTGTCCTGGGTGGTTAGGATCTTTAATGATGGACGCTGCCTTCTTAAGGCACCACTTTTTGTAGATGTCTTGGTTACTATAGAGGTTAGTACCCATGATAGAACTAACTAATTTGAAATGTTACTGCAACTTATTTTGATCTTGTACAGTAGCCCCCCTCCCCCGCCCATACCAGGCAGTTATGAAGTCGGTCAGAACGGTACATCTGTAGAAGTTTTCAAGTGTTTTAGTTGACAAACCAAATCTCCTCAAGCTATTAATGAAATCTAACTGTTGTCTTGCCTTCTTTACAGCTGCATCAATATGTTGCATCTAGGGAAGGTCCACAGAGAGCTAAAAATTGCTCACTCTCTCCACTTTCAATCCCTCCATGAGGATTGGTTTGGGTACCCTCATCTTACCCCTTCTGAAGTCCACAATCGGCTCTTTGGTCTTGCTGACAGTGAGTGCAAAGTTATTCCTGCGACGCCACTCAACTAACTGGTATATCTCTCTCTTGTACGCCCTTTCGTCACCATCTGAAATGCTGCCAATAATGGTTGTATCATCAGCAAATTTACTGATGCCCTTTGAGCTATGCCTAGCCACACAGTCATGGGTAGAGAGAGAGTAGAGCAGTGGAGAGTGGAAAGTAGAGAGAAGATCTATCTCTCCTAGCCATTCCTCACAAGTCAAGGTTCAAAATTTGAAGTAAATTTATTATCAAAGTACATATTCATCACCATACACAACCCTGAGATACATTTTCTTGTGGGAATGTTCAATAAATCAATAAAATAATAATCATAACAGAATCAATGAAAGATCGCCCAACTAGAGTATTCAACCAGGGTGCAGAAGACAATAAACTGTACAAATAGAAAAAGAAGAAATAATAATAATAATAATAATGAATAACAATAAACATCAAGAGCATGAGATGAAGATTCCTTGAAAGTGAGTTCATAGGTTGCGGGAACATTTCAGTGATGAAGGTAAGTGAAGTTAAATGAAACTATCCCCTTTGGTTCAAGAGCCCGATGGTTGACAGTTAATAACTGTTCCTGAACCTGGTGGTGTGTGTCCTGAGGCTCCTGTATGATGACAGCAGTGAGAGAAAGAACATGTCCTGGGTACTCGGGGTCCTTGATGATAGATTCTGCTTCTCTGCAACAACATTTCAGATAGCTGTGCTTAATGGTTGGGAGGGGTTTATCCATGATGGACTGAGCCAAATCCACTACATTTTGTAGTATTTTCTATACAAGGGCATTGGTGTCGCCATACCAGGCTGTGTGTCGCAACCAGTTAATATACTCTCCACCACACACCTATAGAAGTTTGTCAAAACTCTTTCATCCTATCAGCATTTTCTGTTTATGTTGATAGAGATGTTTAAGACATGATCATCCTCTGTGACTCCAGAGAAAAAAAGCCCTAGCTTACTTAATATTTCCTCATAAGACATCTGTTTATTAAGCCAATTGGGAAATAGCTGGAAGTGTATGGAACAAGACTGTGAGGTAGATTTTTACATCTGGCTGCAAGTAATAAATATGTCGAGGTCTGTACCTATCACTCTGATGTGTAAACTCTGTTTCTGTGATCACTGATACTCATGCCATTCCCTATCTTTATTTCCAGGAATTGTCCTAATTACTATCGGCAACACAGCTTAAGTTCTTTTACAAAGTCACAAAGGGGCATAAGTGGTGGGGAATTTCATAATTGCTGGGCTCTAGTGTAGAATGTTGTTTACCTTGTAAATTAACTTTCCTATGCTTGCTTAAGTTTTTATATGACCGCCAACATACATGTAATTGTTCAGTAAATTTTCCATCAATTTTTATGATGCAGTCATTTCTGTATTGTTCTAGAAGTTTCTTAGCTTTCTGTAGCAGGCGTCTTGTCACTTGAATCTGGCTATTTGATAGGTTAATTGTTATATTGGGATCTTGGTTATTTCTAGTCTATGATGGCTGTCATGGCTGCTTTTCACTTTGTCTTCCCTCTTCTCTCAGCTTGTCTTTCTTTGTTTTGTAACACTTAATAAAATTTCTAGAAATAAGTTTTATGCCTCATTCTTGACTTCTGAGAAACATTTCGATTGCTAAAGCATCAGGATGCAACACAATAATAGAACACAGATCTTGGAGCACAGCTCAGGAACAGGCCATTCAGCCCACAATATTGTGGCCAACCAATTAAATTAGAAATCAAGTGGCCAATTAAACAAATCTCTTCTGCCTACACAATGTCTGTGTACCTCCATTACCCTCACATTCATGTGTCTATCTAAAAGTCTCTGATGTTTCTGCCTTTATAACCAACCCGGCAGCACATTCCAGGCATCCACCAGTCTCTTAGTGTAAAAACTTGCCCCTCACATTTCCTTTGACATTACCCCCCTTTTATTTTAAATGCATGCATGCCCTCTTCATTTGGTCACTGGGGATGACCAGTATTATGTGTAAGGCAGTATTCATTGCAAGTGCTTTTGTTAGTCAAATCCAACGATCACAAACACTGGATTAACATTTAAAACACTGCAACCTTTTTGTGTTGGATTTATTGACATTCTCCAGATTGCTGGGGGTGAAGTTCAGCACGATTAAGTGGAGACTCAAGGTCAAGGAGTTTGTCAGAAAAATGGTAAACATGATGCTGGAACAGGAGAATGGGAATGTTGTGGTCAATTATTGGATTGCTATTTGTATCTTATGACAAAAAAAATCAAATGATCAATAATTTATCCTGAATCATTTGATTATACTCAGATCACAGATGTACTACAGGATTCCAGATAACGTTTATTTATCACATGTACAACAAATCATATAGTGAAATGTTTCATTTGCATTAATAACCCAAGGATGTGCTTGGGCAGCCACATAATCCAGCACCAACATACTTACTTCACCCATCACAGGCCTGGGGCACAGGCTGCTGATAGCAGCTTCCAGGGACCTCTGTTCTGAGCCAATTTTTCAAGTTAGCTCATCTTCGAAGATCCCGTCTCTCCCAGGGATGAGGAATGTTGAGCTTCTGTTGGCACTTCTATAGCTTTGACTTTCTACAGATGAAGGCCCATGTCCAAACCTCCTCCTTCAAGGGCTGCTTTGAGCTTACCGAATGGAATGTGCTTTGTGAACCATATGGGGAGGACATTGATGGACTTACTGATTGCGTCACTGGCTACATCAGCTTCTGTGTGGACACTGTAATGCCATCAAGGACTGTTCACTGCTTCCCTAACAACAATCCATGGGTCTCCAGTGATCAAAAGGCTCTCCTCAACCACAAAAAAAGAGTCTTTAGATCAGGAGAATGGAAATATGTGCAGAGGGAGCTAAAGGAGAAGATCAAGGTGCCCAAGGAGGAATACAGGAGAGAGCTGGAGAACAAGCTTGGGCAGAGTAGCACAAAGGAGGTGCAGAGAGGCATGAAGAAAATCGCTGGCTTCAATCAGCCTACCTGTGGAGCTTCGGAATGCAGCCCTGAATGAGCTAAACAAACTCTTCAATAGGTTTGATAATTGCCCTCCTGTTCACAACCCCCTCCGAACACCAATCCAGGTGCAGAGGCACCCAGTGCTCCCTCCGCACCAACGCTTCCCCCTCCACACTGCTCCCCACTCCAATTCAACAGCAAGACGAACAACACAGGCTACCACTGTCTGTATCCCTTCCTTGCCCTGCACCAACCATCCATGCCTCCACATATCAACTGCTCCTCTCCTAATCTTCATCTCCCCAAGCTCTCACCTTCCATCAACTCCCCAGTCATCATGGACTCACCTTCACTACTGAGCAGGTGAGAAGGGCTCTGGGGAAGCTCAGACACAACAAAGCATCGGGACTGGATGGTGTGTAGCCCAAGGTCCTGAAGGAGTGTGCAGAGCAGCTGGGTGGAGTTCTCCAGAGATCTTCAATCTGAGTCTCAGCCTGGAAAGGGTCCCGGCTGTGCAGAAAACATCATATGTGGTCCCAGTACCCAAGAAGGACCAACCAAAAGTCTTGAATGACTACCGTCCAGTGGCTCTCATGTCACACATCATGAAGACCCTAGAGAGGTTGGTCCTGGCTCACCTCCAACCTCTGGTCAGATCAGCCTTCAATCCCTATAATTTACCTACCAGGAGCAGTCTGGAGTCGATGATGCTGTCATCTACCTACTGAACCGAGCCTATTCCCAATTGGATAAACAGGGCAGAACTATGAGGATTATGTTTCTGGATTTCACAAGTACCTTCAATACCATATGGCCCTCATTGCTGGGAGAAAAGCTCTGTACAATACAGGTTGGCACTTCCATCGTGTTCTGGAGAATGGACTACCTGAATGGCAGGCCACAGTATGTGTGGCTTCAGAGCTGTGTGTCAGACATGGATATAAGCAGCCCAAACACCCCACAGAGGACTGTATTGGCTCCCTTCCTGTTTACCATGTATACCTTGGACTTTAGATACAGCACTGAATCATGTCATCTGCAGAAATTCTCCGATGACTCAGCAATAGTTGGGTGTATAAAGGGAGGACAGGAGAATGAATACAGGGCCTTGGTGGAGGACTTTGTCAAATGAGGGAAGCTAAATCATCTGCAGCTCAATATTGGTAAGACAAAGAAAATGGTGAAGGACTTTAGGAAACTTAGGCCTGCATTGCTCTCTGTTCAACTCAAGTCAAGTCACTTTTATTGTCATTCTGACTATAACTGCTGGTACAGCACATAGTAAAAATGAGACAACATTTTTCAGGACCATGGTGTTACATGACACAGTACAAAAACTAGACTGAACTACGTGAAAAACAACACAGAGAAAACTACACTAGATTACAGACCTACACAGGACTGTGTAAAGTGCATAAAACAGTGCAGGCATTACAATAAATAGGAGTCCGATAGCTTGGGAGAAGAAACTGTTACATAGTCTGGTCATGAGAGCCCGAATGCTTCGGAGCCTTTTCCCAGACTGCAGGAGGGAGAAGAGATTGTATGAGGAGTGCATGGGGTCCTTCATAATGCTGTTTCCTTTGTGGATGCAGCGTGTAGTGTAAATGTCTGTGATGGCGGGAAGAGAGACCCCGATGATCTTAGCTGACCTCACTAACCGCTGCAAGGTCTTGCGATCCGAGATGGTGCAATTTCTGAACCAGGCAGTGATACAGCTGCTCAGGATGCTCTCAATACAACCCCTGTAGAATGTGATGAGGATGGGGGGTGGGAGATGGACTTTCCTCAGCCTTCGCAGAAAGTAGAGATGCTGCTGGGCTTTCTTTGCTATGGAGCTGGTGTTGAGAGACCAGGTGAGATTCTCCGCCAGGTGAGGATGCGGATGTGGTGAGGACCTACAAGTACCTGGGGATGCATCTGGATGACAGACGTGCGTAGAGGACCAACACAGAGGCCGTGTACAAAAAGGGTCAGAGACACATCTACTTCCAGAAGAGACTGAGTCCTCTGGAGAATTGAGGCCCCTCCTTCATATGATCTACCAGTTTCTGGTCCCCATGCGGTGGTGCGCTGGGGCAATGGCATCAATATTGGTGATGCCAACAGGCTCAATAAAATGATTAAAAGGGCTGGCTCTGTTATAGGAGTTAACTATACCAGAAAAAATGCATAATTTGTGCCACAAATCACTAAGTACAGAATGTCAAAAAGTGAGGAAATACAGTAAACTCAAAAACTTTGAGATATTGTAGTGACACACACAAAATGCTGGAGGAACTCAGCAGGTCAGACAGCATCTAAGGAAATGAATAAGCTGTCGACATTTCAGGAGGAGACCCTTGATCAGGTCCTTATGAAGGGCCTCAGCCACAACAGCATTTTGTGTGTGTTACTCTGGACATGCAGCATCTGCAGAATCTTTTATGTTTATGGTGTTAAGAGATGATCTTTAAAGGTTTAGGGAATACACATATAAAATGAGTTTTTAAACCAAGCTGACTACTGGTGAATACAGAAGGCAGCTTGAATAATTAGAATTTAAAACACATCACAGTACAGGCCTTTGACCCAAATGTTGTGCCGATCCTTTAACCTGCTCAACGATCAATCTAACTCATCCCTCCCGTATGGACCTCCGCTGTCTGTCATCCATGTGCCTATTTAAGAGTTTCTCAAATGCAGAATCTCTTACGTTTAGATATTAAAGGTATCAAGGGATTTCTGTATTACAGGGAAATGGTGCTGCGGGAAAAGATGAGCTGTGATCCTAGCCTGAGGGGCTGAATGGTCTTCTCCTGATTTTATTCCCTATTTCCTGATTTCGGGAATGATGATGCTAATGAGGCACAATGAGGATGCCAAGATAAAAACCAGCTTCAATCAGGCTAGAAATGGAAAATGACAAGGGCAAGTCACCACAGTAACCGGCCAATGAAGAAAATCCATGCTGACCTGAAAGGCCAATCAGATATCTCAATACTTCTTAGCCAATCAGCATCTCCTGGAAGATTAGTCCTTACAGATATGCTAACAGATATGATGATCCTATCAGATCTGCTCATCCTCGGAGACAGATTACAGATTTGCAGTGAATTATTTTCTGAATCTATTATAAGCTGTTTAATTCATTTTAAACCATAGGACTATGTATGATAATTGTAAGCTATGCTCCTTCTTGCAACCTGTAATTAATTTCCAGAAAACTCCAGGAGCATTCCCTTGAATACTAATTATCACACTCTCAGTACCCGATTCTTTCTCTTGCATTAACCTAGTTAAGTGCAACTAGCTCAGGCAAGGAACAACACACAAAATGCTGGGGGGACTCAGCACGTCAGACAATCAGGCCAGGCCTCTTCATCAGGACTGGGAAGGAAGGGGAGAGGTGCCGGAATGAGAGGTGAGGGAAGGGAATGGCATACAACCTTGAATGTGATTAGGTGAAGCCAGGTGGGTGGGGGAAGAGAGGTGAAGTTAGAATCTGGGAGGTTACAGGTGGAAAAGATAAAGGACTGAAGAAGAAGGAATCTGATATGAGGAGAGGGTGAACGATGGGACAAAGAGAAAGAAGAGTGGCACCAGAGAGAGGTGATGGCAGGTGAGAAGAAATGAAGAGGATGGAGGGGAGCCAGCTGCTCTCACCTATCACCTGCTACCTTGTACTCCTGTCCTTGCATCCACCTTCTTCTTCACCCTTCCTTTCCAGTCCTGATGAAGGGTCTTGGACTAAAACTTTGACTAATTATTCCTTTCCATAGATGCTGCCTAGCCTGCTGAGATCCTTGAGCATTTTGTGTGTGTTACTCTAGATTTCCTACATAAGACCATAATATAGGAGCAGAATTAGGCCATTTAGCCCACTGAGTCTGCTCCACCATTTATTTCACTATGGCTGATCCAATTTTCCTCTCAGCCTTTATCTCCTGCCTTCTCCCCATATCTCTTAATGCTCTGACCAATCAAGAATCTACCAACCTCTGCCTTAAAATTACATAAAGGCTTGGCCTCCTTAGCTGCCTGTGGCAGTGAATTCCACAGATTCACACTCAATGGCTACAGATGTTCCTCTTCATCTCCGCATTCACTCTATCAAGGTCTTTCACCATTCGTTACGTTTCAATAAAGGCACCCCTCATTCTTCTGAATTCCAATGAATACAATCCCAGAGCGATTAAATGCTCTTCATATGACAAGCTATTCAATCTTGGAATCATTTTTGTGAGTCTCCTTTGAACTCTCTCCAGTGTCAACAGAATCTAACTGAGGCCTCACCAGTGCTTTATAAAACTTCAACATTACATCCTTGCTTTTTATTCTAGTCCTCTCAAAATAAATGTTAACATCTCATTTGCTTTCTTTACCACAGACTGAACCTGCAAATTAACCTTCAGGGAATCCTGGTCAAGGACTCCCAAGTTCATTTGCACCTCAAATTTTTGAATGTTCTCTCCATTTAGATAATAGTCAACCCTTTAATTTCTTTTGCCAAAGTGCATGGACCATACACTTTCTGACGCTGTATTTCATCTGCCATTTCTTTGCCCATCCCCCTAATTTGTCTAAGTCCTTCTCTAGTCTCTCTACTTCCTCAAAACTATCTGCCGCTCCACCTATCTTCATATCATCTGCAAACTTTGCAAGAAGGCCATCAATTCCATCATCCAAATCATTGACATATTACATAAAAAGAAGTGGTCTCAGCACAGACCCCTGTGGAACATCATTAGTTATCCTTGGCAACCAACCAGAAGAGGCCCCCTTTATTCCCACTCTTTTCTCCCAACAATCATCCAATCCTCTACCCATGCTAGTATCTTTGCTGTAGTACCTTGGGCTCTTAATGCGTTAACGCCTAGACAGAGTAGATGTGGAAAGGATGTTTCCCATGGTGGTGGAGTCTAGGACAAGAGGGCACAACTTCAGGATAGAGTGCTGTCCATTTCAAACAGAGATGCGGAGAAATTCCTTTAGCCAAACAGTGGTGAATTTGTGGAATTTGTTGCCACATGCAGCTGTAGAGGCCAGGTCGTTGCGTGTATTTAAGGCAGAGGTTGATAGATTTTTGATTGGACAAGGCATCAAAGGTTATGGTGAGAAGGCTGGGGAGTGGTCCTGAGGAAGGGATAAAAGGATCAGCCATAATTGAATAGCGGAGTAGACTTGATAGGCCAAATGACCTAATTCTGCTCCTATGTCTTATGGTCTTATGTGTGGCACCTTGTCAAAGACCTTCTGAAAGTCCAAACACACAACATCCATCAAATCTCTTTCATTTATTCTACCTGTTATTTCTTCAAAGATATCAAACAGGTTTGTCAGGCAAAATTTTATCATGTGTCTCAAAGTACCCCAAAGTCACATCTCCAACAATCAACTCCAACACCTTTCCACTAACTGGCCTATAATTTCCTTTCCTCTGCCTTTCTTCTTTCCTGAAGAGTGGAGCGACATTTGCAATTTTCCAGTCTTGCTGAACCATACCAAAATCAAATGATTCTTGAAAGATCATTACTAATGCTCTTCAGCCACCTCTTTGAGAACACTGGCATATATACCATCTGATCCAGCTGACTTGGGCAACTTCACACTGCTGACTCTCTGAAACTTCCAATATACTGCTAGCATCATCTGCGGTGAAAACTGATGCAAAATACTTGTTCAGTTCATCAGAATCAGAATCAGAATCAGACTTTAATCGCCAAGTACCTGTGCACACACAAGGAATTTACTTCCAGCAGATGTTGTCTCTCTGCTCATAACAATAATAATGATAAATATAAATGAAAATATAGATGATACATACAGGTAGTGCAATCCAAGTAATAGTTAGCCAACAGTTAATTGGCAGTTAACTGTTCAGCAAAGTGACCTCAGTAGGGAAAAAACTTCTCCAGTGCCTATTAGTCTTAGTCTGGAGGGATCTGAAGCACCTCCCAGACGGAAGCAGTTTAAACAGTCCGTGCGCAGGATGGAAGGAGTCCTTTATGATGTTCCCTGCCCTCTTCTTCAACCTGGAAGGGTACAGGTCCACAATAGAGGGCAGGGAGGCTCCAATGATGCGCTCGGCAGTCCTCACTGTGCGCTGTAGTCTGGTTCTATCCTGCTTGGTGGCGGCTCCAAACCACACAGTGATGGAGGTGCACAGGACAGACTCGATGACTGCAGTGTAGAACCATTTCCTTATCTCCCTTTACTACCTCTCCAGCATCATTTTCCAGTGGTCCAATATCTAGCCTTGCCTCACTTTTGTACTTTGTATACCTGAAAAAAACTTTTGGTATTCTCTTTAATATTACTTGCTACTTACCTTTGTTTTCTGTCTTTTCATTCTTTATGATTTTTTTTAGTTGCCTTCTGTTGGTTTTTAAAAGCTTCCCAATTCTTTAATATTTGCTCTTTTATACACCCTCTCTTTGGCCTTCATGGTGGTGTTATGTTCTGTTGTCTGCCACGGGTTGTGTCATCCTACCTTTAGAATACTTCTTCCTCTGGGATGTAAATATCCTGAGCCCAAAAATTCCAGCTATTGCTGCTCTGCCAGCATTCCTGCCAGTGTTCTTTTCCAATCAGTTCTGGGCACATGTCTCTGGAAATCCCTTTACTCCACTGTAACATTGATACAACTAACTTTAGCTTCTCCTTCTCAAATTGCAGGATGAATTCTATCGTATTTTGTTCTTTTCTCCTAAGGGTACCTTCGCCTGAAGCCCCCTAATAAATTCCAGTTCATTGCACAACACCCAATGCAGAATATACACTTCTTATTGTAATTTATAGCTTTTACTACTATTTATTGCAAAGTACTGCTGCCACAAAACAACAAATTCCATGACATACAGCACGCTACTGATTCTGATGTACCTTGAAACATTGAAAAATGATCTGAAGTGCATCCTTAACATCAATGACCAACATAGTCTGAGGACAGTCCACAAGTGTCACCACACTGCTGATGCCAAATTAGCACGTCTGCATCTCACTAAGCTTAACCTGTACATCTTTGGAATATGGGAGGAAACCAGAGGCGCTGGAGGAATTCCATGCTGTCACGGGTACAAGGTATAAACTCTTCCAGAAAGCAGTGGGAATTGGAATCAGAATGAGGTTTGTTACCACTGGCATTCATTGTGAAATCTGGTGTATTGTGGCAGAAGTGCAGTGCAATACATAAAATATTCTATATACCATGCAATGAGTAATATACACACTGCAAAAGGAAATTAAATAAATATTGCAAAAATGAACAAAAGTAGTGAGGCAGTTTTTATGGTTCATTGATCGTTCAGGAATCTGATGGTCTACTACTTCCTCTCCCAATCACTGGTGCAGTAAAGCATTATGCTAACCACTTTGCTATTAAACCTCCCACCCACAACCCCACTTCCACCTTGTTTGTTTTTCCAATGTCTGGGAGACACCTAAGAACCTGATAAAGACTTTTCTTTTATCACATAAAAGAAAAAAAATGTTTTTTTCCTGTTAGATGTACACTCAGTTATCACTTTATTAGGTACACCTGTATCCCTATTCATTGATGCAAATATCTAGTCAGCCAATCATGCAGCAGCAACTCAAAAGTATAAAAGCATGCGGACATGGTCAAGAGGTTCAGTTGTTGTTCAGACCAAACATCAGAATGGGGAAGAAATGTGATCAAAGTGACTGCGACTGGGAATGACTGTTGGTGCCAAACAAGTATCTCCAAAACAGCTGATTTCCTAGGAGTTAAACACGCAACAGTGTCTAGAGTTTATAGAGAATGGTGCGCAAAACAGGAAGAAACATTGATTGAGTGACAGTTCTGTGGGCGAAAATGCCTTGTTAATGAGAGAGGTGTAAGGGGAATGTCCAGACTGGTTCAAGCTGACAGGAAGGCAACAGTAAATTATATAACCATGTTATGTAATACAACAGTGGTGTGCAGAAGAGCATCTCTGAATGCACAACACATCGAACCTTTAAGTTGACAGGCTACAGCTTCAGAAGATCATAAATGGTACAGGAGATGTCCAGTAAAGTGGCCTCTGAGTGTACAACAATATATAATATAAACTGTCTGACAAGCTTCATGAACTAAGCTATCTGTAAAGCAGGAAAATTTTGCCATATATTAACAGTTATCTTCCTCAAAAGCTGTGTTGGTGATTTATAAATCAACATGAAATGTCAAAAGAAGTCAACAAATTTTACTGGAGACAGCCAATTTAATTGTGATCGAAAGAAAAAATGAATAACCTTGCTACATAGAATTAGATTCACTGGTACATTGAATTATCAGACCTTATTCTGAATTTTATATCACCTACTGTCAATACTAATTATTAGTTTGATAAAGGCTTTCATTTAATATTCCAAATACATTACTATCTCTCAGAGGCAGTCGATGCATTTTTCAATGTATGAGAGAGACATTGATGAAGATAAATGAACGTGAAGACCTTGAGGTTTCCAAATAATCTAGCCATTTTAATAAAAGGTCATTGATCTAAAAAATTAACAATTCTTCTCACCCTACAGATGCTGCTCGACTTGAGTCTATTTCTGGCATTTTCTTTTTCTTTTTATTTTGGATTTACAACACAACATTATACATTTCAATGGAGAACCAGAAATATAACTAACTGGCAGGAATTATTTAATCCTTGGCCCTCACCACTTGCACAGTAGCTCCCTCTGCTACCCCTCCTCCTCCCCCTTCTCCCATGGTCCACTCTCTTCTCCTATCAGACTCCTTCTTTTCAGCCCTTTACCTCTTCCACCTATCACCTTCCTGCTTCTTACATCATTCTTTTTCATTTCCTCTGTCTGTCCATCTAGCTCCCCTTTCTCTGCCAGCAGAAGTGGTGGATGTGGGTTCAATTTATGAAAAGTTTGGATCAGCTCATGGATGGGAGGGGTATGAGGGGTTATGATGCAAGTGTGACAAAATGGGACCAGACAGAATAACATTTTCCATAGACTAGATGGGACGAAGGGTGTGTTGCTGTGCCATAGTGTTCTATGACTCCCACCTGGGCTCACCTACTAACTGCCAGCTTAGGTTTCTGTCCTGCCCATCTCTTTCTTTTCATTCTGGCTTCAGACCCATTCTTTCCAGTCCTGATAAAGGGTCTCAGCCCCCAATGTCGACCGTTCGATTTTATCTGTAGATGCTGCCTGATGCACTGATACTTGGAAACTCTTCACCAGGACTGGAAAGGAAGGGAGCAGAAGCCAAAATGAAATGGTATGTCCGGTCTGATAAAGACCCGATGAAACATTTTGGTCTAAAATGGTGACTGTTTTTTTTCCACTCCACAGATTTGCTGAGTTCCTCCAGAATTTTGTGTTTGATAATGTACAGTTCTCAACTGCAGGATAAGGATGCAGTGTGGATTATTCTTCTTCTGTTGACTGGCACTTTGAACCCTGTCTGCGCTGACCTGACAGGATTCAAAGAAGCCCCATTCAACAGATCAGTCAGCAGTAGTGGAGAGGGAAACAGCTAACATTTCATGCTGTAGACACCTCGTGACCCTGGAATTGGGAAGGTAACTTCTCCTTTCCTTCTGAACTCAGAAGCCACAAAAGCAATGCCAACAGAATCGTCATCATTATCATGATGTGACGTTGGCGATCATGGTCTCTGATCATGATTGTTCTTGGCAAAGTCTTCTACAGAAATGGGTGACCCAAGCCATGATCAATACTCTTCAGAGACTGTATGCCTGGCGTCAGCAGTCACATGACCGAGACTTGTGATATGCACCAGCTGCTGTCATGGCTACACATGACATTGATTGTGGGGGGGTGGGGGGGGAAGAAGGGTGTTAAGCATGTGCTACACCTCGGCCAAGGGTGACCTGCAGGCTAACAGAGGGAAAGAGCACCTATCACCTCCTTTGGTCGAAGTGTATCTCCACCCCACCACAAAAATGCATATTGCATTTACAAGGCTTTATCTGACACACATGCTAAGCTTATAGTTCCAACAAACATGACTAACAAAATTGATTACCTGCACTAAAGGTGGATATTTATTTTATACTTTTTTATTTAGAGATTCTGTGCAGTAACAGGACCTTCAAACCCAATGAGCCCATGCTGCACAATTACACACAATTGACCAACAATCAGGTCCTGAACCAGTGTGGATCACTTCACTCATCTCAATACTGAACTCACTGATGCACCATCAATAACTCTTGGAGACGTGAGGCGAGAGATAGGCTTTTATTAGCTGGAAGAAAGCACTGTCAGCAGCAAGCGATCACCACACAACATCCTGGAGACTGAGGGGGGAGCAGTGTCTCCAATTACCTTTATACTGGAGTCTGTGGGAGGAGCCACAGGAGCAGTCAGCGGGGGGGGCGTGTCCAGACAGGTATATGTAGTTCACCACACTCACGCTACAACCCAAGCACTCACGGTCAAGGACTCTACAATTCCATATTAGTTATTGACTTTCTCAGTACTTGCACGATTTGTTTCTCTTGCACATCGGTTGTTTGTCAGTCTTTGTCATTTATAGCTCTTCATCAGTGTATTTCTTTATTTTTCTGTAAATGGCTGCAAGGAAACAAATCTCAGGGTAGGATAATGTGACAAGTATGTACTTTGATAATAAATATACTTTGGGAATTTGACCTTTGAACCCATTTGCCTTTGGGATGTTTGAAGAAATTAGAGTAGCCGTGGAAACCCAAGCAGTTACAAGCGGAACGTACAAACTCTTTACAAGCAGTAAATCCAGGCCACTGGCATTGTAATAACATTGCGAAAGCTGCTCCGCCTCTGTGCCACCTGTACCTAATATCTCATGAAGCAGATGTAAAATACTCATCCTACGGTCAGAATCGCACTGCATAATGTAGATTTACATCCATTCATCTCTTTTAAGAGATTCCTGGATAGGTACATGGAGCTTAGAGAAATAGAGTGCAATGGGTAACCCTAGGTAATTTCTAAAGTAAGTACATGTTTGGCACAGCATTGTGTACCGAATGGCCTGTATTGTGCTGGAGGTTTTCTATGCTTCTGAAAACTCTGAAAGGATGTTGTGATCCCTTTCAGCATTTTGCAGTAATCCCAAGCCCTCTAAACAGAATGAATCCCATCTAACAGCTGGCAAAGAAATGCAGTTTGATATTTTGTTTCATGTTTTAAAGTTGCTTGATTAGGCCTGGAAAAACGATTTAAGTTTTAGGCAAGTTACCTATCATTCACTGTAAGTTATCTATCATTCACATGGGGGATGCAGTAACATAGCAGTTAGTGTAACTCTATAACAGCGCCAAACGTAAGATCAGGGTTCAGTTCCTGCCTCTGTCTGCAAGGAGTTTGTATGTTCTTCCCATAACTGTGCATTTTTCCTCCAGGTACTCCAGCTTCCTGCTACATTCCAAAGACCGACAGGTTAGGGTTGTTAAGATGTGGATGTGCTATATTGGCAACACTTGCAGGCATGCCCCGGCACAATCCTTGGACCATGTTTGTCGTAGACACAAATGATGCAGTTCTCTGTACGTTTTGATGTAAATGAGACCAATAAAGATAATCTTCTAATAAAAAATCATTATCTTTAGATTTTGTGTTGAACCAGAACAGGAGAATACACAAAGCTGGACCCACATACGTACAACTTAGCTTGCTACTCTGGAATTACCCTCTGGCAAATGCATCACACTCAGAACAAGAGAACTTTCCTCAATCTTTGATAGGAAGAGACCTGATCAGAAACATTCACTTCTATAGATGCTGCCTGACTTGCTGAGTCCCTCCAGCATTTTGGGGCTATTACTCTGCACTTCCATCATCTGTAGAATCCCTTGTGTTTCTGATATGCATGACTATATTCTGTTGCTATGTTACAGAATGGTAATTGGTATTGGTAATTCTGCATTCGCATTTCAAGTTAATTGTCAGGTTGTCTAAGAGAGTATCAGCCACGGACGAGATAAAAGATGCTGGGATGCGGTTTACCTGCCCATCATTCTCAGATTGGAAGCAGCCTTACACTCATTAAGTAGAGTACCTCTTGCAAATTTCTAACAACTCTTGGAAATAGAATTTGGAATGTAGAATACAACAACAAAGTGCAGACCCTTTGGCCCAGAATGTTGTGCCAGACTTTTTACCTACACTAGGGTCAACCCAACTCTTCCCTCCATTTTTTCTTCCATCTATGTGTCTTCATAAGTGCAACTTAAAGTCCGTAAAGTAACTGCTTCATGTGTGGCACCTTGCTAATTGCCTTCTTAAAATACAAATATACAACATCCACTACAACCCCTTTATCTATCCTAGTTGAAATCTCCTCAATGGATTCAAACAGGTTTGTTAGGCAAGATTTTTGCCTGCGGAATCCATGCTGACTTTCTCCTATCTTGTCCCGTGTCTCCAGAACCTCATCCTTAACAATTGACTCCAACATCTTCCCAACAACTGAGGTCAGGCTAACTGGACTATAATTTCCTTTCTGCTGCCTCTCCTTTCTTAAAGAGTAGAGTGTCATTCGCAATTTTCCAGTCCTCTGGCACCATGCCACAGTCCAATGAGTTTTGAAAGATCATACTAATGCCTCCACAATCTCTACTGCTAGCTGCTTCAAAAACCTGGGGTGCAGTTCATCCGGCCTGGGTGAGTTACGTACCCTTAGGCCTTACAGCTTAAGGGAGAAGAGTTTAAAAAAGAGCATTTCATGGGGTTCATCACATTAGCGACAGACCAATTGATTCAAAGAGAGAGAGAGAGCTTCACACATCCCTGGGTACAGTTTAAAAAAGGAGTGCTTCACGGGGCTCAGCCTATCAGCAGTGGATCAATCGATTCACAATTCATTAGCAGGAGCAAGTATAAGTATAAGGATCAAGGCAGAGCAGCCATTGTGTAAGTGGACCAATGTAGGAGTGGGAACTTGAGGCTTTGGTGAGGGGGCACAGGTGAGTAGCAGGTAAGGCCTTTGTAGTGGTTGAATAAAAATTCACTAAATTACAGCTAATTAAATAAAGTAGAGATGATGCAGGATCAGGTGATGTGCTGTAGCTGCATGATATGGGAGCTGGTGGACCCCATTGTGGTTCCTGGTGACCACATCTGCAGCAAGTGTTGGCTGCTCGAGGAACTCAGGCTCAAAGTTAGTGACTTGGAATCTGAGCTACAAATACTGTGGCACATCGGGGAGGAGGAGTTCCCTGGATTCTCTATTCCTGGAGGTAGTCACACCCATTAGATTAGCAGCCACAAATTTGATCTGTGGTCAGGAACAAGAGGGTGTGGCTGCGATGAGGTGGGTAGTGGGATTCAAGAGAGAGGGCTGGAGGAGCCTTAGACCTTGAACTGGTTCAACAGGTCTGAGATCCTTGCTCCCTGTGTGGTTGAGAGTGGGGGCTGCAGGAAGGATGAGCAACCTAACTGTAGCACCATGGATCAGGGAACCATTCAAGAGGGGAGAGAGAAGAGAAATGTAGTGGTAATTGGGGATAGTATAGATAGGGGAATAGACAGAGTTCTCTGTAGCAAGGGTAGAGAGTTCCGAAGGCTGTGTTGCCTGCCTGGTGCCTGGGTTTGGGACGTCTTTTTTGACCTGCACAGGAGTTTGCAGTAGGAGGGAAAAGATCCAGTGCTCATTTTATCAATGACATAGGTAGTATGAGGAAAGAGGTTCTACTGAGGGAATTTGAGCAGCTAAGGACTAAATTAAAAAGCAGAACCAAGAAGGTGGTAATCTCTGGATTTCTACCTGAGCCCCGTGCAAGTTGGCATAGGGTCAAGAAGATTAGAGAGTTAAATGCATGGCTCAAGGATTGCTGTGGGAGAAGTGGGTTTGGATTTTTGGGAAGTTGGCACCAGTATTGGGGAAGGAGGGAGCTGTACCAATGGGACAGGCTCTACCTGAACCACGATGGGACCTGGATCCTAGGGAATCACATAACTAGGGCTGTGGAGAGGGCTTTAAACTAAATAGTAGTGGGGTGTGTTCAACAGATTGGAGAAGTATGGATAAAGTAAAAGAGAAAAGTGTGGATAAACATAAAAAGGAGAAAAGTAAGAGTGAAGTGAAGAAAATTCAAGTGCAAAAGAGTAAAGGGTTACAAGATTTTAAAAGCACAATGAGTGTAAGCGCATTTTATTTTGATGCCCATAGTATTCAAAGCAATGTCAGTGAACTTGTGGCACAAATCTGTAGAAAGGGGAATGATTTAATGGCCATTACAGAGACGTGGTTGCAGGGTGGAGAGGATTGGGAATTAAATATCCAAGGATATCAGGTAATATGGAAGGATAGGCAGGAAGGTAAGGGAGGTGAGGAAGCAAGTTTAATCAAGGATGCAATGAGGGTGATAGTGAGAGATGAAATAAGATCTAAAGAACAGAATGTTGAATCCATCTGGGTAGAGATTAGGAATAGTAAAGGGAAAAAAATCACTGGTGGGAGGTGTCTATTAGCCACCGAACAGACAATTGCACAGGCATAAACAACACAGAAATATCTGAGGCATATAAGAATGGAACAGCAGTTATCATGGGCGACTTTAACTTGCACATTGATTGGATGAATCAAGTTGATTGAGGCAGTCTTGACGAGGACTTCATAGAATGTATCTGTGATGGCTTTCCTGAACAGCAGGTAACTGAACCTACAAGGGAAAGTGCTATATTAGATATGCTTCTGTGCAATGAGGCAAGTAAAATTAGTGATCTTGTAGTTAGGGATCCTCTTGGAAAGAGTGATCACAGTATGATTGAGTTTCTCATATAGATAGAGGTGCAATAGTTCAATCTAAAACTTGTGTATTATGCCTGAACAATGGGATGAGGGAGGATTTGGCCAGTGTAGACTGGGAACACAGGCTATATGGTGGGATAGCTGAAGAACGTGGAAGACTTTCAAAGAGATTTTTCACAGTGCACAACAAAAGTATATTCCAGTTAAAAGCAAGGACAGTAAGTGTGGGGAGAGCCAGCTTTGGATAACTAAGAGAATAAAAGAAGGCATCAAACCAAAACCTTGTGCATACAAAGTCTCCAAGAGTAGTGGGAAACTGGAAGATTGGGAAAACTTTAAAAAGCAACCAAGAACCACGAAGTGAGCAATTAAAGAAGGGAAGATTGATTATGAAAATAAACTGGCACAAAATTCTCTGTACACTGGGCAGGTCCCAGCACATTGGAAGACAGCAAATTTCATGCCATTGTTCAAATAAGGACGTAAGCAAACGTCAGGTAACTACAGGCCAGTTAGTTTAACCTGTGTAGTTGGGAAAATGGTTGAAGCTATCATTAAAGAAGAAATAGCGAGGCATCTGGAGAGAAATAGATCCATTAGGCAGATGCAGCACAGATTCAGCAAATGGTTTCAAAGGTACATTTAATGTCAGAGAAATGTATATGATATATATATAATATATACTGTATATGATATACATCCTGAAATGCTTTTTCTTTGCAAACATCCAGGAAAACAGATGAGTGCCCCCAAAAGAATGAGTAACAGTTAAATGTTAGAACCCCAAAGTCCCATCCCCCCAGCTCCCCTCCCTCCCGCACATAAGCAGCAGCAAGCAACAACCCCCCCTTCCCTAACCAGCAAAAAAAAGTATCGGCACCTTCCACCAAGCATTCAAGCGTGAGCAAAACAACAGCAAAGCCACAGACTTGCAGTTAGCTAATAGACTACTCGTTCACTTGGTATTTGATATACCACAGGCTCTCTCCCTCTCCCTAATAAGGAAGAAAGAGGTGTCTCCATTTCACAGCGAGAGGGGAGACATAACAAACAACTCACTGAATTATGATGTTAAAAGTCTGTTGTGTCACTTTTTCCAGGCTCTGTGCCCAAAGATCTCAGGTCTATAGGCATGTAGCCGTAGATCTTCCAACTCCCCCAGCCGTGACACTGATCTTCGATCCACCTGTCTCCGGAGCTACAAGATCTCTGTTCTCTGAAGGTGAGTGAAGCTCTTAGGCCGAGCCTTTGGCATGCCAATCAATGGCTATTCAAGAGAACCTAAGAACGGGTCCCATTCCTGCAAAGAACCATAGTCAGCGTGTAACTCCAGGTCAGGGTCTTCAAAAGAACCCTGAAGGGGAGAAATAGAAATATTAAAGATAAAAATTGAGATGTTTCCGAAGATGCAAGCAAAGGAGTCGCCTTTAGGTGCCATTAATCCTCCTAAGCTCCTCCCCGGGATCCTGGTTGACAAACTTACTAGAGTTCTTTGAGGATATAACAAGCACATTCGATAGAGGGGAACAGATGGACGTTATTTACTTGGATTTCCAGGCAATGTTTGAGAAGGTGTTACATAAAAGACTTACCCATAAGAGAAGGATGCATAGATTTGGCGGTGATGTATTAGTATGGATAGAGGATTGGTTAACCAATAGAAAGCAGAGAGTTGGGATACACGGGTGTTACTCTGGTTGGCAATCAGTGGAGAGTGGTGTGTTGCAGGGGTCGGTGCTAGGCCCACATGTGTTCACGATATACATTAATGATCTGGAAGAAGGGACCAAGTGTAATGTATCTAAGTTTGCTGATGACACTAAATTGAGTGGAAAAGCAAATTGAGCAGCAGATTCGGACAGTCTGCAGAGAGATATGGATAGGTTAGTGAGTGGGCAAGGGTCTGGCAGAAGGAGCACAATGTTAAATACAAGGTTATCCACTTCGGAAGCAAGAAATGAAACAGTAGATTATTATTTAAATGGTAAAAAATTGCAGCATGCTGCTGTGCAGAGGGACTTGGGAGTGCTTGTGCATGAATCACAAAAGGTTAGTTTGCAGGTACAGCAGGATATCAAGAAGGCAAATGGGATGTTGGTCTTCATTGTTAGAGGGATTGAATTTAAGAGCAGGGAGGTTATGCTGCAACTGTACCGGGTACTGATGAGGCCACATCTGGAGTACTGTGTGCATTTCTGGTGAATACACCAGTCAGCCTCACATCCCAGGTGCGTGCCTTTATTTAATTAATATGTAGTTGTAGGGACACAATTTCATCCAGTAATTTGAAATTGCTCACTCTCTCAATTTCAGATCGGTTCATGTTCCCTTGTCTTGCCCTTCCTGAAGTCCACAATCAACTTTTTGTCTTACTGACAATTTACCCAAACTTGTTGACAAGTGTGGCCTGATAAAGGATCAACATTATCACCTCACTTTTATATGCTGTCTTTGACTTACTTTATCATTAATCTTCAAGTACCTCGAAATCTCATCCTTAATAATAGACTCCAACACTTTCCCAGCCACTGAGGTCAGGCTAACTGGCCTATAATTTCCTTTCTTTTGCCTGTGTTCCAGTCCTCCGGGACCATGCCAGAATCAAGTGATTCTTGAAAGATCATAGCCAATGCATGCATTATCTCTTCAGCAACCTCTCTCAGGACTCTGGGATGTAGTCTGTCTGTCCCAGGTGATTTATTCATCTTAAAACTTCTGAATTTGCCTTGCACCTTTTCCTTTGTAATAACAATGGTGCTCACTCCTGCTCCCTGATACTCAGGGACCTCTGACACACTGCTAGTGGTTTCCACAGTGAAAACAAATGCAAAGTACCCTTGAAGTTCATTTACCATTTCTTTGTCCCCCATTACTACCTCATCAGCATCGTTTTCCAGTGGTTCAATATCAACTCTCACCTCCTTTTTACTCTTTATATAACTGAAAAATCTTTTGGTAACCTGCTTTATATTATTGGCTAGTCTGCCCTCATATTTGACCTTTTCCCTTCTTATAGACTTTTTAGTTGCCTTTTGTTGGATTTTAAAAGCTTCCCAGTAATCCAATTTCTCACTCAATTTTGCTACCCTATATGCCCTTTCCTCGGCTATTATGCAGTCTTTAACTTCCCTTGTTTGCCATGGTTGTTTACCCCTGCCATTTGAGAACTTCTTCCTCTGGGGGAGCTATCTATCCTGCGCCTTGTGAACTATTCTCTGAAACTTCAGCCTTCTCTGCTCTGCCGTCATCCCCGCCAGTATCCTT
The DNA here is from genome assembly GCF_030144855.1 of Hypanus sabinus. NCBI lineage: Eukaryota > Metazoa > Chordata > Chondrichthyes > Myliobatiformes > Dasyatidae > Hypanus > Hypanus sabinus. Next base: position 6,775,425 of record NC_082715.1, read on the forward strand.
CTCCAATACACCTGAGGCAATCTCCTCTCTCTTGCCTCTGTAATTCCCTTCATTCCATTGTGATACTGATACATATGACTTATGCTTCTCCCTCTCAAATTGCAGTAGGAATTCAATCATATTATGACTATTGCTTCCTCAGTGTTTCTATACATTAAGCTCCATAATAAGATCTTGGATATTACTCAACACCCAAGCTAAGATAGCCTTTGCCCCTGTAGACCCAATTGCAATCTGGTCTAAAACACCATCTTTTAGGCATTCAACAAAAATTCCCTCTCTTTTGATTCATCACCAACCTAATTTTCCCAATCTCCTTGCATATTGAAGTTCCCCATTACAATTGTGTAATTACCCTTATTACATGCCTTTCCCAGCTCCCTTTGCAAGCTCAACCCCACATCTTGGTTGCTGTTTTGGAGGCCTATGTATGATTCCCATTATGGTTTTTCTTGCCCTTGCAGTTTCTTAAATCCACGCAAAAAGATTCAAGATTTTCTGATCCTATATCACCTCTTTCTAAAGATGTAATCCCATCTCTTACTAACAGAGCCACACCACCATCTATGCCTTCCCACTCGTCCTTTCAATACAAAGTATATCTTTTGATGTTAAGCATCCAACTATACCCTTTTTTCAGCCATGACTCAGTGATGCCCATAAATGTCATACTGACCAATCTCTAATTGTACCATGAGCTCATCCACCTTATTCTGAATGCTATGCACATTTAAATACAGCAACAGCCTCATTCTTCACCTTTTTGAATTTTGCCTCTGTACTACAATTTGACTCTTTGCTCTGTCTGTTTTGGTACCTAATCATTGGCCTGTCCTTCCTTACATTCATGCTACAGCTCGCGAGTGTTCACCCTTCTTGAAGACATCAGCCTCTGACAGAAAGATCACAGGTCTCCAGGTGCAGCAGAGATTTTCACAGCTGTCGTTACATTCTCCCTTTGAAAATGGGTATAGAAGGCATTGAGCTCATCTGGTAGTGAAGCATCACTGCCATTCATGCTGTTGGGTTTTACTTCATAGGAATTAATGTCCTGCAAACCCTGCCAGAGCTGTTGTGCATCCGATGTTGCCTCCATCCTCACTCAGAATTGTTTCTTTGCTCTTGAAATAGCCCTCTGCCATTCATATTTGATTTGCTTGTACTGAGCTGGGTCACCAGACTTAAATGCCACTGATGAAACTCCTGATTCATCCACGGCTTCTGGTTTAAATCTTTGTAGGCACACACTCATCCACACAGGTTTTAATGAAGTCAGTAACAACTGCAGCATACTCATCCAGATTTGAAAATGAATTCCTGAATACCATCCAGTCCACCGATTCAAAGCAGTCCTGTAAGTGATCCTAAGCTTCCCTTGTCCATACCTTCTTGGTCCTCATTCAGTCTCTATCTATAGAAGAACAGCCAGTTTAAATGGTTTTGGCATGGAATAGATGGGCCAAAGGGCCTGTCTCTGCACTGTACTTCTCTATGACACTATAAATATAGCCAATGACTTGCCTCCACAGCGATCTATGGCAAAAGATTCCAGAGATTCACTGAAGACTTAAGTACTTCTCAAGAACGTTATCAGCATTTATTGATTTTGACTGTATGTCTGCCTCAGTAGTAGTGCCATTGGCTGTATTCCATCATTTTCCTGACACTTGGTTAGTACTCTCCTGTTTTCTCTTATTTCCCTCCTTTCTTCAATACATATTCACTTTCCAATTTGTTCTAACCTTTACAGAATCTGGGGTATTTCAGAACATGACACCTGATGTGCAAGTTTGAAGCATACATAATATATAGTTCTGGGAAATGTTTTATATCCAAGAAAATGACTGACTCAAAAGTTATCGAACACCAACTAACGTTGCATGAATGCAAGATTAGTTTAGCTCTTATGTTTCTTCACTGGTTTATGAGTAATTAAGGAACAGATTAATATTAAATTGATAAGTAATTACAATGATTTATTCAGTGACAAATCATATTGATATACGGTATGACAGAAAAGAAATGCGGATAAAATACTTGGGAGGTATTTAGAGTCATAGAGTCATGGAAGAGTATAGCACAGAAACAGCCTTCAGCCCATCTAGTGTGTGTCAAACTGCCTACTCCATGGACTTGCACTGGGACCATAGCCCTCTATCCAAACTTCTCCTAAATGTTGAAGTTGAGCCGCATGTACCACTTGCACCAGCAGCTTGTTCCACATTCTCTGGACTCTCTGAGTGAAGAAGTTTTCTCTCATTTCACTTTTTACTCCTGACCCTCTATGATGTCTGGTTATAGTCCCATCCAACTTCAATGGAAAAAGTTTGCTTGCATTTATCCTATCAATACCCCTCATATTGTATATCCTTCCATCAAATCTTCTCTCAATCTTCAATGATCCAAGGAATAACGTCCTAACCTATTCAATATTTCCTGATAGCTTGTGTCCTCCAGACGGGCAACAACTTTGTAAATTTTCTGTGCTCTTTCAACCTTGTTTACACTTTTCCTTTAGGTAGGTGACTGAAACTGCACACAATACTCCAAATTAGGCCTCACCAACATCTTATACAACATACCATCCCAGCTCATGTACTCAGTACTTTAACTTATGAAGGCTAATGTGTCAAAACACCCTTGAGACTTGTCTTGATGATCGCATAGTGATTAGCACAAGGCTTTATAGAACCAGCTATAAGATCGCAGTTCAATTCCCGCCACAGTCTGTAAATTTGTACATTCTGTCTGTGACCGTGTGGGTTTCTTTCAGGTGCTCTGCTTCCCTCCCACATTCGAAAGATCTACAATTATGGTTTGTAAGTTCTGGGCACACTTTGTTGGCACTGGAAGCATGGCAACACTTGTTGGTTGCCAAGCACAGGCCTCACAGATATGATTTGATGCATTTCACTGTGACAAATAAAGCTGGTACTCTATTCATTCTTGAATGATGCAGTTGACATTATTAAAATTTTTCCTTTCATGATACTTTCTAGAGCTAACTTCATGGAAGACAGGAGTCCTTTCCATGAGATAATCACCCATGAAGTTTCACAACATTAGTCCTACCTTAGACACTAATGCATGCGCTTTGCCCTATCGGTACAATAGAAACCTTAAAAATTATGGTGAAAATATTCTGAAAACACGATGGTTGACTTTAAATATTGTACTAATACCACACCAGTCTTCACAAAGGGATCAGAAATGGAAAGAGTGAGCAATTACAAGTTCCTTGGTGTCAGTATCTCTGAGGATCTATCCTGGACCCTTATATCAATACAGCTACACAGCGACAAAGAAAGCATAACGGCAAGTGTATTTCATAAAGAGTTGAGGGCATTTGGTATGTCACCAAAAGCACTTGCAAATTTCTGCAGATGTATTGTGGAGAGCATTCTGACTGGCTGCATCATCGTACCTCTCCTGTATGGGGAGGGGGTGGGGGGGGGTCAGCAGAGAGTTGTAAACTTATTCAGCTCAATCATAGGCACCAGTCTCCATAGAATGCAGAACATCTTCAAGGAGTGAAGCCTCTGAAGGATATCATCCATCATTAAAGACCCTCTCCACCCAGGTCATGCCTTGTTCTCATTGCTACATCTATTTTTCAAGTCAAGTCAAGTCACTTTAATTGTCATTTGGACCATAACTGCTGGTACAGTACATAGTAAAAATAAGACAACGTTTTTCAGGACAATGGTATTACATGACAAAGTACAAAAACTAGACTGAACTATGTTAAAAAAAAACAAAACAGAGAAAGCTAAACTAGACTACAGACCTACACTGGACTGTGTAAAGTGCACAAAAACAGTGCAGGCATTACAATAAATAATAAACAGGAAGATAGGGCAATGTGTCAGTCCAGGCTCTGGGTATTGAGGAGTCTGATAGCTTGGAGGAAGAAGCTGTTACACTACTTAATTAAACTATTTGAGATATATATAAGGACAACAAACCTCACGACATATGCTGGTGATATTAAATTTGATTCTGATTCTGAGATACAGCACAGAAACAGACCCTTCTTTCGAAGGTGGGATGAAACCAGATCACATGTTGGAAACTCCCGCGTTGTCATGGGGTGAACGGACTGTACAAACTCCGTACACACGGTGGTGGAATTGATCTTGGGATACCGGCACCACAGTAGCATTGCGTTAACCATACAGCGTCAGCTGCTTTGGCAGGTTTTAAACCGGATTCTGAGGTAAATAATTAAATAGCAGCTGGTTGACATGCAGCTGAGCCATTGCTCTGGCCGAGGATCACCACCTTTGCTTTGACAGCTCTGTGTAACAGTAGAACACACCTGTGAACAAGTTAGTGAAGATGCAGTCACAAACTTCCATCAGCTGTCCACTTGCATTTACCCACTAATCAACTGAACATCTCATCAGCAAGTTGCCAATAATTCACATTTTCAAACCTGATATCCGTGACAACCCTAATTTATGACAGGTCCTGTGAAATATTATTCAAAAATGTCCAAATTGATTTTTTCATTATTCCAGCACTTCAGTCTTATTTTTCTGAGATGAATTAAACAGAGGCTCGCATTGGAAATTTGTATAAAGTCACATTGAAATGTACCTGTCAGAAAATTCCCAGTCTCTCTTTTGTTTGTATCTAAATAGAATTCTGAATGGCAATCACAAACTAAATTGGATGCCTGCTGCCGTCATCAGGAACTAAACCAAGCACAACAACTCAGTCATCAGCATCAGTGATATGTTCAGCACTGAAACGTCAGCAATTTACTGTAATAGTAGGTAATGGGCTGCTGTTCTACTGCTCATCTACCTAAAGTCAAGGCAGTGTTATAAACATAGAAACCCCAGCAAGACATCATTCCACAACTCTATATTAATGCATTGACTTATGGTGTAAATCTGTAAATAAGCTCAGATAACATGATCCCAAGACAGCATGAACCTGTATCGAAAATTGCACAGAAACACACTCCAAATTTTGCAGTATCAACGCAACTTTGCAGCTCTGTGTCAGATATAAAATATGTTCAGCTTTTGTGGAAGTACATGGAAAAAAGTAAAAACTTAGAAGCTAATACTGTCAGGGTGTGCGCTCGCAGGACTAGGCCCAAGCTCGGAGGAACAGCAGGCTCTCTGTCACAGTAGCTGCTGGCACCAGCTCAACCCAGGAGTGGCGGAGGGCAGTTTCAGTCACGCAGAGTGCAGACAACGACTCAAACCCAGCAGTGGTGAGCAGCAGATACCCTATGAGAAGGTGGAAACAAGCAGTTAGACATAGGAATCCCAACCAAGCCTTGGAGGAATGCTGAGCGACACCATGAAACAAATTATTCTCTGCAGCAAAATGACTCCACCAAGGCACAAAATGTGAATCCTCTTTAAATAATCATTGACTGCGATGAAAGCCCATGCCGCAATTAATTGACCAGATTAAATGACAAACAAAAGGATTAAAGACTCCCGTTAAAACAACAGTGAGTAAATACAGGTGCTCGAGAAATCTGGAAGCCCAACGCTCTACAACTCATTGCCAGAAGCTCACAGGGCTCATGACAAGTATGGAATGCAATGGATCAGTGATTCGCAACTTTCAGTGAAGGTACAGTACTTTGCAAAAGTCTTAGGCACATTTATATTGCTATTTGCACAGTACTACCTAAGTAACACTCAATACTGCTGAGCTAAAATGAAGCTAAGTACTCTTATTGCTGTTTCACTACCACCTTCCTATTTTAACTGATATATAGTACTGTGCTGAAGTCTTAGGTTCCCTAGCTAAGTAAATGTGTCTAAGCCTTTGAACAGTCCTGTAGGTTATAAAGATTCTAATCACTCTCAGCAGATTGCCAACAAGTGACACTTATGCAGAGTTGAACACTATTGCCTGGAGTTGAAAATGTATTAAAGTGCAATAATGTCATTCTAACATTACTGGGTTCTAAGTATATTACCCTGCTCAACACTTTTCTTCTGGGCTAACACATTCACTCCAAACCTGAATTAAGCCTGATCTATATATTCTGCTAATTTGATTGTGTACTCCTCTGTCGCAGCAAAGCAGCATACAGCAGCAAGGACCCTCCACCCAGGTCACTGCTGCCATCAGGAAAGAGGTACAGGGGCCTTAGATCCTACGCCATCAAGTTCAGGAACAGTGATTACCCCTCAACCAGCCAGAATTACCCTAACTAATTCCACAACCTGGTTGCGTCACAGCCTGGAATGGAAATACCAATGCCCTCGAATGAAAAATCCTACAGAAAGTAATGGATATGCCTCAGTCTATCATGGGTAAAGCCCTCTCCGCCATTGGGCACATCTCCACGGAGTGCTGACACAGAAAAGGAATGTCTCCTCGGGCCTCCACCACCCAGGTCATGCTCTCTTCTCACTGCTGCCGTCAGGAAGGAGGTACAGGAGCCTCAGGACTCACAGCACCAGGTTCTGGAACAGTTATTACCCCTCAGCCATCTTGAACCAAAAAGGGTAATTTTACTCAACTTCACTTAACCCATCATTGAAATGTTTCCACAACCAAAGGACACCCTTTCAAGGAATTTTTATCTCATGTTCTCAGTATTCATTGCTCATTTATTTGTTATTAATAATATTATTGTTTTCTTTTGTCTTTTGCACATTGATTGCTTGTCCTTCCTGCCGGGTGCAGTCCTTCAGTGATTCTGTTGTGGTTTTTGGATTTGCTGAGTATGGCCACAGGGGAGGCACTGTAGCATGGTGGCTAGCACAGCACTTTACTGTACAGGTAATGCAGGTTCAGTTCCTGGAAGGAGTTTGTATGTTCTCTCTGTGACCAAGGCGGCTTCCTCCAGGTGTTCCAGTTTCCTCCCACAGTCCCAAGACTTACCGGTTAGTAGGTTAGTTGGTCATTGTAAATTTCTCCATGATTAGGCTAGGATTAAATCCGGGGTTTTAGGGTAGCAATGGTATGTTCCTAGGTGGTAGGAACCCTAGATGATGGATATTGCTTTCCTGCGTGAGCATTCCATGGAGATGTGCTCCGTGGTGGGGAGGGCTTTACTCATGATGGACTGCGGCATATCCACTGCTTTTTGCAGGATTTTGCCTTTCAAGGGCATTGGTGCACGTTCTTCCTGATGGCAGCATGAGATTAGAGCAGACCTGGGTTGTGGGGGTCTCTGATGATGGATGCTGGTTTTTGGCAGCAACGCTCCATGTAGATGTGCAAAAGACAAAAACTCATGCAAATACAAATAAATAAATCAATCATGAGAACATGATTTGTAGAGTCCTTGACAGTGAGTATATAGGTTGTGCAATCAGTTTAGAGTTGAGGTGAGTGAAGTTATCCACCCTGATTTATGAGCCTGATGGCTGAAGGCAATAACTGTTCTTGAAGCTAATGGTTTAGGATCTAAGGCTGCTGTACCTCTTTACGGTATAGCTTATCCTTCTTCCAGTGCAAGTAGCCTGCTTTACAAAATAACGCAGCTCAGAAAATTGCTATTGTTGGGTCCAACATGTCACTGAAACAAACGTTCTATTTTTCTCCACATATTTAACAACACAGACAAAATGTTGGTGAAACTCAGCAAGTCAGGCAACATCTAGAGAGGGAAATGAACTGTCAAGATTTGAGCCGAAACCCTCCAACAGAGTACAGCTTCTATCATACCACATAGAACATTTAACGTGGAACAGTAGAACACAGGGATAGGCCATTTGGCCCACAATGTTGTGCTGAACCAATTAAATTAGCAATCAAATGATCAACTAAACTCATCTCTTCTGCCTATTCATTGCCCATATCCTTCCATTTTCCTTGCCTTCATGTGTCTATCTGAACATTAGTCATAGGAGCAGAATTCGATCCCCAGTCAGCATGTTCCAGGCACTCTGTGTAAAATACTTGCCCCTCACATCTCCATAAGACCATAAGACAAATGAGCAGAAGTCAGCCATTCGGCCCATTGAGTCCGCTCCACCTTTTTATCATGAACTGATATATATATATATATATATATACTCATAGTAATTCACAGTTTTATTGCAATATACTGCTGCCACAAAAACAATAAATTTCATGACATATGCTTGTGTTATTAAACCTGATTCTCAACCCAAAACATCAACTGTTCATTACTGTTCACTTATCTCCATTGATGCCGCCTGACCTGCTGAGTTCCTCCAGCATTTTGTGTGTCTTGCTCCAGGTTTCCAGCATCTGGAGAATTACTTGTGCCTCCATGCATATCTTTTCCTCTACACCCAAAGAGTCAGTTTCTCTTTGAATGTCATAATTCAACCTAAAAATCATTTTCATTTTTTTCCCTCGCAGCATTTGAAATTTTCCCAAAACTGAATTATTTGCCTGTGGGCTAACTGGTGATTTATATGGCAGATAAACTCTGCTTTTGAATGTTTTGCCTTTAATTGTACAATTGAGTATCCCACATGTATTTTGGAGTTTTATCTGTTCATCCTTAACAACTTAAAGGCTATAACTTTCTTCAAACAACTATTCTTTTAAAATGCTGTGACTCTGTACTCGTTCAAAAACGTTTTATCCCTCATATTAGCATATCCAAGTTCCACTGAGAAGGAGTGGATGTCTACAGAAGTTCTGCTTTTGCGGTCTCTACCCAAATACCTTTAATTATTTCTGCTTCCTTCTGAAAAACTTCACCATCTCCTCTGTGAACATTTTCCACGGGCTCTCTGTAGATTAGAACACATTGCATATGGATCACATGCAATTGCTTCTGAGAAATACTGAGATAAATATACCAAGTGCATTAGATTAATAAATACTTTGAAGTCAATCTCTGAGGTACCCATTTATAATTTTCATTTGAGAGGGATAATAGATCAGCCATGTTGAAATGACATGTGTGATCATGGTCTCATGACCATGATCGTTCTTATCATATTTTTTTAAGAAGTGATTTGCCATCGCTTCTCTTCTAGGTAGCATCCATATGGGACAGGTCACCCCAGCCATTGTCGATACTCTTCAGAGATTGTCTGCCTGGTGTCAGTGGTCGCATAACCAGGACTTGTGATCTGCACCGGCTGCTCATACGACCATCCACCACCTGCTCCCATGGCTTCACAGGACCCTGATTGGGGGGCTAAGTTGGTGTTACACCTTGGCCAAAGGGGACCTGCAGGCTAGCGGAGGGAAGGAGCACCTTACACCTCCTTTGGTAAAGATGTATCTTCACCCCACCATGTCAACATGGCACATGATGATGATGATGGATCAACAGGGCAGACTCGATGGGCCAAATGGCCTAATTCTGCTTCTATGCCTCATGAAGCCAGCAACAAATCAATGAGCATCACAACAGGAGAAGCCGTGTTGACGATAATGAGGGCTGTTTGGTGAGTATTTTCATTGGGAACATAGATTCATGGTAGCTTATTTAAATAAATCATATTACTATTACTGTTGTGTTTCTTGGCACTGTATATAAATTCAGTTACTTAGGGTAATACTCATGAAATGAGAATTATGGAAAATGAAAGGCTGATGATGATATGTATATACTATATAAATAAATTTAAAATACATATATGTTCAAGGTTCAAGGTACTTTGATATATTATCAAAGTATGTATGCAGTATACAACTCTGAGATTCATCTTCTCGTGGACAGCCACGGAACAAAGGAAAACATCACCCCTCCCACACGCAAAAAAGCAAACAAATTACGCGAACAGCAATAACAAAGAATATGTGAAAGCACAGAATATAAAAACATAAAACTGAACGAGTCCAAGTGAACTGCAGTCCAATCCAGAACTTCGGTACAATGCTCCAGCAGCATCAGGGGATAGAGCGACAAATATACATATATTTCCTTGTTACCGGGAGAAGAAAATTACAAGAAGTTGTCAGAATTCCTTTCTAATGGATATTTTTAAAAAGTATTGAATCTTTTCTCAGCGACTGTGACCCTAATGTGTGGGAGCATTTTTAAAATTAGTTTTGTATTTACCCATGCAAATTCTTATAGGAATGCAATTCTTTACAGTATATTCACAGATTCCAAGAACAGGGGATCAAAGAGATACGCTGGACAGATGACATTACCCCTTTTGACTGGCTTATATAGAATCAGTTATGTCTTAGTATTATAGAATCGGACAGCATAGAAGCAGACCCTGCAACCCAATATGTAAAGATTAGCTTTATTTTTTCATATATACATTGGAACATGTAGTGAAATGTATCATGCTTGGGCAAGTTCACAAGTGCTGCCATTTCTGCCCTGAGGGCAGAAATTCTCTGGCTGACTCGTCCACTTTCACTCCAAAAAGAAAAGCCACTCAATCTCTCCTCATAATTGATGCTCTCTAACCCAGGCAGCATCCTGGTGAATCTCCTCTGCACCCTCTCTAACCCAGGCAGCATCCTGGTGAATCTCCTCTGCACCCTCTCTAATCCAGGCAGCATCCTGGTGAATCTCCTCTGCACCCTCTCTAATCCAGACAGCATCCTGGTGAATCTCCTCTGCACCCTCTCTAATCCAGGCAGCATCCTGGTGAATATCCTCTGCACCCTCTCTAATCCAGACAGCATCCTGGTGAATCTCCTCTGCACCCTCTCTAATCCAGGCAGCATCCTGGTGAATCTCCTCTACACCCTCTCTAATCCAGGCAGCATCCTGGTAAATCTCCTCTGCACCCTCTCTAATCCAGGCAGCATTGTGGTAAATCTCCTCTGCACCCTCTCTAATCCAGGCAGCATCCTGGTGAATCTCCTCTGCACCCTCTCTAATCCAGGCAGCATTGTGGTAAATCTCCTCTGCACCCTCTCTAATCAAGGCAGCATCCTGGTAAATCTCCTCTGCACCCTCTCTAAAGCTTCCACATCCTTCCTATAATGAGGTGACTAGAACTGAACACAATTCTCCACGTGTGGTTTAACCAGAGTTTTATAGAGCTACAATTTAGAGGTCTTGAATTTCTTGTCAGTTAAAAAGATAGAGATAAGCTTTATTTGTCACTGGTACATTGAAACATCAAAATATACAGCAAGATGCCCTATTTGCATCAACTACCAGCAACTGAAGATATGCTGGGTGCAGTCCACAAACGTCACACAGCTTCTGGCACCAACATAGCATGCCTGTACTGTTGTAATGTGAGTATTATTAAAAGTAAGTTAATACTAATCGGGAAGCTGTTGGCAGCAAGAGGCGGGATCCGGGGTTGGCGGGGTCTTTACTTCTGCTCTTTCTACTCCCAGTATGCATTGAATATAGTTCCTCCACCCAAGCCGCACGAGGTACCTGGAAGCCTCTGTGTTGTAAATATCATTTGCCGCCCTAGATAAAGATGCTCTTTTGACCATCAAGTTGTTGAGTGGTTTTTTTATAAAGTAGAAGTTACCACATATTTCTGGCGACGAGATGACCTGGTTTTGTGGATGGGTTGGGCCCGTTTTCGATCAGTAGCTGTGAGCGGGCGAGGAGCCTAGTGTTTGGATGGCTACGTTCAGAACAGTCAATGTGTTTGATGAGCAAATCGAGGAGTGGCTGGAGTACGGGGAAAGGTTGGGCCACTTTTTCTGTGCTAATGGAATTACTGAGGAGGCTAAGAAGTGCTCTATTCTCCTGAGTGTGTGTGGGACAAGGACGTATAAGCTGACACGGAACTTAGCTATGTCACAGAAACTGCGAGAAATTCCATATGACGAACTAGTCCAGCTCGTGAGGAACCATCACAATCTGAAGCCTTTGGTGATAGTTCAACGGTTCAAGTTTCACAGCCACGTCCGGAAGCCAGGTCAGTCTGTGGGTGTTTTTGCAGCCAGCTTCAGCAGCTGTTGGAGCATTACAATTTCGGAGCCGTGTTGGACATGCTCTGTGACAGATTAGTATGCAGCATTAATAATGCCGCCATACAACGCCGCTTGTTGGGGGAATCCCCACCTTTGACTTTCGAGACAGCCCTAGAGATGGCTCAAGGCATGGAGATGGCTGCTAATAATGCCAAGGATACACAGAAAGGATATGGGCGGGGGGGGTGTCGCAGTCGGTGGCAGTGCTCCAAGTCAGGAGGGAGACTGGTAAACAAGCAAAGCGGGTGAAATGTTTTCAGTGTGGAGGAACGCACTATGTAAATGTTTGTAAATTCAAAGATACTGTCTGCCATGCTTGTGGCAAGAAGGGACATTTAGTTAAAAAGCACAGGAGCTGAAAAGGTAAGGTTAAGCCTGGGCAGGGGAAAGCTCAGCAGACTCAGGCAGCCACACACCACCGAGGGGAAGCAGACGAGGAGGCAGCGTGTGTCTACAACATGTTTGGGGTGGAAACGGATGAGGGACCACCTGAACCATATTATGCCACAGTCACTGTCAAGGGAAAGGACATTAAGTTCGAGATTGATTCAGGGGCTACTGCATTGGTCGTTATTGAAGAGACCTACAGGAGGACATGGGGATCCAACCTGCCTCCCATCAGACCATCTAAGCACCAACTCAGGACCTATATGGGGCAGGCCATACCTCATTTAGGGGTGTAATGTGTGGATATTTCAGCCGGGGGCCAGGCTGGTGATAGCTAAGGGCAGTGGGCCCAGTCTTCTGGGCAGCGATTTGCTTTGCAAAATTCGGCTCAACTGGCATGAATTTAAATATGCAGACACAACGTAAGAGCATGAGGTGCAGTGAGCCGATGAAGTCACCGATGGCAATGTGAGTGACAGACGTAGTCCGGACACGTTTGAGAGTGAGCTCACAGTGCAGCTGGCGGCTCTTCAGCCTATTACAGGAGCAATTGAAGTTACCCCCTCGGCACTGAAAACCAGCACGCCACTTCTAGCACAGTGAAGCAATGACTCAGCACTTGTACCACCTGCCCCGTTACAGCAAGGTGCATCTCAGCCTGATGATCTCACTAACAGGAACCTGCATGTGAAGCCAATCGTAACAGTAGCAAACGGGGCACCTGCAGACAATGTAAGAACAGAGCCTCCAGGACCACCAGACAAACATTCGGAAAGCACTCTGTGATTTGACAAAGAAAGTAGAATTTTCTGGAGGCGGTGGCCCCCTGGGAATCCATGTGGTGCCTTTTAGCTCTACACTGAGTGGAAGATTCCTTGGCCTGAGTATTCGTGGTATTGAAGAGAACAGCCGTTCAAGAAAAGGGAACCTGCTCCAGGAGAATGAATGTATCATCAAAATCAATGACTGTGATTTAAGAGACAAGACCTTTGTCCAAGCACAAGAGGTTTTCTGAAACACATTGCGATTTCCTGCTGTTGAACTCCAGATAGTTCCAAGTTATAACAAGGAAATCCATGAAAAATTTGCAATGGGGTCTATTCTGAGCCACAGTCGTGACGATGATTCAAAAGCCAAAGCTCCTGCTTCAATGCGTTCCAAGCTAGGCGGCAAACCTGCAGATGCCGTTTATCCCAATAATGCTGAGAATAGCTCGCCACCGATTTCAAAGAAGCTCAGTAGTCCAAAACAGTTAAGGAGCAATGCCCATTTAATGCATACCAGGAAAGCATGTCCACCAGTGACTTTGCTAGAGGGAGAGACACTGGCAGAGGGGGCAGAGTCCCCTGAAGAGGATGGACATTCTCACACAGACACACAGACCCCTCTCGTGTCCCCAACACTAGATCCACCCAAAACATCCTCACCAGCGGTGCCTGCTGGGTCACCGGGGGTAGTGCATAGATCGCAGCGCCCTCACAAACCCCCTGACAGACTGAATCTTTGATCAGATAGTTTCTTTTGTTGTTAGATTGAATGTTGAATTTGCCATGTTTTTTTAGGTGTTTTTGTATTGGTAACCTGTTGCTAATGATACCACTGTTTTTATTTCCCAGTTCTTCTATATTTGGGGAATGTTGGAACTTAAAGGGGGAGAAGTGTCGTAATGTGAGTATTATTGAGAGTAAGTTAACACTAGTCGGGAAGCTGTTGGTAGTCAGAGGCGGGATCCGGGGCTGACGGGGGACTTTCTACTCACAGTATGCATTGTATATAGTTCCTCCACCCAGGCCGCACGAGGTACCTGGAAGCCTCTGTATTGTAAATATCATTTGCTGTCCCAGATAAAGCTGCTCTTTTGGCCATCAAATTGTCGAGTGGTCTTTTTGTAAAGTAGAAGTTACCACACGTACATCTTTGGAATGTTTGAGGGAGAAATCCAGAGCACCGGGAGGAAAGCCGCGCCACCCCGGGGAGAATGTACACAAATTTCACAACAGAACAGGCCCTTCTGAAGCTTCGAGCCACACCACCCAACAACCCACCTATTTGATTCTAGCCTAATCACGGGTCAACTTACAATGAGCAATTAACCTACCAACCGGTACCTCTGCACTGTATGAGGAAACTGGAGCACCTGGAGGAAACACATGCACACACAGGAAGAATGTACCGATGGAATTAACCTCTGAACTCCGACACCCCGAGCTGTAATAGTGTTGCACTAACCACCACACTGCCGAGACTCCCCATACGCCAATGATATTAAACTTGATTCAGGTGCTGATTTCAGAAAATGGAGCACAGTAAAGGAGGAGAGTTTTGGCTGGTTTTGAGGGGCCGTATGAGCATACTTTGCACTGTATCACTAAAATGCTAAATAAAGTGCCCCATCTTCAGGAGCAGGTAAGGTTCGAAATGCTTTGGCCAGTCCCGACAGTTATTGAATTGATAGATGCCTTTGCAAGTGAAAGCACCATATGTTGCCACCAACAAGCTTATTAAACAGCAAGCAGCCCATATCTGCCTGAACAGAATACATCAGGGTGCCAAGAATGTTATGTAGCTGAGATGCAGAACTGGCCACACATGCATTGAGCCTTCTGTGTGCACATGTTAAATGCAAGAACTTTTCATAAAGAAGTGGCTTTGCATATTTTCCATGCTCCTCTGAAGGAAGAGAAAGGTAGACTTACAGCCTTAATCAGGTTCTTCAGGGGATGAGATCCCTGTGGCTGCACAGTTATTTGTCACATAGCAACAGGAAGCCAGGGATTTACTGCTAGGGTTAGCTCACTACCCTGTACAAAACAATGTGCAGGCAACATCAGCACTGTCCCACTTGCATCCAGAACACAGTGCGAGGGAATTTTCTTCCAACTCCACCATGGAGAGTCTCAACCTGGTTGTGAAAGGAGACGGTTTGGGCGTGGGGCAAGCAACCCCATCCCATAAAAACCCAGAGCTGCAGAAACACCAACAAAAGCTCCAATGACCTCATCCCTGAGAGAGGAAGGATGTTGGCCGGGAAGGCGTATGAAGTCATGTGGTGAATTTGGGGGCCAGAGGACTGATCTATTTTCTATCAAATCAGGACTCTAGCGAGCTGCTTTTGGCCGCCTATACCCCAGTAGGCTTGATTGGCTTAAGTAAGTGTACAAGAATTTTCTCCCAGTAAACCATGACGTTCCTCCCCAATGAAACAACAGGTAGTCTGGGACAAATATAGGGGGCAGCATGGTAATGTTGCGGTGAGCATAACACTATTAAGGTTTCAAAGGTTTGAAAGGTACATTTAATGTCAGAGAAATGTATACGACATACAGCCTGAAATGCTTTTTCTTCATGAAAGCAGAGGAGCGCCCCTAAAGAGTGAATGACAGTTAAACGCTAGAACCCCAAAGTCCCTCCCAACTCCAACTCCCCCTCCCACACGTAAGCAACAGCAAAGCAACAATCCCCCATCCCCCAGCAGCAAGAAAAGCATCGGCACCCCCCATCGAGCACTCGGGCGTTCAGCAAAGCATCAATAAAGACACAGACCTGCAGTATCCCAAAGACTACTCGTTCACCTGGTATTCAATACCCGGAGGAAATCCACACAGGGACATTGTAAAAGCTCCTTAGAAATGGTGCCGGAATTGAACTCCGACCTTCGGAATGCCCTGAGCTGTAATAACGTTGTGCTAACCACTACCACAATACAACAACAGAAATATGTTAAGTCAATGAGAGCGCCACTTTGACTCTGTGAACTGCACACACTCCACTCATGCAAGTGTTAAGATGCACAGCTGTCTGTGCAGGTAGGTAACATTTGCTACAAGCTGCTCTGTTTATTTGGAAGGGGCATTAATTGAATGGTTTTCTTGAAGGAGGTACGGGTGATGTTTTAATATAAAGTTCGTCTGTTACTTAATTAATTTGAAAGTGGTATTCAAGTGCAGCTTTTAAGATGTTAATATCCAGAGGATGTTTAATGAGATTTTCTTGTTTTTACAGAAAAAGAGAATGAGTATGTGTCTGTAAGAAACAATGAACCTTTGTGTCCTCAGGCCAGGTGCTGTCCATTTGACATCTTCCGTTATTATTGTCATAACAAATGATTCTACGGTACTGTGCAAAAGTCTTTGGCATATATATACCAACGTGTGCCTAAGAATGTTGCACAGTACTGTAGTAATTTTATGTATTATACTGTACCACTGCCACAAATAATAACTAATTTCTTGATGTGTGAGTGAGGATAAACCTGAATCTGATGGTTGGGAAAAGCGGAAGGGAGAACGGAGGGGGTAGGAAGAACCAGAGAGACATTCTGTAAAGATCAGTAAAACAATTGCTTGCAAACAAGTGAACTTGCCAGGTGTCTCAGGGCTGGGTGTGTGTGCCACCTCACCAGCACCTCCCCAGGCAGTACTTCTCTGCCACTGAACCCACACCCCTGTCATAACGCTCCTTCCGCACCTTTGCTCCCACCAAATTTAAAGACTCGCTCTCTGTTACAATTAAGAAAAAAACCCAGCTGGAGGCTGGAACAGAACATTTACCTTGTCCAGTGCAGCTCGTAGTCACCCAGAAACCACTAACTTGTTCACTAACGTTAGACCAGCTTTAATTGATAGAGGGACAAGCCCGTGGAATTGACTGATTCAATGACAGATTCAGTACTTTCAACTGGGGATTCTGCTTCAACAGGTTGCGGTTGCTAATCCATTTTCTTTACTAGCTGAGTCTGGATTGAGGGATGGACTTGGCCATTTCCACATATCGTCTAGATGTTGGAGGCATACCCTACCATCCTCAACTGCTGAAATAACTTGTTGCCTCTCTTTCACCACAACTTCCTCTTTCATCCACCTTCAGTTCTCAGGGTTTGGGTGAACATAAACTGATTTCCCACCTGAAAGTTCTGAAGTTCCATGGCTGATTTGTATTGTTCTTTCATTGTCTTTTGTCTGTCTCTTACTCAGTCTTCTGGCTCTCGGTGCAATAAATCCAATCTGCAATGCAACCTGCGACCCACCAATAGCTCAGAAGGAGAGAAGCTTGTGGCAGTGTGTGGGTTCTTAGGTACTCAAACAAAAGCTTTCAGCCATACCATTTAATGATGGGTGATAGGGGATGTATGGTACAATTGAACGCCATTGTCTTGCAAAAATAATTTGAATTCCTTACTTGTAAATGTAGGACCATGATCACAGACCACAGTATTGGGGATTCCATGCATACAAAGTACTGTGCACAATGTTTCTCGTAGACTGGGTGGTTGAAGTCTTCACTGCTTTGGCCTCAATCCACTTAGGGCATATTGACGATTACCAATAGTGTGTGACTGTCTAATGGCATCTCCAGGGAGTAGTGTGCCAATGCCATGGAACCATAGGTACAGGAGAACTTAAAGGTTGAGACTGCTGGCATGGGTCGCATGGATAAACTATGTCTTCAGCAATTTTCAACAACCAGACGTAATTCTGGGTTAGCACCTTCAAAAATTCCTGGAGCTGCACAATGTAAATCTTCCAGGATTTGTGTGGAAATTACAGTACAACTTCCCCACAGTGGAAAACCGTTGTAGATGCTAAGCTTATTTTGACATCTGGCAGAAGAGTTGGCCATCCATCATCTACACACCTTTTTACTTGTGCCAGTATTACATCTTTTCTTTAATCTGAAAACCAGTGAGTGGAGATGCATTGATCCAGTCCACTACTAGTACCAGTTTACCAGGAAGTACTAACTCACGAGGATATTCAATGGAAGACGGCTTAAAGCATCTGTGGTGTAGTTGTTTTTACCAGGAATATAAGATACCGTGTACTGATGAGTGGACAGGTATAAGGCCCACTGTTGCATCCTTGGTGGTGCTATTTGCAGCCCGGCCTTGTTCTCACCAAGCAATCCCACCAATGATTTTTGATCCATATGAATCTTAAAATGGTGGTCACACAGGTAATAGTGAAAACATGACCCCAATAGAACTGCCACGCTTCCTTACCCAACTGTGCACTGTTTCATTTGGCTGGGTTAAGGGTACATGATGTGAAAGTGCCAGGCTTTTCACCACCATCTGTATTCTTCTGGGTTAACACCACACCAACACCATATGTAGAGGCATCACAGTACAAAACTATTGGCGCCCTGGGTCTGACATGCGTTCATGCTTGGGATTGAGTTAGCATTTGTTTCTCCCTCTGAAAAGCAAATTCCTCTGCCCATTCCCAATGCTGTCTCCTGCATTTCTTCTATGATTAAGCAAGGGTAAAAAGTCCCTGATGGGATTTGTATACAGGAATTACAGAGGCATGAGAGAGTAGTTGGCCAAAATTGATGGGAAAAGAACACGGACAGCAGAGCAGAAATGGCTGGAATTTCTAGAAGCAAT
This sequence comes from Hypanus sabinus, assembly GCF_030144855.1. Classification (NCBI taxonomy): domain Eukaryota; kingdom Metazoa; phylum Chordata; class Chondrichthyes; order Myliobatiformes; family Dasyatidae; genus Hypanus; species Hypanus sabinus. Next base: position 6,794,023 of record NC_082715.1, read on the forward strand.
TCAGAAGGCACAGGGCATATACATCCCAAAGAGGAAGAAATGTTCTAAAGGGAAAATGACACAACCATGTCTAACAAGCAAAGTTAAAGCTGATATAAAAGTCAAAGAGAGGACATATCATTGAGCAAAGATTAGTGGGAAGTTAAAGGATTGGAAAGCTTTTATAAAACAATAGAAGGCAACTAAAAAAGTCATTAAGAAAGTAAAGATGGAATACAAAAGTGAGCTAACCAAAAATATTAAAGAGGATACTAAAAGTTTCTTCAGATACATAAAGTATAAAAGAGAAGTGAGAGTGGATATTGGACTGTTGGAAAATGATGCTGGAGAGGTAGCAATGATAGACAACAAAATGGTGGATGAACTAAATCAGTCCTCACTGTGGAAGACAGTAGCAGTATGATGGAAGTTCCAGGTATCAGGGGGCATGAAGTGTGTGAAGTTACCATAAATAGAGAAAAAGTTCTTGGGAAAATGAAAGGTCTGAAAGTGGATAAGTCACTTGGACCAGATGGTATACACCCCAGGGTTCTGAAAAAGGTGGCTGAAGAGATCATGGTGATACTAGTAAAGATCATTCAAGAATCATTAGATTCTGAAATGGATCTGGATGACTGGAAAATTAAAAAATGTCATTCCACACTTCAGGAAGGGAGAGAGACAGAAGAAAGAAAAGTATAGGCTAATTAGTTTGACCTCTATGGCTGGGAGTGTGGTGAAGTTAATTATTAAGGATGATGTCACAGGGAACTTTGGAAGCACATGATAAAATAGGCCTTAGCAGGATTTCCTCAAGAGAAAATCTTGCCTAACAAATGTTACGTACCTGTGACACCTGACAGTAGTGTACTTGTCACATGACTGGTGTTGAAGCTATACTGGACTTGAGGTGATGGTGTAGTGACGTCATTTTCCCACCAGTAGAGGTCATATGACAGGTTTCTTTTACACGGTATAAAAGGAGGACCCCTCCCTGAGAGGAGGGGTAGTTTGTGGCTGGATTTGCCATGTTGACTTCATGCCACTGCGTGATTTAATGTTATGACGCAGTTTAGTTGAAAGATGAAGTTTTATCTAATGCCTAAAGTTTAAAAGGTCATTGCCAGCAGTTTCTTTATAATACTGCTAGTTGAGAATCAGTGGAGAGTGAAGATTGGAGTTCGAGAGTTAAAAGATCGAGGAGAATCGATTTTGACGGTGAAACAGGTTCGACTTTGTTTGGTCCTTATTCGGAAGGAATTCATTGACTGTCCCTATGTTAATCCCTGTGAAATAGCAGAAAGTATTGGGAACAGTTTTGTAAAGGAAAGGTCAGTGCCTTTAAGCCGTTTCACTCTTCATCTTTCTAAATTCTTCGTGGGAAGTAGTTCGACTGGGAATCAAAGCGAGATGATGTGAAAGAGAATTTAAATCATCTTAAAAAGTCTCTCCCTTTAATGGACTGTAAGCATTTTGAACTTTCGCAGAATTACTTTGAAGAACTGTTTCTGCAACATCGCTTTAAGAACTGTTTAAGCTGCCGCACAGCAGCTGATTTCCAGTTACATTAGTGATTTGTTTACTTTTGGGGGTTTGTTTTTAGTGTTTAATAAACATGTTGTTTGTTATAAAAAACCCTGCCTCTCTCATATATTTATTGTTGCTTGAATCCGTAACATAAATATGGGGGCTGCATCCAGATTGGATCATTTGAGTTTAAATGCTTGTTAAATTTTGAATCGGTGTTTTGGAGAAGGGGAATACTTGATTCTTTTGTTTGATTGGCTTGTGAGTGGTATTTGGCAACAATGAATATTGATGAGTTTCTGGCTTCGCCAGACGCGGAGTTGTTAGCGAAGGCGAAAAAAGCTGATGTGTCTGAGATAACTAGTAGATTGCAACTTAAAGGTATTTTGAAGACTACATCAAAGGCTCTAATACAGAGAAAAATTGCATCACACTATGTGGATTCGGGTGATTTTGATGAATCGCTTTTAGAGTCGTTTCCAATAAGTAATATAGAGATGCAGTTGCAAATCGAACAAATGAAGTTGGAACAAAGTAAAGCAGAATTGGAACGTTGGAGGTTAGAAGCTGATCAGAAAAAAAGGGAATTTGAATATGCGATGACGGAATTAAGGTCGGGGAATCAGTTTTCTGGTTCTAGAAAACTGTTTGTTGCTAGTCAAGAAATTAAATTGGTCCCTCAATTTAGTGAAACAGAAGTTGAAAGATATTTCCAACATTTTGAAACAATTGCTCAGAGTGTCAGTGTTGTTACAAAGTGTAATTAAAGGTAAAGCACAACAAGTTTATACAGCTTTAACTGCTGCGCGAGCACTTGATTATGATATTTTGAAAAAGCATATTTTAAAAGCATATGAGTTGGTCCCAGATGCATATAGAGAAAGATTCAGAAGTTTGAAGAAGTCTGTGGAAAAAACTTATGTGGAATTTGCCTATGATAAAGCTGTGTGTTTTGAGAGATGGGTTTCTTCTAAAAATGTAAATGGGGACTATGATACATTGAAAGAGCTGATTTTAATGGAGGAATTTAAAAGGAGCATCCCATTTGAAGTAAGGACCTACTTAAATGAGAGGAATACTAATACATTGCAGGACTCTGCTAGATTAGCTGATGAGTATGTTTTAATCCATAAGAATAAATTTCCTCAGGGCAGAATTTTTAAGAGGAAAAATAACATGGAGGCTCAAGGTAAATCAGAAATTAAATCAGAAGTTAATGAGAAAGGTAAGGAGGAAGGAAAATCTGTGAAGGAAGGACAGTTTGGTATTATTTGCAAGCTAGATTTCATGGTCCTTATGAAATTGTGTCTAAAATCAATGATGTGGATTATGTGATAAAAACTTCAGATCGTAGAAGGTCAACACAACTTTGCCATATAAATATGATAAAACCATATTATGGGAAACAATCTGATACTGTGACTGTTGTGGTTAGTGAGAATGAGTTTGATTTAACTAGGAACATGATAGATGATTCATCTGAATTTCAATGTAAATCCAACATTGTTCCTGTTAGGTTACCAAATTCAACCATTCTGGAAAATATTGATGAGAAATTAGCACATTTACAGCTAGAGCAGAAACAGCAGATGAAGGAATTAATTTTAAAATATAACGATTTGTTTCCAGATGTTCTGAGATGGACTACTATAGTTTCACATGATGTAGATGTTGGAGATGCCAAAACTATTAAACAACACCCATACAGGATGAACATAGAACAATGTGAACTTGCTGAGAAAGAAATTAAATATATGTTAGAGAATAATATTACTAAACCTTCTAACTCGAATTGGAGTTCACCCTGTGTTATGGTGCCAAAACCAGATGGTAGTATTAGGCTTTGTACGGAATATAGGAAGGTGAATGCTGTAACGAAAACAGATGCATATCCAATTCCTAGAGTAGATGCCCTGTGCAGGAAAGCACAGAGTCGACTGTACTTCCTCAGAAGGCTGGAGTCATTCAATGTTTGTAGTGAGATGCTGAAGATGTTCTATCAGTCAGTTGTGGAGAGCGCCCTCTTCTTTGTGGTGGCGTGCTGGGGAGGCAGCATTAAGAAGAAGGACACCTCACGTTTTAATAAGCTGGTAAGGAAGGCGGGCTCTGTCGTGGGCACAGAACTGGAGAGTATGACATTGGTGGCAGAGCGGAGGGCGCTGAGTAGGCTACGGTCAATCATGGAAAACCCTGAACATACTCTGCACGGCACCATCCAGAGACAGAGAAGCAGCTTCAGCGGCAGGTTGCTGTCAATGCAATGCTCCTCAGACAGGATGAAGAGATCATTACTCCCCAATGCCATTCGGCTCTACAGTTCAACCACCAGGGGCAAGACATGTTAAAGTGCCGGGGTCATGACTGAGCTTAAGTTACCACTCAATGCACTTTAGTAACTATTTAAGAACTTTTTAAAAGCTATTTATTAAAGTTTTTTGGGAGGGTGATTTTAGATGCATATCATATTTATATTGAGTTAAATACTTATGTAATTAGTTTTGCTACAATAAGCGTATGGGACACTGGAAAAATGTTGAATTTCCCCTTGGGGATGAATAAAGTATCTATCTATCTATCTATCTATCTATCTATCTATCTATCTATCTATCTATCTATCTATCTATCTATCTATCTAGATGATTGTGTAGATAAAGTTGGAAAAGCAAAGTTCCTTACAAAGGTTGATTTATTGAAAGGGTATTGGTGTGTTCCATTAACGGACAGAGGTAGAGAGATTTCTGCATTTGTAACTCCATCTGGGCTATATGAATGTAATGTTCTTCCATTTGGGATGAAGAATGCCCCAGGTACTTTCCAGAGGATGATTAACGTTGTAATTCAGGGATTGAAAGATATTGATGTTTATGTTGATGATTTAGTGACAGGAATAGATACTTGGGAAGCACACATTATTGCAGTGGAGAAATTGTTTGAAAGGCCTTCAAAAGCTAACTTAACTATTAATTTAGCTAAGAGTGAATTTGGACATGCCACTGTGACTTACCTTGGTTATGTTGTGGGTCAAGGTAAGGTAGCTCCTGTTCAGGCAAAAGTTCGGGCAATTTTAGAGATTCCCACTCCAATGGGAAAAAAAAACTCTCAGAAGATTCTTGGGAATGGTAGGATATTATCAAAAATTTTGTAAGAATTTTGCTAATGTTGCCCTTCCATTAACTAACTTTTGCAGAAGAATGTGAAGTTTGTGTGGACAGTGCCTTGTTAAGAAACTTTTGAAAAATTGAAAACAATGGTATGTCAACCACCTGTGCTCAAGGCACCTGACTTTGAAAAACCTTTTTCATTAGCTGTGGATGCTAGTGATGAGGCTGCAGGAGCAGTATTGATGCAAAGGAATGACGGTGATGAGGTTGATTATCCAGTAGCTTACTTTTCTAAGAAATTTAATAAGCATCAAAGAAATATTGGACAATAGGGAAGGAATTGTTATCTCTTGTTTTAGCTTTAGAATATTGAGGTATATGTTGGTACAACTCAAAAACCACTTATCATTTACACTGATCATAATCCGTTAGTTTTTCTGAGTAAGATTAAAAACAAAAACAGAAGGTTATTAAATTGGAGTTTGATGTTACAAGAGTACAATATTGTGATAACTCATATTAAAGGTAAAGATAATGTGTCTATCTCGATGTTGAATGTACAATGTAATTTTTTTATGGAGTTGTTTTTTTAACAATTGTAATACTCCTACTGTATTGTGAGTTGTAAGATGTTATATGATGGTACTGTATTGTATATTGTGTATGTTATAAAATTTATACATTTGTTTTTCTTGTAAATAATTGTTAAAATTTTTGATCTTGACAGACCAAAAATGTTTTTTTTGGAGGGAGGTGTTACGTACCCATGACACGTGACAGTGGTGTACTTGTCACGTGACTGATGTTGAAGCTATCCTGGACTTGAGGTAATGGTCTTGTGATGGTGGAGTGACGTCATCTTCCCACCAGTAGAGGTCATGTGACAGGTTTTTTTTACAGGGTATAAAAGGAGGACCCCTCCCTGTGAGGAGGGGCAGTTCGTGGCTGGATTTACCATGTTGACTTCATGCCACTGCGTGATTTAATGTTATGATGCAGTTTAGTTGAAAGGTGAAGTTTTATCTAATGCCTAAAGTTTAAAAGGTCATTGCCAGCAGTTTCTTTACAATACTGCTAGTTGAGAATCAGTGGAGAGTGAAGATTGGAGATCAGGAGTTAAAAGATCGAGGAGAATTGATTTTGACTGTGAAACTGGTTCGGCGTTGTTTGATCCTCATTTGGAAGGAATTCATTGACTGTCCCCATGTTAATCCCTGTGAAATAGCAGAAAGGATTGGGAACAGTTTTGTAAAGGAAAGGTCAGTGCCTTTAAGCCGTTTCACTCTTCATCTTTCTAAATTCTTCATGGGAAGTAGTTCGACTGGGAATAGAAGCGAGACGACGTGAAAGAGAATTTAAATCGTCTTAAAAAGTCTCTCTCTTTAATGGACTGTAAGCATTTTGAACTTTCACAGAATTACTTTGAAGAACTGTTTTTACAACATCGCTTTAAGAACTGTTTAAGCTGCCGCACAGCAGCTGATTTCTGGTTACGTTAGTGATTTGTTTACTTTTGGGGGTTTGTTTTTAGTGTTTAATAAACGTGCTGTTTGTAATAAAAACCCCTGCCTCACTCATATATTTATTGTTGCTTGAATCCGTAACACAAATCTGTTGGAATTCTTTGAAGAAATAACAAGTAGGATAGACAAAGTAGAATCTGCTGTTGTGTACTTAGTTTTTCTGAAAACCTTTGACAAGGTGGAACACATGAGGCTGCTTAACAAGCTATGAGCCCATGGTATTACAGGAAAGATTCTAGCATGGAGAAAGCAGTGGCTGATTGGCAGGACGCAAAGATTGGAAATAAAGGGATCATTTTCTGACTGGCCGCCAGTGACTAATGGTGTTCCACAGACATCTGTGTTGGGACAGATTCTTTTTACATTATATGACAATGATTTGGATGATGGATTTGACAGCTTTGTTGCAAAGTTTGCAGATGATATGAAGATAGCCTGAGGGGCAGGTGGGTTTGAGGAAGCAGAGGGGCCACAGAAGGATTCAGATGAGGAGAATGTGCGATGAAGTGGCAGATGAAATACAGTGTCGGGAGGAGTACAAGTTCTGCCAAAGAGCTTCAGCACGAAACATCGACTGTACAATTTCCATAGATGCTGCCTGGCTTGCTGAATTCCTCAAGCGTTTTGTGTGTGTTGCTCGGATTTCTAGGGATTGAATGACTTGTCATAAGAAGAGCGTCTGATGGCTCTGGGCTTGTATTCACTAGAGTTCACAAGAAAGAGAGGTGATCTTATTGAAACCTATCAATTGGTGAAAGGGCGTGATAGAATGGATGTGGAAATGATGTTTCCTACAGTGGGAGAGTCTAAGACCAGATGACACTGCCTCAGAATAGGGGCCATCCTTTTAGAATAGAGATGAGGATGAATTTATTTAGCCAGAGAGTGGTGAATCCTTAGAATTAACTGCCACAGGCAGCTGTGGAGGCCAAGTCTTGATGTAAATTTAATTCAGAGGTTGATAGATCCTTGATTGGTCAGGGCATGAAGAGTTATGGGGAGAAGGCAGAAGATTGGGGCTGAGAAGAAATTCAGATTATCCATGATGAAATGGCAGAGCAGACTCAATAGGCCAAATGGCCTAATTCTGCTCCTATCTCTTATAAATCATTAAATGAAGCAAGAAGCTTGGCTCTGTGATGCAAAAAATTGGCATAATGATTGAATGTACCCAAAAAGAAGTGAATTCCATGGATATTCCTAGATTCTGGGGCTCCAAGAAAGGGGCAAAGCGTTTCTTTGATTTGATGTATACCTTTGGGATTGATGTGAAAACCCAGGTATTCTGCATGATCTGCCTGAAGGATGCATTTCTTGCACTTCAGCCATAGACCAAGTTGCATCATTCAGGAGAAAGTTTTATCAAAGTTGTTCAGGTGCTCTTCCAGGGTCAACCCAATAATCAGAACGTCATCTAAGCTATTGCACTGGGCATGTCTTAAATGCAGGGTTTGATGGTGCGTTGGAATATTGCTGGAGATGAAAATTTATTCCGAACATGTGCCTCGTATACTTGAACAAGCCTTTGCAGGTGCAATAATAGTAACACTCTTAAACTGCTCTTCTACCTTTAGCTGTTGGTATGCATGTGTGAGGTCAAGTTTAGTGAAGAATTTTCCACCTCTTAGTGTTGCATAGATGTCTCCTATCTTTGGGATTGTGTATCCACTGTAATTTGTAATCTCCACGTACCTTTGCACTCCCATCACTCGACTATTGACACAATAGGGGTTGCCCATTGCAAAAATCTCACAATTCAATGATCCATTTTCTTGTAATCACGTAAGATCCGCCTCAATGTTGGGACAAAGCATGTATGGCAGGGAACATGCCTTGAAGAAGATTGGTTTGACTGAGCCTGATTCTGTAAGATGTATTTTGGTCCCCTTAAGCTTAGCTTCATAAGGATTGCTGAAAAGCAGTTTATATTACTTGAGAAGGATCTCAACTGACATGTCAATCTTCATCTCATACACACTTAGGACAGGCACTTGCTGTAGCCAATCGCTCTGAGTAAGTTCTCCCTTAGTGATCTGCACTGGTAGTTGATACAATTGATTGTCACGTTCAAGAAGAACCCCACCACAACCGACAGCTGTAACAGCTTCTTCCTCCAGGCCATGAAGATACTGAACTCCCTGCCACCACCCAGGTCTTATTGCATATGAAGGGCCAGTAGTGTTATACTGTTTACTTTCTGACGTGGTAATTTTTTGAGGTAATATTACCTTTGTATTGCAACACACACAAAATGCTGGAGGAACTCAGCAGGCCAGGCAGAGTCTATGGAAAAATGTACAGTCGATGCTTTGGGCCAAAACCCTTCAGCATGACTGAGCTTAAGAGCAGAGAGGTAATGTTGCAGCTACATAGGACCCTGGTCAGACCCCACTTGGAGTGCTGTGCTCAGTTCTGGTCACCTCACTACAAGAAGGATGTGAAAACCATAGAAAGGGTGTGGAGGAGATTTACAAGGATGTTGCCTGGATTGGGGAGCATGCCTTATGAGCATAGGTTGAGTGAACTCGGCCTTTTCTCCTTGGAACGACGGAGGATGAAAGGTGAACTGATAGAGGTGTACAAGATGATGAGAGGCATCAATTGTGTGGATAGTCAGAGGCTTTTACCCAGGGCTGAAATGGCTAACATGAGAGGGCATAGTTTTAGGCTGCTTAGAAATAGGTATAGAGGAGATGTCAAGGGTAAGTTTTTTATGCAGAGAATGGTGAGTGCGTGGAATGGGCTGCCGGTGACTGTGGTTCAGGCGGAAACGATAGGGTCTCTTAAGAGACCCCTGGATAGGTACATGGAACTTAGAAAAATACATGGCTATGGGTAACCCTAGGTAATTTCTAAGGCAAGGACATGTTTGGCACAGCTTTGTGGACCGAAGGGCCTGTATTGAGCTGTGGCTTTTCTATGTTTCTATATTTAGACAGAGTGGACACGAGAGGATCTTTCCTATAATGGAGGAGTTTAAGACCAAAGGGCACAGCCTAAAGGACATCCCTTTAGAACAGAGATGAGGAGGAATTTCTTTAGCCAGTGAATCTCTGGAATTCATTGCCACAGGCAGCTGTGGAGACCAAGTCTTTAGGTATATATATAAAGCAGTGGTTGACAGGTTCTTCTTTAGTCAGGGTATCAAAGGTTACGGGGAGAAGACAGGAGAATGGGATTGAGAGAGATAATAAATCAGCCATGATTGAATGGCGTAGCAGACTTGAAGGTCTGAATGGCATAATACTGCTCCTATGTCTCATGGGCTTATGATTTTGTGGACATCTGTTATTGATATGTCTTACGGTCTTATAAGACCATAGTTTTTACTCCATTTAATCTAATAGCCACCTGATTTAAGATAGTTATTAGCTCAAATTGACACACAGCTCAGTTATTCAGAATGCTGCCAAATCTGCAAACTGGGAGAATTAGTTCAATTTCATTATTGTGGGATGAAACCCTGAATTTATCTCTACACACATTTTACTCTACTCACTATACAATATCAATAGGAAGTTTATTTACTCCATGTCTTAATTAAATCACATTTATTGGGGCTGAAAAGGAAAATGAATCGCAAATTATTTTTCCTGATTGAAATCATAAATATTTGATTTTATTTACGTAGAGATACAGCACAAACATTACCTTCCAGCCCAACAATCCACACCATCAAACAACTTATTTATTTAACCCTCATCTAATCACAGGACAATTTACAATGACCAAATAATCTACCAACTGGTATGTCTTTGGGTTGTGGGAGAAAACTGGGGCACTTAGAGAAAAAGTCACAGGAAGAACATATAACCTCGTCACAGACATCACCATAATTAAACTCCACACTCCGAGCTGCAAGAGCGCTAACTTCTCCACTACCATTACACCCCAGTCACAGAGCTTTGTGAGCAGGTTATTCTGAAACCTACTGCAGTATTACAGCTCATGGGATTTATTTGAAGTGAATGTTACACATTCCTCAGTATCATAGCAATGAATCTGGGAACACTGTGGCAGTTGTATATTTTTATAAAAACTCTGCAATTAATAGCCCATGATTCAGGTTTCATTTCACTGCCAGGGAATGCAGTCAAAAGCCGTAGTGTGCTATTGTTAAAGACTGCTATCTCAAGTAATACATTTATATCAAAGCTGTCTCTGTCATCAATAGTATGAACTGATTGCAAATGGAAAAGAGAGATTAACTTTATTTGTCCCATGGGTGCCAGGACAGTGTAGCTGTTAGCCATTACAGCTTGGGGCATTCCAATGTTCGGAGTTCAATCCCAGCATGGTCTGTAAGGAAGCTCTATACGTCCTCCCTGCGGAATGTGCACGTTTGCTCCAGGTTCTCTGGTTTCCTCCCACAGTCCGAAGATGTACCGGGCAGGTTAATTGGTCATTGCAAATTGTAATTATTCTGTGATTAGGTTAGTATTAAATCAGATGTTGTCAGAGGTTGCTGGGGCAGTGCAGCTTGAAGGTCTGATATTACACTGTATCATGAAATAAATCAATAAATAAATGAACATCAAAACATACAGTGAAAGGCATTGGTTTTCTGTGGTTGACCAGGCACAATCTGAGAATGTACTGGGCAGTTAGCCCGTAAACGTCAGCACGGCACCGCATAACCAACAACTTATTGACGCTATTATGTCTTTAGATTGTGGAAGGAAACCAGAGCACCCAGAGAAAACTCATGTGGTCACGAGGAGAATGTACAAACTCCTTACAGACAGTGGCAGGAATTGAGCTCCAGTCCTCTGATCATCAACGCTGTAAAGCATTACGCTAACTGCTGTTCTACCATGCCATACAGCAGGTGTCAAGTAATAGACATTAATTCAAGATTCGAGATTCAGCATACATTTATTATCAAAGTATGCATGTAGATTACAACCCTGAGATTGGACTTCCCACAGGCAGTCACGAAACAGGAACCAACACATTCAGAGAAAAATAGCAAATATCAAACATTCCCTCCTTCCGCACACAAAAAAAAATTGAAAACTGGCAACAAAAAAAGAGTAAAAACACAGAATATAAATACAAAAGATACATTGCAGTTCATTTCAGCTCAGTGCCCATTATCTGTAGACCTCCCCAATTCAAAAATCATCCAGAAGTAGAAACGACAAAGAACAGCCAGAAATGGATTACATTATTGATGTAGTTGATGTTGTTGGGTGGAACTGGACTCTCTGACGGTGGGTGCCTGAAAAGAGGATGCTGTCCAAGTTGCATACCATCTTGGACAATGTCTCCCATCCACTCCATAATGTACTGGTTAGGCACAGGAGTACATTCAGCCAGAGACTCATTCCACCGAGATGCAACATTGAGCGTCATAGGAAGTCATTCCTGCCTGTGGCCATCAAACTTTACAACTCCTCCCTCGGAGTGTCAGACACCCGGAGCCAATAGGCTGTTCCTGGACTTATTTCCACTTGGCATGATTAACCTATTATTATTTAATTCTTCATGGCTTTATATTGCTATATTTCTTCACTATTCTTGGTTGGTGCGGCTGTAACAAAACCCAATTTCCCTCAGGATCAATAAAGTATGTCTGTCTGTCTGTCTGTTATGAAAGCAGAATTAGAGTCCAAATCTACAATCAATGTCAATCAACCATTGCTCTAGCACCATCCACCGAGAGGGGGATCACAAGAATACAAGTACCTTCACTTGGGAGCAGTGAACAAGAGAGAGTGAGAACAAACGAGAATATCTGCAGATGCTGGAAATCCAATCAACACACACAAAGTGCTGGAAGAACTCAGCAGGCCAGGCAGCATGTATGGAAAGGAGTGAACAGTCGACGTTTCAGGTCGAGACATTTCATCAGACTAGAAGGGAAGGGAGGTCAGAGGAAGAAGGTGGGGGAGGGGAGAGGAAGTACAAGGTGGAGATGATAAGTGAAACCAGGAGAGGGAGAGGAGATGAAGTACAGAGTTGGGACGTTGATTGGAAAAGAGATAAAAGGGCTGAAGAACGGGAAATCTGATAGGAAAGGACAGAAGACCATGGAAGATAGGAAAGGGGGTGGAGCATCAGAGGGAGGTGATGGGCAGTTAAGGAGATAAGGTGAGAGAGGGAAAAAGGAATGGGGAATGGTGAAGGAGTCGGGGTGCATTACCAGAAGTTCATGCCATCAGGTTGGAGTTACCCAGACAGAGTATAAGATGTTGCTCCTCAAACCTGACTATGGCCTCATTGCGACAGTAGCGGCATGTCAGTAACACCCCCTTCCCTCATGATCCCTGATTCCTTTTTCCCTCTCTCATCTTACCTGCCCTTCAACTCCCTCTGGTGACTCTCCCACTTTTCTTTCTTCCATGGCCTTCTTCCCTCTTTTATAAAATTCCCCCTTCTCCAGCCTTGTATCTCTTTCACCAATCAACTTCTTATCTTTTTACATAAACCCTCCCCCTCCCGATTACACCTATCACCTTGTGTTTCTTCCCCTCCACGAACCTTTTAACTTCAAATCCTCATCTTTTCTCTCCAGTCCTGATGAAGGGTTTCAGCCAAAGTGCTGACTGTGATGAGAGTTGTAGGAAACGGCTGTTGTGTGTTCTTCATGCTAGATGTTGTAGTCCTGGGAGAACCAGAGTTAGCATTTATTTCAAAAGTCGTCTAGGATACAAGCAGAGGGATAGGATGTTAAGGCTGTATAAGGCATTGGTGAGATCTCAGCTCGATTATTGTGATCACTTCTAGGCTCCTCATTGAAGAAAAGATGTGCTGGCACTGGAGAGGAATCAGAGGAGATTTATAAAGATGATTCCAGGTATGAAAGTGTTAGCTTACGAGGAACGTTTAATAGCTCTGGGTCTGAACTCACTGAAATTTAGAAGGATGAGAGGGGGATCTGATTGAAACCTTTCAAATGTTGAAAGGCCTAGACAGAGTAGATGGGGAAAGGATGTTCCCCATGGTGGAGGAAGTCAAGGACAAGAGAGCATAGTCTCAGGGTAGAGGGTGTCCATTTAAAACAGAGGTGCGTAGAAATTTCTTTAGCCAGAGGGTGGTGAATTTGTGGAATATATTACCACAGGCACCTTTGGAGGTGAGGTTGTTGGGTGTATTTAAGGCAGAACGATAGGTTATTGATTGGACATGGCAACAAAGGCTACAGGGAGAAGACGGGGGAATGGGGCTGAGTAGGAACAAAAAGGATGATTTGGTTCGCTAGAATTTAGAAGGATGCTCCTGTGCTTCTAATTCTGCTCCTTTGTCTTATGGCCTTATAAAGTGCAATAAAAGGGAAACAATTAATTCAATATATTTAGCTCCATTTTTTAAATTCCAGATAGAACCTAAAAGCAGTCACACAAAAAGCTGGTGCACCTGGTAACATCTCATGGTATAGGCTTTGTGTGTCAACATGGAAATAAATTATCACGCAAAAACCAGAAATTTGAAATAAATGGGTCTTTGTGTGGTTGGAAAGATGCAATCAATGGTATGCCGAAGATTTTGTCTTGACCATTTTGCTGGGCCTGTAGCTGTGCTGTGGAATACTATAACTCTTTTTGGCTTTTGTTTCGTGAAAATCACATATAATGAACATTCAATCAGCAAATTGTCTGCAAAATGATGAAGTTGCTCCTTTCATGATACCTCCTGTCTCTGGAATCTTATTTAAATTGAAAACTGCTGATAAAACATTGGGATAAGGATTCTCAAATTATAAAACAGAGACTTAGAAAAATGAAAGCTATTACTTAGGCTGACCACAAAAGAACTATTTCTTAAAATTAATATTCCTTGTGAGAATGTTTCAGGTTCTCGTGCATTTTAGTATTTTCTTTAGCAAATTAATAAATGAGATGGTTTTCTTAATGTAAACATAGTTGTGAAGGCTTGACTAAAATAGTTGAAAGGAAAGAACCAATATCAGCTCTCCTGTAACTGTTTAGACAAAGTAGATTGCTGCAGTTGTTACATCATTTATCTTTGAGCAGTATTGATAGAGCAGATGTTTGGTTCAGTTTGGAGGGAAAAAATACTGACGTTCCCAATACACAGCCTTACGAAACTGAGCCAGATTCAGAATCAGAATCAGGTTTAGGTTCTCTGACATCTGTCATGAAATTCTGCTGGTTTATGGAAGCAGTATGTGCGAAACATAAAAAACTCATAAATTACAACAAGAAATACATTCACTGGCCACATTATTAGGTACAGGAGGTACCTTGGTTTTCTACAGCGGTCTTCTGACGCTGTAGCTCATTCAAGTTTGACATGCTGAGTGTCCAGAGGCTCTCCTGTGACATGCAGTTATTTGAGTTACTTTGGCTTTCCTGTCAGCTTGAACAAGTCTGGCCATTCTCCTCTGACCTCCTTCATAACAAGGTGTTTTCACCCACAGAACTGACAGTCACTGGATGCATTTTTGTTTTTCACACCATCCTCTGTAAACTCTGTGCATGAAAATCCCAAGAGATCAGCAGTTTCTGAGATACTCAAACCGCTCCATCTGGCACCAACTATCGTTCCACAGTGAAAGTCACTTAGACCACATTTCTGCCCCATTCTGATGTTTAGTCTGAACAACAACTGAACCTCTTGACCATGCCTGCGTGCTTTTATACATTGAGTTGCTGCCACATGATTTGCTGATTAGATATTTGCATTAATGAGCAAGTGTATAGATGTCCCTGATAATGTGGCCCGTCTGTCATCTGAGTTATGAATGGACATTGAACCCATGAATACTAACTTACTATTCATTTACTTCTCTCTTGGCACTATTACACTTTTTATATTTTTTTCTATTATTATGTAATGAAATGTACTGCTGCCACAAAGACAACCAAATTTCACAACGTATACCGGTGATCTTAAACCTGATTCTGATTTTGATAAAGAAACTGTTCCTAAGATGTGAAGTGTGGGTTGTCATGCTCCTGTGACTCCTCACTGATGGTAGTAATGGGAAGAGGACATGCCCTGAGTGTTGGAGCAATACAGGATAGCCAGAATTTTCTTAGAATTAACACATACAATGAAGCAACTAAAATAAAATCCTTTGTCTGAATATGAATGAAAGTTCTTTAAGAACATTATAACACCATTGAATATGAAAGACCATGAGATACAGAAGCAAAATTAAGCCATTTGGCCCATTGAGTCTGTTCCACCATTTCATCATGGCTGGTCCAATTTTCCTCTCAGCCCCAATCTTTTCCTTTCTCCTTGCATCCCTTCATGTCCTGACCAGTCAAATATTGGTCTTAATTATACATAAAGACTTGGCCTCCGCAGCCATGTGTGGCAAAGAATTCCAGAGATTCACCACTCTCTGGCCAAAGAAATTCCTCCTCATCTCCCTCTAAAGGACGTCCCTCTATTCTAAGGTTGTGTCCGCTGGTTTTAGACTCTCCCACTATGGGAAACATCCTCTTCACATCCAATGTATCAATGCTTTTCACCACTCGATAGGTTTCAATGAGGCCGCCCTTCATTCTTCTGAATTCCAGTGAATACAGGCCCAAAGCCATCAAACGTTCTTCTTATGACAAGCCATTCAATCCTGGAATCACTTTCATGAACCTCCTTTAAACTCTCCCCAGTTTCAGCATATTCTTTCTAAGAAAAGGGGCCCAAACCTGCTCACAGAACTCAAAGTGAGGCCTCACTAGTGCTTTATAAATTCTCAACATCACATCTTTGCTTTGATATTCTAGTTGTCTTGAAATGTATGCTAACATTGTATTTGCTTTCCTCACCACAGACTCAAACTGCAAATTGACCATTAGGGAATTGTGCACAAGGACTCCCAGGTCCCTTTGCACCTCAGTTGTTTTGTATTTTCTCTCCATTTTGAAAATAGTCAACTCTTTCACTTCTCCTACCAAAATGCATGACCATACACTTCCCGACACTGTATTCCATCTGTCACTCCTTTGCTCATTCTCCTAATCTGCCTGTCCTTTTGTAGCCTCTCTGCTTCCTCAAGACTACCTGCCCCTCCATCTATCTTCATATTGTCTGCAAGCCTTTCAACGAAGCCACCAATTCCATGCATCAGTTATGTTCAGAAAGAATCATGAACAACTCTAAAACTTGTCCTGACAGGTACAAAGGAAGAATTACATTATAAATTGAAGCATACTATTGCAATTTATCTATGCTATAGATCCCATGCAAATGTGTTTATTTATTAATTTTGTTTGTTTTTATTTAGAGATACAGCATGGAACTGGCTCCTGCAGCCCAATGAGCAGCACCACCTGGCAACCCACTGATTTAACTTCAACTAACCTAGCCTAATCACAGGACAATTTACAATTTACAAACTGTTAACCGGTATGTCTTTGGTCTCTGTGAGGAAACTGGAACACCCGGAGGTAATGGTCCCACTAATTTGTAATGACCAGTGTGCACAACAATTTTATGCTGTGCATCTTATTGCCCAGTGACAACACATGTATGCACTGAATTTTTAAATGGAAGTTGACCTGAAGCCATTCTTAGGATTATAAACCATCAAGACCAGTTTGTTATTCATAGTTTAAAAGAAATAAAGTAGTACACATTAATGAGTCTTATTTCTCCACTACTACTAATTTCTCAACTTCTCACAAAACATACGTAGCAGGCCTATGAAGCATTTTCTCCCCAGAGCTTTTGCATACTGTCCATACATGATTTGCTTGCTAAAGTCGTTTCCAAATATCACTCCACTTCTTCCCACTTGCAAGTTCTCCAGCAATCTTTACATTGCAGATAACACCCATTTCTGTACTGTACATAAATATTTCTCAAAGGTACTCGTCCCTAACCTCATGGGCTTTTGGTGTAGCAGTTTCTACTATTTCATGAAGCCATTCCACTTTAGATGAACAACAGTTCTTTTGTGCTTCACACCCCTTGCTTGTTCAGAATTAGACATAGTGAATCAATAATTTCTTCAAAAAAACAGTATAAATAAGGCAGTTGTAAAATCTCCAGACAAACCATTGCAAACTCCACGTTGTTATCACTGTCCGCATCAGAAACTGGAAAAGGAAATGTGATGGTGTTCAATTGTGAAAAATACTTAACATGCCAATGAGGTAGAGGGTGACAATATTTTGTGTGCAATTTAAATTCCTTTGCGTGCCAATAGCAAAAGGTGTGTGCACATGCACACCTTAGAGGGAACATTGCACAGAGGAAACCCACACGTCCACAGGGAGGACATACAAATTCCTTAAGGAGGACACTGGAAATGAATTCTGAACTCTGAAACCCTGAGTAATAACAGTGTCGAGCTAACTGCTACACTGTCGTTGCATCCCACATTATGCTTGTTAAAGGGGTGGGGGTGAAACCTGAAGTAAATAAACTTTGGAGCAGAAGAGGGATTAAAGTTACTGAGGACAGGAGAAATAAGGACTTGCAGATCCAGGAGTACTCAACTTCTATGGATTTATCTTGGAAATTTTCAGATATGTTGAAACATCCTGCAAGTACAATAGAACAATTCTGTCACACAGAAGTACAATTGTGTTGAGTAACTGCATCATAATGTGGACCGCCATGGTAATGTAGCAATTTGCACGACACTATTACAGCTCAGGTCATCAGAATTTGGAGTTTAATCCCAGCATCCATTGAAAAGGAATTGTAAGTCCTCCATGAGGAATGTGTGGGTTTCCCCCAGTTTTTCCAGTTTCCTCCCACAGTCCAAAGACACCCAGGTTCAAAGTTCAAAGTTCAAAAAAATTATTATCAAAGTATGTATACATTATTCAACCTCAACATTTGTCTTCTTACAGGCAGCCACAACACATAGAAACCCAAAAGAACCCATTTAAAAGATTGTCAAACAATCAATGTGTAGAAAAACAAATCATGCAAACAATAAAAGTACGCAACACACACAAAATGCTGGAAGACCTCAACAGGCCAGGCAGCATCTATGGAAATATTACAGTCAACGTTTCGGGCCTTAACCCTTTGGTGCCATGCAGCTCAAAGGGATTGCCCTCTCGAAGGATTACAGCCCAAAACATCAACTATTCTTTTCCTAGATACTGCCTGGCCTGCTGAGTTCTTCCAGCATTCTGTGTGTTTTATCCCTACCATGAGGCATTGTGGTAGTCGCATCATGCTGTGGGGATGCTTCACTACAGCAGGCCCTGGAAGGCTTGTGAAGGTAGAGGGTAAAATGAATGCAGCAAAATACAGGGAAATCCTAGAGGAAAATCTGATTCAGTCTGCAAGAGAACAGTGACTTGGAAAATTTGTTTTCCAGCAAGACAATGACCCTAAACATAAAGCCAAAGCTGCATAGAAATGGCTTAAAAACAACAAAGTTAATGTCCTGGAGTGGCCAAGTCAGAGTCCAGACCTCAATTCATTTGAGAACTTGTGGCTGGACAATAAAAGGCTGTTCACTCACAATCCCCATGCAATCAGACAGAGCTTCAGCAATTTTGTAAAGAAGAATGGGGAAAAATTGCAGTATCCAGATGTGCAAAGCCGATAGAGACCTATCCACACAGACTCAAGGCTGTAATTACTGCCAAAGGTACATCTACTAAATACTGACTTGAAAGAGGTGAGTAATTATGCAAGCTATTATTTTATATTTAATAAATTTAGACCAATTTGTCAAAATTTGTTTTCTCTTTGACATGAAAGAGTCTTTTCTGTTGATCAGTGTCAAAAAAGCCAAATTAAGTCCACTATGATGCAATGTTGTAAAACAATAAAACATAAAAATGTCCAAATTGGGGAGGGGGTGCATACTTTTTATAGGCACTATATTCCATTCATGTACATATAAGCTGTAATGAATTATTTAAATGAAGAAGAATGGTTAATCAATCAATTATATACAAGATTAATCAAATATTACTGAAATGTTAAATACACAACACCCCTCCACATGAATCATTTGCCTGGGCAATGCAAGACCTCCCCAGGGATGGACAGGTGTCTTCTGGATGCATTGGTATGCCAAACAGGGCATGAAAGCTGCTTAATCTGCTGATCTGTTTCAGGACACCAGACAAATCTGCAAACCAACACTTTCATTTTGACCACGCCTAGATGACCAGCATTTGGCTCCTCCAACACCTTAGCTCTCAGTTTATTTGGTATAACAGCCCTCAATCCCCACAAAGGCAACTCCCAGCAAGGGCAAGTTCATCATGGCACTGGTGAAAATGGGGGAATGGGATCTCTGCTACACATTCCAGCCATTTTGAGTTCCAATGTAGACCTGAGAGAATGTTGAGACTTTTCTAGTTTTCCTTCGGATTATCAATGCTGTAATAAAGAGACTTTCAGTTTGCATTATGGAGAATACATCAAGATGGGTGTCCTCTTTTGTAAATTTTTTTCTCAGAATAAACTGGACAATCCATCAGCATT
Source organism: Hypanus sabinus (assembly GCF_030144855.1). Lineage (NCBI taxonomy): Eukaryota > Metazoa > Chordata > Chondrichthyes > Myliobatiformes > Dasyatidae > Hypanus > Hypanus sabinus. The sequence goes on from NC_082715.1 coordinate 6,813,533, forward strand.
CCATAATTAGTTGTTCTCTTGAATTCAATCTTATATTGTGTCCTCAAAGAAACAGAGCCCATCTTTGCATTTGTGCTGCTGCTTGTAGTGATTGAAAACAGACAGTAATTGTTGATGATTATTCATGAGGAACTCTCTCCCATACAAGTACGAGTTGAAACATACTACATCCCAAACTAGACTCAAGACCTCATTGTCAATCTGTGCGTAACTTCTCTCTGCACTGTTAAGGGAACGTGATACAAAGGCTTTGGGGCATTCACTTCCATCAATCATAACATGTGACATGACATGAACTTATGTAATAATTATGTGTCAACGGTGTGCCCACAGTCAATGATGCTTGGTTTAAAGAATTCACATTAGTTGTATTGTGCTCTGAGCCCATCATCTTCAAATCCTTTTGACACTGTCCTGAGATTCTGGAGATGATCCTTGTCATCCTCTCTAATAACAGTGATGTCATCCAGGTTACACTGAGTGCCTGGACATTCTTGCAGCACCTGGTCCATAGCTTTCTGGCAGAGTGCTGGTGAAGATACTACTGAAAATATAAGCCTTTTATGGCAATAAAGCCCTTTGTGAGAAACACTTTGGACTGTTCTTCCATCTCTGTCTGTAGGTAGGCCTCAGCTAAGTCCATTTTGCTGAAGTGTTTTCTTCCAGAAAGGTTTGCAAAGATATTCTCTGTCATGGACAGAGGGTATTGAATTACTTTTATTATTGGGTTTATGATGACCTTAAAGTCACCACAAATCCTGATAGACCCATTCTTCTTGGCTACTAGATGCTACCCATGGGCTCCACTCAACCTTGGAAACAATTCCTTCAGTCTCCTTGTGATCTAGCTCATTAGCTACTTTATCATGGATGGTATAAGGAACTGAACAAGCTTTGTAAAACTTGGGTGTGGCATTTTCATTTAACACTTTTTTTATCTTTGATATGCTTGGGTTTTCCAATGTCATCCTTCTACACTGCTATGGCATCATCCAGTACCTTTCTTAATTCACTTAAGAAATCGCAGGAGATGTGACATGCAAATGGTAGATGCATCTCCAATCAAATTGTAGTTGTCTCAGCTAGTCACAGCACCACAATGCTGGCTCTCTTGTTTTACCCCTTCAACTCTGAGATTTGTCCTCCATAGACAGCCACGAAACATCATGGAACACATTCAACAAAACATTGAAAACAACCCGCAAGAAAAGAACAAATTGTGCTAACGTCAAAATGTAAGTGAATATCAAACCAGTGATATTCATTTTAGTTCAGTTCAACACTGTGCCACTAGCCAATGTAATTCACTATCTGTTTCGATGGCATGTGACAAACAAACGGTTATCTTTAATCATTAAATCTTGAGTCAAAAACAATGGAAGCTGTGGAATTTTCTGTACGCAACACACAAAATGTTGGAGGAACTCAGCAGGTCAGGCAGCATCTATGAATATGAATATACAGTCAATGTTTTGGGCCCTTCTTCAGGACTGAAAAAAAAAGTTGAAAGTCTCCAGAATGAAAAAGGTGGACGGAGGGGAAGGAGGTTAGCTGGGATGTGATAGGTGAAGCCAGGTGGGAAGAGGGGACTTTGTTTTGTTGACACAGGTACTATCCAAATTTATAATGTACAAGGTTGTTAAGGTGATAGAATAAACTGAAGGCAATTATGTAAAGGTGTGAAATCTGGTCAGTGTCATCAGTAACAAACAGAAATTTGACAAAAGGTCTGACTGTTTCAACTTGAAAGAGGAAAAGATGAATCCCACAAGGTTGGATTACATTTGTACAGGACATGGAACGTGCTTATTTATTGAGGAAATACTGCACTTTCATTACATATGGGATTGAATCAAGGCATGTAGCCAGTCTGGATCTAATCAACTCAACATTAAGCCATAACATATGAATTTAACATGCATCTTCTCTACTGTTGCCATCTTAAACAAGAAAGAATCACTCTCATATTTTTGATGTTTCAGTTTTGAAAATTAATTTCGAAAATTCCAGATGGAAGTAATTTTGTTTCTAGAGGTACATCTGTTTTCAAGGTGCTTCAAATACAGAACTGTATGACCTCAGTTGTTTTACTAAGGATTAGCAGACATTCATTATCTGCTGACAAGCAAGGACAACCTCCTTAACTCTTTTAAGATGTATTTTTTTTACCATTTTTTCTCCTTCACCATGGTTTTGGACTTGGAGAAAGTCAAGCTATGTAACTTCTTGGTGTGATGAAAAAGACTCTCATTTTTTTAAATTCTGCAGTACACATTGGTCCAAAGTTGTGGTCTCTACATAGTTGGATATCTGCAACTGTTATGATTGAACGAACATTCAACAGTCAAGCATCTGTGTTTCCGCTTGAATGTAATAATGATAATAACTAATTTATAGAACACCTTTCACACAGACAATGCTATTCAAAGTGCTTTACAATGGGATGGTCCAAATATGAAAATAATAAATAAAAATAAAAAACATAAACATATCAAATAAAAGCAAGGATTTCAGTTGGTGTTTAAAAGTGTCACCTAAGTCAGAGGCCAGTTAGTCTTACCTCAGTGGTTGGAAAGATGTTGGAGTCGATTATCCAAGTCATGGTACTTGGCGACACGTGATAAAATAGAACACCAGCATGATCTCCTTAAGAGAAAATGTTGCCTGACAGAACTGACAAATAACAACACCGATAGACAAAGGAGAATCAGTTGATGCTGTGTACTTGGATTTTCAGAAGGCCTTTGACAAAGTGCTGCACATGAGGCTGCTTAACAAGATGAGAGCTCATGGTATTGCAGGAGAAATTCTAGCATGGATAGAGCACTGATTGATTGGCAGGAGGCAAAGAGTGGGAACAAAGGGAGCCTTTTTTGATTGGCTGCCCATGAATGGTCATGTTCCATAAGGGTCAGTATCGGGACTGGTTCTTGTTATGTTATTTGTCAATGTTTTGTTGACAGAATTGATGACTTTGTGGCCAAGTTTGCAGGCAGTACAAAGATAGGTAGAGGGGTAGATAGTGTTGAGGAAGCAGGAGGATGCAGAGGTCTGAGACCAACGAGGAGATGGGGAAAGAAGTGGCATTTAAAGTACAGTGTTGGAAAATGTATGGTCTTACACTTTGGTAGAAGCATTATAAGGGTAAACTGTTTTTTAAATGGGGAGAAAATTTTAAAAATCCAAGGTGCAATGAGACTTGGGAGTCCTTGTGCAGGATTCCCTGAAGGTTAATTTGCAGGTTGAGTCTGTGATGAGGAAGGCAGATGCAATGTTAGCATTCACTATGAGAGGGCTAGAATATAAAAGCAAGGATATAAGGCTGAGGCTACATAAAGCATTGATCAGACTGCACTTGGAGTATTGTGAGCTGTTTTAGGTCCCTTGTCTGATAAAGGATGTGCTGACAGTGGAGAAGGTTCAAAGGAGGTAAACAAAAATGATTCCGGGATTGAAAGGCTTAACATATGAGAAGCATCTGATGGTTCTGGACCTCTACTCTTTGGAATTCAGAAGAATGAATGGTGACATCATAGAAGCCTATGGAATGTTGAAAAATCTTGATAGAGGGGATGTTTCATATCGTGGGGGAGTTGAAAGCGAGAAAACACAGCCTCAGAATAGTGGGATGTCCATTTAGAATGGAGATGAGAAGGAACTTCTTCAGCCAGAGAGTGGTGAATCTGTGGAAATTTTGGCCACAGGAATCTCTGAAGGCTGTCATTGGGTAGATTTAAGGCAGAGGTTGATGGGTAAACACAAGAGATTCTGTAGATGCTGGAAATCCAAGGTAACATATGCTAACTGCTGGAAGAACTCAGCAGTTCAGGAAGCATCTATGGAAATTAATAAATAGTTAATCTTTCAGGCCTCTTTCCCTTCTTCCCTCCTTTTTATTCTGTCATCTTTCCCCTTCCTTTACAGTCCCAAGAAAGGGTCTCAAAAGGAAGCATCAACTGTTCATTCCTTTCTATAGATGCTCCCTGACCTGGTGAGTTCCTCCAGCATTTTGTGGAAGTTGATAGGTTCTTGATTAGTCAGGGTGTGAAAGGTTTTGGGGTGAAGGCATGAGGATGGGTTTAGGAGGGAGATGGATCAGCCATGATGAAATGGTGGAGCAGACTCGATGGCCCATATGGCCTCATTCTGTTCCTATATCTTATGCTCTTGCATATTAAAGTGACCATATAGTTTTAAGTATTACATTCCACATTTTAGGAGCGTAGTTCAAAATAGCTGACCTACCAATTATCTTTTGAGGGAGATTGTTCAAATTTAAGAGAATAGAGGGAGAAGACCTGAGAGGTTGAGCAGAAATCTAAAAGGGTACCAAAACGAGTACTCAAGGTGTTATATCTCAATGTGCAGAGTAGAAGAAATAAGGTGGATGATCTTGTTGCACTATTATAGGTTACCAGATTTGATTTTGTGGCTGAAGAATGTTTATAGTTGGGAGCTGGATATCCAAGGTTACATTTTATATCTGAGGGATAGGAGGGTAGACAGAGGGGGAGGCATGGCTCTGCTGGTAAAGAATAGGATCAAATCAGTAGAAAGATGTGACATAGGATCGGAAGTTGTTGAATCCTTGTGGGTTGAGTTAAGAAACTGCAAGGGTAATGGGACCCTGATTGCAGTTAAATACAGGCCACCCAACAGTGGCTGGGAAGTGGACCACAGATTACAACATGAAATAGAAAAGGCGTGTCAAAAGAGTAATGTTATGATTGTCATGGGAGATCTTAACATGCAGGTTGATTCGGAAAATCAGGTTGGTAATGGAGCTCAAGAGAGTGAGTTTGTTGAATGCCTATGAGATGGCTTTTTAGAGCAGTTTGTCATTGAGCTTACTAGGGGATCAGCTACACTGGATTGAGGGTTATGTAATGAACCAGAGGCGAGTAGGGAGCTTAAGGTAAAAGAACCCTGAGGAACCAGTGATCACAATATGATTGTGTTCAACTTGAAACTTGATAGAAAGTAAAGTCTGACATGGTTAGTGCATTGGCAGATTGGTTGGAGGCAGACAGTGGGAATAAAAAGATCCTTTTCTGGTTGGCTGCCAGTAATCAGTGCTGTTCCACAGTGGTCGGTGTTGGGACCACTTCTTTTTATACTGTATGTAAATGATTTATTTAGATGATGGAACAGATGGCTTTATTGCCAAGTTTGCGGATGATACCAAGATTGGTAGAGGGGCAGGTAGTGTTGAGGAAACAGGATAGATGCAGAAAAACTTAGGCAGATTAGGAGAATGGGCATGAAAGTGGCAAATGAAATACATGTTGGAAAATGCAGGGTCATGCACTTTGGTAGTAGAAATACATGTGCAGACTATTTTCTAAACTGGGAAAAAATCCAGGAATCTGAGATGCAGAGGGACTTGGGAGTCCTTGTTCAGAACATCCTGAAGGTTAACTTGCAGGTTGGGTCCGTGGTGAGGAGGGCAAATGCTATGTTGGCATTCATTTCAAGAGGTCTAGAACACAAGAGCAGGGATGTGATGCTGAGGCTTTATCAGGCACTTGTGAGGCCTCACCTTGAGTACTGTGAACAGTTTTGCGCTCCTCATCTTAGAAAAGTTATACTGGCTTTGGAGAGGGTCCACAACAGGTTCACAATGATGATTCCAAGAATGAAAGGGTTATCAAACAAGAATGTTTAATGACTCTGGATCTGTACTCGCTGGAATTCAGAAGAATGTGGGGGGGGGGGATCTCATTGAAACCTTTCAAATGTTGAAAGGCCTAGACAGAGTAGATGTGGACAGGATGTTTCCTATGGTGGGAGAGTCTAGGACAAGAGGGCACAGCCTCAGGATAGAGGAGTGCCCTTTCAAATCTGGAGAAATTTCTTTAACCAGAGGGTGGTGAACTTGTGGAATTTGTTGCCTCATGCAGCTGTGGAAGCCGGGTTGTTGGGTGTTTTTAAGGAGAGACTGATAGGTTCTTGATTGGACATGGCATCGAAGATTACGGGGAGAAGGCTGGAAACTGGGGTTGAGGAGGAGATTAAAAAAAAGGATCAGCTATGATTGAATGGCAGAGCAGACTCGATGCACCGGATGGCCTAATTCTGCTCCTACGTCTTATGGTCTTATAACCACACTTTACAATAGTGATGTGCAGAAAAGCATCCATGAACATACACATGTCAAACCTTGAAGTGGATGAACCACAGCAGCAGAAGACCACAAACAAACACTCAGTAGCCACTTTATTAGGTACAGGAGGTCCCTATTAAAGTGGCCACTGCATTAGTATTATGATTCAAGAAACAATGTACCTGTTCCAGAATTTGCAAGTGTTTTGTAAATTACCAGCAAGTTAAGAATTTTACATTTTAGCTAGTGCGGAATATTTATTTGATAATCTTTTCACCCCCTGCTAGCTAATTTGCTGCCATTGATTGGATTTAATTCTTTTTGCCAGTTCCTGAAATTAGATGCTACAACTTTATACTTTAAGAGAAAAATATCAGCAGGCAATGGAAAGTGACATTTGCTGTAAACTAGATTAGAGCTTTGAGTGAAATTCATTGCACAGCAAACATCTATTTGTGGAAGTTTCTTTGGAGAAGAATGTGATTACATTTGCTTGGAACACTGGGTGGCTCTCAAACACAAACATAGAACATTGAACAGTGCGGCAAAGTACAGGCCCTTCAGCCCACAATTGTTATGCTAAACGTATAAACTGCTCCAAGACCAGTCTAACCCTTCCCTCCCTCAGAGGCCTTGCTATATCTAGCATCCACATGCCTATCTACAGCACATGGATGGTAGATATCAGGTCAATGCAGATTGCATCTCAATGGCTCTTCACACACCTTAGATCACCTGGACAGTGCACACACCTATGACAGGATGCTGTTTGTCGACTGTAGCTCAGCATTTAACACCATCATTCCCAGAGTCATGATCCCTCAGCTACAGAACCGGGGCCTCTGTCCCTGCCTGTGCAACTGCATCCTTGACTTCCTATCCAGAAGACCACAATCTGTACGGATTGGTAATAATATCTCATCAGTAATGATTAACACTGGCGTACATCAGGGGTGCTTGCTTAGCCCACTGCTCTGCTTTCTCTGTACCCATGGGTGTGTGGCTATGTTTTGCTCAAATGTTATCTATAAATTTGTTGATGATACAACCATTGTTGGCAGAATCTCAGATGGAGTTGAGAGGGCACACTGGTGTAACACCCTGGGGAAGGTTTCTCGCATTGTACTGCTGCCACTAAGTTAACAAATTTAACAAGATTTGCTGATGATATCAAACCTGATTCTGATTCTTATTTTCTCTAAGAGCTTGTTAAATGCCTTGATATATCTGCATTTACCACCACCACTGGAAGCAAGTCCATGCGCTCACTATTCTCTGTGCAAAAATCCGACCTTTGACATCTTCTCGATGCTTTTCTCCAATTATCTTAAAATTATTCCCCCTTGTGTTAGCCATTTCCACTCTGGGAAGAAAGCCTTTGGCTATCCGCTCAGTCTATGCCTCTTATGACCTTGTACATCTCTACTAAGTCACCTCTCACCTTCTTTCACTACAAAGAGAAAAGCCCCAGCTTGCTCAACCTATCCTCACCTGACATGCTCCAAATCCAGGCAGCATCCTGGTGTATCTCCTCTACACCCTTGCTAAACCTTCCACATTCTTTCTATAAAGAGGTGACCAAAACTAAACACCATATTCCAAGTCTGGTTTCACAAGGGGTTTTTAGAGCTTCATTGTTACCTTGAAGACCTTGAACTCAGTTCCCTGGCTAATGAAGAGCAATTTACCATCTAATTCTTAATCACCTGATCAAATTTCTAAGATTAGATGCTACAATTTTATTCTTCAAGAAAAAATCATGAGTGGGTAATGGTAAGTGAACTCGATTATAGCTTTGAGTTATCTATGTAATCATTGAGGTGTTTCAGATGTCAACTCTTACCAATACTGTTGAGTACAAATTCAAAGGCAATGTGGAATCTGGTGAATTTTGCTTTCTATCTTGCAATCTTTTGCATTACTAACAATACAAAGAATTAAACAGTGAGGTGTAGAGTGTGCCCAGAGAGGGGTAGCACCTCTAGTGAATGAGCTTGTTGTGTCCATTATATGGCAGTTCATTCACCTATTGCTCCCCAGCAGACAATAAGAAGCCAGTAATCTCATCCACTGGTGAGATAGGGACATGCCTATCCTAGTCAGCTTTGGCATTCTCGGTGGATGAGATGTATAGTGAGATCCAACGGCCAGGAAGATGGCTCTGCAAAATGGAACTTCCCCAATGCCTCATAATTTTGTATACCTCTATCAAATCTCCCCTCGATCTTCTACGTTCCTTTTCTGAAGGTCAGTGACCAGAACTGCACACAATACTCCAAATTCAAGATAACCATCTGGTACAATGCTCCTTCAGTTAACATCTTCTGAATAAATCATTGAGCCAATTATTTAACTTTGTTTTACTTCTTTTCATCTGCTTTTTATCTTGAATATGTTTCTGGAACTGCTAGAGCCTGCAGAGGCTTGAGATCAATTCAGTGATCAAACACTTTGCTTTCTCCGAGAAAAGTCCGGGAACCAGCGAGTGTGAGTCTTGAGGCGAAGAAACTGCAAGTTGGGACATGAGCAGATTTTTCAACTCCACATCACTGATTAAAGCGGTAAGGAAGATTGAAACATCGAGGTGAATGCAAAGGGTGAGTGCTGATGGCTTTCTGATCATTGGTGGAATTGCTCTGCTGCCAGAAAGGAAGCCAACGGGTCTTATCATTGTATCCTAGATAATACTAGTGAATGTCACTGAGGTTTCTGTGAAAAAACTTTGGACAATGGACCATGGACTTTTTTCAGTCTTAAATGTTTTTATATTCTGTACTGTGGTAATTTCTACTTTACAAAAAGACCACTCGATAATTTGACAGCCAAAAGAGCATCTTTATCTGGGACGGCAGATGAATATTTACAGTACAGAGGCTTGCAGGTACCTCGTGCGGCTTGGGTGGAGTAAAAGAGCAGAAGAGCAGAAGTAAAGACCCCGCCAACCCCAGATCCCGCCTACCCCGGATCCCGCCTCTCGTTACCAACAGCTTCCCGATTAATGTTAACTTACTTTTAATAATACTCACATTACAACATGTACTTTTGCCATTCTTTCTCATTGTTTTTGTGCAGGGGAGGAGGATTTAGGAGCTCGATGATCATGTTGATGGGCTTGCTGTACCTCTCTGAAATGACTTCTGTGGTTTTCCCTCGTTTCGTAGCTATCTGGAGAAGAATCTCAGAGTAGCATTCTGCAAACATAATCTGATAATGAATGAACCTTTGAAATTAAACCTTACCAACATCTTTTGCAACTTCAACATAACATCCCATCTCATGTACTTGGAACTTTGATTTATGAAGACCAATATACCAAAAGCTTTCTTTACGACCATATCCACTTGGAACGCTGCTTTCAATGAACCATGGACCTGCATCCCTTAGTTCAGATTTCTGGATCTTTGGGACATCTTTTGGGGCAGGAGTGACCTGTACAAGAAGGATGGGTTGCACTTGAATCCCAGGGGAACCAATATCCTGGTGGGGAGGTTTATTAATGCTGTTGGGGAGAGTTTAAACTGGGATTGAGGGGGTGGGGGTGGGAACCAAACTGAAGAGACAGAGGAAGAGGCAGTTGACTTACAAATAGAGGAAGCTTCGAAACAGTGCGTGAGGGAGGATAGGCAGGGTGATAGAGAAGGGACACGCTCAGACTGATGGTTTGAGATGTGTCTATTTTAATGCAGGGAGTATTATGAACAAAGTGGATGAGCCTTGAGCATGGATCAGTACTTGGAGCTATGATGTTGTGGCCATTATAGAGACTTGGATGGCTCAGGGGCAGGAATGGTTACTTCGAGTGCCAGGCTTTAGATGTTTTATAAAGGACAGGGAAGGTTGCAAAAGAGGTGGGGCAAGGGACTGTTAATCAGAGATAGTGTCACGGCTGCAGAAAAGGAGGATGACATGGAGGGATTGTCTACAGAGCCTCTGTGGGTAGAAGTTAGGAACAGGAAGAAGTCAATAACTCTACTGGGTGTTTTTTATCAACCATCCAATAGTAACAGGGACATCAAGGAGCAGATAGAGAGACTGATTCTGGAAAGGTGTAATAATAATAGGGTTGTTATGATGTGGGATTTTAATTTCCCCAATACTAATTGCCACTCTTTGCCTTCTGTGGGCAAGCCAGTCCTGGATCCACAGAGCAATGTCCCCTTGGATCTCCTGCCTCCTTACTTTCTCAATAAGCCTTGCATGGAGTGCCTTATCAAATGCCTTGCTGAAATTCATACACTTTGCATTTACTGCTCTACCTTCATAAATTTGTTTAGTCACATCCTCAAAATATTCAATCTGGCTTGTAAGGCACGACTTGCCTTTGACGAAGCCATGCCGACTATTGCTAATCATATTATGGATCTCGAAATGTTCATAAATCCTGGATCTCAGGATCTTCTCCATCAACTTACCAACCACTGAAGTAAGATTCGCTGGTCTATAATTTCCTGGGCTATCTCTACCCTGATTCTTCAACAAGGGAACAACATCTGCAAACCTCCAATCCTCTGGAACCTCTCCCGTCCCCCTTGATGATGCTAAGATCATTGCCAGAGGCTCAGCAATCTCCTCCCTCACCTCTCACAGTAGCCTGGGGTTCATCTCATCTGACCTGGTGTCTTATACAACTTGATGCTTTCCAAAAGCTCCAGCACATCCTTTTTCTTAATGTATGTATGCTAAACCTTTTCAATCTGCTGTAAATCATCCCTACAATCACCAAGATCCTTTTCCATAGCTAATACTGAAGCAAAGTATATGAAGAACACTTGTTGGCATTCGGCCTGCATTCACTGGAATTCAGAAGAATGAGGGGTGACCTCATTGAAACTTATTGAATCATGAAAGACCTTGATAAAGTGGATGTAAGAGGATGTTTCCTATGGTGGGAGAGTCTAACACCACAAGACACAGCCTCTGCATGGGAGATGGGCATCCTTTTAGAATGGAGATGAGGAGGTATGTCTTAAGGCAGAGAGTGGTTAATCTGTGAAATTCTTTGTCACAGGCAGCTATGGAGGCCAAGTATTTATTTATATTTTAGTCAAATGTTGATAGGTTCTTGATTGGTTAGGGCATAATAGGATATGGGGAGAAGGCAGGAGATTAGGTCTGTGTGGAAAATTGGATCAGCAATGATGAAATTGAGGAGCAGCAGCTTGATGCGCCAAATGGCCTTATACTGCTCTTATATCTTATGGTCTTATGACTACTCCCTGGCTTCTCCCTCAAAGACAAAGTCTAATCCAATTTACAACCTCATCTTGGATGTTGAGCGACTGAAACATCCTGACCAGCCTCCCATGCAGGACCTTGCCAAATGCTTTTCCAAAGTCCATGTAGAATACATCCACTGCCTTGCCTTCGTCAACTTTCCTGGTAAATTACTCAGGAAACTTGTATACCCATTCGTGTCCGTTTCTATCCAATTACTCCTATATCCAGTCTCTTAGAAAATCTTCCAATAATCCTACTACTGATGTCAGACTTACCAGCCAATAATTTCCTAGTTTCTATTTTGAGTCTTTCTTAGACAGTGGAACAATATTAGCTATACTAGTGCCTCACGTGTTGCTAAAGATGATTTATATATTTCTGCAATTTCAGCACTTGCTTCTCTCAGAGTCTAATGGAACAACTTGGATGGGTTGGTGATTCATCCACCCTAATTTGCATCATGACAACAAACACCTCCTCCTCTGTAATCTTTTCAGGATCCATTAATTCGATACTGCATTACCTAATTTCTATAGTCTCTGGTTCTATCTCCCGAGTAAATAAAGATGCAAAAAAAACATTTAAAATCATCCCTATCTCTTTTGGCTACACGCATGGTGCACCATTCTGATCTTCCAGAGGAGCAATTTTGTTCCGTGCCATCCTTATGCTTTTAACATATCTGTAGATTCCCTTAGATTCTTCTTCCCCTTGTCCATAAGACCATAAGATAGAGAAGCAGAATTAGGCCATTTGGCCCATCGAGTCTGCTCCACCATTCAATCATGCCTGATCCTTTTTTTGCTTCCTCAGCCCCAGTCCCCGGCTTTCTCCCCATAACCTTTGATGTCTTGTCCAATCAAGAACCTATCAAGCTCTGCCTTAAATACACCCAATGACCTGGCCTTGACAGGTGTCTGTGGTAATAAATTCCATAAATTCACTACCCTCCAGCTAAAGAAATTTATGTGAGGAAAATTTAAATCTTTTCTTAGATGAGCTGAACACACTGATGAGAGAGAGGGAGGAGTGGAGAGTCCATCGCTGAGCCCGACGTCAGCCCCCTAGGCCTGAGTTAACATAGTAGTTAGATGAGGAGCCCAAAACTGTTCACATTAATCAAGATGAAGCCTCACCAGTGCCTTTGTATCTCATCCCTGCTCTTGCATGCTAGACCTCTTGAAATGAATGCTAACATGGCATTTGCCAATCTCATCACTGACTGTACCTTCATGTTCTGCATAAGGACACCCAATTCCGTTTGCATCTCATATTTTTGTATTTTCTTCCTGTGTAGAAAATAGTCTGCACCTTTATTTCTACTATCAAAGTGCATGACCATGCATTCTCCAAATTTGTATTTTATTTGCCACTTTCTTGTCCATTCTCCTCATCTGTCTAAGTCCTTCTGCATCCTAAATCCATCATCTAAATCACTGATGTAGAGCATACAAAGAAGTAGTCCCAAAACCGATCCCTGTGGAGCAACACTAGTCCTGGCAGCCAAACATACAAGGATTCTTTTATTCTCACTTGCTTCCTTCTTCCACTCAGCCAATGCTCTAACCATGTTGATAACTTCCTGTAATGCCATGGGCTCTTAACTTGGTAAGCAATCCTGTGTGTGGCACCCTGTCAAAGGCCTTCTGAAACTCCAAATATACAATAACCACTGCATCCCCTTTATCTATCTTACTTGTAATCTCCTCAAAGAGTTCCAACAGGGTCGTGAGGCAAGATTTTTCCTTAAGGAAACCATGGACTTCCTCTTATCTAGTCCAATGTCACCAAGTACTCCATAACCTCATCCTTAAAAATTGACTCCAAAATCTTCCCAACCGCTGAGGTCAGGCTAACTGGTCTATAATTTCCTTTCTGCTGCCTTCCTCCTTTCTTAAAGACTGGAGTGACATTTGCAATTTTACAGTCCTCTAAAACCATATCACAGTCCAATGATTTTTGAAAGATCATTACTAATACCTCCATAATCTCTACCACTACCTTAGGGTGAAATTCACCTTAACTGGGTAACTTATGTACCCTTACATCTTTCAGGTTTTTGAGCATCTTTCTCCCTTGTAATAGTATCTACACTCACTTCTCTTCACTCACACCTTTCACCATCTGGCACACTGCTAGTGTTTTCTACAGTGAGACTGATGCAAGCTATTCATTCAGTTTATCTGTCATCTCCTTGGCTGCCATTATAATTTCTCCTGCCTCATTTTCTAGCTGTCCTATTTCCACTCTCATCTCTGATTTATTTTGTACCTACTTGAAAAAGCTGTTACTATTCACTTTTACTATCTTCATTTTTGGAATATATCTTTCTTACACCTTCCTCACTTTTCCTAGAAAATCACGCCATTGCTGTTTTGCTGTCATCCTTGCCAGCACCTCCTTTGAATTTACTTTGACCAGCTCTCCTCTCATACCACTGTAATTTCCTTTACACCACTGAAGTATTGTTACACCAAACTTTACTTTCTCCCTATCAAATTTCAAGTTGAACTCAATCATATTATGATCACTGCCTCCTAAGGGTTCTTTTTCCTTAAGCTCCCTAATCACTTCCAGTTCATTACATGACACCCAATCCAGTATAGCTGATCCCCTAGTAGGCTCAATAAAGTACTGCTCTAAAAAACCATTTCATAGGCATTCAACAAACTCACCCCCTTGAGATTCATTTCAGATTCAGATTCAGATTCAGTTTATTGTCATTTAGAAACCACAAATGCAAAGCAGTTAAAAAATGAGACAACGTTCCCCCAGAATGATATCATAAAAGCATATGACGAAACAGACTACACCAGAAAATCCACATAACGTTTGGCAATCACCAATCCAGAGTCCGGAGAGGGTGCTGCGTATTAATATCGCGCTACCATCTTAGTGCATTCCCTGAAACGGAGCTCTAAATCCACCAGACAAGAACAAGACCAAAAACTAAAGCTACAAGACCTGCACAAAACCACATAATTACAACATATAGTTACAACATTGCAAACAATAGCATAATTGATAAAAAAAACAGACTATGGGCACAGTAAAAATAGTCCAAGATGTTAAAAGACTGTAAGTTCAAAAGAAATCACCACAGTTTCCACAAGTCCCCAGGGTCCCGACAGACTCACCATCCCACGCTGGCGGCAGAAGGGAATACCCCTGCTATGGACTTCCACGGCGCCACCCGACTCAGCCTCGCAGACGCAGCACACAATGGAAGCTCCGTCGAAACCAGTCTCACAGACGCAGCACACACCAAAAGCGAGCTGAGTCCATCGAAAGGACTCCAACCCAATTTGCCCAATCGTCCTGCATGTTGAAATCTCCCATGACTTTGATAACATTTCCCTTTTGACATAACTTTTCTATTTCCTGTTGTAATCTGCGGTCCACATCCCAGCTGCTGATGGGGTTGTTTGCTAAGGCAACCCTGTGCCTTCTTTTAACCTTGCTAGTTTCTTTCTTAAGTGTTCATCTGCATTTTATATACTCCATAAGCAACTCATTTGTTCCTCCCTGACTATACCTGCAATCCATTTCCTTTTTTTTTAACCAGGTCCTCAATATTTCTTGAAAACCCAGTTTCCCTAAACCTGTCAGCTTTATCTTTTATTCTGACAGGCACATACAAGCTTGTACTTCCAAGCTTTCATGTTTGAAGGCCTCCCACTTACCAAGCACATCTTTGCCAGAAAACATTCTGTCCCAATCCACACTTGCCAGATCCTTTCTGATACCATCAAAATTGGCCTTTCTCCAATTTAGTATCTAAAACTGTGCACCAGAACTATATTTTTCTATATTTACTTTGAAACCAATGGTATTATGATCGCCAGATGCTAAGTGTTCCCCTGTATGAACTTCTGTTTCACTCCCTAAGATCAGATCAAATATCGCACACCATTTCACACGGATTAAGGAGACTTTACTGAATTCACTTAATACACTTATCCCATCCAGTTCTTATACAGTATGGGATTCCTAGTCAATACATAGAAAGTTAAAAGCACCCATTATAATACAACCTTATGTTTCTTGCAACAGTCTGCCATCTCTCTACAAATTTGTTCTTCTAAATCTCTTAGGCCATTGGGTAGTCTATAACCTTTGCCCATTAATGTGATCATATCTTTCTTATTCATCAATGGAAACTGAAATATTGTTTACTGTACTGTTTATTGTTTACTGTTTACTATCTGTGCACAAGTGCAATTTGAATTATATATTATTTATCTATCTATGGTAATATGTTGTCTGATATGCTGTGTGTGATGTGTGTTTTGTGGGTGTATCTTGGTCCGGTAGAACATTGTTTTGTTTGGTTGTACAGTCAGAAGACAATAACTTGAACGAACATGTGCTCTGTTCAATGCTGCTCCTGAACTAATCATATTTAAATGATGCCCACCGCAGCGATGAGAGCTCAGTTTTAACCTTTTGAAAACTTGCTTTGACTTGAGCCTTTCTACTTTTTCCGACAAATCTGGATAGCTGCCAATTAATCAAAATTATGTAGGGGAAGTTTAAATGAGACTCAAGTAACAAACACAGGATTTGAGTCTGAGAGTTGAGCTAGGAAGGCAAATCTAACTGGGATCTGACAGATTTTGTTATTTTAATCCTGTGCTAAGCATTCCACTGTTCTTCATATTTCAGCTGATATTTGAACCAAATTTTTTTTTTTTTGCCCTCAGTTATTCTGGGTTGTCAAAGGATGCTGCATCCTAGCAGTCTAAATACACAAGCCTAGTCAGTACAATATGGAGAGCAAGTTGTTGTCCATGCAGCTGACGAATTCAAAGGATCGTCAGAGATTGACACTTCTTGGCACCAGTGGCATTACAGGAGTTGTCAATCAGCATCAAACTCAATGAGGGATCTGCTTTTGAGACCGTCTCTGGATTTTTCCCTCTGGGCTTACTCCCAAAGCCTCTCCCATGAGTGGGAATAACCACGAGGTAGTGGAGGTGTGAAATCAGAGTTTTCCTTCTCCTAGATGAGCTGTCAAGCCCCACCTGCCCGAGGCTACTGGTTTCAAGGTGTCAGTAACACACTTTTGCCCTTCTCCTGTCAGTGGAAGCAGTTCCACTGGGCTTAGTGGCTAAGCCACATGTGAAGGCCAGGAGCTGCACTTGGTTGTCAGAAGCTATTTGAGTTGAACACCATTGAGAGCATTTAATAGGTAGTGGTGGTTTATCCCCGCCTACTACCCCCAGCTATAATACCCTTAAGGAACCACTGTGCCCTATCAAATCACATCAAACACAGCATCATTGAGAATGGTCCTGTGAATGAAAGGGTATGAGAAGCATTTGATGGCATTGGGTCTGTACAGGCTGGAGTTTAGAAGAATGGCTGGGGGATTGGGGGGGGGGGGTGGTTAATGGATTCACTGAAGCTTATCAAATATTGAAAGGCCCACATGCAGTGGGTACGAAGAGAATATTTCCTGTACTGGAGGAGTGTAGGACCAGAGGGCATTGCCTCAGAGTAGGAAGACATCCATTTAGAACAGAGTTGAGAATGAGTGAATTTATTCCCCAGAGGGGATAAATTTGCGGAATTCATTGCCATGAAGGGCTGTGGAGGCCAAGTCATTGGATGTATTTAAAGCAGAGGTTGATAGATTCTTAATTAGTAAGGGTATCAAAGGTTACAGGGAGAAGACAGGAGAATGGGATTGAGAGGGACAAAAAATAAGCTATGATGGAATAATGGAGCAGACTCACTGGGCTGAAAGGCCTAGTTCTGCTCCTATGTTTTGTGGCCTAAAGCATTAATTTTTCTATCCTATAAATTTGATGCAAGTTATCTAAAACAGATCTCAAGATTAATGGAGTGAACAGCTCAGACAAAACTGCTGAGAAGAAAAACAGTGATTCCATCAGGTGGAGATTATTACTCATCCTCCAGGAACTTATGATCATCATCAAAATAATGACAAGAAAAATAGTAAAATATGGGATGCAAGATATTCGGTTTCTACACCTCCACTCCATGCTCCAAGGCCAGTGACATGGGTGGCTGATTAAGGACATCTGTCACATGTCCCCGGATGGATTTCTGTGAAGGAGGTATGAAGTCCAGTCAATCATCGAAGGACAACCATGGTGGTGGGGCTGTCCAAGGTCCCTGGGATGGATTTCTGTGCAAGCAGGAGGAATGAGGAGGTGTGAGTCCTGGTCAATCAGCACAACCAGAGTTCAAGCGTGTAGTGTTTGTCCCATCATCAGCTGGTCCAGGGATTGATACCAAAGATGGGAGCCCAACGTTCTGGAGCTAAAGCCTGGAGAGAGGGGGACTGTTCTGGGGTTGGGGGACTGTCCATGTATCCGGGGGAATAGGAAGGAGGAGTGGGGCTTGTTTTGCTGTCGCTATTTTGTTGCTTATTGTCTTCCATTTTGTTGTGTTCTGTCTTGCTCTCCAAGCATTGTGGGTATGGTACATTGGCGTTGGAATGTGTGACAACACTTTTCAATAGGTACATTTAATGCCAGAGAAATGTCTTCACTATACATCCTGAAATTCTTTTTTTCTCACAAAAATCCACAAAACGAAGGAGTGTCCCAAAGAATGAATGACAATAAAACATTAAAACTCCAAAGCCTCCCCCCAGCTCCCACCTCCCACGCACAAGCAGCATCTCAGCAACAACCCAGCCTGTCCCCCACCAGCATCAGCGCCCTTCACCAATCATTCAAGCGTGCAGCAAAGCATCAATGAAGACACAGACTTGCAGTACCCCAAAGAGTACTCGTTCACCTGGTAATTCGACATACCACTGCTCTCTTTCTCCCTAATAAGAGAAAAAGAGGTTCACAGTGAGAGGGGAGACATAATAATCAACTCACTGATTTACAATCTTAAAGGTCTGTTGTGTCACTTTTTCCAAGCTCTGCACCCAGAGAGCCGGCACCAAAAAGGCACAGCTCTCCAGAAACACAACCCCAGCCCCTAACCCACTGCTCCCGATGTTGTGTGTTCTCCCACGGCGCTTCCGTCAGGGGCACCAGCCTAGAATCAGCACGTCCCCAGATCCACGAATTCCCAGAACCCTGAAGGTGCTCCCATCTTCCTGGCCATATCCTTGGGATGTCAAAAAGCAGCCGGTCATGAGGCCCTGATTGTGGGTCCCATTTCGGCAAGGAACCCAAGTCAGAGTGTAACTCCAGGTCAGGGCCTTCAAAAGAACCTTGAAAAGGGGAAAAAGAGAAATCAAAGATAGAAGTAGAGCTGTTTCCAAAGATGCAAGCAAAGGAGTCGTCATTTAGCACTTGTGGGCTGACCTCAGCACATCCCGAGGTGTGTTGGTTGTTAACGCGAATCACGCATTTCTCTGTGCATGTGGTAAGTAAATATAAATCTGAATCTGATATAATAAATACAGCAGGTTTAAGTCAATATTACACATACAAAATGCAGGAGGAATTAAACAGGTTAAGCCGCATCTGTGGAGGGGAAATAAACAGCTGATATTTCATTGGAAAGGAAGGAGCCAGAAGCGGGAAGACGAAGGTGGGAGGAGCGGAAGGTGTACAAGCTGACAAGTGATAGTGAGATCAGGTGAGGGTCAGGTGTGTGGGTGGATGGGGGAGGGGTGTGAAGTGAGAAGCTGGGAGGTGAGAGGCGGAAAAGGCAAAAAGCCAGAGAAGAAGGATTCTGACAGGAAAGGAGAGTGGACAGTTGGGAAAAGGGAAGGAGGAGGGGCAACAGAGGGAGGTGATAGATAGGTTAGGAGCAGAGAAGGGGTAAGAGGGGAACCAGAGTGGTGAACTAAAAAAAAAGAGAGGAAAAGGGAGGCAGAAAAGTTGCTGGAAGTTACAGAAATTGATGTTCAGACGGCAGGTTGGAGGCTACCCAGATTACTCTGGAGACTGAGGCATGGTGACAGAGAATCCATGTTTGTAAAAAGAAACATCAGCTGGAATGGACATGAGAATCCGTTGTCTAAGCTAACAGGCAGTGATGGGCAGAGGATTCCAACTGGTTACATCACCTTCTGGACAGAGTGGGAAAAGCTGCACAAAAATGTTACAAACTCAGCCAGCTCTACCATGGACATTAGCCTCCCCAGCAACAAGCACATCTTCAAAAGGCAGCAATCACATACATAAGGTTGTAAAGATGCACAAGAAGTTGAAAGTTGAAAATTTACAAGGATGTTGCTGATTCTGGAGGACCTGAGTTATAAGGGATAGGTTAAGACTTTATTCCTTGAAATGTAGAAGATTAAGAGGAGACTTGATTGAGGTACAAAATTTTGAGGGGTAAATGCAAGCAAGCTTTTTCACTGAGCTTGGGTGGGACTATGACTAGAGGTCATGGGTTAAGGGCAAATGGTGAAAAGTTTCAGGAGAACATGAGAGAAACTTCTTCACTCAAAGGCTCATGAGAGTATGGAATGAGCAGACAGCATAAATGGCACATGTGAGCTCGATTTCAATGTTTAAAATTGATGGTAGGAGAGCCATTATTGATAGTAGGGGTTTGGAGGGTTATGGTCCCAGTACAGGCTGATGGGAGTAAGCAGTTTAAATGGTTTGGCACAGACTAGATGGGCCAAAGGGATTGCTTCCATGCTGTACTTTTCTATAACTCTATGACTCATCATTAAGGACACCCTGCACAGGACATGCTCACTTCTCATTGCTATCATCAGGAAGGAGGTACAGCAGCCTGAAGACAAATACTGAATGTTTCCACCACTCCACCATCAGATTTCTGAATCGACAAAGAACCCATGTACACTACTTCACTATTTTTGTTTTTTTAATCTCTTTTTGATCCTCTAATTATATATATGTGTATGTATATGTACACACACACACATACATACATATATCTACATGTGTATGTATATATATATATATATATATTTACATATATAGTTTTTATTATTAAATAAGTACTTCTATTATTTATAGTAATTTAGTATTATAGTTTTAGCTACCTTTTTGCACTTTTTAAATATATACTTCTTATTGAAAATTATATTTTATTATTCTTGTTATATATTGCAATACACTGCTGCCACAAAACAACAGATCTCACAACAGATGCTAGTGATATTAAACTTGATTCTGATTTGGAAGTTACTCATGCTTTCCAGTAAGCATCTCCCTGCCCCTGATCTGCTTTGTTCTTGTCAGTTATTACTTAAGACACCAGTTATCTCAATCATGTTAAGCTGTGTCCATGATTCTATGCTGCTTGAAAGTTAAATAAATTCTTTCGTAAACTGTCTGGAATATGCTATCTTGCATTTCACTCTTCATTGCAATTACTGACATACTGTATCTAGAAGTCATATCTATATTTTACAGCACACTGTTCAAGAGAATGTCACATCATATGACATGTGCCGTGTCATATGATGTGGATGATCATTGATTGGATGACCGTGATTGCCTGGGTAAATTTTTCTGCAGAAGTGGTTTGTTATTGCCTTCTTCTGGGTAGTTTCTTTACAAGACGGGTGACAGCAGCCATCATCAATACACTTCAGAGATTGTCTGCCTGATGTCGGTGGTCACATGACCAGGATTTGTGATGTGCACCGGCTGCTCCACCACCTGTTCACATGTCTTCACGTTACGTAGATCAGGGAATGGGGGAAAAATAATGCAGAACAACACCTGGCCTCAGGTGATCTGCAGGCTCGCGGAGGGAATGAGCGCCTTATACCTCCTTTGGTAGAGACTTATCTCCCCCCACCACCCTAATGTGAACATCAAATAATTAATCAAATAAAAAATGGGAGTGGTAATACTGGGAAATGTATTTATATTTTCAGTACAAATGGTATTTGTAAAATGGCTGAGATAAGCAAATGTGTAATGTGGTGTCAGTGTTCATCTTAGTTGGAATTTTTAACAGCCGAATAGATAATGTCACATAAAATGCTAATAAACATTGTAACACAGTAAAACACATCCCGACTATCTTTCCACACAGTTGCTGTGATATTTGTAAAAAGTTTTTGTTTGGCAAGCCTCTTGGTTCAGTAACTTGCAATGACGCAGCAACATCGAAAGCTCAGGATGCAGCTTGCTGACAATTAGTTATCAAAATGCCCTCACCTCCTTCACACCGTGCCTTGAGCCTCCAGCATAGTGACTGACCCCTGAGCTTTCACAGGAGTGGGCTGATCTGGCATTACAGAGAATGCTGTTCCACTACAGCAAGCTTGCTGCAGCAGTCAGATGTTGAGTCGCTCTACCTTGGGAGTTTCAAAATTGGACGTGAGACACTGTATCATACCTGACTATGCAGGTCTGTGAATTGTGCTGACCACCTACCATTCCCATGCTCCAAAGCTTTGTCTCCCAGTTCTGTGCCGAGCGCTGTGCTAATAACCTGGCTCAAATCCTGACCTCCAGTGCTGTGCCTATAGAGCTCAGACTGAGATCATCCATCCGGTTCCTGAAACAGCATGGATAACTTCACTCGCCTCATCTCTCAGCTGGTTCCATAAACTACAGACTCATTTTCAAGGAGTCTACAATGCATGTCCTCAGTATCATTTATTTAACGATTTGCGCATTGACCTTCTGTTACACGTTGGTTGTTTGACAGGAAATGTAAAGGAAGCTTGACCTGGAGCATATGAGTGATAACTTTAATGATCAATTGAAACTTTGTGAGTCACGAGGGCCCAGGCCACAAAACAAGAATAGAAAGCTCACAGGAAATGAGATAACAGAAGGCTGGGAGCAATTGGTTGAAGCTGGCTGGGCTGATGAGTGAACAAGGACAATGGATGAGAGCTGGGTTTAAATAAGCTGTAGGTAATGAATTCAGGGCAGGGTGGCTGGGTGGAGATACGTCTCTATCAAAGGAGGTGGAAGGTGCTTCTTCTCTCTGCTAGCCTGCAGGTCAGCCTTGGGCAAGGTGCAACACCTGCTTTGCCCCTCATGCACCATCAATAACTCACTCTGAGACATAAGGTGAGATATCGGCTTTTATTGACTGAAGAAGGAACCAGCAGTGAGTGACCACCATACTACATCCTGGAGACTGAGAGGCCGGGCTCAGGCCTTGATCGCCTTTATACAGGGGTCTGTGGGAGGAGCCAGAGGAGCAGTCAGCAGGGGGCGTGTCCAGACAGGTATATGTAGTTCACCACAGGGAGACAGTGTGGGAGGAGCCACGGTCTGTGGGAGGAGCCACAGGGGCAGTCAGCAGGGAGCGTGTCCAGACAGGTATATGTAGCTCACCACAGCCCCCCAGTCAGGGTCACATGAAACCATGGGAGTAGGTGGTGGATGGTCGTATGAGCAGCTGGTGAATATCCCAAGTCCTGATGACCACTGATGCCAGGCAGACAACTTCTGAAGAGTATTAATAATAGGGTTAGCACAAGGTTTTACAGTATTAGCGACCTGGGTTCAATTCCCACCAATGTTGTAAGTAGTTTGTACGTTCTCCCCGTGACTGTGGGGTTTCCTCTGGGTGCTCCAGTTCCCTCCCACCGTCCAAAGATGTACCAGTTGCTAGGTTAATTGGTCATTGTAAATTGTCCTGTCATTAAGCTAGGATTAAATTGGGGACTGCTGGCTCAAAGGTCTGAAAGGGCAGCTTTGCACTGTATCTCAATATATAAATCAATCAACAACTGGGGACACCCATCTTGTAAAGACACCACCCAGAAGAGAGCAATGACAAACTACTTCTGTAGAAAAATTTGCCAAGAACGATCATGGAGATGGTAAGACTGTGATCGCCCACATCATACGACCAGGCACACCATGATGATGATGCCGCAGGTGTGGAGTTGGAAATGAGGGCAGGTGACCTCTGTTTGCTGGATGGAGATTGGGAGCTAGTTTGACGTGACATTTACATACTTTGATAATAAATTGACTTTGACTTTACAGTGCCATCGATCGTGGTTGGTGTTCAATTCCTGTCGCTATATATGTACTCCCCATGGCTGTGTGGGTTTCTCCTGGAAGTGCTGGTTTCCCGCAACATTGCAAAGACGTACGGTTTGGGTTATTAAACTGTGGATATGCCTTGGTGGTACCGGAAACAGGGCGATAGCGGCAGTCTGTCTACAGTACGTCCGTGGAATGTGTTGGTCATTGGTGCAAATGATCCATTTCACTGTGGGTTTTGATGTTTCGATATACATGTGACAACAAATCTAATCTCTTTATCTCCTTATTATTGGTAAAGCTGCCAGGAAATTCAAAAGCCACAGGGTAATATAAATCTCGATAAATTTCTGCTTAGAACACACTTGGAATCTTGTGTTCAGCTCTGGTCACCTCATTATTGAAAGGGTGTGGAAGCTTTAGAGAGGGTACAGAGGAGATTTACCAGGATGCTGTCCGGATTAGAGAGCATGTCTTATGAGGAGAGACTGAGTGAGTCAGGATTTTTCTCTCTGGAGCGAAGGAGGATGAGAGGTGACTTGTACAAGATGAAAAACAGCATAGAGAAGACAGCCAGACTTTTCCCAGAGGATAAATGGCTAATATGAGCAGGCATAACTTAAAGGTGAATGGAGGAAATTACAGAGGTGATATCAGGAGTACTTTTTTCACATGGAAGGCAGTGGGTGAATGGAACACATTGCCACAGAATCAAATGCATTAAGACATTTAGAAACTCTTAGATGGGCGCATAGGTTATATGAAAATGGAAGGCTGTGTATGAGGGAAGTATTAGATTGATCTTGGAATTGGTTAAACTTTCGGCCCTCTTTCATCGTCTGAAGAGCCTGCACTGTGCTGTGGGCAATGCCAAAGAGATCAGAGTAGTTGTGGACAAAATCTGCAGATGAATATCAGCAGTGTGGTAGTCAGCTCCATTCACACTAATTAATCCTGGGTTTATGATGCACCATCAATAACTCTCTGAGACGTGAGGCAAGATATAGGCTTTTATTGACTGGAAGAAAGAACAAGCAGCAATTGACCACCATGCTACATCCTGGAGACTGAGGGCCGGGCTCAGGCCCCAATTGCCTTTATACCGGGGTCTGTGGGAGGAGCCACGGTCAGTGGGAGGGGCCACAGGAGCAGTCAGCAGGGGGAGCGTGTCCAGACAGGTATATGTAGTTCAGCACAGTTTACTAGCACCAATTAGCTGACTAATTAGCTGACTTTGAACTTGTGGGAAGAAATCGAATCACCTGAAGGGAACCAATGCGAACATAGTACTTGTTTGCAGAGGACGCTGGAGTTGAACTCCAAACTCTGATGCCCTGATCTGCAATAGTGTTGAACTAACTGCTATGTTACCATGATGTATTTCTTTATTTTTATGTTAACACCTGAAATAAAATTAATCTCAATTTACTGTATGATAACATACCTATAATTTGATAATAAATTTTCCTTTGATATAATTGAACCAGAAAGAGCCCTCTCAAGCTGGGCTGGATATGTTTACAAACACGTACATTACAGGAGGTATAAAGAGACTCAGCAAATCCAGAACAATCCAGAGCAACACACTGAAAATGCTGGAGGAACTCAGCAGGGTGTGTGCAGCACCTATGGAGAGGAATAAACAGCCAACGATTCCGGCTGGGTCAAGGTTACAATGCAGTGCAAAATATTCTGTCTCATAAGACTTTCAATGAAGCTTTATGAGGATACTTGATAACAAAAGTATGTTTTTTTGGAAAAAAAATGGCGCTGAGGGATATAAATAAAAAAGAGCATTTAAAAATGAAATGAAGACTATGAGTCGCCGATGGCAAATCAGTTTTGAGAGACTGAATGACCTAATTTTATTTTATTGAATGATACAACATGGTTACAGGCCTTTCCAGCCCACAGCCCACACAGCCTTATTACATCCATTTGACCAGTTAACCTTCTAACCACAAAAACAAGGCATTCTGCTGATGCTGGTAGACCAGAGCAACCCACATGGAAAATGCTGGTGGAACCCTGCAAGTCAGGTAACACCTATGGAGAGCAATAAATAGTCGACGATCTCAGCCCAAAACATCGACAGCTTATCTGTCTCCATAGATACTGCTTGACCTGCTGAGTTCTTCCTGCATTCTGTGTATGTTCTTGGAAGTAAATGCTCTTTACATGCAGTGTTTGCTAAAAATAGAATTATATTAAAAATATTGACATCATGAATCACAAAATATTCCATTACACTATCTGATCAAGACCCTAGATATATCCTAAGTGTTATCTTAACCAATGTGCCTGCTGAAGAAATGACAGATCAAAGTTATACAGTGCCTAATTTTCTTCTCCAGTGACTTGAATGGAATCTAAAACTGGCAGGTGTATAAAGAGAACAGTCCATTTGTTGGTATCAAGATTACAAAAGGCAGAATGATATAAAATCATTTTCAATTCCTCTGGAATTAAAACATTTTCTCCATTTCATCCTTTGAAAGATCACATTATAAAAAGACACATCCCTTGCAGACTCAGGAAATTTCTGATAACACAGATAACAGATGCAAGACCATAAGACATAGGAGCAGAGCTAGGGCATTCAACCCATTAAGTTCACTCCGCCATTCCATCATGGCTGATTTATTATCACTCTCATGCTCACTCTCCAGCTTTCTCCTTATAAATGTTGACACCCTGACTAATCAAGAACCTATCAAGCTCCACTTTAAATATACTGAATGACTTGGCCACAACAACTGCTCGTTGCAATAAACACAGATTCACAACCCTCTAACAAAAGAAATTCTTCCTTATTTCTGTTCTAAATTCTCCAAGAAGCTCCACAAGGCGTGCGTGCCTCAATGATCTGGACAGATATATTGGCTGGAGTCAGGGCTTTATGTCTTGGCTCTTGGTAGAGTCACCTATGCCAAACCAGTCAAAGGGTAGAGGCCAGATTAAGAGTGGTCCACTAGTCCTCCAAGTTCAGGAATTCAACTCATTACTAACAACCCTGACTGGTAAAGCAAAACTGTTAGAGAAACAGCAATGAAGAATCCTTCTGCATTTGGGTTTGATAGCATTCCCGAGTCTCCACACAGAATTTGCATGGCTGACAGAAGTGAAAACCAATCTACTGACATGATGAAGCAAACCCTGAACGTTACTAGATAGACCATAAGATCATAAAACCTTAAGATAAGGATCAGAATTAGGCAATATGGCCCATCAAGTACACTCTGCCATCTCCTCATGGCTGATCCAATTTCCCTCTCAGCCCCAGCCTCCTGCCTTCTCTTCGAATCCCTTCATGCCCTGACCATCCAAGAATCTATCAATCTCCACCTTAAATATATGTAAAGACTTTGCCTCCGGAGTCTCCAGTAGTGACAGATTCTACTGATCACCACTCTGGTTAAAGAAATTTCTCCTCACCTCTTTTGTAATTGGACATTCCTGTATTCTGAGGCTGTGTCTTCTGGTCCTAGACTCTCCTACCATATGAAACATACTCTCCAGATCTACTATATCGAGGCCTTTCAACAGTTGATAGGTTTCAATTAGGTTTAGAGAAACGATGGCCCAAATGCCCTTCATATGACAGGCTGTTCATCCTGGAATCTTCAGGGAATCACCTTCAGGGAATCCTGCACAAGGACTCCCGTCCCTTGGCACCTCAGATTTCTGAATTTTCTCTCCATGTAGAAAATAGTCAACACTTGCATTTCTTCTACCAATGTGCATGACCATACACTTACCAACACTGGATTCCATCTGCCATTTCTTTGCCCATCCTCCTAATCTGTCTAAGTCCTCTGCAGACTCTGTTCTTCCTCAAAACAACCAGCCCCTCTATCTATCTTTGTTTTGTCCACAGACTTTGCAAAAAAGACCATCAATTCCATCATCTAAGCCATTAATGTCTAACATGAAAAGAACCAGTCCCACCACAGACCCCTGAGGAACGCCATTAGTTACCAACATCCAATCAGAAAAGGTTCTCTTTATTCCTAATATCTGTCTCCTGCCAATCAGCCGCTGCTTTATTCATGCTAGAATCTTTCCGGTAATACCATTGGCTCTCAACTTGTAAAGCAGCCTCATAAGTGACACCTTGTCAAAGCCCTTCTGAAAATCCAAGTACACAACGTCAACCGATTCTCCTTTGTCTATCCTGCTTGTTATTTCTTCTAAGAATTCCAACAGATTTGCCAGGCAGGATTTATCCTTGAGGAAACCATGCTGACTATGGCCTATTTTATCATGTGCCTCCAAGTACCCTGAAACCCCATCTGTAACAATTGACCCCAACATCTTCTCAACTACTGAGGCCTGTCTAACTGGCCTGCAATTTCCTTTCTTCTTCCTCTCTACCTTCTTCAAGAGTGCTGTGATATTTGCAATTTTTCAGTCTTCTGGAATCATTCCAGAATCTAGTGGTTCTTGAAAAATTTTTACTAATGCCTCCACAATTGGTTCAGCCACCTCTTTCAGACCCCTGGGGTATCATCCATCTCTTCCGGGTGATTTACCAAAGCTCAGACCTTTCAGTTTCCTCAGAAACTCTCCCTCATACTTCACAAACCCTTGACCCCTGACACTCTTGGACTTCCACTGTACTGCATCTTCCAGAGTGAAGATTGATGCAAAATACTTATTCAGTTCATCTGCCATTTTCATGTCCCCCATTCCTACCTCTCCAGCATCATTTTCCAGTGGTTTGATATCTACTCTAGCCACTCTTTTTCTCTTTATGTAGCTGAAGTAACTTTTGGTATCCTCTTTAACATTATTGTCTCAAATACTTTGGTCATACATTTTTTTCCTTCCTAATGACTTTTTAGTTGCTTTCTGTTGGCTCTTAAAAACTTTTCACTCATCTAACTATGCCCTCTCTTTGGCTTTTTTGGGTGAAAGACCTTCATTGCTGCCCTAAATACCAGTGGAATAACATGCATAATAGGTAGCTCTTTTCTAGATGAACATTCCTCCATTCTGAGGCTGTGTGACCTGGTTCTAGATTCACCCACTATAGGACACATCCATTCTATCCAGACCTTTCAATATTCAATAAGTTTCACTGAGTTCCCTTTATTCTTTTAAACTCCATGCATCATGTAGAATTCTATAAAGCTGTTCAAACTTACTAAATGTTATCTACCATAATTACACTACCAGGGCTCTCGCTGCTCGTCAGTCTTTTGTTTTGTTCATAATTATGGCTGCAGTCTCAGCTGTCCACAGCCAACAATTAGTAATGGAAACATGATGTTCCTTCCAGTTTGAATTCTTTTAAAAGAAAATTATTCTCTTTTTTAACACTTCCATTACAGAACAAAATCTCAGCATTATTTTACAATAGATGAGAACATAAAGACAATGTTGATGGTCGGAGGGAATAATCATCGGTTTACTACATGTTCAGACACAAAAGAATTATGATCAAGTACCTTCTAAAATCTTCTACACCGCCAACCACCACTACTTTACCATTTCCTCTCAGAGCCTCCTAACGTATAGTCTCTCCTGTGCCTCGTGTCACTTGATGGACAATATACAATAAATAAGTTATCTTATGTATTTATTTTTATTGTTCTATTAATCTTATTGTGTGTTTTCTTTTGTGCTGCATCAGATCTATACAACAATTATCCTGTTCTCTTTAACATTTGTGTATTGAAAATGGCATTAAACAATTCTGAACCTTGATTTTGTTGCAATCAAAAAATTATCAGTTTCATTTACTTTTTGTTTTCCATTGTACACTTTCTTCTTATTCCCTTTTTAACTATTAATTTGCAAAGTAATTGAGCATATTCTTTGAGGGTCTGTATGTGTATCCACTACAAAAGGAAAAAAAAGTTGAATTTCAGTTATCAGCGTTGGATGCCCATGTTTCAGCCTTAACCACTGTGGTGGCAGCTGACATCCAGTGAAGACTCTGTGTGCACACTCACCATCACAATGAATGCTTGTAGATTTTTAAAATGGGCAGAGAACCACTCAAGAAGAATTGGTAAATCAAAATAAAATTGAATTATGCTAATATTGCCATGTATTAACTTATGAATCATTTTCAAGTTCAAGTTTTGTGCTCTCTTTGACTACTAAATCCTGTGAGGGACTGCGATTTGAAAAAAAAACCATCACTTTTTTATTAACCCGTGTTTTATGGACATGTCTGACAGTCCAGCGTGGTAATTTTTGAAGAGTGGGTGTGAGATGGAAGAGGAGGATTCCAGGCCTAGGCCTACAGACAATTCTGATAAGGTTAATGATGAAGAATTACAATCTTCTGAGACATTTCACTGTACTGGTGCAACAATGGACATAATAAACTGCAACAACTGACATGAAAAATGTCCGTCTTTACAATGAAAGCTACTTTTCAATGGATTTTACATGGACTGGTGATTCAGGTTGACCTACCCCATTGTGCCTAATCTGTGGCAAATAACTAACAAATTCAGCAAAGGCTCCAGCAAAATTGAAAAGACACGCCTACAAGTCACAACCATATGATATGTAAAAGTGCTGATTATTTTAAATGGCTATTGGAATCTCAAAACAGAGTAAAGCCTTTATTGATAAAGTCACAGTCAGTAAAAGGATTCAGGAAGTAAGTTACTTCGTAGCAGAACTTATAACCCAGAAAAGGAAAAGTCACACATTTGGTGAGAACCGAATAATGTCAAAATGTAAAATTATAGTGGGTAAAATGCTAGGACAAGATGCAGTATGAGAACTTGAAAAGGTTTCACTTTCAAACAGTACAATGCTGAAGAGGTTTTGTGTAATAAACTGAAGAACAACAGCTTCTCTATCCAATTTGATAAGTCATCATACTTTACCAATAAATATCATATTGTAGCATTTGTAAGATTTTCAAATGATGGTGAAATTCAAGGAAACTTTTTTAGTTGCGAAGAACTGCCCAAAACAAGAAAAGGCCAAAGTATATTTAATGTTTTGTCTTCCTATCTGTAAACAAAAGGTCTGTCTTGGAGGAACTGTGTTGGCATCTGTACTGATGGTACGCCATCAATGGCTGGCTCCATGAGAGATTATGTTTCTCTTATGAAAACAAAAAAAATGCTGATGTTGTCACAACACATTACTTTCTTCACAGAAAGGTGCTGATGTCAAAAACTCATGGAGATGAAATGAAAAAAAATTCTGGATAATATTACATAAATTATTAACTTTATTGAACAAAGACCTCTTCACTCGAGAATGGTTATAAACTGTGTGAAAACCTGGACCAAGTGCACACCAGTCTCCTGATACATACAGAAATCAGGTGGCCTAGCAGGGGAAGAGTCCTCAATAGGGTGTTTAGGCTAAAAGGTGAACTGCAGGAGCACTTTCAAGAAAACAGTCGGCCAGATTTTGCTGAGTGCTTTGAGGATGAAGAATGGCTGCAGAAACTAGCAGACATTTTTCATCATAAAAACTGGTTGAACAAGTATCTGCAAGGTCCTGGAGAAAATATTTTGACTTCAATTAATGAGATTCTTGGATTTAAAAGGAAACTAAGCCTTTGAAACATCACGTTGCAAAAGGAAGGTCTCAAATCTTATTGAAAACCAGCTGGAAGAACAAAATCCAACAGTACTTTTCCTCCCTTTCAATGAAGTGAATGACTGAATGAGGGACACGTTCTACTCAGCCTGAGCCCTTGACTCTGAGAGAAGAGGAAGAACTTAGTGAGCTGCACTCTGATCGGACACTCAAGATGAGATTTACTGACTTGCCTCTGGGCAAGTACTGGATTTCTGTGAAAGAAAGGAATCCTGCCATTCATAGGAAAGCAATGAACATTTTGCTGCAGTTTACAACTTCTTAAACATGTGAACAAGCTTTTTTTCTTATTTAAAAAGCATCATGAACAAGGATAGAATTCATTTAATTTCAACTGCAGTTGAAATCCATTTGTACTTATCTCAAGTTTGACTCATAATTGAGCATTTGTGCAGCAAAAAACAAGCCCAGGTTTCACATTCTAGGTCTATATTTGAGCCTGATCGGGTCACTTAGTAAGAAAATGCTTTTTCAAAGTCTTGTATAAAATTGTGTTTTAGGCTATATTTTTATTCATATTCGCTTGGCCTATGGTTTTTAGTAATTTTACCAATCAACATTGTCAATAAACTTTCATGTTGTAAATAGAATTAATAAAATCAATTTACAACCTTTATTTAAGTTAAATCTACCAAGCCTACTTTTAGAAAAATTAAATCCCATTTTTGGTTTAAGCCAATTAGTTAACAGAAATTTATTATGTTTCCCTTATGAGTTTTAAAAATTTATGTAAGGGAAAGAAAGCGATTAATTTTGAGAAAATTATGCTAAGCTTGACTACCTGTTTTTTTTTCAAGAAAAGTTGACTAAAAAACAATTCTCTACTCAAAAGAGCATTGGCAATTATTGGAAGAAGCACTGTCGACGTTTCGGGCTGAGACCTGATGAAGGGTCTCGGCCCAAAACGTCGACAGTGCTTCTTCCTATAGATGCTGCCTGGCCTGCTGTGTTCCACCAGCATTTTGTGTGTGTTGCTTGAATTTCCAGCATCTCCAGATTTCCTCAGGTTTGACAATTATTTTTGGATTTTTATATCTACAATTTTACTGATCACACTAATGTATCATGAGCTGTAGATATAACAATTTTTATGCAGGGGTTCCTTGAGACTTGAAAATTGTTTCAAGGGTTCCTCCATGGCAAAAGGGTTGAGAAAGGCTGGTCAAAACATAGAGGAGCCATTATGAACTCCCAAGGCCTGTGATAATCCTGTGATTTCAGTCTCTGAGGCTGACTTGTAAACAGCCTTCAGGAGGGTGAACCGAGGGAAAGCAGCTGATCGTGACGGAGCTCCCGGTCAGGTACTGAAGAGCTGAACTGATCAAATGGCTGGTGTGTTCACTCGGATCTTTAACCTCTCGCTTCAGCAGCATGTAGCACCCACCTGCTTCCAGCAGACTTCACTTATATCGATGCCTAAAAGGAACATGGTAACCTGCGTCAGTGACTATCATCCAGAGGCACTTACATCGACAGTGATGAAATGTTTTCAGATGGTGGCGATGAAACATATCAACTCCTGTCTGAGAAGCATCTTGAATCCACCTCAATTTGCCTATTCAAGCAACAGATTTGCAGCAGATGC
This sequence comes from Hypanus sabinus, assembly GCF_030144855.1. Taxonomy (NCBI): domain Eukaryota; kingdom Metazoa; phylum Chordata; class Chondrichthyes; order Myliobatiformes; family Dasyatidae; genus Hypanus; species Hypanus sabinus. The sequence goes on from NC_082715.1 coordinate 6,845,904, forward strand.
CATCTCATTACCTCTTCACTTGAAATATCTAGATAGCAAAGATGCATACATCAGGAGGCTCTTTATCAACTGCAGCTCGGCAGTCAAGATATCATCCCCTTAAAACTAATCAATGAGCTTCAAGACCTTGACGTCAATACCTCTTTGAGGAATTGGATCCTCAGTTTCCTCACTTTCACGCTCCCATCAGTGTGGATTAGCAACAACATCTCCTCTACAATCTCCATCAGTGCAGGTGCATCTCAGGGCTGTGTGTTTACCCCCTGTTCTACCCTTATGACTGTGTGGCAAAGCGCAGCTCCAGTGCCACATTCAAAGTTGCTGATGACACAACTGTTATAAGCCAAATGGAAGGTGGTGATAAATCAGCATAAAGGAGGATGATTGAAAATCCGCCTGAGTGGTGTGGTGTTATAGAAACATAGCTCGGGGAAATCGATGGAGGACCAGCAGGAGGGAAACTGTGTGCTCCAACTTGTGAACATTGGACTGTTTCATTAAAATGGGCCCTTTTCTTTTTTGTTTTTCTTTACTAACCCTTTAGTCAAATTAAGCATTATAAAGCTAAATCATTTAATTGCTTACGGTGTGCTGTCTGTTATTTTATGGTACTGATTTGTAACAGGGGAACACATCATACAGCATCCACACAAACAGGAGGATTTGCACCTCAATCTCACACGTTTAGTGAGGCCAGAGATTGTCTTCCCCAGACTTACACAGACAACAGAACCTGAGGGTTACAATTGTGGGGGCTTGTCCGGGATTGATTTTGTTGGATGCTGTGTGATTGCACTGAGCATTAAACCAGTGGGTTATGTAGTTAAGTCTACTAAACTATTGTCCAGTAAAATCATTATGATATGTGGGTATGGATGCTGAGAGGTGGTGTAAATCTACAGGGTTACAGGTGACAAATACGTGCATGTTGAGTGGGGTTGATATTCATACTCATGAAGAAATGTTAAATCTACTTTTAAGCTATAGGCAAAGATAGGATTGTGGGGTGGAGACTTGATAAAATGGTGGGCACAGATTTTGCTTTAGTTCAGACTAACACTGGTGTTACAGCAATGGGACTGCCTGGAACTACTGTGGCCCCGTGGGGGGGGCGTGGACTGTCCATTCTTTCCGGGAGGAGGAGAGTGTAGGAGAGCGGGCTGGATCGCGAGTTGAGACTCCCATAGCTGGGGGTGGAGACATCAAAGACAGAGTTCTCTCAATTCTGCTTAGCGAGGGGAAAGAGTGGTCTGATTTGGAATGTCTAACGAGTCCCCGTCCACCAGTGAAGAGTGAGAATTCTGAGCTAGTATCCGCCCTTACCCGTCTGGTGAATAAATGGAAAAATGCCCAGGTTCAAAGTTCCAGCTATCATAGGCATCACCTGTTCTCAGGAACAAAGCCCACCCCTAAAGGGGAAGAGGAGTATGAGATCAAGGTGGAGCAGACCTTTCATTTGTTAGATGAGTGGCAGTGCTCTGATGATGTAAAACAGCAGTGATTGGTTGAGAGTTTGAGAGGGTGGGCTGCTGACATAGCGAGAGCTGTAAAGGCACAGAATCCCCTTGCCACTTCCGCAGCCGACATGCAAGCACTAGAAAAGGTGTTTGGTGTGATGGGAAGCCCAATGGAGCTCATGACGGGGTTTCAGAACCTGTGTCAGGAGAAGGGGAAGAAGCTTTCTGTCTACATCTTTCGGCTAGATAGGCAGCTAAATTGCTTGTGGTGCGGAGGGGTCATTCAGGCGGCTGAGGTGGATCAGTTAAGAATGGACCAGATAGCCAAGGGCACCCAGTCCCAGCACCTGATCGCTTGGGGTCTCTGACAGTCTTGTAAGACGCGGCCACTCCCTCATTTGTTGAGCTGATCAGAGAAGTACGAGAGGAGGAGAATGTGTCAGAGGCGAGGGAGGCCTCCGTCAGCAGGGCACAGTCCTTGGTAGTGGTTTTCTCTAGTGAAGTGATCACGTATAGCCTGCCTGAGGGAGTGTTAGAGGAGATTGTGGCAGAGTTGAGATCTGAGATGTCCCAGTTGTTATCAGTGGGTGTGGCCCCCAATGATGGAGCTGATAGGGAGGCAGATACTCTAAGGGGACGGATTACGTGGAATCCGGTGTCACGTAAGAAAGGGAGCAGCCAGTATTGTCTGTTATAACTGTGATGAAGAGGGACACTTCAGGCGGGAGTGTGAACGACGGGAAATCCCTCGGAGAGTGAGTCCCTAGGTACCTAAGCAGAGAGAATCATTGGGAAAACTTAAAAGAGATCCAGTGAGGAGATGGCCTGGCGTATCAGGATGAACACATTCCCAGCAATACATCAAGGAACACACTAAAGCAAAAAACGTGTTCCTGAAGGCTTAGTGGGGCTAAGCTCCAGTGTATCGCTACAGATAGAGCGTATTTGTGCTAGAGCCATACTTGACACAGAGTCACAGATCACTTTGCTGTACTGTTCATTTTACAACCAGTATTTGACGCAGTTCAGTGCATGAGAGATCTGGGGTTTTAGCACGGGTGATTATCCACACGACGGTTATTTATCAGTGAAGCTGGAGTTTTCAGAGGCCAATGTGGGAGCGGCTGAGGTCCTTGATACGTTAGCGCTGGTTTGTCTGGACCCCATTGAGAAGGGTGGTGTTTCAATTCTTGTGGGGACCAACACTCTTATTGTGAGGAGGCTCACGAGAGCCTGCAGAGAGAAAGCTGGAGAGAGCTTCCCGAGAAGATCGACTGTTCACCCGGTGTCTCAAGCTGCTTTTGAGGAAGTGCGTGGCTGCATTGCGCCAGATATCGAGTTTAGACGAGGAAATGTGTGGTTCACCCAGTCCGAGCCAATCGTGTCACAGCCCAGGCCGGTAGTGAGAGCAATGGGAAACACCAAATTCCCTGGAATGCCTGAGGGCCAGGATCTCCTGGTGGTTGCTCCGAAAGACCATGAAGAGGAGGTGGGAGTGTTTCCTGGGGTACTGGTGAGGCCTGAACTGCAGAACCTCCCGGTTGTGCAGGTGAACAGGATGGCAGCGATTGTCAGGAACACAATGAAGAGGGAGGTCACTGTCGTGTTCTTTGTATGTACCATGGGTTAATATGAACAGACCATATTCTGGAAGAATTAAAACTAGAACTTTTATTTAACAACAAACAGCAACCACGTTTAGCACACAAGCTTCTAGATCATTCTGTCAGTTCTGCACATGCTCACAACTCGGTCCAATCATGTTTGGACATGTGACACGTGGTATCACCACATCTTCTTTTCCCCAAAAAGAAAACAATTAGCAACATTAATCAAAACAAATGCATATTTTAACATGTCTCTATTAGTCTCTTTGGGGGTTTATGAACACGAGTAGACCTTCTAAGTGGTTCACACAGTTCCTGTGTTTCGTTGTTATTTCCATGTTTTGTCTGGTCTGCTTCAGTTAGCTGAAACTCTGAAGCTGGCTCTTTCTTGAGGTCTTTGCGATTTCTCCTGAACACTGCTCCTTCCTCTGTTTGGACCATGTATCTGTTCCTCTGTTTGGTCTGGGTTGTACTTCTTCAAGTACTGTCACATTCTGTGTCCATGTGTTCATTTTGTCTTGTATCCTCACTTCATCTCCTTGGTGCAGTTCAGGTAATGGATGAGAACATCTGTCAAAGTATGTTTTCTGCTTTGCTTTGTGTTTATCTTTCCATCTTTTCACTTGTTCACCTGCCTCTGTTCTCAGGAGGCTCTCATCTATTGGCAGATTCGATCTCAAATGGCATCCCATCAAGAGCTGAGCAGGTGAAAATCCACATTCAAGTGGAGTACTGCAGTAGGCTAACAAAGCTTTATAAAAATCACCTCCACTGTTTTCACTTTGTGCATCAGCTTCTTCATAATTCCTACCAACTTCTAATCCATTGGACTGAGGGGAAAATGGACTAGATGTTGTATGAACAAAGACCAATTCATGAGCAAAATGGCTCATGCATTCACCATTGAATTGTGAAAACTTCATCAGGTACACCATGTCTGGAAAAAAACTGATTTCATGCCTGTAATTACGTTCTCTGCTGTTGTTCTGCCCAAACCACACACTTCAGGATAGAAGGAGTATTAATCTGTTATTAATAGATAATCTTTGTTGTCAGTTACAAACAGATCAACACCTACCGTCTGATCAGGTCTCGGAGGACTAGGATGCGGATGCAGTGGCTCCTTAGGGTTGCTAGGTTGGTATTTAAGGCATATTTGACAAGAAGGCACCAATTCTGCAATTTCTTGATTCATCCTGGGCCAAAACATTACTTCCTGCGCCCTTCTCAAGTCAAGTCAAGTCAAGTCACTTTTTATTGTCATTTCGACCATAACTGCTGGTACAGTGCACAGTAAAAACGAGACAATGTTTATCAGGACCATAGTGTTACATGACACAGTACAAAAACTAGACTGAACTACGTAAAAAACAACACAGAAAAAAACTACACTAGACTACAGACCTACCCAGGACTGCATAAAGTGCACAAAACAGTGCAGGCATTACAATAAATAACAAACAAGACAATAGGGCAGTAAGTTGGTGTCAGTCCAGGCTCTGGGTATTGAGGAGTCTGATGGCTTAGGGGAAGAAACTGTTACGTAGTCTGGTCATGAGAGCCCGAATGCTTTGGTGCCTTTTCCCAGACGGCAGGAAACAGTTTGTATGAGGGGTGCGTGGGGTCCTTCATAATGCTGTTTGCTTTGTGGATGCAGCGTGTAGTGTCAATGTCCATAATTGTGGGAAGAGAGACCCCAATGATCTTCTCAGCTGACCTCACTTTCCGCTGCAGGGTCTTGTGATCCGAGATTGTGCAATTTCAGAACCAGGCAGTGATGCAGCTGCTCAGGATGCTCTCAATACAACCCCTGTAGAATGTGATGAGGATGGGGGGTGGAAAATGGACTTTCCTCAGCCTTCGCAGAAAGTAGAGATGCTGTTGGGCTTTCTTTGCTATGGAGCTGGTGTTGAGGGACCAGGTGAGATTCTCTGCCAGGTGAACACCAAGAAATTTGGTGCTCTTAACGATTTCTACCGAGGAGCCGTCGATGTTCAGCGGGGAGTGGTTGCTCCATGCCCTCCTGAAGTCAACAACCGTCTCTTTTGTTTTGTTCACATTCAGAGACAGGTTGTTGGCTCTGCACCAGTCCATTAGCCACTGCACCTCCTCTCCGTAAACCGACCCGTCATTCTTGCTGATGAGACCCACCACAGTCGTGTCATTGGCGAACTTGATGATGCGGTTCGAGCTGAGTGTTGCAGCACAGTCGTGTGTCAGCAGAGTGAACAGCAGTGGACTGAGCACACAGCCCTGGGGAGCCCCCGTGCTCAGTGTGTTGGTGTTGGAGATGCTGCTCCCGATCCAGACTGACTGAGATCTCACCGTCAGGAAGTCCAGGATCCAGTTGCAGAGGGGAGGTGTTCAGGCTCAGTAAACTCAGTTTTCCGGTCAGTTTCTGAGGGATGATTGTGTTGAATGCTGAAATGAAGTCTATGAACAGCATCCAAACGTATGTGTCTTTTTTGTCCAGGTGGGGAGTGGTGGCAATGGTGTTGTCTGTTGAGCAGTTGGGATGGTACGCAAACTGCAGGGGGTCTACTGAGGGGGGCAGCAGGGTCTTGATGTGCCTCATGACGAGCCTCTCAAAACACTTCATGATGATGGATGTGAGTAGAATGGGACGGTAGTCATTTAGGCAGGACACTGATGATTTCTTCGGCACGGGGACAACGGTGGCGGCCTTGAAACACGTTGGAATGGTGGCGCTGCTCATGGAGATGTTGAAGATGTCAGTGAGAATATCTGCTAGCTGGTCTGCACATCCTCTGAGCACTCAACCAGGAATGTTGTCTGGTCCAGCAGCCTTCCGTGGGTTGACCCTGCACAGGGTTCTTCTCACTTCGGCCACAGAGAGACACAGCACCTGGTCATTTGGAGGAGGGGTGGACTTCCTCGCCGCCACATCATTTTCAGCCTCAAAACGAGTGTAGAAGTTATTCAGCGCATCTGGGAGGGAGACGTCACCCGTATAGTCAGGTGATGTTGTCCTGTAATTGCTGATGTCCTGAATGCCCTTCCACATGCGCTGTGTGTCGCCGCTGTCCTGGAAGTGGCTGTGGATTAGCTGGGTGTGTGCACGCTTTGCCCCTCTGATGGCTCAGGACAGTTTGGCTCTTGCTGTTGTTAGAGCTGCCTTGTTGCCTGCTCTGAAAGCAGAGTCGCGGGTCCTCAGCAGCACACTTACCCTTATACTTTTCAATACCGAGGTGACCTTCATGAATTTTCCCAAGAATTTCTTTTCAGAGACTTTTTGGAATTATAATTCTGCTACCTTTGTACAATATCCCATCCAGAACAAAAAGTTCTGATCTGTGGTTCTAATATTCTTGTAATTCTGAGGTACAGTCATGCTTGTTATAACTGGCCATCCAACCATCACCACTTGTATTACCGGAATGAGAATTTTGTCCTTCTCTGTCTCAAGACGCAGCAGTTCCAACTTTTTGGGAGCAACAGGTACAGTTTCTATGACCATATCAATAAATACTTGAACATCAATAACGTTCTTGTGACTGTCATTTGTTGTTGGATCCATAGCTCTGGAAAGTGTGTCAGCCATGTATATGAATTTTCCGGGTGTGTGTGACACATTCAACACATATCTTTACAATTTGATCATCATTCACTGAATTCACAAAGGACGGTCACTTAAGGGTTTGAGAAGCAATGCAATCAGAGGCTTATGATCCGTTTCAACATAAATAGATTGCCCTGACACAAACTGATGAAATCTCTCACAAGCAAACAGAATACTAAGCAACAACACACACAAAATGCTGGTGGAATGTAGCATCTATAAGGAGAAACACTGTCAACGTTTCGGGCCGAGACCCTTCGAAGGTAATGCACAAGATGCATATGCCACTGGTTGTCTTTCCTGAGTAAGCCTGCTTGAGATATATCCCATGAGATTTTGATGGGTCTCTCAGCATCATAGAATTTCAACACAGGTTCTTTGGTGAGCATTTTGTTGAGATTTTGCCATGCCTTCTCCTGTTCATGATTCCAGCTCCATTCCTTTTTCTTTTCTGTTCGCTGCCTCAATGGAGCAAGCTGTTCTGAATGATTGGGTATGAATTTTCCCATGTGGTTGACCATTCCCATAAAGCTTTGAACATCCTCTTTACATTGCGGTCTTGGCATGTTCTCAATAGCAGAAACCTTCAATGGATCAGTATGCACACCCTCATTATAGACAATAGACAATAGGTGCAGAAGTAGACCATTTGGCCCCTCGAGTCTGCACCGCCATTCTGAGATCATGGCTGATCATTCACTATCAATACCCAGTCCCTGCCTTGTCCCCATATCCCTTGATTCCCCTATCCATCAGATATCTATCCAGCTCCTTCTTGAAAGCATCCAGAGAATTGGCCTCCACCGTCTTCCGAGGCAGTGCATTCCACACCTCCACAACTCTCTGGGAGAAGAAGCTCTTCCTCAACTCTGTTTTAAATAACTGACCTCTTATTCTCAATCCATGCCCTCTGGTACTGGACTCTCCCAACATCTGGAACATATTTCCTGCCTCAATCCTATCAAATCCTTTAATTATCTTAAACGTTTCAATGAGATCCCCTCTCAATCTCCTCAATTCCAGCGTGTACAAGCCCAATCTCTCCAATCTCTCTGTGTAAGACAGCCCTGCCATCCCAGGAATCAACCTAGTGAATCTACGCTGCACTTCCTCAATTTCCAGAATGTCCTTCCTTAAACCTGGAGACCAAAACTGTACACAATATTCCAGGTGTGGTCTCACCAGGGCCCTGTACAAATGCAAAAGGACATCCTTGCTCTTGTTTTCAATTCCCCTTGTAACAAAGGCCAACATTCCATTTGCCCTCTACACTGCCTGTTGCACTTGCTCATTCACCTTCATTGACTGGTGAACTAGGACTCCTAGGTCTCTTTGCATTTCTCCCTTACCTAACTCCACACCGTTCAGACAATACTCTGCCCTCTTGTTCCTGCTTCCAAAGTGGATAACTTCACATTTATTCACATTGAATGACATCTGCCAAGTATCTACCCACTCATCCAGCCTATCCAAGTCTCCCTGTATTCTCCTAACGTCCTCTTCGCATGTCACACTGCCACCCAGTTTAGTATCGTCAGCAAACTTGCTGATATAGTTTTCAATGCCCTCATCTAAATTGTTGACATAAATCGTAAAGAGCTGTGGTCCCAATACAGAGCCCTGTGGTACCCCACTAGTCACCTCCAGCCAGTCTGAGAAACACCCATTCACTGCTACCCTTTGCTTTCTATCTGCCAACCAGTTTTCTATCCATGTTGAAACCCTGCCCCCAATGCCATGAGCTCTGATTTTACTCACCAATCTCCTATGTGGCACCTTATCGAATGCCTTCTGAAAATCTAGGTACACAACATCCACTGGCTTACCCTCATCTAACATCCTTGTTACACCCTCAAAAAACTCCAACAGATTAGTCAAGCATGATTTGCCCTTGGTAAATCCATGCTGGCTCGGCCTAATCCTATTTCTGCCATCTAGATGTGCCACTATTTCGTCCTTAATAATGGACTCAAGCATCTTCCCCATGACTGACGTTAGGCTAACAGGGCGATAGTTCTCCGTTTTCTCCTTCCCTCCCTTCTGGAAAAGTGGGATAACATTAGCCACTCTCCAATCTTCAGGAACTGATCCTGAATCTAAGGAACATTGGAAAATGATTACCAATGCATCCGCAATTTCCTGAGCCACCTCTTTTAGAACCCTCGGATGCAGACCATCTGGACCCGGGGATTTATTAGCCTTCGGTCCTACCAGTCTACTCATCACAGTTTCTTTCCTAATGTCAATCTGTCTCAATTCCTCTGATATCTTATGACCCTGGCCAATCCATACATCTGGGAGATTGCTTGTGTCCTCCCTGGTGAAGACAGATCTAAAGTATGCATTGTTGATTGTTGATTGATGATATTGTTGATATTGATGATATTGACTCATTGTTGATGATATCACCTACAAGGGTAAGTTCAGTCGCTCCTAGCTGACATTTGTCTTTATTCAACTTCAGGCTTGCCTTGCGTGTTGCCTCAAAGACTTGTCTGAGTCCGGCGACATGCTCTTGTTTAGATGAGCCACAAACAATAATATTGTCCATGGAAGTATCCACGCCCTCAATGTGCTCATATAGCATGTGAATGGTTTTATGGTACAATTCCAAATGGAAGCCTAAGAAAATGGTATCTGGCAAAAGGAGTGTTAAAGGTACACAACTTTGAACTCGGTTCATCTAGTTGAAGTTGCCAGAATCCACAGGATGCATCCAATTTACTAAAGTACTTTGCATTAGCAAATTGTGACATAATTTCTTCATAAGTAGGCATTTTGAAATGCTCTCTTTTAACGGCTCGATTCAAGGCTCTTGGATCTAAGCAAATCCTCAGTTTTCCATTTTTTTTATCAACAATAACAAATTGACACATTCAGTTGGTTCATCAATTTTTGTATGACTCCTAACCATTCCATTCTGTCAAGCTCTGTTTTCAGTTGACGACGTAGTGCGAAAGGCACTTTTCTACATGGATGTACTACGGGTGGCACTGTGCTGACAATTTTAATTGTGTGCTCTCCTGGAAGACAACCAAACCTTTTGAACAAGTCCTCATATTCTTTCATCAAGTCACTGTATTCTGACTCTGTGTCACTGTCCAGGACTAATACTCTTTTCACCAAATTCAGTCTCTCACAGGCAGATAAATCCAATATTGACTGTACATTCTTAGGCACGACCACAAATGAAAGCGTTTGCACCATATTTTTGTGTGATACTTTTGCCACACATGTTCCTTGAACTGGAATGTCTGCACCTGAATAACCAGTCACTTTTATATCTGTCTGATGTAACTTTGGTCTTGGCTTTAATGCATTGAACTCAGATTCTGCAAGAACATTTACTTGTGATCCAGTATCCAATTTAAACAGAATAATTTTGGTTCACTTGCAATGGCATAGTCCAGTCATTCTTACCTTGTTTGTTTCACAAAGCACATCGATATAAAACTCCTCACATTCATTTTCAAGCACAGAATTTATGTGTTTTATTTTGTTTCTACTTCTTCAACAGCGTGTAAAACTATTGCTCTTACCACAGTTCTTGCACACTTTACGATACACTGGACACGTTTTAAGTCGGTGCTTCCACCCACAGTGATCACAAAGATTTTTTCTTTCAGATGACGTCTTGCTCTCTGTCAGTTCCGTTGCTGTTTCATTATTTTTTCTAACATGTTTGCAGTGTTTTACAGCGTGTACGCTGCAGTTCTCAATAAAAAGCTCTTTAGCCTGCAACTTTATGGACTCCAAAGCTCTGCAAAGAATCAAAGCTTTTTCCAAACTTATGTCTGGTTCTCTCAAGAGTCTTTCTCTCAGAGCATTATCCATAGCGCCACAAACAATTCTGTCTTTAATGAGAGAGTCCAACAGTTCTGGAAACTCGCAGGTTTTACTGTTTCTCAATTCCATAACAAATTGATCAATCATTTGTCCAGTTTTCTGCTTGCATGTGAAGAATTTGTACCATTCTTACATCACATTGAGCTTTGGTATACAAAATGCTTCAAACTTGTCGATAATTGCCTTTAGATTCAAATTATCTCCATCCTCAAAAGTAAAATGGTTATATACCTCAATTGCATCATCCACAATTATGTGCAGCAGAATTGCAACTTTTGTTTTCTCCGTTTTATTATCTGCTCTGATCACCGATAAATTTCAAAATGCTGTTTAAATCTTTTCCAGTTTTCAGCTACATTTCCAGTCAGCTGAAGCGTCGATGGGGATTGCAAAATTTCCATTCTTAAAGCTGTTAGCAAACAACGAAAATGTTTGCGCTCTCTTTTGCGATTATCTTTGCTTCTCCCATATTAGAGAAACAAATTATTCTTCCAGACTGACTTCGGACACCATGTTGTATTCTTTATACGTACTGTAGGTTAGTAAGAACAAACCATATTCTGGAAGAATTAAAACGAGAACTTTTACTTAACAGCAAACAGCAACCACGTTTAACACACAAGCTTCTAGATCATTCTGTCAGTTCTATGCAAGCTTACAACTTGGTCCAGTCATGGTCTGACACATGAGACATGATATCACCACAGTCACCTTCAAGTGGGGGATGCCCCTGGCATATCTGTTCTCAGTGACGGTAATGCCTGGTGTCCCTGTGAGACAAGCTGGGGAGAAACTATCTGAAAAAGGGGGTAAGTTGACAGCTGAGTCATTCAAATTTAGTGACTCCCCAGAGGGTGTTGAAATTGGAAGGTGTCTTTTCCACTGATGAGTTTGAAGTGGGTTGTTCCAAGAGCAGTCACCACACTCTCCGGGTGACCAAGGACACCCTGTTCAGAGAGGAGTAGTGGCGACAGGCCCCTGCAGAGGTAGCAGACGTTCAGCTGCATTTGTATAAGTTGAAGGAAGCTGGGATCATCACTGAGCCCAGAAGCCCCTATGCGTCCCCAATAGTAGTGGCCAGGGAGAAGAATGGGAAGGTATGGGAATGTGTGGATTATAGGACTCTAAACAGGTACACCAAGCCTGACCAGTATACTGCCCCGAGGGTTGAAGACGCACTGGCCTGTCTGAGCAGTGCGAAGTGGTTCAGTGTGCTGGATTTGAGGAGTGGATGTTACCAGATCCCCATGAGCGAGGCCGACAAAGAGAAAATGGCATTTTTATGTCCCCTGGGATTCTTCCATTTTGAAAGGATGCCCCAGGGTATATCGGGAGCCCCTGCAACCTTCCAGCGGGTCATGGGGAAAAAGGTGGGGAATATGAACTTGTTTGAAGTATTGGTGTATCTGGAAAACCTCATAGTGCTTGGGTCCACCTTGGAGGAACGTGAGCATAATTGATAAAAAAAAACAGACCATGGGCACAGTAAAAATAGCCCAAACCACCACACAGTTTCCACAAGTCCTCAGGGTCCCGATAGACTTGTCATCCCAGGCAGGCGGCAGAAGGGAATACCCCCGCTATTGGCTTCCAAGGTGCCACCCGACTCAGCCTCACAGATGCAGCACACAATGAAAGCTGCATCGAACCCAGCTCAGCAGACGCAGCACACAGTGAAAGCGCCCTGACCGCAGCGGACTCCGAGTCCATCGAACCTCCGAGCCTCCAACCATCCCCTCCGGCACAGCTTCTCCGAGCACCATCCTCTGCCGAGCGTATTAAGATGCCCCCGCCAACGGCCACTGGCAATGCGACCCCGAGGACCGGGGGCCTGTTCTTCTCAGCAGAGACCTGGACCTCACAGCAGCAGCAGCAACGAAGAAGGTCTTCCTGGATCAGGGCACCAGGTTGAGACCTGTTGAGTTGCCTTCTGAGAAAACCATTGCATGTAAACCCCTAACTCATATCCTGACCTCAGCCAAATTGGATCCCACAGGCCATTGGTGGTTAGTGGTGTTGTCTGCCTACGTTTTCAGCCTGAAGTACCAGCTGGGAAGTAGGAACATTGATGCTGATGTTTTGTCCCAACGTGTGCATGTAGGGCTGGGCAGGGACAGAGGGTAGGTGAGCATTCTTGCCATGTATGAGTTTGCCATCATGGGGACAGGAGGGGCAGGATCAAGCGGTGGATCAATTGGGGGCTTCTGATGACGCCATACCCCAAGTTTACTGTAACCTGACTGCTCTGAAGACAAATCAGCTGCCGGGATTGAGTCCTGGGGAAGTGGCAGCTGCTCAGCGAGACAGCCCGGGCATCCGTATCGTTTGGTCAGCAGTCGAAAAGGGAGACATGGCCCACGCGGAGAAGACGAAACACGCGGCGGTGCCTCCACTACTGAGGGAATGGCCTCGGTTGGAGTTGAGGAATCGGATCCTATACCAGGTCACGTCACCTCCGGACCGAACTCAGCATTCCCAGCTGTCTGAGAAGTATCGGAGGATTGTGTTGAGGTCACTTCATGATGATTCTGGCCATTTGGGGGTTGACAAGACCTATGGATTGCTCAGAGACCAGTTCTACTGGCCCCGAATGAAGCTGGAGGTGGAAGAGTACTGCAAGTTGTGCATTCGATGTATATGGAGGAAGACACCGCCTACGAGGGTTGGTCCATTGTCCCACTTGCAGGGTGAGGGGCCCTTTGACCTTGTGTGTATGGATTTCCTGTCAGTGGAGCCAGATGCCAACAACATGGTGAGTGTCTTAGTCATCATGTTTCACTACACCAAGCTTTATCTACCAAGGAACCGGGGGTGGGGGGGGGGGTCCACAGTGGCCAAAGTGTTATGGGAGAAATATTTCATATATTATGGCCTTCCCGGGCAGATACATAGTGATCAGAGATGGGATTTTGAGAGTAGGCTCTTACGTAGGTGCTCAGAGTTGAGAAGTCGAGGACTAATCCTGATCCCCAGCCAGGTTTAAGCAGACCTTGCTAGACATTCTCAGAACCTTGGAAATCAGCAAGAAGAATAAGTAGAGTCAACATTTTGGAGATCTGGTCCACTGCTACAATTATGCATTTACAAATATACAATTATACTAAGGAGCTGGTGCTGGACCTGAGGAGGGCTGAGGCACCGGTGAACCCTGTTTCCATCCAAGGGGTCAGTGTGGACATGGTGGAGGATTACAAATACCTGGGGATACGAATCGACAATAAACTGGACTGGTCAAAGAACACTGAAGCTGTCTACAAGAAGGGTCAGAGCCGTCTCTATTTCCTGAGGAGACTGAGGTCCTTTAACATCTGCCGGATGATACTGAGGATGTTCTATGAAGCTGTGGTGGCCAGTGCTATCATGTTTGCTGTTGTGTGCTGGGGCAGCAGGCTGAAGGTAGCAGACACCAACAGAATCAACAAACTCATTCGTAAGGCCAGTGATGTCGTGGGGGTGGAACTGGACTCTCTGATGGTGGTGTCTGAAAAGAGGATGCTGTCCAAGTTGCATGCCATCTTGGACAATGTCTCCCATCCACTCCATAATGTATTGGTTACGCACAGGAGTACATTCAGCCAGAGACTCATTCCACCGAGATGTAACACTGAGCGTCATAGGAAGTCATTCCTGCCTGTGGCCATCAAACTTTACAACTTCTCCCTCGGAGTGTCAGACACCCTGAGCCAATAGGCTTATTTCCACTGGGCATGATTAACTTATTATTATTTAATTATTCATGGTTTTACATTGCTATATTTCTTCACTATTCTTGGTTAGCGCGGCTGTAACAAAACCTAATTTCCCTCAGGATCAATAAAGTATGTCTGTCTGTCTGTATACATGAAATGAAGCTAGTGAGTACTTGCCATATTATCTTATGTTTGGGCATGAGGCGAGGTTGCCCATCAACCTTTGTTTTGGGACTGGCGAGGAAGACCTACCACTGAAGATTTATCTGAAGTATGTGTCTGATATGAGAAGGGAGCTGAAAAAGGCTTATGAATTAGCCGGGGTCGCAGCTGACAAGCAGAATCAAGGAAATAAGAGAGGGTCTGATCAAAAGGTGATGTTCTCCCAACTCCTGCCGGGAGACCGAGTCCTCATAAGGAATTTGGGGTTACCTGGGAAGCTATAAGTTGGCCAACCGCTGGACAGTCAGATACCAAACATACCAGTTTTCTGAGTGAAACCAGAGGATGGGACTGGGCCTGTCAAGATTGTCCATCAGAACCACCTTCTGCCTCTGGGACAAGAGGTGCAGGTTGACCCTGAGCCCGACTTGGAGACTACACCCAGTAAGAGGACTGTGCGGTGATGTGGGGCAGCTGAAGAACCAACAGCAGGAGAGATTAAACCGGCCCCCCTCACTGAATGGGATACTAATTTGGAGGATCAGGAAATGTGGCTGTGGTATATGCTGCCTTTTGCTAACTCCCCACTGATTGAGGAAGAGATTCCCAACCCTTCTCACGCTGAGTCAGGTGAAGTCTGGGGGACTATCTGTGGACAGCCTGGGTCTCAGCAGGACCTTGCAAGGAATGAAGCAGGGCTCAGCCAAAAGACAGAAGGGTCCGAGTTGTAGGAGGGCACGATTGATAGACCAGGGGAGGCCTCGCCAGGTAGACCAGAAGTATCCCGAGTAGTGTTGGAACCGGAAGAAGTAGATGAGGGGTACGGACATCTCGAAGAATCGGGAGACAACTGGTTAGGCTGGCCTATGTAGCACCGAGGGAACAGGGTGCGGCCCCTGCTGCTTTGGGGAGCTATGTCACTGCCTTTTACACCTGGGTTGGACTTTACGCTTTGCATGAAGGGTTGGCAAATTATCTCAATTCTATGAGGACATGACTAAATTTGTCGGGGGGAGGGAGAGTGTAATGCCTGGAAAAGTTTTCACTGCTAACGTAATGGGCTTTCTATAGCAGCAGTGTTTGGGTTATAGCTAGAGATAACAGGGGCTTTGGAATGGGCACCGTCCATTGAGGGGAGTGTTTTTTCTTGTTGTGTGCCTGAGACCGAGGTGATCTGGGTCTTTTGTTCAGCGGAGACCGAGGAGAGAAGATGCCAGAAAGGAGAGGTCATAGACACTAGAAAGGAATGGATTTGGAGTGGGGCCGGGAGTCAATGAACCCTGGGGAAATCGATGGAGGACCAGCAGGAGGGAAAATGTGAGCTCCAACTTGCACACATTTGACTGTTTCATTAAAATGGGCCCTTTTTCTTTTTGTTTTACTTTGCTGACACTTTAGTCAAATTCAGAACTATAAAGCTAAATAGTTTAATTGCATATGGTGTACCGTCTGTTATTTCCTGGTACTGATTTGTATTACACAGCATCCACACAAACAGGACGTTTTGCACTCAGATTTCACACGGTGTGTGGGGCCAGAGATTGTTTTCCCCAGACTTACACAGACAACAGAACCTGAGGGTTACATATATATGTATTTACTGTAACTCACAGGTTTTTCTATATTTATCATACCTGCAATGTACTGCTGCCCTGAAGTTAGCAAATTTCACGACATATGTCAGTGATATTAAATCTGATTCTGATGAAAGACTACACTCAAAGATTGACAAACAACAAATGTGCAAAAGTCAAGCTGCGCAAATGCAAAAAAAATATTATCAATAATACTATACAAATAGAAAATAAATAAATACTCCTGAGGCAATGAGTTGTAGAATTCTTGAAAATGAGTCCGTAGGTTATGGAAACAGTTCATTATTTATTTATTATCATCTCAGGTCTAGAAACTGTCATAATGAATGGTCTCAGCTTGAAATAACAACTGTTTATTCCTCTCCATGGATGCTGCCTGACCTGCTGAGTTCCTCCAGCACTGTGTATGGGTTACTCTGCATTTCCAGCATGTCTCCTGTGTTTACAATTTTCCCATAGGTCTTGTCCTTTAATTTTCTGAAAGCCTTGCAAAAAAATTTCCTCTCATGAGAATTGTTAGACATTTCAGAGACAAGGTGATTAAATTTCTTGCTGAAAATGGATTCTGTTGTGTTTGTCAATTAATTAAAATACAGTTCCTTCTCTACTTCTTTCCTGGGCATGGACTAGTTCATAAAATAAAACATGCCTACAGACGTTTTATGTGAGGTGATTGTGGATCCTCTGATATCTCTTTAACCTGGTTAACTCTTTGTAGCCCATGGTTTGCCTCTATCGTACTTACAATAGACCTTGATAACCATTGATGACTGTTGCACTGGAGGCTGGAGAAGATGAGCTGACCAAGATGTTGGGTGGGAGGGAGGAATGGGACTTCCTTTGCTGTCGTGCTGCTCATGTGCTCTGTTTTGTTGTGTCCCTCTGCTCTTTTGAGCATTGTGGGCATGCTATGTCAGTTCTGGAATGTGTGACAAAAATAATAGAGCTCATGGGTTAAGGCTGAAAGGTGAAAAGTTTAAGGGGAACATGGAGGAAATTTCTTTACTCAGAGGGTTATCAAGTGTGGAATGAGCTGCGGGCACAAGTGGTGCAAGGAAGCTCAATTTCAACATTTAAGAGAAGCTTGGATGGGTACATGGATAGTAGGGTATGGAGGGCTATGGTCCTGGTGCAGGATGATGGGAGTGGGCAGTTTAAATGGGTGGGCATGGACTAGATGGGCTGAAGGGCCTGTTTCCGTGCTGTAATTCTCTATGATTCATTGAATTTTGGGCTGTCACCATCACTCCCTTCGGTGTGTTTGTTAACATGAATGGCACATTTCACTAATGTTTCGGTGCAAGTGAATCTAAACCTGTTGCTTAAAGCAAAGAATAAGTTGTTACAACATTCAAAGGATCCCTTTGTGAAGGGAAAAAAAAACCTCAGGAGATGTCTTCTAATAAAGAAAATACCTGGATGAGCTGAAAGTGAGCAGCCACAAGTAAGGGTTTTACAGTCATAGAATATAGAACACTACCGCATAGATACAGGCCCTTCAACCCATCTAGTCTAAGGCAAACCATTAATCTGTCTACTCCCATTGAGCTGAACTGGGACCATAGCCTTCTGTACCCCTGCCATCCATGTACCTAGCAAACTTCTCTTAAAGGTTGAAATTGAACCTACACCCTACACCCATCAACTTGCACTGGCATCTTCGTTCACACTCTCACGACCCCCTCATGGTTGTATTAGATGTTTCACCTTTCATCATTAACCCATGACATCTGCTTCTAGTGTCACACAACTTCAGTGGAAAAAGCCTGCTTGCATTGACTTTATCTATCCCACTTATAACTTTGTATCAATATCATCATCATCATTTCGTGCCATGTCACATGACATAGGTGATCATGGTCTTATGAGCATGATTGTTCTTGGCAACTTTTTCTACAGAATTTATTTGCCACTCTCTTATTCTGGGCAAGTGTCTCTTGTATATCTCCTTCAAATCTCCCCTCAATCGTTTATATTCCAGGGAATAAGGTCCTAATCAATTCCTTATGACTTGGGTTCTCAAATCCTGACAACATCCTAGTAAACTTTCTGTGCACTCTTTCGATCTTATAGTTGACAGATGTGCAACAAGAATCTGGTTTACAGTTGGCTTTCAGTAAAACTGCATTAATCCAGCACACTCACCTTGTCGGTGATGCTGGACCTACAGCCTTTCTAAATTATTGGTATTCCTACAAATCTTAACTCATTTTCTTTCCTATGTGAATGGGGAAAATCAGTGCAGAATTATATATTCAGCTGCATTCTGGAGAAAAAGAGGATGGATGCTGTGATTTTCAATTTGGCTTTACGCAGGTAGGTTTAACTTCAACATAAGAGATGCTGGAAACCCAGAGCAACATACCTCCTCCTTCCCTTTTTCCAATGACCCACTCTCATCTCCCATCGGATTCCTCCTCTCAGTCCTTCACCTCTTCTGCCCAACAGCTTCCAGTCATGGAGTCCTAGAGAAGTACAGCACAGAAACAGGCCATTCTATCCATTTAGTCCATGCCAACCCATTTAAGCTGCGTACTCCCATGGACCCACACTGGGACCACAGCCTCCATAACCCTGCCATCCATGTACTTATCTAAACTTCTCTTAAATGTTGAAATTGAGCTCACATGCATTACTTGTGCTGGCAGCTCATTCCACACTCTCACCACCCTCTGAGTGAAGAAGTTTCCTCTCATGCTCTCATTAAACTTTTCACTTTTTACCCTTAACCCATGACCTCTGGTGGTAGTCCCACCCAATCCCACTGGAAAAATCTTGTTTGCATTTATCCTATCTATACCCCTCATATCTCCTCTCGAACAAATCTCCTAGCAATCTTTTACATTCTAGTGAATAAAGTTCTAAAACAAACAAGATAAATTCTGCAGATGCTGGAAATCCAAGCAACACACACAAAATGCTGGAGGAATTTATGGAATTAATAAATTAATAAATTAATAAATAAATTTATTTCCAAGCAGCAGTTATGGTAAGGAATAAATAATCAACATTTTGGGCAGTGAGCATCCATCAAGACTGGAAAAGAAGGTGGCAGAAGCCAAATAAGAAGATGGGGGGAAGAGGGAGGAATTCAATAAAGACCTTGATAGGTCAGGGCGTGAAGTGATATGGGGAGAGAGCAGGAGAATGATGGAATGGCGGAGCAGACTCATTGGGCCAAATGGCCCAATTCTACTTCTGTATCCTATGGTCTTATTGTCTAGCCTATGCAAACTTTCATTATAACTCAGATCCTCCTGACCCAGCGACATCCTTGCAAATTTTCTCTGCATTCTTTCAACCTTATTTACATCTTTCCTGTAGGTAGGTGATCAAAAATACACTCAATACTCCAAAGTAGGTGTCTTACTTCATCTACCCCCTCCTCCACCTACCCACCCTCCTTTCACCTGAATCACCTTCTAACTTGTGCTCCTCCCTCTCCCTCACCTTCTGATTTGGCTTCTGCCCCTTTTCTTTCCAGTCCTGATGAAGAGTTTTGGCCCAAAACACAGACTGTTTGCTCCCCTCCTCCTGCCCTACTGAGTTCCTCTAGAAGAAGTGATGCCTCAAAGATGTGGCAACCATCATTAAGGGCCTCCATTACCCAAGACATGCCCTCTTCCCATCACTATCATCAGGTAGGAGGTACAGAAGCCTGAAGACACACATTCACTGATTCAGGAACAGCTTCTTCCCCTCTGCCATCAGGTTTCTGAATGGACGATGAATCTATGAACACTACTTCACTATTTATTTCTCTTTTTGCATATATTTCCTACTGTAATTTACTGTTTATATTATTAAGTATTGCTGCTACTTAACAACAAATTTCATGACATATGCTGGTGATACCTGATTCTCATTCTGTGTCAGCTTTTAATCAACAAACTCACCAGCAATGCCCTACTGTCATGTCAGTTACTGAACTCCACATTCCCTGGTACACCAGCCAGAGCCCAATGGTCAGGTCAGTTCCTGAACCTCATTCCCTGGTACACCAGCCAGAGCCCAATGGTCAGGTCAGTTACTGAACTCCACATTCCCTGGTACACCAGCCAGAGCCCAATGGCCAGGTCAGTTCCTGAACCTCATTCCCTGGTACACCAGCCAGAGCCCAATGGTCAGGTCAGTTACTGAACTCCACATTCCCTGGTACACCAGCCAGAGCCCGATGGTCAGGTCAGTTCCTGAACCTCATTCCCTGGTACACCAGCCAGAGCCCAATGGTCAGGTCAGTTCCTGAACCTCATTCCCTGGTACACCAGCCAGAGCCCAATGGTCAGGTCAGTTACTGAACTCCACATTCCCTGGTACACCAGCCAGAGCCCAATGGCCAGGTCAGTTCCTGAACCTCATTCCCTGGTACACCAGCCAGAGCCCAATGGTCAGGTCAGTTCCTGAACCTCATTCCCTGGTACACCAGCCAGAGCCCAATGGTCAGGTCAGTTACTGAACCTCATTCCCTGGTACACCAGCCAGAGCCCAATGGTCAGGTCAGTTACTGAACCTCATTCCCTGGTACACCAGCCAGAGCCCAATGGTCAGGTCAGTTCCTGAACCTCATTCCCTGGTACACCAGCCAGAGCCCAATGGTCAGGTCAGTTACTGAACCTCATTCCCTGGTACACCAGCCAGAGCCCAATGGTCAGGTCAGTTACTGAACCTCATTCCCTGGTACACCAGCCAGAGCCCAATGGTCAGGTCAGTTACTGAACTCCACATTCCCTGGTACATCAGCCAGAGCCCGATGGTCAGGTCAGTTCCTGAACCACATTCCCTGGTACACCAGCCAGAGCCCAATGGTCAGGTCAGTTCCTGAACCTCATTCCCTGGTACACCAGCCAGAGCCCAATGGTCAGGTCAGTTACTGAACCTCATTCCCTGGTACACCAGCCAGAGCCCAATGGTCAGGTCAGTTACTGAACCTCATTCCCTGGTACACCAGCCAGAGCCCAATGGTCAGGTCAGTTACTGAACTCCACATTCCCTGGTACATCAGCCAGAGCCCGATGGTCAGGTCAGTTCCTGAACCACATTCCCTGGTACACCAGCCAGAGCCTGATGGTCAGGTCAGTTCCTGAACCTCATTCCCTGGTACACCAGCCAGAGCCCGATGGTCAGGTCAGTTCCTGAACCTCATTCCCTGGTACACCAGCCAGAGCCCAATGGTCAGGCTAGTTCCTGAACCTCATTCCCTGGTACACCAGCCAGAGCCCTGACAAGACTCCAAAGGGTTGGACAACTTGGAGCAAAGTTTTACCAGCTGTGGAAGCTGAAATAGATTTCAACAATTTTTACAGATCTGAAGGCATGAAATCAAATAGTAGGCTAGCCAAAACTAATAAATGGAAAATGATTTGGATTATAATACTTTATGAGGAACTTGACATGGAAAATACGACATAGTTTTATATGTCCAACCCAGTGCCAGCTGTAGGTTCATTGCTCTGAAAAACAATATTTTGATAAAGAGAAGCACTTTGTGTAACAGTTAATCTCCATTTTGTATATTCCTTGCTAATATATTTCATTCTGGAGAATATAAACTCATATCTGATTCAACTTCAGATTTATTTATCACGCATACATCAAAACATACAGTGAAATACATTCTTTGTGCTAACAACCAACACACCCAATGATATGCCAGGGGCTGCCAGCAAGTTCTGCCACCCATTCTTGTGCCAGCATAGCATGTCCATAATGTTAAGCAGAATAACTCAAGCAGCACAGCAACAAAAGAACAAAACAAGCCACTTTCCCTCCTTCCCACCAACCAGGCGTCCAGTGCTTCACCTCTGATTTCCAAAGCAATGGGCCTCTATTCTCTAGTCACTGGTCCAGACTCATAGATGAAATCTCACGGAAGGTGGACTTGCAGAAGGTGTAGATTGAAAATGGCTTTCCAAAGTGAATCATAGCCTGTGACATCAAAGAGTTTTCACCATCTACTTCTCAGATCCACAGCAAAATTTGCCAAACTTGAGAACCTCACACCAGGAAGTGGACAACATGCATTTCAGCTGCACGAAATAATGTGGCGGAGTTGGACCCCGTAGAGAGGAATGGGTCCCAGACTGAGTACTAACAGCAGACTTGAGGAAACAATTACCAATAATCACCAATGAAATCTACACCCAGT
The DNA here is from genome assembly GCF_030144855.1 of Hypanus sabinus. Classification (NCBI taxonomy): domain Eukaryota; kingdom Metazoa; phylum Chordata; class Chondrichthyes; order Myliobatiformes; family Dasyatidae; genus Hypanus; species Hypanus sabinus. The sequence goes on from NC_082715.1 coordinate 6,867,985, forward strand.
GACCACTTTATTAAGTATAGTACACCTGAACACTTGTTCATTAATGCAAATATCTAATCAGCCAATCATGTGGCAGCAACTCAATGCATGTAAGTATGCTGACATGGTCAAGAGGTTCAGTTGTTGTTCAGGCCAAGCATCAGAATGGGGAAGAAATATGATCTAAGTGACTTTGACCATGGAATGATTGTAGGTGCCAGATGGGGTGGTTTAGGTATCTCAGAAACTGCATATCTCCTGCGATTTTCACACACAACAGTCTCTAGAGTTTACAGGCAACTGGGTGAAAAACAAACCAAAAATATGTGATAAGCTGGAGTTCTGTGGGTGAAAATGCCTTGCTAATAAGAAAGGTCAGAGGAAAATGGCCAGACTGGTTCAAGTTGACAGGACGGCAACATTAACTCAAAATAACACATGCTACAATAGTGATGTGTGGAAAAGTAATTCTAAAGACACAGCATGCTGACCAGTGAAGTGGATGGGCTACAGCAGCAGAATACTACACCAGGTCCCACTCCTGTACTAATAAAGAGACCAGAGAGTGTATTTCTTTAACATTTACTGAGATACCCTCTAGCTTGAGGGGATTTAATTACTTTAACTCTGATGTAGTTTTTGAAAACAACTCACAGATGTGATCTGGTGTGGTGTGACAAACTGCAACAAGTTCTGGAAACCTTTACTCTTGATACATGTGGCGGTGGGTTCTTCAAGTGATACAATTTGGCACAAACTAGTGTGGAGGCACTGGGATCTTAGCAGCCCTGAGTGGTAGCAAACAAATTCCCTCTGTAGGCAACTGACATATGGAGATGAATTACAAGCCTCCAGTGGAATCAATGGAGTTTGTAATGCTGTCCTACATACAAGCCTCTAAAGCCATTCTGTCGATTTTGTTCCAGCTTTGGATTTTACATTGGGGGTTGATGAGCAGTGTGACTCGAAGGGTTGAAAGGGCTTATTTTGCACTGTATCTTTAAATAAAATTAAATAATCCTATGGATTTGAATGCCAACCACTTCTGCTTATTAATGATTATTATTCTTATTTCAAAGTTAAGTGAAACAAAGTATAGCATTTTCATGCAGTGGGAAAACGACTTGCAGGGTAGTATCAGTGACATACAGTCTATGTACTTTGATAATTAATTTACTTAAATTTGAACTTTAAAAAATGTTTTCATATGAGAAAGAAAATAAACAACAAAGTTAACCCTTAAATTGTGTAATCATTAACAAACTGAAGCCAGAAACTATACAATAAACGATAATCTATCAACGTAAAAATAAATAGGAATTTGAGCTGGGTTCATAAATTGGATGAATCCATTTCAATTCCTTTTACATATTTTGCAGTCATTTTTCATGTGTAGTTCACATTCGTTATTGATAATGCAAACAAAAATCAGTTAGTCACAAAATTGTTATTAACACACACTCAGTGATTCAGCTACAGCTTCTTCCCTTCCACCGTCAGATTTCTGAATGGAAAATGTACCATCTAATGAACTCTGCCTCAATGGAAGACTACTAGCAAGCATATTGAACTGGACACAAATTACTAGCCCATGCGTCTGTGGGATCGGGGCTGAGGGGTGAGCTAACATTCAGCATCACCAATAATCAGGGATACAGTCCAGCCGAGATCACTCAGCTATCTGATTGGCCCAGACCCAAACGAGGCTAACAGCCAGTGCAACAACCAGGCAATCAGAACAGAGAGTTGGACCAATGTAAATACATGCACTCGGCAGTAACAACTCTCAATTGTACACCTTGACTGGGGATGAAACATTTGAGACCTAACCTCCAGGCCCAGAGAACAATCCTACAAATGCACTACCTCAATTTTCCTGTTTTCATTTTTCAGTTTAATTTAAATTAAATTTATATATAAAATTTATAGTATTTGAGGTTTTGAAATATACCACTGCAGCAAAACAATAAATTTCACAATGTGTCAGTGACATTAAAACTGATTTTGACTCTGAAAAATATAAAAAATGAGTCAGCTTACAGAAAGGAGGTGCAGCGGCTAACAGACTGGTGCAGAGCCAACAACCTGTCTCTGAATGTGAACAAAACAAAACAGATGGTTGTTGACTACAGGAGAGCATGGAGCGACCACTCCCCGCTGAACATCAACGGCTCCTTGATAGAGATCGTAAAGAGCACCAAATTTCTTGGTGTTCACCTGATGGAGAATCTCACCTGGTCCCTCAACACCAGCTCCATAACAAAGAAAGCCCAGCAGCCTCTCTGCTTTCTGCAAAGGCTAAGGAAAGTCCATCTCCCACCCCCCATCCTCACCACATTCCACAGGGGTTTTATTGAGAGCATCCTGAGCAGCTGCATCACTGCCTGGTTCGGAAACTGCACAATCTCGGATCGCAAGACCCTGCAGCGGATAGTGAGGTCAGCTGAAAACATCATTGGGGTCTCTCTTTCCACAATTACGGACATTTACACCACAAGCTGCATCCGCAAAGCAAGCAGCATTACGAAGGATCCCACGCACCCCTCATACAAACTCTTTCCTGCTGTCTGGGAAAAGGCTCCAAAGCATTCGGGCTCTCATGACCAGACTACGTAACAGTTTCTTCCCCTAAGCCATCAGACTCCTCAATACTGGATGCCTGGACTGACACCTTGCCCTATTGTCATGTTTATTATTTATTGTAATGCCTGCACTGTTTTTGTGCACTTTATGCAGTCCAGTGTAGGTCTGCAGTCTAGTGTACTTTTGTCTGTGTTGTTTTTTTAATGTAGTTCAGTGTAGTTTTTGTACTGTGTCGTGTAACACCATGGTCCTGAAAAATGTTGTCTCATTTTTACTGTGCACTGCACCAGCAGTTATGGTCAAAATGACAATAAAAGTTGACTTGACTTGACTTGAAAACTGTTTTGTCAAAAAGGAAAATAGCTAATAGTAAAATAGTGCAATCTTAATCTATTTTAAAAATCTTCACCAATCAACAATTTGAGAAAAACATCATTTTATACACACACTCAGTCACTACCATGAGGCACTATGATAGCTTTGCACACTGGTTAGTGTGACATTGTCACAGCTCAGAGCATCGGAGTTTGGAGTTCGATTCCAGCACCCTCTGTAATGAGTTTGTATGTTCTCTTCATGACTTCGTGGGTTTCCTCCAGCTATTCTGGTTTCCTCCTACATTCCAAAGATGGACAGGTTAGTAGGTTAATTGTTTGTTGAAAATTGTCCTGTGACTGGGTTAGTGTTAAATCGGGGGCTGATGAGAAACAACCGAATTAGTGTGGCTAGTTGGGCTAGAAAGGCTCTTTCCACACTAAAACTCTAAATAAATAAATCCAAACCCTTTTCTTCTCCTGAAGATTCAGATAAAGTTGCTCATTTTTAAATATTCAATCATTGTTCCTTTGGAGACAGTGCACTGGAAATCAGCTGAAGTCTGACTACGTCTGCTCTGTGGCTCCCTCGGTGCAGAGAAATGGGCTTAGTGTGGGTGGTACTTCTTGTTGGGTAAGAATGCCTGGACACCTGTTTTTAATTATGTCAGAAAGCTGATAGCAGAGGAACATCTCAACAGCAGTGAATCCAGCTTGTGCTCATAATAAATGCCCTGTCCGAGACAGCAGTACAAATTGCAAAGTTATTACTCTGCCACATGATTAAACTCTGTGCCCATATTGACACACTTATTAATCCAGAGTGTGGGTATAGTGATTAAAACCTTTTGAATATTTGGAAATTCACACTGAGAAACACTGGTAGATATTTAACATAGAACTGAGTGAAATATGTCAAAATAAAATGAGAAAATATTTTAAGAATTAGAACAATTTAATCATATTTAATATAATCAGAAAAAAGATATTTGTTGATGTTCTCTTTGTGGTTCATTATTTCTAAATAGAGATACCGGACAATAAATTCAAGAGTGACTCTAAAAATGTTTGTTTATAATTGAAAACCACTTCATGAAGCTGAAACTGAGAGTGTAAAACCAGCTGTGGATGAGTGGTGAATCTGTGGAATTCATTGGCACAGACGGCTGTGGAGGCCAACTCATTGAATATACTTAAAGTGGAGGTTGAGAGGTTCTAGATTAGTAAGAGCGTCAAAGGTTATGGGGAGAAAGCAGGAACTTGTGTGTAGTTTTTAAGGACGGCCATCATAGAAACATAGAAAACCTACAACACAATATAGGCCCTTCGGCCCACAAAGCTGTGCTGAAGGTGTCCTTACCTTAGAAATACCTAGGCTTACCCATAGCCCTCTAGTTTTCAAAGCTCCATGTGCCCATCTCGGAGTCTCTTAAAAGACCCTATCATTTCCACCTCCACCACCGTTGCTGGCAGCCCATTCCATGCACTCACCACTCTCTGTGTAAAAAGTGTACCCCTGACATCTCCTCTGTACCTATTTTCAGGCACCTTAAAACTGTGCCCTCTTATGCTAGCCATTTCAGCCCTGGGAAAAAGTCTCTGACTATTCACATGATCAATGCCTCTCATTATCTTGAACACCTCTATCAGGTCACCTCTCATCCTTTATGGCCCAAAGAAGAAAAGGCTGAGTTCATAAGGCATGCTCCCCAATCCAGGAAAAATCTTTGTAGATCTCCTCTGCACCCTTTCTATGGTTTCCACATCCTTCCTGTAGTGAGGCGACCAGAACTGAGCACAGTACTCCAAGTGGGGTCTGACCAGGGTCCCATATAACTGCAACATTATCTCTTGGCTCTAAAACTCAATCCCAAGATTTATGAAGGCCAATGCACCATATGCCTTCTTAACGACAGAGTCAGCCTGTGAGGCTGCTTTGAGTGTCCTATGAACTTGAACCCCAAGATCCTTCTGATCCTCCACTCTGCCAAGAGTCTTACCATTAAGATTATATTCTGCCATCATATTTGACCTACCAAAATGAACCCACTCACTCTTATCTGGGTTGAACTCCATCTGCCGCTTCTCAGCCCAGTGTTGCATCCTATTAATGTCCAGCTGTAACCTCTAACAGCCCTCCACACTATCCACAAGACCCCCAACCTTTATGTCATCAGCAAATTTACTAACCCATCCCTCCACTTCCTCATGCAGCTTATTTATAAAAATCACTAACAATAGAGGTCCCAGAAGAGATCCTAAAGGCACACACTGAATGATTCAGGAACAGATTCTTCCCCTCCGTCATCAGATTTCTGAACCGTCATTGAACCCATAAATATCTCCTCAGTAATTCTTTCCCACTTTTTGCATTACTCATTTAATTTAACTTTATATTTACAGAGCCTATAAAAAGTATTCACCCCTGGAAGTTCTCATGTTTATTGATTTACAAAATTGATTCACAGTGGATTTAATTTGGCTTTTTTTATGTAAAGGGGGTTTGCCTCAGGAGAATATGAAGTGAGGTCGGTGCAGGAGCAGCTGAGAACGACAGAGTTAAAGTGTTTTCTGGACACGTGCCAGGGTGGCGAAGGTCGCAGCTCATGTCTCTACAGAATCAAGTTTGACATGAAGATGGAGAGACTGGAGAAAGTTGATCTGGAAGAAGTCATGAGGAAGAAAAAGCTGGAGAAAAGTGCCATGAATACTGAACAGGAGGCTGAAGAGACTGCAGGAGCAGTGCAGGCCACATGTTTCTGTTTGGAGAAGATCAAACAGCAGCTACTGATCGCAGAAATGAGGAAGAATACAGATTCAATGGATAATGTGCTGGATGTGAGGTACATGCTGCTTTTTGCTGACTTTCCCTCAATTGAGGAAGAGACCTTTGGCCCTTCTCCCACTGAGTCAGGTGTAGTGGGGAGGGTTAGCTATGTGCAGTGGGGGGCATGAGTGAGAGGTTGAGAGGGGAGTTGGTAGTGGGCCCAAGGTATCCCCAGTTGTGTCCTAGCCTGAAGGGTTTAGGTGAGGGGGTACGGAGGTCTCAGAAGGGTTAGGGAACTCCCAGATATTTGGCCTATGTAGCGCCTGAGGAACAGGGCATGAGGTTTACTGTGTGGGGAGCAGAAGTCACTGTTTGTGCTTGGGTTACGGTGTATTGGCAGGAAAGGTGGTGAGTTATTTAATAGTCATGAGGACATGACTTTTATTTGGTGGGGGAAGAGTGTAAAGGGGGTTTCTTCTTTTTTCTTTGTTACTGTGTATGTAATCAAAATGGCTTCTTTGTTTTGTTAAAAGTAGGAATGCTTCTTTGTTGCGATAGAGTGCTGGAAGCTTGTTTGGTTAAAATTTACTGATAACAAAAATTGTAGTCCTTTGTAAACCAATTGGGATTAATGTTGTTCTTTCTTCTGAGTCTGTAAGCTATTGTTGGCAGGCTTTTGGGGAGATCGGCGCGAGGGGGTGAGAGAGAGGACATGATGCTGTAAGCTGGGCGAGGAACGGACCCCAAGCGGGGGTCTGAGGCCAGGAGGTACTCCGAGGAGAGGAGATAAAGCTAGATGTGCTTGGTTGACCACTTCGGATGGTCCTAAGCTGCGAGTCGAGGAGTTCGGAGGGGATCAAATGGTGGCCAGAAGACTTCAGTAATTGAGCTCCAACGGTTGTGCATGAAGTGGTTTGGACTTTGATAAGTTTGTCGCCTTTTCTTTATTTTTTTCTTCATATATACTGTATCATTATTAATCACTTAGTTATAGTAACCTTTATAAATTGTACTCATTTAATCGCATTTGGTGTACTGTCTGTTTTTGGGCGAGGCGGGGACATCACACAGCATCCACACCAGCTGATTACCCAGTTTGGCGGGGCCGAAGGCTGCTCCCCCTAGACGGAGAATGAGCTGAGCTAGCCTGAGGCGACCCAGGGGGTAACATTTACATTGATCAACCATAAAAGATTCCTTCGTGTCAAAGTGAAAACAGATTTCTACAAAGTGATCTAAATTATTCACAAGTATAAAACATAAAATAATTGACTGGTTAAGTATTCACACATCCCCTCAAGTCAGTACAGTATTTAGTAGATGCACCCTTGGCAGTAATTACAGCCTTGAGTCCGTGTGGATAGGTCTTTATCAGCTTTGCACATCTGGACACTGCAATTCACCCCATTCTTCTTTACAAAACTGCTCAAGCTCTGTCAGATTGCATGGGGATCGTGAGTGAACAGCCCTTTTGAAGTCCAGCCACAAATTCTCAATTGGACTTATGTCTGGACTCTAACTTGGCCACTCCAGGACATTAACTTTATTTTTAAGCCTTTCCTTTGTACCTTTGGTTTTATGCTTGGGGTCATTGTCTTGCTGGAAAACAAATCTTTTCCCATGTTGCAGTGCTCTTGCAAACTGCACTAGGTTTTTCTCCAGGATTTCCCTGCATTTTGCTACATTCATTTTACCTTCTACATTTCCACGTCTTCCAGGGCCTGCTGCAGTGAAGCATTCTCACAGCGTGTGTGACACGGCCACTACCATGCTTCACAGTGGGGATGGTGTGTTTAATAATGTGTTTATGCCAAACTGTCTGATGGTCAAAAAGCGCAATTTTGATTTCATCAGACCATACAACCTTCTTCCGGTTGATTACAGAGTCTCCCACATGCCTTCTGGCAAACTCTGTCTAAGATTTCATGTAAGTTTTTTCAACTGTGGCTTTCTCTTTACCACTTGCCCATAAAGCTGTGACTGGTGAAGCACCCGGGCAACAGTTGTTGTATGCACAGTCTCTCCCATCTCAGCCACTGAAGCTTGTGACTTCTCTTGAATTATCACAGGTCTCTTGGTGGCCTCCCTCACTCATCCTTTTCTTGCATGGTCACTCAGTTTTTGGGGACAGCCTGCTCTCGGCAGATAAACAGCTGTGCTACATTCGTCCCACTTCTTGATGATTGACTTCATCATTACAGTCTTGAGTCTGTGTGGAAAGTTTCTTGTATTCATCTGACAATAGGCCAATAGCAAATGCAATCTCAATGGCTCTTCACATGGGCTTAGATCAACTGGACAATACAAACACTTATGTCAGAATGTTGTTCATTGACTATAGCTCAGCATTTAACACTAGCATTCCTACAGTCCTGATTGATAAGCCACGGGACCTGGGTCTCTGTATCTCCTTTGCAATTAGATCCTCGGCATTCTAAATGGAAGAGTACAGGCGTGGGGGGGGGGGGTGGCTCTACTGGTAAAGAATGGCATTAAATCAGTAGGAAGATTTTGGCTCCTTGTGGGTTGAGTTAAGAAACTGCAAGAGTAAAAGGACCCTGATGGCAGTTATTTTACAGGCTTCCCAACAGTGGAGTGACATTTGCAATTTTCCAGTCCTCTAGCACTATGCCAGAGTCCAGTGATTTTTGAAAAATCATTACTAATGCCTCCATAATCTCCATAACTTCCACTTTCAGAACCGGAGGGTGCAATTCCTCTGGTCAGGGTGACTTTTAAGTCTTTCAGCTTTTTGAGCAGCTTCTCCCTTGTAATAGTAACAGACCCACTCCTCTTCCTTCACACCCTACAACATCTGGCACACTGCTAGTTTCTTCCACAGTGACGACTGATGCAAAATACTCATTTAGTTCATCTGCCATCTCCTTGTCCCCCATTATTATTTCTTTTGCCTAATTTTCTAGCAGTCCGATATCCACTCTCATCTCTCTTTTATTTTTTACATACTTGAAAAAGCGTTTACTATCCACTTTGATATTATTTTCTAGCTAACTTTCGTATTTCATCTTTTCCCTTCTAATGATTCTTTTAGTGGCTCTCTGTAGCTTCTTAAAAACTTCCTAATCCTCTTTCTTCCCACTAATTTTTGCTTTGTTGTTTCCCCTCTCTTTTATTTTTACATTACCTTTGACTTCCCTTCTCAGTCATGGTTATTCTATTTTGCCATTTGAGTAGTTCTTCACTTTCGGTAATACACATGTCCTGCACCTTCCTGATTTTTCCCAGAAATGCATGCCATTGCTGCTCTGCTGACATCCCTGCCAGCATCTCCTTCCAATTTACTTAGGCCAACTCCTCTCTCATACCACTGTAGTTTCCTTTACTCCACTGAAATACTGCTACATCAGATTTTACTTTCTCCCTAACAAATCTCAAGTTAAACTCAATCATATGGTGATCACTGGTTCCTAAGGGTTCTTTTACCTTTAGCTCCCTAATTCACTATGTAACAACCAATCCAGCATAGCTCATTCCCTAGTAGGCTCGATAACATACTGCTCTAAAAAGACATCTCTTAGGCATTCAACTAACTGATTCTCTTGAGATCCATTAGCAACCTGATTTTCCCAACTGACCTAAATGTTAAAGTCTCCTATCATAACATTGTCCTATTTCCTGTTGTAATGTGTGGTTCACCTCCCAGCCACTGTTGGGAGACTGTACATAACTGCCATCAGGGTCCTTTTACCTTCCAGTTTCTTAACTCAACCCACAAGGATTCAACATCTTCAGATCCTATGTCACATCTTTCTACTGATTTGATGCCATTCTTTACGAGTAGAGACATGCCACCCCTTCTGCCTACCATCCTATCCCTCCGATAGAATGTGTAACCTTGGCAACAGAGGTGTGGTGCAGTTAAAACAGAAAGCAACAAATACTGGATGGAAAGTGTTATATTTGAATGCACACAGCATAATAAAATGGACGACCTTGAAAGTCAGCTACAGGTTGGCAAGTATGATGGTGTGGCCATCTCTGAAACTTGGCTAAACTTGAGAGTTGAACATCCAAGGACATACGGTGTGTCAGAAAGATAGATTAGTTGGGATTGGTATGGACCTGTGTACAAGAAATAACATTAAATCATTAGAAAATGAAGACATAGGATTGGAAGGTGCAGAGTCTCTATGGGTTGAGTTAAGAAATGGCAAGGGTAAAAGGACCCTAATGGCAGTTGTACACAGGCCTCCAAACAGCAGCCAGAATGTGGGTTACAAATTACAGCAGGAGATAAAAAAGGCATGTCAGAAGGGCAACGTCATAATAATCTTTGGGGATTTTAAATTGGATGAGGAAAACCAGGTCAGTACTGAACCTCCAGAGAGAGAATTCGTAGAAAGTCTAAGTGATGGCTTTTTAGAACAACTTGTTGTTGAGCCCACTAGGGGATTGGCTGTGCTGGATTGGATGTTTTGCAATGATCTAGAGGTCATAAGGGAGCTTAAGGTTAAGGAACCCTTAGGGAACAGTGATTACAATATGATCAACTTCACTTTGAAACTTGAGAAGGAGAAACTAAATTCCAATATGTCAGTATTTCAGTGGAATAAAGGAAATTACAATGGCATGAGAGGGGAACTGGCCAAGGTTGACTGTAAAGGGACACTAGCAGGAAGGACAGTAGTACAGCAATGGTTGGAGTTTCTGTGATAAATGAGGGAAGTACAAGACAGATATATTGCAATGTTATATAGCCCATGGGTATCTTGTGACTGTCTTATGATCATAATGTAATTGAGTATCTTGTGGGCATGATGTAATTGTCTTGTGATGGTGGGGTGATGTAATTTTCCCACCAGTGTGAGGTCATGTGATGGCATGTTCCAACAGGTATATAAGGGGAAACCCCTGTTGTGAAGCAGTTAGTTCATTAGTTAGTTTTGCTGCATATTCATCTCCTGACGCAGTTTTGTTTTAAAGTGGAGTTTTTACTTTCTATTGTAAGGAGAAAAAACCATTATGCTGGCAGTTTCGCCAATCGCTGCCGGTTCTGGTTTGGTGCATCTTTGATTTACCTTTACAGTCTGGTATTGGAGAGTGAAAACTTTACCAAAGTACGGGAACCCGAAGGATTGAGTAAAGTTGGTGTCATTTGGCAGTTTTATAAAGGATCGACCTTATTGAATCTTTGTTCAGGAGTAGTGACCTGCATCTGAGATAACCCCTGCAAGATCAGGAAGGTTTAAGCCATTTTATTTCCTTCGTTGTGAATCCTTCGGGACAAGGCATATCTTGGCTGAGATCGGCAGTGATGTCACATCTTCGAAGAAATCAGTTTTCAGAGAAGTCTCTCCTTACTGACTGTACAAATCACTTGGACTTTTGAATTTACCACTTTAAGACTGTGTTCGAATTTGCTACTTTAAGAACTCTTCCAGAGTTTGGCTTTTTGTTAAATTGCCATATAGCAGTTAACTTCCCGTTAAGTTAGTCATTTGTTTGCTTTTCAATTTTGTAGAACAGAGTTTAATAAATGTTTATGCTTGTTTATAAAACCTGACTCAATTCTATATTCATTGTTGCCGACCACGTAACAGCAAATAAGAAGAAATTTTTGAATGAAAGAAGGACACTGTCATGGCTGACAAGTGAAGTCAGAGCCAAAGTAAAAGCAAAAGAGAGTGCACACAAGGAAGCCAAAGCTAGTTGGAAGATAGAGGATTGGGAAGCTTTTAAAAACTTGCAGAAGGAAACTAAGAAGGTCATTAGAAAGGAAAAGATGAATTATGAAAGGAAGCTGGTGACTAATATCAAAGAAGATACTAAAAGCTTTTTTGAGTATATAAAGGGTAAAAGACAGTTGAGGGTAGATATAGGATCAATACAAAATGATGCTGGTGATATTGTAAGAGAGATGCAGAGATGGCAGAGGAACTGAATGCATACTTTGCATTAGTCTTCACAGTGGAAAACATCTGCAGTATACAAAACATTCAGAAGTGTCAAGGAAGTGAAGTATGTTCAGTGAAATGACTGAGAAAGTGCTCAGGAAGCTTAATAGTCTGAAGTTGGATAAATCTCCTGGACGTGACGGGTTCTGAAGAAAGTAGCTGGAGAGATTGCAGAGGCATTAACAATGATCTTTCAAGAATTGATAGATTCTGGCATTGTAGCAGATGACAGGAAAATTGCAAATGTTATTCTGCTATTTAAGAAGGGTGGGAGGCAACAGAAAGGAAACTATAGACCTGTTAGTCTGACATCAGTGGTTGGGAAGTTGTTGGAATCGATTGTTAGGAATGAGATTATGGAATAACTGAAGGCACATGACAAGCTAGGCCAAAGCCAGTATGGTTTCTTGAAAGGAAAATCCTGCCTGACTAACCTACTGCAATTTTTTCAGGAATTTACGAGCAAGGTAGACAAAGGAGATATAGTAGATGTCATGTACTTGGATTTTCAGAAGGCCTTCGAAAAGGTGCCACACGAGGCTGCTTAACAAGAGAAGAGCCCATGGAATTACAGGGGAGTTACTAGCAGGTGTGGAGTATTGGTTAATTGGCAGAAAATAGAGAGTGAGAATAAAGGGCAAACATGAGGAAATCTGCAGATGCTGGAAATTCAAACAACAATACACACAAAATGCTGGTAGAACACAGCAGGCTAGACAGCATCAATAGGGAGAAGCGATGTCGACCCTATAGATGCTACCAACCCTGCTGTGCTCTACCAGCATTTTGTGTGTGTTGTTGTGGGAATAAAGGGATCCTTTTCTGGCTGGCTGCTGGTTACCAGTGGAGTTCCACAGGGGTTGGCGTTTGGACCACTGCTTTTTACGATGTATATCAATGATTTAGACTATGGGATTAATAGATTTGTGGCTAAAGTTGCCGATGATACAAAGATAGGTGGGGGAAGCAGGTAGAGTTGATGAAACAGAGAGCCTGCAGAGAGACTTTGATAGTTTAGGGGAATGGGCAAAGTATTGACAAATGAAATACAATGTTGGAAAGTGTATGGTCATGCACTTTGGTGGAAGAAATAAATGGGCAGACTATTATCTAGATAGGCAAAGAATTCAAAATGCAGAGATGCAAAGGGACTTGGGAGTTCTTGTTGAAGGATACGATACCCTAAAGTTTAACCTCCAGTTTGAGTCGGTGGTGAAGAAGGTGAATGTAATGTTGGCATTCATTTCTAGAGGTATAAAATATAAGAACAGGAATGTGATGTTGAGGCTCTATAAGGCACTCGTGATACCACACTTGAGTATTGTGTGCAGTTTCAGGCACCTTATTTTAGAAAGAATATATTGATATTGAAGAGGGTTCAGAGAAGATTCATGAGAATGATTCCAGGAATGAAAGGGTTATCGTATGAGGATCATCTGGCAGCTCTTGGGCTGTATTCCCTGGAGTTCATGCGAATGAGGGGAAAATCTCATAGAAAAATTCCAAATATTAAAAGACCTAGTCAGATTATATATTGCAAAGTTATTGCCCATGGTAGGGGAGTCTAGGACAAGAGGGCATGACTTCAGGATTGAAGGATGTCCATTTAGATCACAGATGTGGAGAAATTACTTTAGTCAGAGGATGGTAAATCTACGAAATTTGTTGCCACAAGCGGCTTGGAGGCCAAGTTATTGGGTGTATTTAAGGCAGAGATAGATAGGTTCTTGATTAGCCAGGGCATCAAAGGGTATAGGGTGAAGGCAGAGGAGTGGGAATGACTGGACGAATTGGATCAGCCTATGACTGAATGGCCGAGCAGACTCGACAGGCCGAATGATCTACTTCTGCTCCTATATCTCATGGTTTTAGATATACTTACATATATATTTGCTTACTGTGATTGATTTTTGTCTACATTATCATGTAATGTATTGTACTGCTGCCACAAAGTCAACAAACTTCACAACATATGCCGGTGATATGTTCTGATTCTGATTCAGAAGATAGAACATGAAGCTATTAACATCAAGGAAGATAACAGAAGTCCCTTCAGGTACGCAATTTAAAAAAGAGAGGCAAGACTGGATATCAGATCACTGGAAAACCATGCTGGAGAGGTAGCAATAGGGGGTAAGGAAATGGCAGACAAACAGAATAAGTATTTTGCATCAGTTTTTGCTGTGGAAGACAATAGCAGTATGGTGGTAGTTCAGAGGTCATGAAACATTACTAGGGAAAAGGAGCTTGGGAAACTGCAAGATCTGAAGGGAGATAAGTCACCAGGACTGGATGGTGCACACCCCAGTGTTCTGAAAGTGGTTTACTGAAGAGATTGTGGAGACATTAGTAATAATCTTCCGAGAATCACTAGATTCTGAAATAGTTCCTGAGGACTGCGAAATTGCAAATGTCACTCCACTCTTCAAGAAGGGAGAGAGGCAGAAGAATGGAAACTATAGGGCAGTTAGTCTGACTTTAGTGGTTGGGAAGATGTTGGAGTTGATTGTTAAGGATGTGGTTTCAGGCTACTTGGAAACACATGATAAAAAATGTTGGAATTCTTTGAAGAACTAGCACGCAGGATAGACAAAGGAGAATTGGTTGATGATGTGTACTTGGATTTTCAGAAGGCCTTTGACAAGGTGCCACACATGAGGCTGCTTAACAAGCTATGAGCCCTTGAAATTACAGGAAAGATTCCAGCATGGTTAACGCAGTGGCTGACTGGCAGGAGGCAACGAGTGGGAATAAAGTGGTTGGTTGCCAGTAACTAGTGGTGTTGCACAGGGATCTGTATTGGGACCAATTATTTTTATATTATATGTCTGTAATGCTCTGGTTAACATTTCTGCTGCTATACTGTGGGATAGTTTTTATTAGCAGTTTTCTGTAAAAGCAGTGTGCCATGCTGGAAGCTGTGCTTTGGCTTCGGCTAAGGAGGAACATGTGTCAGCCAGTCAGGATTGTGGGACATAAGGCAAGGCTCTAGAGAGCTGTGGGCAAGTTTTCTGAGGGACAATAGACTGGTTTGCCTTCTTTTGGTGGGAGATGCAGAGCAGGTCACAAGGGAAGATGCCAGAGATCACCATTGGAAGGAGAGTCCCCGTTGCTAAAAATGCTTTGTGTGGATGAATGGTTCCAAGGAGAAAGCACAATATTCCTGAGAGAGAGAGAGAGAGCTGGTTTGCTTGAGATGGTCTTCGAGGTGGGTGTTTTCACTCAGACCATGGGTCCAGTGCGTGAGCAAGGGATACACCCCCATGTATCCCCCACATGCTCCAGCCTCAGTGATACCCTAATCTGTAGGCATTCTCTTCCTTGCCAAAGATGGTGGCCTCATCAAATGGCCTATATATTTGAATGACCCACAAGATGCGCTTTCCTCCGTCCTTTACCGAGTTACTCAGAGAATTTAGAGGGGGAAGACATGACTGAGCAGTGGAACTTTTCCAAAAGTTAGGTAGTGTCTTCAGCGTAGCCTGTGTTGTTACCCCTGATACCACAGAAAGAGCTTTTGAGGAATGAGGTGGAAAACCTTCGAACTGAGCTGAGTCGATGGAGGTTTGCTGATGTTTCAGCTAAACATGACATGTCTGTTGAGAAACCTGACCTACCTATAGAACTTACAATGCAGAGGAATGCCCCTGAAAAGAGTTATTTAAGGAGACCAGTATTTTCTATTGCAATAGTGGAGAAGATGGAAAAGCCCACAAACAAAATATATATTTACGATACGTAACTGATGAAGTCCTAAATATGTAAAGTGGCTTGAGACCATAAGATATAGAAGCAGAATTAGGCCATTTGGCCCATTAAGTCTCCTCCACCATTTCATTATGACTAATCCAATTTTCCTCTCAGCCCCAATCTCCTGCCTTCTCCACATATCCCTATATGCCCTGACCAATCAAGAACCTCTCAACCTCTACCTTAATACAAATAAAGATTTGGCTTCCACAACTGCCTGTGGCAAAGAATTCCGAAGATTCACCACTCTTTCCTAAAGAAATTCCTCCTCATCTCCATTCCAAACGGACACCCTCTATTCTAAGGCTGTGTTCTCGGATCTTAGACATTTCCACCATAAGAGACATCCTTTCCACATTCACTCTATCAAGATCCTTCACCATTCGATAGGTTTCAAGTCATGCATTATTCTTCTGATTTCCAATGAATACAGGCCCAGAGCCATCGAACGCTCTTCATAAGACAAGCTATTCAATCCTGGAATAATTTTTGTGAACCTGCTTTAAACTGGCTCCAGTTTTAGTACATCCTCTCTGAGATAAGGTTCCAAAAACTGTTCACAATACTCCAACAGAGGCCTCACCAGTGCTTTATAGAGTCTCAACATTACATCCTCCTTGCTTTCTTATCTTCTAGTCCTCTTGAAATGAATGCTAACATTGCATTTGCTTCCTCACCACAAACTCAACATGCAAATTAACATTTATGGAACCCTGAACAAGGTCTTCTAAGTCCCTTTGCATCTCAGTTTTTTGTATTTTCTCTCCATTCAGAAAATAGTTAATCCTTTCATTTCTTCTACCAAAGTGCATGACCATACACTTCCCGACACTGTATTCCATCTGCCGCTTCTGTGCCAATTCTCCTAGTCTGTCTAATTCCTTCTGTAGCCTTCTGTAACTTTTGTACAACTACCTGCCCTTCCAACTATTGTCTCTGAACTTTGCAACAAAGCTATCAACTCCATCATCCAATTCATTGACAACAGTCCCAATACAGACCCCTGTGGAACACCACCTGTCACTGGCAGCCAGCCAGAAAAGGACCCCTGTGTTCCCACTCCTTGCCACCAGACAATCAATCACTGTTTTATCTGTGCTGGAATCTTTACTGTAATACCATGGGCTTGTAGCTTGTTAAGCAGTCTCATGTATGGCACCTTGTGAAAAGCCTTCTGAAAATCCAAGTACACAACATCAGTCAGTTCTCCTTTGTCTATCCTGCTTGTTATTTCTTCAAAGAAGCCCAACAGATTTGTTAAGCAAAATACTTATTCAGTTCGTCTTCTGTTTGGTTGTCCCCCATTACTACCTCTCCAGCATCATTTTCCAGTGGTCCGATATCCACTCTAGCCTCTCTTTTATGATTTTTGTATTTGAAGAAACTTTTGGTAATCTCTTTAATATTATTTTCTAGCTGACTTTCGTAATTCTTCTTATTGACTTTTTCATTTGCCTTCTGTTGGTTTTTAAAAGCTTCCCAATCCTCTAACTTCCCATTAATTTGTGCTTTATTTTATACCCTCTCTTTGGCTTTTATGTTGGCTTTGACTTCTCTTGTGAGCGACAGGTGTGTCATCTTTCCTTTAGAATACTTCTTCCATTTCGCAATGTCTTAGCGTTTAGCTCTGCCATCATTCTTGTCAGTGTTTTCTTTTCAATCAGTTTTGGCCAACTCCTCTCTCATGCCTCTGTAATTCCCTTTACTC